>NC_087362.1:22571458-23212448 GCF_030014295.1 Loxodonta africana
CTAGTTTGTAGTATTTGTTGTGACATCCTTAGGAGACTAATACAAAGACTCTTTTCAGAACTAATAGAGATTTTAAGTGACCTAACTGTGTTCTCTCCACTTAAGAATTCTCCGTTTTGAACAGTTTAAACTGAAAAAGCTTGTTTTGCTTTTCCCTTTGAAGACTGCAAACTAAATGAAGATAAGAATTCAGTAAACAAACTGAACATTTTTATTTCATTTTAGTAACTGACAAGACGCAGAAATCAGAACTTGAGTAGAAACTACAAAGAAGAAAGTAGATGTCATTTGGGCAGAAGCTCAGCCCCTAGTTGGCATGAATTCCAGTGGGAAATTGTAATTAGATATGTTCAGATTCCAACCATCTGGAACTATAGGAAGCTTCTAAATTTGATTTGTGTTGGAGAAATTATGGTCAAAGAAAGGACATGCGCACAGTGATTTGGATGTACTTCAATATGTGGCCTTTTTGGACCAAAAAACATGTAATTCTAGAAGAAAAATGTGAACAGAGTAATGTTCCCTTTTGCCCTAGAGCTGTTTCTTGGAAACCTGTCTGGAGAACACACGAGTTAACCAGTAAATATCCACCCCGAATTTCTAGTCTCACAGCAAAAAAATTTTTTAAAAAATTGTATTTTGCCTTTATATTAGAACACCAAGATGCTCTTCCAAAAAACAGTGCTTCCACAATCTCTGTAAGCATTAGGAGGGCATTTGAAATGAAGAAAAATGGTTGAGTTGAGTTTGGACAACATTTCACACCCACATGGTAAGTGACATCAGCAGAGCCCACTTTAAGCCAATTTCCAGCAATGTCTGGGAGGGCACACAGGTGTCGCTATAGGCTGGTTGCAGAAGGATGCTAAAGGCATTTTCACAAAATAATAACATAAAAGTCCAATGGAGCTATACATGTTAGACTCCAAGCTAATCTTTCTAAAACATAAAGACATGGTGTCCGTTGCCATTATTCAATGTCATCATGGTATGTGAACTGCTGAACTGACTGCACAAGAAAGCAAAGAAGAAATGATCTGGGTCAGCTTCTGTAGCCATTATTGAGCTAATCAGTGGTACCAACATTTGAAATAATACTTTCTCACATAGGTTTCTTTTCTTTTCTTTTGCTGCCTATCTCCTCAAAAATGAATTGCTACATTAAGGCACTTAATTATGAGCAGTAAACTTCAGGTGTGATTTGCTAAGATACATAGGTTCTGCGTCAGGAGAAAATTGGGATACTGGTTGGAAGAACCTGAAAAATGGCCACTTCTTTCAAATCCTGGATCTGCCACTTGTTAAATTTGTATCCTTAGACCTTAGTCAAGATTCCAAGCCTCAGTCTCCTGATCTATAAATTCTACCTTTCATACAGGGTAATAACAATAAAGTAAGGAAAAAAAAAAAGATAAAACACCTACAGTGTTCTACCGTTAGCAAAAGCTGTATAAACATCAGCTGTTATTTTTTAGTCTCACTACTCTTTACGAATCTATATAAAATCATGATAAATGGCAAATACATCAACTAGGTATTTTATTGTCAAGTCTGGTCTGTTTTTCTGAACCACAAATACATCTTACCACTTCTGTATGCCTATCCTAAAAACAAATTCCATGGTGATTCGCAGTAATAATAAGAGTAATACTCACTACTTATTGAAACCTTATTATGTTCCAAGCACTTTGAGTAAATTATCATATTCTCGTTTGATTCTCATGGCAAAACTGATTAGGTAGGTATTAGTTTTATACCCATCTAGTAAGGAAGAACTAAAGCACAGAAAGGTTAAACAACCTACTTGAAGTTATCCAGCTGTTAAGTGGCAAGTCTGGGAATCAGCCCCAAGCACTCTGACTCTAGGGCCCATGCTCTCAGCAGTTATTGCCTCTCTAACCACAATTATAACCTTAAAATCCCCATAGAGCAGTTCTACTCTGCACACATGGGGTCACCATGAGTCAGAATTGACTCCGCTGCAATTAGCAATAACAACCACCACCACCTACCATGAGGAAGCACACAAAACGTTCCCAGGACGCCTTTGTTTCCAGTGAGGGAGACAAACTATGCTGCCTAGCCATGTCTGAACCATGTTCAGCTAGTTGGTGATAACTGCCCTAAGGCCTCTACTGCTTCAACACACATACATCACAAAGTCATTTTCAGTGATAAGAACCAAACCTGATTTTTTTGTGAGACATTTAGGGTCTATAAGAAAATAGTCTAGCCTGCCACTTATTTTTAATATTGCATTTCAAGGTTTATGGGACTATTAAAGGAAACCACCTTGTTCCTTCAAAAATCTTGTCAGGTATCTAATAAAGAATCTCTATGATTGTCCATTTCCCATTGTTTTCATGGAAAAAGGAGCATCTCTTACTAGTGCCACTGAGGGGAGAGAGTTCTTCCTCCCACTCTCCACTCAGGTAATTTACTCACCCTTCAAATACCTACTGGAACATCATTTCTTCAGAGAAGACTTCCTGCTCCCCCTCCCATACACTGCTGACTATATCACTTACCCAGCTTTGATACTTCAAATACCATCTAAATGATGTCAATTGCCAGATTTATACCTCCAACCTGGACCTCTCTTCTGAACTCCAAATGACACAAGCTATCTCTCTTTTGGATGACTAACAGACACCTCAAATTTAACATGTTCAAAAATGAACTCCTGACCTCTGTCTCAAAAATATGCTCCACCCTCACACAGTCTTCCCATCTAATTAATGGCACCTCTACCCTTCCCGTGGCTAAGCCCAAAGACCTGTTAGTTATCCATGACTCTTCCTTTTCTCCCATAAATCCTACCCAGTCAATCCATCAGGAAATTCCATTGGCTCTACCTTCAAAATGCATCCTAAATTCTATTGCTTCTCAATACTTCTACTGCCACCATGTAGATTCAAGCTACTATTATCTTTCTCCTACATTGTGGGTCTTTGGATTCCCTCCCTGACACTCTCTAAAAGATATTTCTATCACAGCAGCCAGAGTTATCTTTTCACAAGTAGAATGGCATCTCACCTCTGCTCTAAACACTCCATGGCTCCCCGGCTGACTCCAAGTAGATGTTGCAATAGTCTACAAGGCCCTACCTGATCTGCCTTCCATTACCTCTCTGAACAAGTCTCCTAGACTTCCTTTTGTTCCCTTCTAGCCATGTCAGCCTCCTTGCAGTTCTTTACCTTGCTAGCTTTGTCCCTATTATAGGGACTTTGCACTTGCTGTTATCTTTGCCTAGAATGTCCTTCCCCCAATACCAACATGACACTTCCCCTCATTTCTTTCAAGCCTTCAGCCATATGTCACCTTCTCAGTGAGGCCCTCTGTGACTATGATATTTAAAATTGCAGACCTCTCATCAATGCTTCTTCTCCCCTTTCCCTGCTTTATATTTCTCTACAGCACTTCTGTTCTGATACCCTATAAAATTAACTTATTCACAGATAGTCCCTGACTTACAACATAATTCAAGTTACAACAAATTGCACTTACAACCATCCTTTTTTTTTTTACATCTTATCGTTTAGTAACATGTTACAGCGTGTAATTTGCTGATGTTATCATTCTCAAATGTTCACTTGCAGATGTTCAATTTTATGATTTACTGTTCAAAACACTGTTGAATTTATAAAGACACTGATAATAAAAGGTAATAATAATGAAAAAATTTTGAGGTATTCAACTTACATCAGAACCTTATGACGGAGTCGTCGAAATGAACCCCGTTGTAAGTTGGGGACTATCTATATTTTGTTTTTTGTCTGTCTCCCTAAACTCAGATGTATTTTCTGTTCAGGCAGAAATCTTTACTTCACTGATGAATTCCCAGTAAGTAGAGCAATGCCTGGTATATAGTATCAGTTGATAAATATTTGTTGAATATATCAAATCAGACCTCACTAGCACTGTATATTTTTGTAGTATTTATCATAATTGTAACTGGTGAATTTTGTTAATTATGAAATGTTTATTTCATGTCTCTCTCTTCTGCTAGATTATAAGTAACAGGGCTGGAGTGTGTCTTTCTGCTGCTGGTTCCTTAACGACTACCAGAGTGACCGTTACTTACTACCAGTTGCCGTGAAGTCAGTTCTGACTCATGGTGACCCCATATTAATCAGAGGAGGACTGCTCCACAGGGTTTTCAATAGCGGATTTTTCAGAAGTAGCTCATCAGACCTTTCTTCTCAGGTACCTCTGGGTGCATTCAAACAGCCAATCATTTAGTTAGCAGTCAAGCACTTTAACTCTTTGCATCACCCAGGGGCTCTAGAAGACGGTTACTAGTATTTGCTGAATGAATAATCTGGACTAAGATTGACTCCATGGCACTGGGTTTGGTTCTGGGTAAGAAGCAGGTAGCACTGGGGTCTATTGCTGGCTCCTTTCCTCACAGCATCACAAACAGATCATCTGCTTGAAGAAGGGACCTAAGGAGGCAGTAGAAGTTGTCTCAACGTTGTGAAGAGGCTGAAACCTAGGTAAGAGCGGACTAGGTGACAAGGTAGCTAACACCACTCTTTGGTGGCTACGTGTAAGTAAAGTTGGGCAGGATTGTTTGTAGCGGGTTATTTGAACTCGGGGTATACTTTCCTTTCTTCCTTCTTACGACTAAAACAGTGTCATCTTCACGGGCTTCTTACACCTGGGAGTTATCAAGACTTTTTTCAAAAATAAGAAAGAAGAATGTGACAAAGATTATTTTAGTTTACTACAAATAGGAAAATCAAGTTATAAATCTGAATTTCTGAGAGCTAAGCGGAGAAGCGGAGCCCTGGTGGCGCAGTGGTTAAGCGTGCGCTGCTAACCAAAACATCGGCAGTTGAAATCCACCAGCCACTCTTTGGAAACCCTATGGGGCAGTTCTACTCTGTTCTATAGGGTCGCTAGGAGTCGGAATCGACTCAACGGCAATGGGTTGTTTTGTTTTTTTTTTTAAGTGCTAGAGAACTAAAGCAATTTTTTTTTCAATTTTGAGAGTAAATAATCTGGTTTTGCACTTTTATTTTTTTAAAAAAATTAGGTATACTTCATTTTTATTCCTGGTATATAACTATACCTCTCTAGAGAGTTTTCTTTATACTGTCTCAGCATAAAAGTTTATTAAACTAGCTTTGAAGTTGAGAAAAATGATTTTTCAATTTTTTTCATTGATGTAATACCGCCATCTGGTGCCAAAATAATGAATGGTTCACCTGCACAGCTGAAAGGCAGTTACCCAACTCAAAATCCCAAAGCAGATGATACAGCTTGTCAAGACCCGTCTCCATTAGACATCCTTTCCCAGACAGCCTTCTGTATCAGAGTATCTCTAGTCTACTGCTCACTCCGGACATGCCCCAACTTGAAAACTAATTTTTATGTTTGTCATCGTTCCTGTACCGAAGAGGCAACTTTTAGGAGCAAATTCTTGCTAATAAATCACTTTAATTGGATTTAGGAGGAAAATGTCCTATTTTGTGATGTCATCCATTACTGGCTGTTTAACACAGGTCAGGTGGACCTCAAACACTTCCCTATTCACTTCATTACAGAGAAGTTGAGACCATCGTCACAGATGGAAGTTACAGAAGAAAAGCATAAGGCATCTCCTTTCCTTTTAGATGTATGTGAACACAAATATCTCTACATATTTTCTGGCATCAAGTATAATCATAAAATATCTGAGTTGTATAAGATTATTTTCTAATAAATATATATTATTACACTCAATTGATTCTTAAGTCCTTGGAAGAGAATAGTTAGTTTTTTGGATAATAATAATTAAAAAAAAAGTACCCTTCTAAGTTACAATACACCCTGGAACTACCCCCAGGCCCCCCCCACACACACACACAAGACCATGAAGTTTGTAGAAAACGATACTTTTCTTCCAAATGAGCTTTAACTGCTATTTTATTTGCCCTTGTCTCTCATCACTCCCAAGTTGTAAAATAAAGGTGAATTGCCTGCTTGATTGGATTCACTTTTTCTCAATAAATTCCACATTCGTTTCTAAGGATTTTATAGATAGGAAAAAAAAGAGCATATGATACAGAAATTGGTATAAATTCACTCGCTTGCTTTGCATATAAACAAAAAGAGATTAGTGCAGACTTATAAGATCACCTTGTCAGGCTGACATCTGGCATGGACATGTCTAGAAAATAAGGAGGACTCTGACTATAAACTTCCAGGTGAAACTTCTGCAGAAGAATGGAGTCACATTTACAGTTAAAACAAAGGATGATGACATAGGCCTTATAATCCAGCAACCTGTTTCATCAAGGAAGAAAGGACTTTTGCTTCATTCCTTTTAGTCAAGAGAATAAATGTGTTTCTAGCGAAAAGGGTAATTAGAATCATGGGTATTACACGTGCAGAATATATTTTTATAAGAATGGACAGTAAGCAAGCTGTTTATAGCAATCTTTCTGTGAACTTCGAAAGCAGAAGCTGGATCTCTTCTACCTAAAGAAATAATGCTTTAGGGAATAATAAATAAGGAATTAACTGATTTCATTTTTCTTTGGCTTGGTAGCAAAGTAAAAGGTTGATCCTAAACATTTCTTAAAGTGATTATCATTGCATCATTACCATTCATGCCTTTTTTTAAAAAAAAAATAGTATTGGAGAGGAAGATTAAAAAAAAAAAAACCTTGCTATCAAATCGATTCTGATTCAAAGAGACCCTATAGAAAGGAGTAGAACTGCCCCATAGAGTTTCCAAGGAGCACCTGGTAGAATTGAACTTCCAACCCTTTGGTTAGCAGCTATAGCACTTAACCACTACACCACCAGGGTTTCAGAGAGGAAGATAGGTTTTCTTATACCTTTCCTTCATATTGTACAATGTCCTATGAATAAAATAACAAGGATACCTCTTCTAAATGTCTGCAATTTATGTAGGCATTTCAGGACACATACTCTCCATTTATGGTGTTTCGCCCTCCCATAGATTACCTCAGAAATGCCATCTTCATCAAATTTCACTATTAGAGTATTTTTCCAATTCTATGTATAATTTTAAATATTTTGTAATACAGAAAAAGAGGCACAAAAGCACAAAATAGATTCTAAATATAATGAGAGACCAGTGGTCTAAAATGGAAGGCTTGTATTAAAAAGAAAGGAATGATTGAGATTGCGGAGTACTTTGCAGACCGGGCTAACCCTGGGCTTGATCCTGTAAGTGGGTGACTACATATGTATTTCTTTTTGTCATATTTATTTTGAACTTTTAATTATTGAAGAAAAATGTCATTGCTCTTATTTCTTTTTGTCATAATTATTTTCAAATTTAATTAATACTAAGGAAAAATATGATATTTTTGCACCTGCCAAAGAAGACATGATTTTTTAAGTTGAGAAACAGAGTAGTAAGCAGCCACTTAAAATTTAAAAGCAACATGTTCAGGAAAATTATCTTAGCAGCAATAAGAGATGAGATTAGAGAGGCAAGGAGATTAATCAGGAGCAAATATCAGATATCAGGGGCAAAGAGATCAGACCAGAGTGGTGACCTTTTGAATAGGAAGAAATAAATGTGAGAGATGTTTTGAAAGAAATGATTTTAAAATGCGCATTTTTTTTTTTTTTTTTTTTTGATGAACACTACACCATGCATTTACGAAAGCTAGCACATAGTAGGTATCTGTAGTGGGCAGATTCTGAAACGGCCCTCGATATGGGCCTCCTGGTTTTCATGCCTTATGCAGTCCCCTCCCTGTCTGTGTGTTGGACCTAGTGACTTGCTTCTCACAAACAGAATATGACACAGCAGCCAGTGAGGAACCGAGACCCTTAGTCCAACAACCCTTGAGAAACTGAGCCCTGCTAGCAACCAACTCCATGAGCTTGGAAGCAGATCCTTCCCAGCCAAGCATTCAGATGAGACCAAAGCCCTGCTGACACCTTGGTTGCAGCTTTGTGAGAGACCCTGAAACCAAGAAGCAGGTGTAGCTAAGCTGGGGCCAAATTCCAGGTCTACAAAACTATGAGATAATAAATGTGTGTTGCTTTAAACCTCTAAATTTTGGAGTAATTTCTTGTGCAATAATATTTAACTAATAGAGTATCCAATAATATTTGTTGAAAAAATACATAACAAACAAAAACTAACGACACTCAGCTCTATGAAAAACGTGAATACCTCTTAAAAATCATTAACAATATTACTTTGACAACTGGTAAGTCTTTACAGGTAATATCTCCATTTTATACCCAGATGGTTATATGACTTATTTGACATTCATCAGGATGCCATGCCTCATAAATCCATAGATTGTAGGTATATTCACCATAAAAAAAAAAAAACCCATTGCCATCAGGTCGATTCAGACTCATAACATCCCAATAAGACTGAGTAGAACTGCTCCATAGGGTGTCCAAGGAGTGGCTGATGGATTTGAACTGCTGTCCTTTCGGTTACCAGCCATAGTTCTTAGCCACTGTGCTACCAGGGCTCCATATTTACCATAAAACCAAAACTAAACCCAGTGCTGTCAAGTCGATTCCGACTCATAGTGACCCTATAGGACAGAGTAGAACTGCCCCATAGAGTTTCCAAGGAGCACTGGCAGATTTGAACTGCCGATCCCTTGGTTAGCAGCCATAGCACTTAACCACTACACCACCAGGATTTCCATATTTACCATAAAAAATAAGCAACCCTAAATCAGATACGCTGCTCAAAGCAGCCCATAGACAAGATTCTTGGTCTTAGTGCATATCACTAGTCTATTTGCCTAGTGGTCTAGACATGATATTTACAAGGAGATTAGACTAGGTCACTTGCCTTCTTTCCTTTCCACTGGGTGTGTTTCCCTGATAATCCGGGTAGAAATTGGTCTTAGTACAGCTGCTCTAACTCTGTCCTCTAAGATAGTAAATTAGTATTTTACGTAGACACCTAATCACAGGAAGTGAGCAAAAGATGTAGAATAGATCCCCCAAGTCCTGTGATTTTAACCACTGGACTACCGACTCCAAAAAATACTATTCTCTATATCAAATCCACTACCCACTCCTTGGAAACCCTTTGGGACAGTTCTATTCTGGCCAATAGTCACTATGAGTCAGAATCAACTTGACAGCAACAGGTTTGTTTTGTTTTGTTTTTTGGTCATATTACTTCAGTTAGTTAAACATTTCTTGAGAAACTGCTTTGCTAGATTCTCTCAATAAAAAGGAATAAGGCATAGTCTCTGCCATCAGTTCTAGGCTGTAGGCCATAAGAATGTAAACAAAAATGTAATGGATGTGATACATTCAACAAGGGAGAGACAAGGTTAAGGAGAGTGCAAAAGTTGTGAGTAATCTCAGAACTCAAGGGGACGAGAGCAAGGAAGCTTTCATAGGATGTCATGGCTGTGGAGAACTCACGTGGGCACATACACATGGGGAATTCACACGGTCGAGTGTTTGAGAGCGAAAGAGCAATTAAACCCAAACATGCTATGGTACTCAGTTTGTCTTTCAGAGGAGATTCTCAGGACATTCGGATGCTAACTTAGAATACATTTCTTTAGGAAGCCAAGGGGGTGCTAGAGAAAAATCAGAAGGGGTGGAAATCAAGTAATTATAACTATATTTGCATTTACCTTTAAAGTTTCAGAACATTTTTGTTTTACTTTTCAAAAATTAATTATAAAAAGGCAAAAGAATAAAGACATTAAAAATGAAGATAATAGTGTTTAAAAATTTGCCTATGAATTTACACCATGTGTCAGACAATGGATTTTCTTTGAAAGAAGTAAACTAGGAACTTACAGAAGCCAAAATGATGAGCTCTGAAGAGATCTCTACTTTGGGAACAGGTATAACTGGTAAGAGACTCACTATTTATTATTTCTTCTAATTGATATAATTTATTTATCAAAAAGGGAATGGCCTTATCGTTTTATTACAGAGATATAATTGAAAAAATAAAGAACTATTTCATCCTTTAGCTCTGAGATTGTGCACCATCCTTTCACAATCTTTCTAGTCTGTGATCTAGAATTGTCACCTAAGCTGTAGAAGCAAGCAGCTCAAAGGAGAAAGAGAACACACCTGAAGATGATTAATGGAAAAAAAATTCTGTTTCAGAAGAGATAAAGCACAGGCCAGAAGTCAGTCTTCTAGGAGATCAGTTAAAATCATAAGTTATCTTAAAATCTTAACCTTAATTTGCAAATATAAATTTAACCTTCATCTGCAGATATAAATTTATTCACATCATATATAATTGAACATGTGGTAAAACAGTTTTCATGTGTTATCCCTACTGACAGAAGAACTGCCATTGCCCTTCTAAGAAACACAAAGAGATATTTCAGCCTCAAACACTTTACTTACTTCCTCAGAACTAAGGACTATACTAAGAAAAATTTCTATTCAGTCTCACTTCTTCTTGTTCCACAAATCTACTTTTAAAACTGAAGAAAGCAATTGTTTTTCCCATTAAATTAACATTAATGCAGACAATATATAACTCAACTTCCAGGTGTTTACAAATGAAGAATAATGTGGTCAATTCTTTTAACTTTGAGTAATTTTCACCATTTTTCAAGCAAAAATTTGGTTAAGACTCCTTTACTCATCTATGAGGCAGTATTAAGCAAGATAAACATAATTACCCCCATGTGTCTGTCAGTTTGTCGTATTGTGGGGGCTTGCATGTTGCTGTGATGCTGGAAGCTATGCCACCGGTATTCAGATACCAGCAGGGTCACCCGTGGAGGACAGGTTTCAGATGAGCTTCCAGACTAAGACAGACTAGGAAGAGGGACCCGGCAGTCTACTTCTGAAAAGCGCTACCCAGTGAAAACCTTATGAATAGCAGCAGAACACTGTCTGACATAGTGCTGGAAGATGAGCCCCCCAGGTTGGAAGGCACTCAAAAGATGACTGGGGAAGAGCTGCCTCCTCAAAGTAGAGTCGACCTTAATGACGTGGATAGAGTAAAGCTTTCGGGACCTTCATTTGCTGATGTGGCATGACTCAAAATGAGAAGAAACAGCTGCAAACATCCATTAATAATCAGAACCTGGAATGTACAAAGTATGAATCTAGGAAAATTGGAAATCGTAAAAAATGAAATGGAATGCATAAACATCAATATCCTAGGCATTAATGAGCTGAAATGGACTGATATTGGCTATTTTGAATCGGACAATCATACAGTCTACTCTGCTGGGAATGACAACTCGAAGAGGAATGGTGTTGCATTCACCATCAAAAAGAATGTTTCAAAATCTATCCTGAAGTACAATGCTGTCAGTGATAGGAAAATAACCATATGCCTACAAGGAAGACCAGATAATACGACTATTATTCAAATTTACGCACCAACCACTAGGGTCAAAGATGAAGAAACAGAAGATTTTTATCAGCTCCTACAGTCTGAAATTGATTGAAAAAGCAATCAAGATGCATTGATAATTACTGGCGATTGGAATGTGAAAGTTGGAAACAAAGAAGGACCAGTAGTTGGAAAGTATGGCCTTGGTGATAGAAACAATGACAGAGAGCGAATGATAGAATTTTGCAAGACCAACAACTTCTTCATTGCAAATACCTTCTTTCACCAACATAAATGGCGACTTTTTTTTTTTTTTTAATACACATGGACCTCGCCAGATGGAACACACAGAAATCAAATTGACTACATCTGTGGAAAGAGACGATGGAAAAGCACAATATCATCAGTCAGAACAAGGCCAGGGGCCAACTGTGGAACAGACCATCAATTGCTCATATGCAAGTTCAAGCTGAAACTGAAGAAAATCAGAGCAAATCCACGAGAGCCAAAATATGACCTTGAGTATATCCCACCTGAATTTAGAGACCGTCACAAGAATAGATTTGATGCATTGAACACTAGTGACCAAAGACCAGGCTAGTTGTGGAATGACATCAAGGACATCATACATGAAGAAAGTAAGAGGTCACTGAAAAGACAGGAAAGAAAGAAAAGACCAAGACGGATGTCAGAAGAGACTCTGTAACTTTCTCTTGCGCGTCGAGCAGCTAAAGCAAAAGGAAGAATTGATGAAGCAAAAGAGCTGAACAGAAGATTTCAAAGGGCGTCTCGAGGAGACAAAGTAAAGTGTTATAATGACATGTGCAAAGAGCTGGAGATGGAAAACCAAAAGGGAAGAACATGCTCGGCATTTCTCAAGCTGAAAGAACTGAAGAAAAAAATTCAAGCCTAGAGTTGCAATAGTGAAGGATTCCGTGGGGAAAATATTAAACGACGCAGGAAGCATCCAAAGGAGATGGAAGGAATACACAGAGTCATTATACTAAAAAGAATTAGTCGATGTTCAACCATTTCAAGAGGTGGCATATGATCAGGAACGGATGGTACTAAAGGAAGAAGTCCAAGCTGCACTGAAGACATTGGTGAAAAACAAGGCTCCAGGAATTGATGGACTATCAATTGAGATGTTTCAACAAACAGATGCAGCGCAGGAGGTGCTCACTCGTCTATGCCAAGAAATATGGAAGATAGCTTCCCGGCCAACTGACTGGAAGAGATCCATATTTATGCCTATTCCCAAGAAAGATGATCCAACTGAATGTGGAAATGATAGAACAATATCATTAATATCACATGCAAGCAAAATTTTGCTGAAGATCATTCAAAAACGGCTGCAGCAGTATATTGACAAGGAACTGCCAGAAATTCAGGTCAGCTTCAGAACAGGACGTGGAACCAGGGATATCATTGCTGATGTCAGATGGATCCTGGCTGAAAACAGAGAATACCAGAAGGATGTTTACCTGTGTTTATTGGCTATGCAAAGGCATTCAGCTGTGTGGATCATAACAAATTATGGATAACATTACACAGAATGGGAATTCCAGAACACTTAATTGTGCTCATGTGGAACTTTTACATAGATCAAGAGGCAGTTGTTTGGACAGAACAAGGGGGTAATGGGTGGTTTAAAGTTAGGAAAGGTGTGTGTGAGGGTTGTATCCCTTCACCATACCTATTCAATCTGTATGCTGAGCAAATAATCTGAGAAGCTGGACTATATGAAGAAGAACAGGGCATCGGGATTGGAGGAAGACTCATTAACAACCTGCGTTATGCAGATGACACAACCTTGCTGGCTGAAAGTGAAAAGGACTTGAAGCACTTACTAATGAAGATCAAAGACCACAGCCTTCAGTATGGTTTGCACCTCAACATAAAGAAAACAAAAATCCTCACAACTGGACCAATGAGCAACATCATGATAAACGGAGAAAAGATTGAAGTTGTCAAGAATTTCCTTTTCCTTGGATCCACAATCAACAGCCATGGAAGCAGCAGTCAAGAAATCCAAAGACGCATTGCATTGGGCAAATCTGCTTCAAATGGCCTCTTCAAAGTGTTGAAGAGCAAAGACATCACCCTGAAGACTAAGGTGCGCCTGACACAAGCCATGGTATTTTCAATCACATCATATGCATGTGAAAGCTAGACAATGAATAAGGAAGACTGAAGAAGAGTCGACACCTTTGAATTGGGGTGTTGGCGAAGAATATTGAATATACCATGGACTGCCAAAAGAATGAACAAATCTGTCTTGGAAGAAGTACAGCCAGAATGCTCCTTAGAGGCAAGTATGACAAGACTGCATCTTACATACTTCGGACATGTTGTCAGGAGGGATCAGTCCCTGGAGAAGGACATCATGCTTGGCAGAGTACAGGGTCAGTGGAAAAGAGGAAGATCCTCAATGAGGTGGATTGACACAGTGGCTGCAACAATGAGTTCTAGCATAACAACGATTGCAAGGATGGCTCAGGACCGGGCAGTGTTTCGTTCTGTTGTGCATAGGGTTGCTATGGGTCGGAACTGACTCGACGGCACCTAACAACAACAACAACAACAACAAAAGATAATTAAGAGTCATGAGAATTAAAGACATAAAGAAAAGAAAAAAAAAACTATAATTAATCCACAAGGAGAATCTAGTGGTGAGAAGACCTGTGAGAATATTTCGGATAAATTATGTTTTCCAAAAGTTCGAGGCCAGCTCCCAAACCTTAACATTCAGTATTAGTGTTGCTATTGGAAGAGGGGAACACCCCACAAATCTAGCCATCAAAGACTCTGCACTGATATTAGACAGTGCTCCTCTGCCCCTAAAAAGAGGCAGTAAATCCAAAGGTACTCTACCCTGTACTGAGTAGGAGGCAGAGGATGTTTTCCATCATGGAGAATCAGGAATTTTGAAAAATCTCTACCCTTGAGACTCAACCACACAGGGTCTCCTACCACTAAGCCTGGAAAACCAAGAAATTCTACTCTTCCCACTACAAGTATTGCAGCAAGTACTAAGAAACAATTGTCTTCTATTGGTAAAGGGGCATGCAGATAGACCTTCTCCGTGACACAGGCATGCAAGACCTGCTGAAACCTGAGGGTGGATCAAAAATACTGAGAGAAAGTCTGGTGCTCCAGGTCTCACAGTGAGCACAGGGAAGCCACAGTCCCCATTAAAGGTATTTAAAGACTGTGGTACACTGAAGGCAATTAAAACATAGAGGCCAAACCCTGCTCAACTGAAGTCTGTATTGACTCTATATCTTCTTCACTAATGGCTTTATAGAAGACGAGGCATGCCCACTTCCAGGTATAAAATTATTTACCTCAGTCTCTACTGTTAAAACAATTTTCATCATTCGATCAAAAGTTATATTATACCCCCTCCAAAAATGAAAATTAAAAAAAATGACCCATTGTCAAGAAATAATGCAATAACACATTGTCAAGAGATAAAAATAGCAGAATCAGATCCAGAGATGGCCAATTGTTGACACTATCAGACGGAGAGCTTAAGATAACTATGATTAATACATTAAATGATCTAGTGGGAAAGATGAACAATATGTGTAAACAGAGGAATGAAGACTCTAAAAAAATTAAATGGAAATGCTACAAATAAAAAGATGAAGAATGTCGAACATGAAGAATTTCTTCAATGAGCTGGACATAGTGGAGATAAAAGGGACAAACTCCAAGATAGTTTAATAAAAAATTATCCAAATTGAAACACAAAAGCACAAATAAAAAGGAGAAGAGCATCTGTGGGACAATATCAAATGGTTTAACAAACAGGTAGTAGAAGTCCAAGAAGAAGAAGAGCAGAGAAAGCTTAGGGCAGAATAATTATTTGAAAAAATAATGTCCAAAAATTTTTCAAATTAATAAGGACAGCAATCCACCCTTTGAAGAAGCTCAGACAACTCCAATCGGGATAAATACACAGAAAATCTCTTTAAAAAGAGATAGCAAACACTTCTCTGTCTGTCACAGGTCATTTTAAAACATAGTTTTAAGAGAAGAATACTCCCACCTGGAGGAAGACACAACAGTGATTCCATTCAACTGGAAGTTAAGAATGCCACCCGTTCACTTTGGTCTCCTCATGCCTCTGGACCAACAGACAAAGAAGGAGATTACCATATTGGTTGATGTGATTGATCCTGACTACCAAGGGGAAATGAAGGTAAAGAAAACTATGTCTGGAATACAGGAGATCCCTTAGGACATCTTACTACTAACATGCCCTGTGATTAAAGTCATTGGAAAACTACAGCAACCCAATTATGACATGACTACTAATGGTCCAGATCGTTTAGCAATGAAAGTTTGGGTCCCCCTCCAAGGCAAAGAACCATGACCATCTGTGTTACTTGTTGAGAGTAAAGGGAATATGGAAAGGGTAATGGAAGAAAATAGTCCTAAATACCAATTACAACTACATGACCAGTTGCAGAAATGAAGACTGTAATTTAAGTACAAGTCTACTTGATCCCCTAGCCTCTTCTCACCCCTCTGAGATGAATACTAACTCTGTAGAGTTTTACATTCTCCAGAGCACTTCCATAAACCTTATGTGTTTGAGAGCTGTAAACCTGGATAGGGATTTACAGAGTTCTACCCTTTCTCTTCCACTGTCTGATACCCCTGATTTGCTGTTGAAATCTAAATACTAACAAAATGAATAATCCAAGCAGCCTTCCAACCTAGGGTGAATCAAATGCTTGATTTATTAAGGTCATGGGTGATGGGAACTTCACAGATCCACTCAACTGTCAACGCATGATGTTTCCTGCTCCCTACCTTCAACACATCTACTGACAAGAATTTCTGTAACTAAAGGGTTCTGCAACAACCTTTCTTAAACACTGTTTTCCTCATCATTTACCAAAAACGATGCAATACTAGGCTGTCTTTGTCCTGTATTTATCAAAAAGGTGATGACAAAGTTTGTTCAGTGTTACTGGTTGAATTGTATTCCCCAAAAATAACACGTTCACAAATCAACCTCAGTACTTGTGAATGTGACCTTCTTTGGAAAAAGGGCTCTTGTGCACATGACCAAGTTAAGATGTTGTCAGTAGGGGCCAAGACACCAGGAAGAAGAAGCTGAAGAGACAACACAAGAAGCTGTGCTGCCTCAGTCTCAAAAGGTATGGCCATGACCTCAGGGGTTACAAAGGGTGGAGCCGTGTCCTCTGGTGTTTCTAAGGGTGGAATTGCCACGCAGATGGACTAGTGGAATGGTGCACCTAAAGCCAAGGGAGCAGAGTTGCGGTCCCAGTGAGCCTGGGAGGCGGAGCTGAAGCCCAGTGCCGAAAGGCCTCCACTCAGAATCTGGAGAGTGTGGCCAATACCTAGAGTCTGGAGGGCAAAGTTATTGTGTAAATTTCTCAGAGAACAGAGGATTATTTTCAAAGCTTTGAGGACTAATGTGTTCTGCTGAGTTACTTGGTGCCTGTTATGCCTTCTTTCCCTTCAGTTCCTCCCATTTGTAATGGAAATGTCTAGCTTGTGCCTGTCTTGCCACTGTACCATTAGAAGCAGATAACTTGTATTCTAGATTTCATAGATGAAAAATTTTTGGATTTTGGACTTGGAATTAAGACTTTTGCTATGCTATGATGGGATGAATATGTCTTGCGTGTTGCAAAACTTTGGGGGGCCAAAGGGTGGAGTATAATGGATTGAACTGTGTCCCCCAGAAATATGTGTCAACGTGGTTAGGCCATGTGTAGTTGTCCTCCATTTTGTGATTCTCCTATGTGCTATAAATCATAGTCTCTGCCTGTGGTTAAAAGTATTACTCAGGTTACCTCCCTGATCCAAAAGGGAATTTCCCTGGGGTGTGGCCTGCACCACATTTTACCTCTCAAGACATAAAAGGAAAAGGAAGCAAGCATAGAGTTGGGGACCTCATACCACCAAGAAAGAAGCACCAGAACAGAGAGTGTCCTTTAGACTCGAGGTCCCTGTGTGAAGAAGCTCCTCATCTGGGGAACGTTGATGAGAAGGCTGACAGAGAAAGAAAGCCTTCCCCTGGAGCCGACACCCAGAATTTCAACTTGTAACCTGCTAAACTGTGAGAAAATAAATGCCTCTTTGTTAATGCCAAAAAAAAAAAAAAAAGATGATGTCATTAGGGTGGGCCCTAATCCAATGTGACTGGTGTCCCTATAAGAAAAGGAGACAAAAAACAAGACACAGAGGGATGACAGCCACGTAAAGACAGAGGCAGAGCTTGTAGTTATGCTGCTGCAAGGCAAGGAACACCTGGGACTAGGAAACCTGGAAGAGGCAAAGAAGGATTCTCCTCTAGAAGCTCTGGAGAGAGTATGGCCTTCTAGCACCTTGATTTCAGACTTCTAGCATCCAGAACTGTGAAAGAATAAACTTCTGTTGTTTTAAGCCACCTCATTTGTGGTACTTTGATATGGGAGCCACAGGAAACTAATGCATGAGACAAAGACATGGAGGCAGCTCATGGTTAGGGACAGATACATGTCTATGGAGGGGATTTATGGCCATAGATTCATACTCTTGAGGCAGAAATGCAAGCTGTCGTATAAAATGTACTTTGAAGGGTTTCCAATAACTTACAACCTCCTTAGGTAGAGAAGGGGAAGAGAATACCATCAAGAACTGTGAGGCATTAATGAATGCTCCCAGATACTTGACTCCAAATTAGTGACATGTCTTTACAGCTCTGTTTGTTATAACTTATGGATCTGTACTCTGGTACTTTTCTTAGCCCTCCTGGCTCCACAGATCTAACTTTAGCCTCTCAAGCTAACTTAACTAAAATGAATTTCTGATTGTGCTTACAGTATGTCGCCTCTGCCACAACTTAGGTTACAAAATATCACAAATTAATTTCTAATGTCAACCTGGAAATTTGACTCTGGAGATCTGACTTTACCGAATGGATTATTTTTCACATGCTCTGTTAAACATCTATGTTTACAAAGTGAGTGGTAACACGTGCTTGAGCCTGGGCTAGGCTTTGACTCTCCTTTATCCTAATCTAATAGCTTGGCAGGTAGAACCCAAGGCCCTTTCCTAAAGTTCTCTGTCACAGGAAGCCTTCCTTCAAAATGGCTTTTTATTGGTCATCTTCATTTTTGCTCCCACTGCAACCACACTAGTATAAACAGTCATCATATTGTAGGTCATTTGCCTAACTCCTAAACAAGCCTGTTTGTGATCTCTCACCCTTTCTATTCCTCCTTGCATAAAAACTATCAACCTTTCTTAAACACTGTTTTCCTCATGCTACTCACTGTGAAAGGATCTTTGGTGTCTCCCCAAGGCCTGTTGTTGCTGTTGTTGTTGTTGTCAGTGCCATCGAGTCGATTCTGATTCACGGCGACCACACGTGTCAAATGCTCCATAGGGTTTTCAAGACTGTGACCTTTCAGAAGCAGATCACCAGACTTTACTTCTAAGGTGACTCTGGGTGGATTTGAACCACCAACCTTTCAGTTAGCAGTCCAGCACTTAACTATTTGTGGCACCCAGGGACTCCCCCCAAGGCACAAATAAAGATATGGTGGGCTACGAATAATACTGTAAGATCTAGCAAGCTGACTAGAAGATGCGAAGTCACTCCTCAAGGTTCCCTCAAGTTTTAAGAAACAAGAGAGAATTATAAAATTGAAGCCACAGAGTCACATTTAGAAATTATTATGTAAGAGAATTTTAACAGTCAGCTTCCAGTCAGAAGGGAGAAACTACACTGGATACTTGATCAGAGAGAATTTAATATAAAGAATAGTTAACTAGATATAAAGTTGTTAACTAGGTGGCTGAAAAAGTAAAAAGCAATATCACAGAGATAGCAAATACAGAAAGCAGATAACATCACTGGGACTGAGGGAACAAAAGGAAGAGGTAGAAGTTATTAAAACTTAGAAACTTGGAGGAGAGGCCTCATGGAGCTGAAAAGTAGGCCTCTGAAGAGGATCATGAGCCCTATAGCATTGGTGAATCTAAGATGAGAGGAAGGGCCCAGTGGCTTGGGACCCTGACATTTGAGGAGTGGTGCCAAGCAGCTAGTGCTGATGTCTCTAAGGAGGTGCTATGAAGCTGATTCTGCAATTGTGGAAAACTGCAAATGGGATTTCGCTACTATTTTTTATGGGAAGAAATTCATCTTTTCCAGAGATGAAAAAATTGAAGGTTTTTACCAACTTCTGCAGGCTGAAATTGCTCAAATATGCAATTGAGATGCATTGATAATTACTGGTGATTACAATGTGAAACAAAGAAGAAGGATCACTAGTTAGAAAACATGGCCTTGGTGATAGAAACAATGCTGGAGATTGTATGATAGAATTTTGCAAGACCAATGGACTAATTCATTGCAAATATCTTTTTCAGCAACATGAACAGCAACTATACACTTGGACCTCCCCAGATGGAATTCATGGAATCAAATTGATTACATCTGTGGAAAGAGACAATGGAGAAGCTCAATATCATCAGTCAGAACAAGGCCAGGTACCAACTGAGGAACAGACCATCAACTGTTCCTATGCAAATTCAAGTTGAAGCTGAAGAAAATTAAAACAAGTACACAAGAGCCAAACAACAACACTGAGTATATCCCACCTGAATTTAGAGACCATCTCGAGAATAGATTTGACACATTGAACACTAATGAATGAAGACCAGGTGAGTTGTGGGATGACATCAAGGACATCATGTATGAAGAAAGCAAAAGATCATTAAAGAAAGAAAAGACCAAAGTGGATGTCTAAAGAGTCTCTGAAATGTGATGTTGAATGTAGAGCAACCAAAGCAAGAGGAAAAAATGATCACATGAAATAGCCGAACAAAAGATTTCAAAGGGAGGCTCAAGAAGACAAAGTAAAGTATAACAAAATGTGCAAAGACCTGGAGTTGAAAACCAAAAGAGAAGAATATGCTCAGGATTTCTCAAGCTGAAAGAATTGAAGAAAAATTTAAGCCTTGAGTTGTAATATTGAAAGATTCTATGGCCAAAATATTGAGTGATGCAGGTAGCATCAAAAACAAATGGAAGGAATACATAGAGTCACTGTACCAAAAAGAATTGGTCTCATTCAACCATTTCAGGAGGTAGTATATGATCAAGAACCAACAGTATTGAAGAAAAAAGTCAAAGTTGCACTGAATACACTGGTGAAAAACAAGGCTCCAGGAATTGATAGACTACTAATTGAAATGTTTCAAGAAACAGATGCAATGTTGGAAGTGCTCACTTGTCTGTGGAAGCTACCTGGCTACCTGGCCAAGTGACTGGAAAATATCCATATTTGTGCCCATTCAAAAGAAAAGAAAAGTGATCCAACAGAATACAGAAATTATTGAACAATATCATTAATACCACATGCAAGTAAAATTTTGCTGAAGATCATTCAAAAACAGCTGCAGCAGTACATGGACAGGGAGCTGCCGGAAATTCAAGCCAGTTTCAGAAGAGAACATGGAACAAAGGATATCATTGCTGATGTCAGATCTTGGCTGAAAATAAAGAACACCAGAAAGATGTCTATCTGTATTCTATTGACTATGCAAAGGCATTCGACTGTGTGGATCATGACAAATTATCATGATAACATTGAGAAGAATAGGAATTCTAGAACACTTAATTGTACTCATGCGGAACCTGTACATAGACCAAAAGACAAACAGATTCAAACAGAACAAGGGAATACTGAGTGGTTTAAAATAAGGAAAGGTGTGTGTCAGTGTTGTGTCCTTTCACCATAGTTATTCAATCTGTATGTCGAACAAATAATCTGAGAAGCTGGATGATACGAAGGAGAATGTGGCATGCAGATTGGAGGAAGACTCATTAACAACCTGTGATATGCAGCTGACATGACCTTGCTTGCTGGAACTGAAGAGGACTTGAAGCACTTACTGAAATGATTCGACGGCACTTAACAACATAGGAAGAAGAGATTGCCCCTGACAGAGTGAAGAGGTATTGTGGATTACTGCTCCTGGGAATAGCAGCAGCCTGGAAGCCCACAGGAAGCATAAGGAAAACAGCAAGTTCCTTTTTCTCCCCCATATTCAAGCCTACCTCTAGCGCCCTCTATCAGCAGCGCCTAAGAGCCAGATGGCAAAACAGGTATGCAGTTTACAGAAATGGAGCCTCAGCCAGCATTCCAAAACCAAAACCAAACCTGTTGCCGTCGAGGTGATTCCAACTCATAGGGATCCTGTAGGACAGAATAAACTGCCCCATAGAGTTTCGAAGGAGCAGCTGGTGGATTCAAACTGCTGACCTTTTGCTTAGCAACCAAGGTCTTAACCACTGTGCCACGAGGACTCCAAAAGCAGAATACAAAAAGGGGGGTTTAGAAATGAGAAACACTAGAGTAATAAATGGGACAGTGCACCCCTTTGGCTACTCATCATCTATACATATCCTTCTACAGTATTTGAATTTACGCACAACTAAAAAGTCTATGGAAACCCTGGTGGCGTAGCGGTTAAGTGCTACGGCTGCTAACCAAAGGGCCGGCAGTTTGGATCTGCCTGGTGCGCCTTCGAAACTGTATGGGGCAGTTCTACTCTGTACTATAGGGTCACTGTGAGTCGGAATTGACTCGACAGCACCGGGTTTGGTTTTGGGTTTTTTTGGTTTAAAAAGTCTATGTCTCTAACTGTCAAAATGCATCTATCCGTCATACAAATGAAGATGCTCCAAAATTCCAATAGTTATTGTGCCTGCCTCTGAGAAATGGTCACGCTATTCATCTCTGAGTTATGTAAATTATTCCTCAAAAAAGACACTGTCCTATCTAAATATTCTGTTATCTAAAGATCAAATTGTAACGTTAACCTCCCACAAAACCTGTGTGCACACATGCACACACATAAACACCCGTGCACACATGCACACACATAAACAACACAGGAAATCTGCACGCTGCTGGAGCCCTCACTTCTTTAAGTGGTCACAAGGCCCTGTTTCGTGTTACAACCTCCTTCTTCCACTTCTTATTCCATGAATTTTTTTGCCCTCCACCAGGACCTCAGTTGGTTGGTGTTTTTAACTGACAGGATGACCAAACCTGTATGCTAGAAAGGTCTGAATCCTCAGTGATCCTGTATTTTTGATTCCTAAATTTTCCATTAACTTTTACAACTGAATACAGGAATGCTAAGAGGTACCCCAGAGAATCCCCTCAGTTCTAGTGTCCTCACTGCCCCTATTTTATAACAGCAACCAATTCCCTCTATCTTTTCACATGTAAAATCTAGAATTTCTCTCTTTTCATGTGTGTCAGTTATGTGTTCTGGTGATAATAAAAATTACAATTATGATAATAATGCTTAAGTGTTATATATATTGGTGAAATAGGAAATATGACACTATCGTTAATGATACAGTAAATGTAGAAAATGTAGAAATGCAGTTTCCCTCTGTAAATTAACACAAATTATACCAGAAAGCTGCATACAGTAGGAGATCATTGCACAGCTTCACTAAATACGTATGTGTACATACATACAGGTACTTATATATACATATATTCATAAATATACACACATATTAAAAATATAAAATTAAAAACCTTTGCTGTCGAGTAGATTCTAGAGTAGAGCTGCCCCATAGAGTTTCCAAAGCTGTAATTTTCACAGAAACAGACTGCCACATCTTTCTCCTGTGAAGCGGCTTGTGGACTAGAACCATAGACCTTTCAGGTTAGCAGCTGAGCATTTAACCAGTGCACTACCAGGGCTTTTAAGTATATGCATAGATATCATAGATGATGAATTATTTTATCATGTTTCATTTTGTTAGAATATTGAACTATACAAATATATTCAGATCTCACGGTCTGGCTTTAGCCAAGAAAACTATTAGCTTATACTGCTAACAAAACACAGAGGAGCACTGCTGTCAATCCACATATTAATCAACAGAAGAGCAGTAATGTAGGTTGCAAATCCCAGGCTACAGTTGAAATTCTGGTTTGTTTTACCCACAGGCAATGATTGCCGTTGTTGTTGTTAGGTGCCG
This sequence comes from Loxodonta africana, assembly GCF_030014295.1. NCBI lineage: Eukaryota > Metazoa > Chordata > Mammalia > Proboscidea > Elephantidae > Loxodonta > Loxodonta africana. The sequence goes on from NC_087362.1 coordinate 22,594,780, forward strand.
TCGAGTCGGTTCCAACTCATAGCGACCCTATGCACAACAGAACGAAACACTGCCCGGTCCTGAGCCATCCTTACAATCGTTGTTATGCTTGAGCTCATTGTGTCAATCCACCTCGTTGAGGGTCTTCCTCTTTTCCGCTGACCCTGTACTCTGCCAAGCATGATGTCCTTCTCCAGGGACTGATCCCTCCTGACAACATGTCCGAAGTATGTAAGACGCAGTCTTGTCATACTTGCCTCTAAGGAGCATTCTGGCTGTACTTCTTCCAAGACAGATTTGTTCATTCTTTTGGCAGTCCATGGTATATTCAATATTCTTCACCAACGCCCCAATTAAAAGGCATCAATTCTTCTTCGGTCTTCCTTATTCATTGTCCAGCTTTCACATGCATATGATGTGATTGAAAATACCATGGCTTGGGTCAGGCGCACCTTAGTCTTCAAGGTGACATCTTTGCTCTTCAACACTTTGAACAGGTCCTTTGAAGTAGATTTACCCAATGCAATGTGTGTTTTGATTTCTTGACTGCTGCTTCCATCGCTGTTGATTGTGAATCCAAGGAAAATGAAATCCTTGACACCTTCAATCCTTTCTCCGTTTATCATGATGTTGCTCATTGGTCCAGTTGTGAGGATTTTTGTTTTCTTTATGTTGAGGTGCAAACCATACTGAAGGCTGTGGTCTTTGATCTTCATTAGTAAGTGCTTCAAGTCCTCTTCACTTTAAGCCAGCAAGGTTGTGTCATCTGCATAACGCAGGTTGTTAATGAGTCTTCCTCCAATCCTGATGTCCTGTTCTTCTTCATATTTTCCAGCTTCTCAGATTATTTGCTCAGCATACAGACCGAATAGGTATGGTGAAAGAATACAACCCTGACGCACATATTTCCTGACTTTAAAATGCAATATCCCCTTGTTCTGTTCAAACAACTACCTCTTAATGTATGTAAAGGCTCCTCACGAGCACAATTAAGTGTTCTGAAATTCCCGTTCTTCACAACGTTATCCATAGTTTGTTATGATCCACACAGTCGAATGCCTTTGCATAGTCCATAAAACACAGGTAAACATCCTTCTGGTATTCTCTACTTTCAGCCAGGATCCATCTGACATCAGCAGTGTTATCCCTGGTTCCATGTCCTCTTCTGAATCGTGCCTGAATTTCTGGTAGTTCGATGTCAATATACTGCTGCAGCCACTTTTGAATGATCTTCAGCAAAATTTTGCTTGCGTGTGATATTAATGATATCATTCAACAATTTCTGCATTTGGTTGGATCACCTTTCTTGGGAATAGGCATAAATATGGACCTCTTCCAGTCAGTTGATCAGGTAGCTGTCTTCCAAATTTCTTGGCATAAACGAGTGAGCACTTCCAGTGATGTGTCCCTTTGTTGAAACATCTCAATTGATATTCTGCCAATTCCTGGAGCTTTGTTTTTCACCAATGCCTTCAGTGCAGCTTGGACTTCTTCCTTCAGTACTATTGGTTCCTGATCATATGCCACCTCTTGAAATGGTTGAATGTCAACCAATTATTTTTGGTATAATAACACAGTGTATTCCTTCCATCTTCTTTATATGCTTCCTGCATCATTTAATATTTTCCCCATAGACTCCTTCACTATTGCAGCTCAAGGCTTGAATTTTTTTTCATTTCTTTCAGCTTGAGAAATGCCGAGTGAGTTCCTTCCTTTTGGTTTTCCATCTCCAGCTCTTTGCACATGTCATTGTAATACTTCACTTCGTCTTCTCCAGCCGCCCTTTGAAATCTGTTCAGAGAGAATGAGGGGACACTGAGTGGTTTAAAGTCAGGAAAGAAGTGTGTCAGGGTTGTATACTTTCACCATATCTATTCAATCTGTATGCTGAGCAAATAATCCGAGAAGCTGGACTATATGAAAAAGAGCATGGCATCAGGATTGGAGGGAGGCTCATTAACAACCTGCGTATGCAGATGATACAAACTTGCTTGCTGAAAGCAAAGAGGACTTGAAGCACTTACTGATGAAGATCAAAGACCATAGCCTTCAGAATGGATTGCACCTCAACATTAAGAAAACAAAAATCCTCACAGCTGATAAGCGGAGAAAAGATCGAAGTTGTCAAGGATTTCATTTTACTTGGATCCACAATCAAAACCCATGGAAGAAGCAGTCAATAAATCAAAAGACTCATTGCATTGGGCAAATCTGCTGCAAAAAAAATTTTTTTTAAGGACCTCTTTAAAGTGTTGAAAAGCAAAGACGTCACTTTAAAGACTAAGGTGCACCAGGCCCAAGCCATGGTATTTTCAATCACATCATATGCATGTGTATGCTGGGCAACGAATCAGGAAGACCAAAAAAGAATTGACTCCTTTGAATCGTGGTGTTGGTGAAGAATATTGAATGTACCATGAACGGCCAAAAGAACGAACAAATCTGTCTTGGAAGAAGTACAACCAGAATGCTCCTTAGAAGCAAGAATAGGAGGGATCAGTCCCTGGAGAAGGACATCATGCTTGGTAAAGTACATGAGTCAGAATCAACTCAACGTCATCGTGTTTGGGATAACCTGAGTGGGTAATATGTCTCCAAGTTATAATTCTAATAGAATTTGTAAAATAAGGGAAAAGCCAAGACTTGGTAGCAAAAAGTTCTGGTTTCAGTCCTGGCATGCCATTCTTTATATAACCTTTGACAAATTACTTAATCTCCCTGTGCCTTCATCTGTAAAACAGGGATAATAATCCCTACTTAAGAATGTTGTTATGAGGATTAAATAATGTGGGAAAAGTGCCTAGTATAAGGCAAACTCTCAGTGACCCATTTTCATCCACCATTGCTTTCTTTCCAATGACTACATACACAACCACCTTGATAGTCCTGAGACACCTTTTATCTAATAACTCAGTGAAATAATTACTTCAATTGTTTGCTTTTAATGAATCCAGGCTGTTGGATTAAAGTTACTCTTCAAGTTAGTTGAAATGGTTTAACTGGTGGGTTTTATGAAAAAGCCTTAAAGACAAGCAGAACTTTATAGTGGATTTTATGGAGGATTAAGATTACCTCTCTTATTCTCTTTGAAGAGAAAGGATGGCATGACTAAACACAAATCCTCTTGGTGCTCCTGGACACTTTGCAACATGTAACTTGCTGAGAGCAATTGCTTTATCTTATTATAAAACACCTAACATTAACGCAGGGGAAGTAAGAGCCTGTTCAGAAGTGGAGAGGAGCTGCCGGACCTGAATCACGGGGAGCCCTCAGGCACCCTTCCTGGAGCAGCGGTGGTGGTGGCAGTGGGCTGGTCCTAGCGTTCGGCCGCAGTTTCCTCAGGGAGAAGCAGCCAGCCACGCAGCCCATTCACACCTCCGGAACCTGAGGAGAACAGCGCTCTCAGCAAAAGCTAAGTACTTGCGTATATTTTACTGCGCCCCACCCCCAACCCAGCTTCAGCAGCTAAATCCCTAGGCCTGAGATAGACCCTGGTGAGCACCTAGAGCCCTCCTCCTGGCCTTGGGGAAGGAAGAAATTTCCAACTTGGGAGAAAAGATAATTTGCTAGCTCCATTAACTGGGGGAGCTCAGGACAGAAGCAGCTCCTCTCCAGGCATAAACTGTCAGTGGACCTTGAGCACCTTTCCCTTCTGCATGGACCAGTGTGGGCCTATTTCAGGAGAATAGGCCCTTGTTGGCAAGCTCCAACCATTTCAGTGGTGCGGTGGAGAGGTGGGTGTTTGACGTTTGACATTGCTTTGCCTATTACACAAGGTCCTCACCTACCCACAACAGGGACCTAAGGACTGGTGGCTCCACTTGGGTCACCCAGCCACCCGCGACAGGGGCCCAGGGATAACTGGTACCTCCCGGTCCTTACAACAAAATCTTTGGGTGCCCATGGTCCCTCTGCAGAGCCCACCCACCAGCACGCTCTAGGGAACAGAGATGCGTTTTCCTCAGAGACACTTGGGGGTCAGTTCTCAGCCCCCTGCCTTGTTCAGAGTGTGACCCCCTGCTGCAATCAGATACAGGTATATACGCCAATCACCCTTGCCCCTCTAAGACTGTAGGACAGAGGCTATGTGGAAACCTGAGCTGAATTCACACAAGAAAACTGAATGGACTCCTAGACTGATATACCTGATAACAGCTCCAGCCAGCTGGGGACAGGACACCAGAGCTCCAAAGGCGAAAATAATCAAGCTAGCTCACTCAAGCAACCCATAGGGGTATACCAAAACAAAACAAAGCAAGCAGGTAAGCAAGCATAAATTAATACGATAACTTATAGATGGCTCGGAGACAGCAGTCAATACCAAGTCACATAAAGAAACAGGCCATGATCACATCAACGGGCTCTCAAAGAATCCAGGGATCTTTTAGACGAAAGTGCATTCCTGGAATTACCAGATGCAGAATACAAAAGTTTAATATACAGAACCCTTCAAGACATCAGGAAGGAAATGAGGCAATACACAGAACAAGTCAAGTAACACACAGGTAAAGCAACTGAAGAACTCAGAAAGATTATTCAGGAACATAATGAAAAGTTGAATAAGCTGGAAAAATCCATAGACAGACAGCAATCATAAATTCAGAAGATTAACAATAAAATTACAGAATTAGGCAACTCAATAGAAGTCAGAGGAGCAGAATTGAGCAAGTAGAAGCTAGAATTTCTGAACTCAAAGATAAATCACTTGGCACTAATATATTTGAAGAAAAATCACATAAAAGAATTTTAAAAAATGAAGAAACCTTAAGAATCATGTGGGACACTATCAAGAGAAATAACCTACTAGTGACTGGAGTACCAGAACAGGGAGGGATAACAGAAAATACAGAGAAAATTGTTGAGGATTTGTTGGCAGAAAACTTCCCTGATATCGTGAAAGATGAGAAGATATCTATCCAAGATGCTCATTGAACTCCACATAAGGTAGATCTTAAAAGAAAGTCACCAAGACATATTATAATCAAGCTTGCCAAAACCAAAGATAAGGAGACAATTATAAGAGCAGTGAGGGATAAAAGAAAGGTCACCTACAAGGGAGAGCCAATAGGAATAAGCTCGGAGTACTCGGCAGAAACCATGCAGGCAAGAAGGCAATAGGATGACATATTTTAAAAATTTAAGGAAAAAAATTGCCTACCAAGAATCATATATCCATCAAAACTGTCTCTTAAATATGAAGGCGAAATTAAGACATTTCCAGATAAACACAAGTTGAGGGGATTTGTAAAAACCAAACCAAAACTACAAGAAATACTAAAGGGAATTCTTTGGTTAGAAAATCAATAATATCAGGCATCGACCCAAGACTAGAACACTGGGCAGAGCAACTAGAAGTCAGCCCAGACAGGGAAATCCAAAAAAAAGCAAGATTAAAAAAAAAAAAAAAAAGCCCAACGCAGGTAATGGCAATGTTATTATATAAAAGAAGACAACATTAAAATAATAAAGAGGGACTAAGAAATGTAATCATACACCTTCCGTATGGAGAGGAAGATACGGCAGTACGAAGAAATAAAAGCTATAAATTTAGAAAAATAAGGGTAAATAATAAACTAACCACAAAGGAGACAAACTATCCTACTCAACAAAATAAAATACAAGGGAAAAATACAAACTCAGCAGACACAAAATCAAAGACAACAAATATGAGGAAAGGATAATATATAAAGAAAATCTCCTCAGCACATAAAATCAAGTGGGAAAAAGAAGATGTCAACACACAAAAAAAGACTTCAAAATGATAGCACTAAATTCATACCTATCCATAATTACCCTGAATGTAAATGGACTAAATGCACCAATAAAGAGACAGAGAGTGGCAGAACAGATTAAAAAACAAGATCCATCTATACGCTGCCTATAAGAGACACACCTTAGACTTAGAGACACAAACTAAAACTCAAAAGATGGAAAAAAATATATCAAGCAAACAATAATCAAAAAAGAGCAGGAGTGGCAATATTAATTTCTGACAAAATAGACTTTAAAATTAAATCCGTCAGAAAGGATAAGGAAGGACACTATATAATGATTAAAGGGTCAATACACCAAGAAGATATAACCATATTAAATATTTATGCACCCAATGACAGGGCTGCAAGATACATAAAACAAACTCTATCAGCATTGAAAAGTGAGATAGACAGCTCCACAATAATAGTAGGAGACTTCAACATACCACTTTTGTTGAAGGACAGGACATCCAGAAAGAAGCTCAATAAAGACACAGAAGATCTAAATGCCACAATCAACCAACCTGACCTCGTAGACATATACAGAACACTCCACCCAACAGCAACCAACTATACTTTCTTTTCTAGTGCACATGGAACATTCTCTAGAATAGATCACATATTAGGTCATAAAGTAAGCCTTAGCAGAATCCAAAACATTGAAATATTACAAAGCATCTTCTCTGACCACAAGGTCATAAAAGTGGAAATCAATAACAGGAAAAGCAGGGAAAAGAAATCAAACACTTGGAAACTGAACAATACCTTGCTCAAAAAAGACTGGATTGTAGAAGACATAAAGGATGGAATAAAGAAATTCATAGAATCCAATGAGAATGAAAACACTTCCTGTCAGAACCTTTGAGACACAGCAAAAGCGGTGCTCAGGGGCCAATTTATATCAATAAATGCATACATCCAAAAAGAAGAATGGGCCAAAATCGAAGAACTATCCCTACAACTTGAACAAATAGAAGGAGAGCAACAAAAGAAACCCAAAGGCACCAGAAGAAAACAAACAATAAAAATTAGAGCTGAACTAAATGAAATAGAAAACAGAAAAACAATCAAAAGAATTAACAAGACCAAAAGCTGTTTTTTTGAAAAACTCTACAAAATTGATAAAGCATTGGCCAAACTGACAAAAGAAAAACAGGAGAGGAAGCAAATAACCCGAATAAGAAATGAGATGGGTGATATTACAAGAGACCCAACTGAAATTAAAAGACTCATATCAGACTACTATGAAAAACTATACTCGATCTAATTTGAAAACCTAGAAGAAATGGATGAATTCCTAGAAACACACTACCTACCCAAACTAACACCAACAGAGGGAGAACAACTAAACAGACCCATAACAAAAAAAGAGATTGAAAAGGTGATCAAAAAACTCCCAACAAAAAAAAAAGCCCTGGTTCGGATGGTTTCACTGCAGAATTCTAGCAAACTTTCAGAGAAGAGTTAACACCACTACTACTAAAGGCATTTCAGAGCATAGAAAAGGATGGAATTCTACCAAATCCATTCTGTGAAGACACAATATCCCTGATGCCAAAACCAGGTAAAGACACTACAAGGAAAGAAAATTATAGACCTATATCCCTCACGAATGTAGATGCAAAAATCCTCAACAAAATTCTAGCCAACAGAACATATCAACATATCAAAAAAATAATTCACCATGACCAAGTGGGATTCATACCAGGTATGCAGGGATGGTTCAACATTAGAAAAACAATTAATGTAATCCACCACATAAATAAAACAAAACACAAGAATCACGTGATTTTATCAATTGATGCAGAAAAGACATTTGACAAAGTTCAACACTCATTCATGATAAAAACTCTCAGCGAAATAGGAATAGAAGGAAAATTCCTCAACATAATAAAGGGCATTTATACAAAGCCAACAGCCTGCATCACCCTAAATGGAGAGAGCCTGAAAACATTCCCACTGAGATCGGGAACCAGACAAGGATGCCCTTTATCACGACTCTTATTCAACATTGTGCTGGAAGTCCTACCCAGAGCAATTAGGCTAGATAAAGAAATAAAGGGCATCCAGATTGGCAAGGAAAAAGTCAAAGTATCTCTATTTGCAGATGACATGATCTTATACACAGAAAACCCTAAGGAATCCTCCAGAAAACTACTGAAACTAATAGAAGAGTTCAGCAGAGTACTGGGATACAAGATAAACATACAAAAATCAGTTGGATTCCTCTACACCAACAAAAGGAACATCGAAAAGGAAATCACCAAATCAATGCCATTTACAGTAGCCCCCAAGAAGATAAAATACTTAGGACTAAATCTTACCAGAGATGTAAAAGACTTATACAAAGAAAACTACAGTACACTTCTGCGAGAAACTAAAAGAAACTTATGTAAGTGGAAGAACATACCTTGCTCATGGACAGGAAGACTTAACATTATAAAAATGTCTATTCTACCAAAAGTGATCTATACATTTAATGCAATTCCGATCCAAATCCCAACCACATTCTTTAATGAGATGGAGAAACAAATCACCAATTTCATATGGAAGGGAAAGAGGCCCAGGATAAATAAGGCATTACTGAAAAAGAAGAACAAAGTTAGGAGGCCTTACTTTACCTGATTTTAGAACCCATTATACCGCCACAGCAGTCAAAACAGCCTGGTACTGGTACAACAACAGATACATGGACCAATGGCACAGAATTGAGAACCCAGACATAAATCCATCCACATACGAGCAGCTGATATTTGACAAAGGCCCCAAAACAGTTAAATGGGGAAAAGACAGTCTTTTTAACAAATGGTGCTGGCATAAATGGATATCCATCTGCAAAAAAATGAAACAAGACCCATACCTCACTCCATGCACAAAAACTAACTCAAAATGGGTCAAAGACCTAAATACAAAATCTAAAATGATAAAGAACATGGAAGAAAAAATAGGGACGTTAGGAGCCCTAATACATGGCATAAACAGTATAGAAAACATTATAAAGAAAGTAGAAGAAAAACTAGGTAACTGGGAGCTCCTAAAAATCAAACACCTATGCTCATCCAAAGACTTCACCAAAAGAGTAAAAATACTACCTACAGACTGGGAAAAAGTTTTTAGCTATGACATTTCTGATCAGCACCTGAGCTCTAAAATCTACATAGTACTGCAAAAAGACAAATAACCCAATTTAAAAACTGGGCAAAAGATATGAATAGACACTTCATTAAGAAGACATTCAGGTAGCTAACAGATATATGTGGAAATGTTCACGATCATTAGCCGTTAGAGAAATGCAAATCAAAACTACAATGAGATTTCATCTCATTCCAACAAGGCTGGCATTAATCAAAAAAACACAAAATAATAAATGTTGGAGAGGCTGTCAAGAGACTGGAACACTTCTACACTGCTGGTGGGAATGTCAAATGGTACAACCACTTTAGAAACCGATTTGGCATTTCCTTAAAAAGTTAGAAATAAAACTACCATACGATCCAGCAATCCCACTCCTTGGAATATATCCTAGAGGAATAAGAGCTTTTACACGAACAGATATATGCACACCCATGTTTATTGCAGCACTGTTTACAAGAGCAAAAACATGGAAGCAACCAAGGTGTCCATCAATGGATGAACGGATAAATAAATTCTGGTATATTCACACAATGGAATACTAAGCATTGATAAAGCACAGTGACGAATCTGTGAAACATTTCATAACATGGAGGAACCTGGAAGGCATTATGCCAAGTGAAATTAGTCAGTTGCAAAAGGACAAGTATTGTATAAGACCACTATTATAAAAAAAATTTTTTTTTTTTTTTTTTTTTTAAGAACTGGAGAAATAGTTTAAACTGAGAAGAAAACATTCTTTTGTGGTTACGAGACGGGGAAGGGAAGGACAGTGGGAGGGGGTATTCACTAATTAGATAGTAGAGAAGAATTACTTTAGGTGAAGGGAAAGACAGCACACAATACAGGGGAGGTCAGCACGACTGGACTAAACCAAAAGCAAAGAAGTTTCCTGAATAAACTGAATGCTTCAAAGGCCAGCGTAGCAGGGGCAGGGGTCTGGGGACCATGGTTTCAGGGGACATCTAAGTCAATTGGCATCACAAAATCTATTAACAAAACATCCCGCATCCCACTTTGAAGAGTGGAGTCTGGGATCTTAAACGCTAGCAAGCAACCATCTAAGATACATCAATTGGTCTTAATCCACCTGGATCAAAGGAGAATGAAGAACACCAAAGACTCAAGGCAATTACGAGCCCAAGAGACAGAAAGGGCCACATGAACAAGAGACTACATCATCCTGAGACCAGAAGAACTAGATGGTGCCCGGCTACAACCGATGACTGCCCTGACAGGGAACACTACAGAGAACCCCTGAGGGAGCAGGAGAGCAGTGGGATGCTGACCCCAAATTCTCATAAGACCAGACTTAATGGTCTGACTGAGACTAGAAGGACCCCGGTGGTCATGGCCCCCAGACCTTCTGTTGCCCCAGGGCAGGAACCATTCCCGAAGCAAAGTCTTCAGACATGGATTGGACTGGACAATGGGTTGGAGAGGGATGCTGGTGAGGAGTGAGCTTCTTGGATCAGGTGGACACTTGAGACTATGGTTACATCTCCTGCCTGGAGGGGAGATGAGAGGGTGGAGGGGGTTAGAAGCTGGTGAAATGGACATGAAAAGAGAGAGTGGAGGGAGAGAGCAGGCTGTCTCATTAGGGGGAGTGTGGAGCAAGATGTATATGGGTTTTTGTGTGAGAGACTGACTTGATCTGTAAACTTACACTTAAAGCACAATAAAAATTATTTTAAAAAATAAAAAAAAATTTTTTAAAGTTAGGTGTGGTACTTTAATCCTGTAACCCATCCCACTGGTTTGAAATAGGCCAAAAGCCTATGGAAAAGGGTCTTAATCCAAAGGTTGAGTCTCTTGGATGCCATGCTTGAAAGGGCTTAGCCACCTTGGCTTTGGATGGGTATGGAGGCACTACCACAGTACACTACCACTCGTCTGTCAGTTTTTTGTACTATGTTGGCTTGCATGTTGCTGGAATATTGGAAACTATGTCACTGGTATTTCAAATACCAGAAGGTTCACCTATGGTGGACGGGTTTCAGCAGAGCTTCCACACAAAGGTAGACTAGGAAGAAGAATCTGGCAGTCTATTTCTGAAGAAATTGGCCAGTGAAAACCTTATGAATAGTGGCCAAACATTGTCTGATATAGTGCCGGAAGATGAGCCCCTCAGGTTGGAAGACACTCAAAAGGCAACTGGGGAAGAGCTTCCTCCTCAAAGTAGAGTCAACCTTAATGACGTAGATGGACTAAAGTTTCAGGACCTTCATTTGCTGAAGTGGTATGACTCAAAATGAGAAGAAACAGCTGCACACATCCATTAATAATCAGAAAGTGGAATGTAAGAAGTATGAATCTAGGCAAACTGGAAGTTGTCAAAAATGAAATGGAATACATAAAGGTCCATATTCTAGGCATTAGGGAGCTGAAATGGCCTGGTACTGGCCGTTTTGAATCAGACAATCATATGGCCTACTATGCCAGGAATGGCTAATGGAAAGGAACGTCACCACATTCATCATCAAAAAGAACATATCGAGATCTATCCTGTCAGTGATAGGATAATATCCATAAGCCTACAATGGATACCAGTTAATATGACTTTTATTCAAATTTACGCACCAGCCACTAATGCCAGAGATGAAGAAATTGGAGATTTTTACCAACTTCTGCAGTCTAATTAATCAAACATGCAATGGAGGTGCATTGATAATCACTGGTGATTGGAATGCAAACATTGGGGAAAAAAGGATCAGTAGTTGCAAAATATGGCCTTGGTGATAGAAATGACATCAGAGGTCCCATGATAGAATTTTTCAATACCAACAATTTATTCATTGGAAATGCTTTTTCTTTGACATAAACGGTGACTGTACATGTGGACCTCACCAGACAGAATACAAGGAATCAAATCAATTACATCTCCCGGGTGAGACAATGGAGGAGCTCAATATCATCAGCCAGAACAAGGCCAGGGGCTGACTGTGGAACAGATCATCAATTGCTCTTATGCAAGTTCAAGTCGAAGTTGAAGAAAATCAAAACAAGTCCGTGAGAGCCAAAGTATGACTTTGAGTATAGTCCACCTGAATTTAGAGATCTTCTCAAGAACAGATTTGAAGAATTGAGCACTAATGACCAAAGACTACATGAATTGTGGAATGACATCAAGGACATCATACATGAGGAAAACAAAAGATCATTAAAAAGACAGGAAAAGGATGCCCTTTATCACCACTCTTATTCAACATCGTACTTGAAGTCCTAGCCAGAGCAATTAGGCTAGACAAAGAAATAAAGGGTATCCAGATTGGTAAGGAGGAAGTAAAGCTATCACTATTTGCAGATGACATGATCGTATACATGGAAAACCCTAAGAAATCCTCCAGAAAACTACTGAAACTAATAGAAGAGTTTGGAAGAGTCTCAGGATATAAAATAAACATACAAAAATCACTTGGATTCCTCTACATCAACAAAAAGAACACCGAAGAGGAAATAACCAAATCAATACCATTCACAGTAGCCCCCAAGAAGATAAAATACTTAGGAATAAATCTTACCAAGGATGTAAAAGACCTATACAAAGAAAACTATAAAACTCTGCTACAAGAAATTCAAAAGGACACACTTAAATGGAAAAACATACCCTGCTCATGGATAGGAAGACTTAACATAGTAAAAATGTCTATTCTACCAAAAGCCATTTATACATTCAACGCACTTCCAATCCAAATACCAATGTCATACTTTAAGGGAATAGAGAAACAAATCACTAATTTCATATGGAAAGGAAAGAACCCCCGGATAAGCAAAACATTACTGAAAAAGAAGAAGAAAGTGGGAGGCCTCACCCTACCTGATTTCAGAACCTATTATGTAGCTACAGTAGTCAAAACAGCCTGGTACTGGTACAACAACAGGCACATAGACCAATGGAACAGAATTGAGAATCCAGATATAAATCCATCCATTTATGAGCAGCTGATATTTGACAAAGGACCAGTGTCAGTCAATTGGGGAAATAATAGTCTTTTTAACAAATGGTACTGGCATACCTGGATATCCATTTGCAAAAGAATGAAACAGGACCCATACCTCACACCATGCACAAAAACTAACTCCAAGTGGATCAAAGACCTAAACATAAAGACTAAAACGATAAAAATCATGGAAGAAAAAATAGGATCTACCCTAGGAGCCCTAATACAGGGCATAAACAGAATACAAAACATTGCCAAAAATGATGAAGAGAAACCAGATAACTGGGAGCTCCTAAAAATCAAACACCTATGCTCATCTAAAGACTTCACCAAAAGAGTAAAAAGACCACCTACAGACTGGGAAAGAATATTCAGCTATGACATCTCAGACCAGCGCCTGATCTCTAAAATCTACATGATTCTGTCAAAACTCAACCACAAAAAGACAAACAACCCAATCAAGAAGTGGGCAAAGGAGATGAACACACATTTCACTAAGGAAGATATTCAGGCAGCCAACAGATACATGAGAAAATGCTCTCGATCATTAGTCATTAGAGAAATGCAAATTAAAACTACGATGAGATTCCATCTGACACCAACTAGACTGGCATTAATTCAAAAAACACAAAATAATAAATGTTGGAGAGGCTGCGGAGAGACTGGAACTCTCATACACTGCTGGTGGGATTGTAAAATGGTACAACCACTTTGGAAATCCATCTGGCGTTATCTTAAACAGTTAGAAATAGAACTACCATACAACCCAGAAATCCCACTCCTCGGAATATACCCTAAAAATACAAGACCCTTCACACAAACAGATATATGCACACCCATGTTTATTGCAGCTCTGTTTACAATAGCAAAAAGCTGGAAGCAAACAAGATGTCCATCAACGGACGAATGGGTAAATAAATTGTGGTATATTCACACAATGGAATACTACGCATCGATAAAGAACAGTGACGAATCTCTGAAACACTTCATAACATGGAGGAATCTGGAAGGCATTATGCTGAGCGAAATGAGTCAGTTGCAAAAGGACAAATATTGTATAAGACCACTATTATAAGATCTTGAGAAATAGAAAAAACGGAAAAGAACACATACTTTTGTGATTACAAAGGGGGGAGGGAGGGAGGGAGGGAGGGAGAGGGCTTTTTATTGATCAATCTGTAGATGGGAACTGTTTTGGGTGAAGGGAAAGACAACACTCAAAACATGGAAGGTCAGCCTAATTGGACAGGATTAAAAGTAAAGAGGTTACCGAGATAAAATGAAAGCTTCAAAGGATAGCGAAGCAGGGGCTGGGGTCTGGGGAACTTGGTTTGAGAGGACTTCTAAATCAATGGGCAAAACAATTCTATTATGAAAACACTCTGCATCCCACTTTGAATTGTGGCACCTGGGGTCCTAAATGCCAACAAGCAGCCATCTAAAATACATTAATTGGTCTCAACCCATCGGGAGCAAAGGCAAAGGAAGAACGCCAAGGTCACACGACAACTAAGAACCCAAGAGACAGAAAGGGCCACTTGAACCAGAGACCTACAATATCCTGAGACCAGAAGAACTAGTTGGTGCCCGGCCACAATCGATGTCTGCCCTGTCAGGGAACACAACAGACAACTCCTGAGGGAGCAGGAGACCAATGGGATGCAGACCCCAAATTCTCATTAAAAGACCACACCTAATGGTATGATTGCGACTAGAGGAATCCCAGAGACAATGCTCCCCAGAACTTCTGATGGCACAGGATAGGAACCATCCCCGAAGACAAATCATCAGGCATGAAAAGGACTGGTCAGTGGGGGGGAGAGAGATACTGATGAAGAGTGAGCTAATTAAATCAGGTGGACACAGGAGAGTGTGTTGGCAACTCTTGACTGGAGGGGGGATGGGAAGATAGAGAGAGAGGGAAGAAGGTAAAATTGGCACGAAACGAGAGACTGTAAGGGCTGACTCAATAGGGGGAGAGCAAGTGGGAGAAGGGAGTAAGATGTATGTAAACCTACATGTGACAAACTGATTGGAATGGTAAATGTTCACTTGAAGCTTAATAAAAATTTAAAAAAAAAAAAAAAAAAAGACAGGAAAAAAAGAAAAGACCAAAATGGATGCCAGAGGAGACTCTGAAACTTGCTCTTGAAAGTAGAGCAGCTAAAGTGAAGGGAAGAAATGATAAAGTAAAAAAGCTGAACAGATTTCAAAGGCAACTCGAGAAGACAAAGAAAATTATTTTAATGAAATATGCAAAGACCTGGAGTCGAAACCAGAAGGGAAGAACACACTAGGCATTTCTCAAGCTGAAAAAACTGACTATAAGATTCAAGCCTCAAGTTGCAATACTGAAAGATTCTATGGGCAATACATGGAGTCCTGGTGGTACAGTGGTTAAGAACTTGGCTGTTAACCAATAGACTGGCAGTTTGAATCCACTAGCTGCTCCTTGGAAACTGTACAGGGCAGTTCCGTTCTGTTTTATAGGGTCACTAAGAGTCAGAGTTGACTCAACCAGAGATCACACAAACAGGAGGCAGCTGCAGGATCCAGAGCAGGCAAAAGCCAGAACCTCCACTTATATTCAGATGGAGGACACACACCCCAGGAAGCTCCCTTTCAACTGATTGGCTACTCACAGCGGATTCCATCATGGGGGTGATCACGTGTAAACACTGAAAATCATGGCCCAGCCAAGTTGACACACAATCTTAACCATCACAATGCACCTCACCTAAGCCGTGGTATTTTTAATTGTCTTATATGCATACAGAAGCTGGACAATGAATAAGGAAGACTGAAGATGAATTGATGCTTTTGAATTATGGTGTTGGGGAAGAATATTGACTATACCATGGACTTTCAGAAGAATGAACAAATCTATCATGGAAAAAGTACAGCCTGAATGTTACTTAGAAGCAAAGATGGTGCGACTTTGTCTCACATGATTTGGACATGTTATCAGGAGGGACCAGTCCCTGGGGAAGGACACCATGCTTGATAAAGTAGAGGGTCAGAGGAAAAGAGCAGGACCCTCAGTAAAATGGATTGACACAGTGGCTGCAACAATGGGTTCAAACATAGATAGTGAGGATGGCATGGGACCGGGTAGTGTTTCATTCTATTGTACGTAGGGTTGCTATGCGTCGAAACCAACTGGACGGCACCTAATAACAACAACAACCATAGTACAGCTGAGGGGTTGAGTGTACATGTATAAAGGTTGGGGATCCTCAGTCCCATCTCCACCCCCACAACATGCCAGGTGACCTAATCCTAAAACGGCCCAATTTCTCCCTTTTGGTCCTGCTACTTCATCTCACTGGAGGGCTGACCCCCCAGACTCCTCCTGCTGTCACAACCCCACTTTCAAGACGTTCTTATTGTTTTTACTACAAGATGCTCTAACCATTTATGCAGTAGCTGAGACATTCCCGGTAGAATGCACTATATTATGTAAGAACACTTCATGGTATGCATATGTTGTTGACCATGAGTCAAGTTGACTCTGACTCATGGTGACCGTATGTATAGCATTAAGAAATGTTGTTTAGTCCTGTACTACCTTTACAAATTTGGTAAGCTCAGCTATTGTTGTGGCTGCTGTGTATTTTGGGTAACTTCCTACCTAGGGGGCTCATCTTCCAACATCACACTGGACAATACTGTGTTGTGATCCACAGGGTTTTCACTGGCTGATTTTCAGAAGTAGATTTCCAGGCCTTGCTGTCTTAAGTCCACCACTGGTGAGCCTGCTGGTATAGGGTGGCATAGCTTCCAGCATCATAGCAACATGTGAGCTACCACGGTGTGATAAACTGACATGTGGGTAGCAGTGTTAAATATATAATCATTTGCATTTATGTTATGAAAATTTCTTTTCTGCTTCTGGCTCTGTCTATGGTGATTCTGGACAGATTACATCCTTGAGCCTCAGTTTTCTGATCTATGAAATGAGAATAATCATGCCCGTCCCATGACTTTCAAGCCTTAATGGTGTTAAAGAAAAGCAGCAATTATTGTTATTAATTGTTGAAAAGATGCAATAATTCACTGGATTCAGGAAATCCCAGTTACTAAGAGAACCCCTTTAGTTTTTGCTAGAATGGGGTAGTTTACATGCCTGATGCAAATATTATCAAATAGTTCCTGCCTCCTATCTCCACATTCCTTAAGAGCCCTTTGATAATTCTGATTGTGTAATGTCCCCCAAAGTAGACATTCTCTCCTGTTGTCAGAGGAAGTATACACTGTGGTGGGAAGTGCACTAGATCAAGCAATTTGTAAAAGCTCTGGGTTTTAGCACTCATTACCTGTATGATTCGGAATCAACTCGACAACAACAGGTTTGTTTTGGAGCCCTGGTGGAGCAGTGGTTAAGAGTTATGGCTGCTAACCAAAAAGTCAGCAGTTTGAATCCACCAGCCGTTCCTTGGAAACCCTATGCAGCAGTTCTACTGTGTCCTGGAGGGTCACTATGAATCGGAATTGACTGGATGGCAACAGTTTTTTATATTTCTATAAAATGGAGATAACATACCTGCCTGATCTACCTTATGGCGTTGTTTTAAAATGAAATGAATAATACATACAAAATATATAAAACCAAACTCATTGCCATCAAGATGATTCTGACTCATAGCAACCCTATAGGACAGAGTAGAACTGCCCCATAGAGTTTCCAAGGAGCATCCTGATGGATTCGAACTGCCGACCTTTTGGTTAGCAGCCATAGGTCTTAACCACTACGCCGCCACCAGGGTTTCCATACACACACACACACACACACACACACACACACACACACGATGTTTAAGATTGTGTGTCAACTTGACTGGGCCATGATTCTCAGTGTTTTGGCAGTTATATAACGTCATGATTGTTTCCGTGTTGAGATTTGCTATATTATATGATCACCCCCATAATGGGATCTGCTGTGAGTAGCCAATCAGTTGAACAGGAGTTTCCTTGGGCGTGTGGCCTGCATCCCAATATAAGCAGACATTCTGGCTTTTGCCTGCTTTGGATCCTGCAGCTGGCTCCTGTTCACCTGACCTCCAGTTCTTGGGACTTGAGCTAGCAGCTTACCTTTGGTCTTGCCTGCCAATCCTGGGGTTCATAGATCTTCACAGCCTGTGAGCAAGAGCCCTGCGTTCTGACCTGCTGATCTTGGCTTCGTCAGCCCCTGTGGCTGTGTGAATCAGGAGAGGCCTCTGTCTTGATCCATAGACTTAGGACGTTCCAGCCTCTACAACCCTGTGAGCCATTTCCTTGATATAAACCTCTCTCTCTCTCTCTCTCTCTCTCTGTATATATATATATATATATATATATATATATATATATATATACATGCTTTACTGGTTTTCCTTCTCTAGAGAACCCAGCCTAAGACAACATACATGGGTATAAACATAAAAACACGAAAATGCTTAATAAGCCAACTTTATTGAAAATAACTGTCAAGTTCCTAGGAACACGAATCACTGTAAAGTGCTGAAGAAAGTGGCTGCCACGCCAATGTGAAGTGTCCTTTAGGTCACATCCAAATAAATGGGACCTTTTGTAAGTGCATTACACAGTTTTCCTCTCTGTCTCCCCCACAGACCTTTTATGTGTTTTCTTTCTTTTTTTTTTTTTAGTTTAAATAGCATTTAAGTATCTTTCTTCAAACTCTTAAGAAAAAAAAAAATTTTTTTTTTTTCCTTAGCACGTATTCAGTCATAAGCTAGGATGTGAGGGTTTCAAAGACTTTTTAGAATATGCAACGCTTTGACTGATAAGGAAAGATTCCAGTACCCCTTCCCCCCTATCCTCGTTACACCCCTGCCTGTCTCCCCCATCCCCCCTACCCCCAGGCCCATACTTTTGCACTTTCAGGAACTCAGAGACTTCTCTCCTCATAAAGCCTAATGCTGGCCTTGTTCACCCTTTCTCAGTCTCTTGAGTCCTGAGAGAAATGTCCCAGCTCCAGGCACTGAAGAGTGCCCTCCAGCTCTGCATCCATTCTTGCACTGGCCATCTTGGCAGGGACACAAGGAAGGAAGTATTTCCCCTGAGCCTTTTTTTTAATTGTGATTTAGGTGAAAGTTTACAGAGCAAATTAGTTTCTCATTAAACAGTTAATACACAAATTGTTTTGTGACATTGGTTGCCAACCCCTCAATATGTCAACACTCTCCCTTTCTCCACCCCAGGTTTCCTGTTTCCATTTGTCCAGCTTTCCTGTCCCTTCCTGCCTTCTCTTCTTTGCTTTTGGGCTGGTCTTAACAGCCAGCTCCTGCTTCTATTTTCACCACGCTCTGGGCCAGCTCCTTACTACCTCCACAGAGCCAAATAGACATATGCGGGGAGGGAGAAGAAGGGCAGTGCGCTCAAAGACACTGACACTGCCATCAAACCAAAATATTTTAAAAGTCTACAATCAAAAGTTCCACAAGCCAAGGAAGCTTCAAAAAGCCCTACAACCCCACACCACTCTACTGCCATTCTCAAAGATCCACAATATTTTCTCTTCTTCTTCCAAAGTTTTCCTCCACTAGCCAGTTTCCAAACCCACCCCCACACATCTTTTAATTAGAGAGCATAAGGATAGAAGGAAGAAAGAAACAGTGATTATGTACTATGTGCTACTTTTACCCTCACTGGGGTTGGCATTCTTTCATGCCTCCTCATTCCCAATGCTCCCCAGCATTACTCCCTGACACGTTCCAAGGAGTGGAGTCATATTTTTGGACAGGTACCCAAGGAGCATTTGCAGAAGGACGGAGGGAGCCGTGGAGCCCCAGTTCTGACAGTACGTTGCCGTCTATGCAGAGCTGCCTAATGGCATCGTAGCTTGACTCAGGCCGCTATGGGCCAACACAGAAATGCAATTTTTTTCCACTTTGATGAATGATTTACAAACGCTAAATGATTTGGCCCTAAATTATAAAGGGGCCAATGTCCCTCACCTGTGCTCTGCGGCAGCCTCGAGCAAAGATTACATAAGCAGAAAAGAAGAGGCAGATACAAGCATGAATTGTTCCTAAAAGGGAAGTCAGTTCTCCACAAAGGCCAGGGCTGCTTTGCTACAATCAATGCAGAAGAATAAACAGGAGGAGACTGTATGTTTTCATTTGATGTGGCCCAGAGCCAACCTGTCAGCAATCTCATCTGCTCATTTAAGAGGGAGGAAAAATATGAATTGGGAACACAGTTTTTGGTCTGTAATTTAAAAAGACAGACAGGACGTTATTTCCAAACAAACTATTGCTGTGTTTAGTATTGTAATCAGTCAGGATCTGGCAAAGAACAGAGGGCATCCTCCAACTGGCTGGTGAGGAGAGTTTAACAAAGAGATAAGACAGAGTGAAGGGAATCAACAAGGATGGTGCAGTGCTAGGGCCAGTATCAACCAGGAGCCCCTTATCTCCACCCTAGGCCTAGGGAGTTCTTTAGGGTTGCATAAATGGCTAAGCATTAGACTATTAACTGAAAGTTTGGGGGTTCAAACCCACCCAGAGGCACCTCGGAAATAGGCCTGGCGATCTGCTTCCAAAAGGTTAAAGCCTTGAAAACATTATGGAGCAGTTCTGTTCTGCACGCTTGGGGTCACCATGAGTTGGAATCAACTCCAAGACAACTAACACCAACAACAGGCCTAACCCAAGGGCAGGGGCCCTGCAGAGAGAGCTATGTGGAGAGTGCCACCCAGCAGGCACTGTGAGATTTGGTAGGAGAACACAGCCAATGCACAGTGCCAGGGCAGGCAGGTACCCAGGAGACAAACACCACAGAGTGCCACCCAGCAGGCGCTGAGAGATTGGGTAGGAGAACACAGCCAATGCACAGTGCCAGGGCAGGCAGGTACCCAGGAGACAAACACCACAGAGTGCCACCCAGCAGGCGCTGAGAGATTGGGTAGGAGAACACAGCCAATGCACAGTGCCAGGGCAGGCAGGTACCCAGGAGACAAACACCACAGAGTGCCACCCAGCAGGCGCTGAGAGATTGGGTAGGAGAACACAGCCAATGCACAGTGCCAGGGCAGGCAGGCACCCAGGAGACAAACACCACGATCTCATGCTCTTCCTGACCTCTGATCTTGCTGGGGCCTAATGTAGGCCTCATCCAATCACACATATAGAGCCTATAGACGCAGTCCAGAACACAGTGTGGAAAAATGGAGAGTGCATCCAGAAGGGTAAAGAAAAAATACCTAGCACAGACATCCTTCATATCTTCTATATTGTATGAAAATAGGTAGTATACAGTAGGTGGGAGATCCTGTGTCCGCATCAACGTGCAAGTCACCGTGCTTTGGGTGAGATATCACAAATGAAAAAATTACTTCCTGAGGCAATGATTTAAGGATATACGAGTGATCGTTTTAAAATGGGAAGTTGCAAATGTCACTGGTATTCACTAGTTTTTGTAAATTTTATGGTGCTTATAAAAAAAAAATTTTTTTTTTTTTTTTTATCTATGCTAGGGAAACCCTGGTGGCGTAGTGGTTAAGTGCTATGGCTGCTAACCAAAGGGTCGACAGTTTGAATCCGCCAGGTGCTCCTTGGAAACGCTATAGGGAAGTTCTACTCTGTCATGTAGGGTCACTATGAGTCGGAATCAACTCGACAGCACTGGGTTTGGTTTTTGGCTTTTGATCTATTTTTTTCAGATGACCAGTGTCTGGGCAATACAAGATGTTTCTATAACTAGCCTGCATGTAATATTTTTGTGATTATCTTAGAAACTTTTCTAAAGATTCTACATCAGTGATTCTCAAACAGGGCCTATTTTGCAGCCCCCTCCCCTGGGGACATTTGGTGATGTCTGGAGACATTTTTGGTTATCAGAATGGGAGGGGGGTTGCTATTGACACCTAGCAGGTAGAAACCAAGAATGCTGCTAATCATACTGCAATGCACAGGGCTGCTCCCCACAACAGAGAATTATCCAGCCCAAAATGCCAATAGTGCCAAGGTTGAGAAACCCTGATATAAAAGAATATTCCAGGAATGTGAAGTGGGAAAAAAAAAATTGTAATGACAGAATGATGAGTAAATTCTCATTAACCCTAACAAGGGTTATAGCAAAAGGCTTATAAAGGCACATCTCAAAAACCCTAGAAGACTTCTCCTCTGCATACTTAGGCTCCTTAGCCCACCTCTCATTTATTGGTCAACAGAATTTTAAACTGTTATTTGGCTTCCCCTTCTATGAAATTGGTATTTAAAAAAAGTATATAGAGTTGTTATGAAGAGTAAAGGAGGAAATGTGCTTAACACATTCACTGTTGCACAGTAACCTTTCCAATAATGTTAATTAACTTGCGTTATCATTCTCACTATGATGGCCATGATGATTATTAGGATTGCTACCACCTGAGTCTTGGGAGCCATGCATCCCACCACTACTTTGTCCCAACATAACCCTCTCACTTCACTTCTGAGTTTCCTTTATTATGACATGACCTGATTCCATGACATCACCTGATTCCATGACTTCTCTGGAAAACTGAATTGCTGCTCTTGGACAGTAAGTCTAAAACCAATCCTAAGTCCACTTCTACAAAAACATATCAAACTGGAACTTAATGCTAAATGGAATTCTTATTTTCCATGAACTAACAACAGTGTCATTACCAAGACAGACTCAGACTTCTGTTCTCCATTTCCTTATTTACAAAAAGGAAAAGGAAAAAAAAAAAAAACCTACTCGATGTTTAGTTTTCTCTTAGTTTGGCCAGAACAGTCCTGGATTTTTTACTACCCCGCTATGTGTCTAAGAAGTGTTTCTATTATTTTGTGTGAGTTAAGGTGGTTACATGGTTCTACCATGGCTCTGTTTTAGCTTGCCTTAGCTTACTTAGCTTACCATAGGTCTTTTAAAAAGACTCCTCTTAATCATGAATTTGTCCATAAAGGAGGCATTGATGAGCCTCTATATGCAGAAGTTTTATATACATTATCTCAAGTAATTCTCATAACAACAGGCATTTTCATTTTTATACTATGAAACCAAGTCTGAGTTATAAAGCTAAGAGATTAAATAACTTACCAAAGGTCACACACTCTATAAGTGGTCACACACTCTATAAGGTTAAGTCCCTGGGCGACACAAATGGTTAACACATTCAGCTGCTAACCAAAAGATTGGAGGTTTAAGTCCATCCAGAAGCATCTTGAAAGAAAGGTCTGGGAATCTACTTCCGAAAAATCAGTTGTTGAAAGCCCTGTGGAGTATAGTTTTACTCTGACACACATAGGATTGTCATGAGTTAGAGCCAACTCCATGGCAAATGATTTTTATGTCTTACTCCAAAGTCTATCTCCTTTCCATAGACTCATCACATTACCAATCAGTAACTGCCTCTCTGGGACCTCTCTTGTGACATAGCGAAGAGTACCTTAAAATCATTTTGTTGTTGTTAGCCCCCAACTCATGGTAACCCTATAAACAACAGACCATTGTGAATCATAGGGTTTTCATTGACTAATTTGATTGCCTGGCCTTTCTTCTTAGTCTGTCTTAGTCTGGAAGCTGTGTTAAAACCTGTTTACCATCATAGCAACAGAGAAGCCTCTACTGACCAATAGGTGGTGGCTGTATTTGAGGTACATTGGCCAGGAATTGAACCTAAATCTCCCACATGGAAGAGAAGAAGCCTACCACTGAGCCGAAAATCATTTTAGGACAGTCTATAAGGTAATTGTAGTGAATGTTTACCACTTTACCATAGTGGCCTTGGAAGAGGGCTCTGCCTAACACTTCTGTAGCTACAATCTGATGAAAGCAGTAACTTCTCTTACCAAAATCTATCTCTCTATTAGCAAATGGACTTAGCGTTTCTCAAAGAAGAGTGCTAAGAAAGCCATGCCAAATCAGACCCAAACAGGATGGGGAATGAGTAAGAGAGTTCATTTTCTTTCCTTCCTGCTCTCAGATGGCTTCGACCTGAGTTCATTCTGTCCCATCCTAAATGTCAACCTTGGGTACACTGCCAAGGCTTATTTTCCTGACAAATCCTTTGATAATTTCTTTCACATATGCTGTACTTCATTGTTAAAAGGATGTCAAAGTCTGGAGCAAACCAGAGGCAGACTTAATAGCTAACATTTGTTGAGCACTTATTATGATCCAAACATTGTGCTAAGTGCTTTCTGTGTATTATCAGCACTATGTACACATGCAGGAAACAGAAAAGAAGAGTCAAAGGGATTCTGGAGTCTGTCTTACAGCAAACGTGAAGTGCCAAATGCTACCTAATAGCATTGGAGGCTGCTGTTGGTTTAGGTTTACATTGGCATCCTGCAATATTTAGTCACTGGCTAACAAGCATCCCTTGACTTAGTTCTTGTCTCCTAAATGATGGTGTTTAAAGAGGGGGGAAAAAAACAGACTCACAAGGCCAGGATGAAGTCTGACATTCAAAAATTATTGGAAGTTCATGTAAATGGCACTATTTTAAAATTCAGAAAAAAAAAATTCCCCCCATAGTATCTTAACTGTTTGCTATTACTTGGCCCATACAAATGTATGAAAATACCCATCATCACAATCTCCCATATGCAGATAGTACAGTAGCATTTTCACATAATATAATTTGTTCATCAACACCATCTGGATAAGTGTCTCAGTTATCTAGTGCTGCTATAACAGAAATACCACAAGTGGATGGCTTTAACAAAGAAAAATTTATTCTCTCACAAGCTAGGAGGCTAGAAGTCTGAATTCAGGGTGCCAATCCCAGTGGAAGGCTTTCTCTCTCTGTCGGCTCTGGAGAAAGGTCCTTGTTATCTATCTTTCCCAGTCAAGGAGCTTCTCAGCACAGGGACCCCAGATCCAACGGACACGCTATGCTTCCCGTGCTTCTTTCTTGGTGGTATGAG
Organism: Loxodonta africana; assembly: GCF_030014295.1. NCBI lineage: Eukaryota > Metazoa > Chordata > Mammalia > Proboscidea > Elephantidae > Loxodonta > Loxodonta africana. The sequence continues at coordinate 22,619,461 of NC_087362.1, forward strand.
GTCTCCCTGTCTCTCTGCTTTCTTCTCTCTTTTATATCTCAAAAGAGATTAGCTTACATTGTAGATTAATTTTGTAGAATGAGTTTACATAACTGCTGCTAATCCCGTCTCATCAACATCATAAAGATAGGATTTATAACATATAGGGAAATCACATCAGATGACAAAAGGGTGGACAATCATACAGTCCTAGGAACCATGACCTAGCCAAGTTGACAGATATTTTGGGGAGATACAATTCAATCCATGACCATAAGTAAGCAGGAAAACTTCTTAAGAATGCCTTCTAAACTATGCACAAGATCTTAAAGACAGTTTATTTCAGTTTTCTCTCTAAGAATTGGGCATTCTTAACACCAAGTTCTTAAAATGAAAAATAGGTCTATTTATTAAACAAAGGCAAAAGTAACACCCTCTGCATGCCTGTCCTCCTTTCTCATGCGTCTGTGATTCCAGGACAGAACCCCCTCAGAGTTCTGGTATTCTCCCACCCTTCCCAACAGGTAATGTGTTCGATAATGAACAAAGCGTTAGCAGATCCTGAGCATGACAATAGATAGATAGATGATAGACAGATAGATGATGGATGGAAGATAGATGGATGGATGGATGGATGGATGGATGGATGGATGGATGGATGGATGGATGGATGGATGGATGGATGGATGGATGGATGGATGGGTGGGTGGGTGGGTGGGTGGGTGGGTGGGTGGGTGGATGGATGGATGGATGGATGGACGGATGGGTGGATGGATGGGTGGGTGGGTGGGTGGACGGATAAATAGATAGATACAATTTAGGTACAAATGGAGTCCCTGGGTTGTGCAAATCATTAACATGCTCAGCTGTTAACTAAAAGTTTGGTTGGTTCTAGTCCACCCAGAGGAGCCTGAGAAGAAGTGTCTGGCAATCTGCTTCTGGAAAAATCAGCCACTGAAAACTCTGTGGAACACAGTTCTACTCTGACACACGTGGGGTTGCCATGATTTGGAACTGATTCAATGGCAATAAAAATATCGTTGTTGTTTGTTTGCTTTAATAAGTACTGATGCGTATGTACCTCCTGTATCAGAAGGACACACTGTTTGTATTTGATACCAATTACAATACCCCTGTCTGTGATGAAAAGGAAATATATTTTAAGTTTTAAGTGAAGAATTCTGTACTGCCCACCACTTTAACCTTCCCTAACCAGACCCCAAATCCCACAGCAGTGGCTCATTTAGCCGTGGCAACATGTTTACGAAGCCCTGGTTAGACTCATCGCTCTTTTCTCACCATCTTGCTCTTCAAATTTAAGGCTTAAAATAAACACAGGGGAAGATCTCCAGTGAAGTTTCTGGAGCAAAGGGTAACTGTAGGCAAATGGTTATGGGCAGCTGCTTTAAAATAGCTTTATTCCAAGGGGAGGAAATGGAAGTGGGCCTGGTAGCGTCAGGGATGATTTTTCAGGAATTTCTAGAATAAATATTAGTGTAAATGTGGGGAAAAAGGAACAGCAGTGTTAGCGAGGGGGTTCAATGGAAAATTATAATTCATCTAATCAGGACAGTAAGAAGAATGCATTATTATGATACTCAAACTCATGAAACTTGACTAACTCAACCACTGATTCAGCTCTTCAAAAAAGTCATTGTATCTTTTTCTGGTTTGCTTATTTTGTACATGTGTCATGTTTTGCTTCCTGGAAATCAGCAAGTGATTTCTTTAGTAATTCATTAAATATCCTCTTTATTTGGTCAGTTTTCTTAAGTCCATGAATGGAATTTCAGCCAGGTTAATTTTAAGACACAGAATCAGGTCAGTTTTAATTTGATCTGCCACTTACCAGTTATGTGAGGTGAAGAACATAACTTAAATTCATAATCCGTTTTTTCACTTGTTAAATAGGAATGCTGCAACATAAGAATGCTGCAACACTTCTTACCTCACAGTGTTGTGGTGGGGTTTCAAAATGTTGCATCTCGAGTGTGTATCACAAAGTATGGCACAGACACATTCTCGGTAATGGTGATGATAACGATGAGGAGGAAGAGGATTATGGTGATGACGACAATGATGATGATGATGACGACGATGATGATGATGATGATGAAGGTGATAACCATAGACCATGGTGATGTGCTCTTCACTGATGAATCCCTGGGAGAGAACTCAGAGTGAGCATGCTGAATGAATCTTCAAATGAAAATAGTGGAGAAAGGAAAGGGAAGGGATAGACTAGAAGAACTGATAGGTTAATAACTAGAAGAGGTAGAAAAAACTGCAGCAACCTACGGAAATTTATAGCCTTGGGGCCCCTGGCATCTTGAAAATTTCCCAATTCCAAGGCAATTTTAATTTTTCTGGTTTATCTTTACAGGCCATATTAATATCAACTTAGGTTGTACTGATGACCCTTAGCCTAGCTAAGCCAAATCTTCACTCTATTAAAATAAAAAAATAAAGCTGGTTCTCAGGGAATTTTGCAATGATTTAATTAATCGCATGAAACTACCATTATGAACTCTACTGGAAACCCATGCTATAACTGAGTTGATTCAGGAGCTGACTGTCTAGTTGAAGGAAAAAAAACGCTAAAGGATCAGAACATTTGTAAGTACCTGGAATGATGTTTACCTAAAAACAGCAAAACCAAGATGTAGAATATTTACAAGGTGAGACATAAGAGTCCAAGAATATTCTATCTTGACATTTTTGAGGCAGAAACTCTAAATTCAGTCCAGTTCTAGCCACAGAAGACAATTCTCATGTGAATTTTGAAGAGAACTTAGGTCATATGTTGGAACAAATGATGGTTTTTTAACCTCCCACAGCATATAGTGGAAAGATTTCAGAGGTTGTTTTTTCATAAATAGAATATGAGTATCAAATTCATAATTCCCTTTCTGCAAGTAATGTTTATCTTCGTTTATGTGAAGAATTGGAAATCAAAATATGAGTTGAGATTAGCTATTCCTGTACCAATGTGCCTGATTATCATTGTCAAAGAGAAGGAAAAAAAAGCAAAGTTCAAAAAGTGTTTCTTATTTCATCAACATCAATTACCTAGTCCTTTGTCTTTCTGATTTTTGTTACCTAAAACAAGTTGGCCCTGTAGTTATGATTCAGATTTGCTTGCCCTCAGCTCGTATATCCTCCATGTCCTTGTCTGTTCTATCCTTCAGCTCCAAACAAAATAAAAAGTCTTAATTCAGAGTTTTCATTTATCCTAAATTTATATACAGTAACAATGTGACACAACTTTCCAAAATCCCCTATCATCTTTCACTGTATTAAGAGAAGTTCCATAATCAGAATGAGAGAGATGTTGGTCTCACTTCACTTTCACATAGAAGGCCACTCCTAAAGTATTTTACTTCTTAAAGACTTTAGGAAGTCAACATATGATACCCTTTCTTCCACTCCTGAATACACGACCAATTGACAAATAAGACATAGGAGGCAGACAGGCAGAGGTAAAACTATCAGTTTCATTACTGATACACTAATTGAAGAAAGTAACATTAGACACGGGGACCAAAGAGCCTATCAATACTCTCTACCCACAACTTGAAAGCCCTGGTAATGTAGTGGTTAAGAGCTACGGCTGTTAACCAAAAGATCGACAGTTCGAATCCACCAGGCACTCCTTGGAAACTCTTGGAGAAGTTCTACTTTGTCCTATAGGGTTGCTATGAGTCAGAATCAACTCGACAGCAATGGGTTTGGTTTATGGGAGCCCATACCTTTCCATCTTCCATCCCAGAACACACACCCAAAGCCTACTTCAGCACCCAAAGGAGAGTTTGGCACTTCCACTGCCTGGACAGAGAAGGGAGGAAAGGGGGAAGTTTACAGTTTCTGGATACATTTGTTTCATCTCATTAGTACACTGTTGTCACGCAACAAAGTAGGTTACTGACTTCTCTGTGGGAAGGAGTAAGTAGGGGTGGCAATTGGAGACCAGTAGTATTTCAGTGGAGGTCCTTCAACACAGAAACATGAAACCAGGGGAAAGAGTTTCAATTCTAGACTCCACATTAGATAAACGCAAGTATGTTCAGGAGAGCACCCTCAGGAGAGTGGTGAGCTTTGAAACTATGTATAACAAAGTGCTTGCAAGGGCAAGACTACTTGGAATTAGTACCTTCCTTCCAATGGTTGTTGACTTGGTCGGTATGGCCCAGTGGCACAGACATATATTTTACTTCCTCTCTCCAACTTCTTGCTCACTGTTCAGTTAAGCAAGACTGTGTTATGTGATGATAACACAACCTGGCTGATGAAATGTGAGCAGAGCTGACATATGTCACCTCTAGACTAAGCCAATGAAAAATCAGTCCGTACTTGGCTCTCTGGTCTCTCTTCCCTTCTGCTGCAGTATTGGGGAGGTCTCACATTCCAGATGGTGGGGTTATACAGGCCCTGAATGAATGGACAAGAAAGAGTTCAAAAGAGCAAAGCCGGAGTCTTAGAAAACAACGAGAGGGGGAACTCTTCCCAGAGTGCAGAATCAAGTCTGAATCCAAGAACACTCTCTACCCCTAAAACAGGAGGCCTAGAAAATATCTGCTAAGCAAGATTTCAGAATTTCTGCACATTAGAGAGTGCTGAGCACCTCTCATTCTTATCTTGACCCTGTTCTGCCAGGGTATAGTGAGTATAAGGGGTGCATATAACTTGCCTTTTTAATCAGATTCATAGATCTTTGGTGCAAGCGTGATCACATACAGACCCAGTGTAGACACTACTGGGGGATTACTTGAAGATCTCAAACTTGAAACTCAAAGCCATGATCGGATTTGACTTTAAGTTGCCTCCTTATTGAGGGGCTCATGAATCCTATATTTGGAAAAATGGGAGCAAAGGTATGTCGGTAACCAGAAGTGTGTGTTTCTGTTTCTAAAATACGTTTTCTCATGCATTAAGTACACAGAGGTATTTCAAAGCCATGTATGTGTATAATTAAAGTAAGAAAGTGCCATTTTTATGCATACACCTCAAGGCCAGAGAAGAGTGACAGCGTTTCTCACTGAACATTGTGGTTAAGCAAGGCAAAGTAACTAGATCTGGCCAATGAGCTGTGGGTAGAGGTGATTCTCCAGTTAATGTCTTCCTGTGGCAAGAGAAAAAAACTGAAGAAACTTCGTGTTGAGATAGCAATTACAGAAAGTTGAAGCATTCTGTATGTCATGGATTGAATTATGTCCCCACAAAAATGTGTGTATCAACTTGGTTAGGCCATGATTCCCACTATTGTGTGGTTGTCTCGCATTTTGGGATTGTAATTTTATGTTAAGAGGATTAGGGTGGGATTGTAACACCACCCTCACTCAGGTCACCTCCCTGATCCAAGGTAAAGGGAGTTACCCCTGGGGTGTGGCCTGCGCCACCTTTTATCTCTCAAGAGATAAAAAGAAACAGAAGCAAGCAAAGAGTTGGGGACCTCATACCACCAAGAGAGAAGCACCAGGAGCAGAGCGCATCCTTTAGAACTGAGGTCCCTGTGCCTCAACCAGGGGAGGATTAAGGACAAGGACCTTCCTCCAGAGTCAACAGAGAGAGAAAGCCTTCCCCTGGGGCCGAAGCCCTGAATTTGGACTTGTAACCTACTAGACTGTGAGAGAATGAATTTCTCTTTGTTAGAGCCATCCACCTGTGGTATATCTGTTATAGCAGTACTAGATAACTAGACACTATATCACTGGGGCAAATGTCCTGGAAAGTTACATGGATTTACAGACTTTTTATGAAAAATAAATTGCTGTTAAGCTGCTGAGATTTGGGTTTGCTTGTTATGCCAACATAGCCTAGCCTGTCCTGCCTTATATAAACTCCAAGAAGTAAAGCTTTGAAGTTTCTCAGAGCTTGGTCTTGAACCTATTTTTCTACTCACTTTATAGGTTCCTCTTAGGGGATTTTATCTATTCTCATGGCTTTAAATATCATCTACATATAAGTGATCCTACTCCCAAGTTTTCTCCAGACAGTTCCAGATTACACTTGTCCTGACATAATTAGTTGTGCCCCTTTCATTCCCAACAGTGCCCCACTTTGGATGAGAAAAGTATATGGCCAACCTATCTATATGCCAGTTATTACAAATCTCTATCTCCAGTCCCAGGCCTCTTTTTCTGAGCTGTAGATGTGACGTGTAATATCAAACCACGCCCTCAACACAAGCATAGGCATTTCAAGCTTAACATTTCCTATATTGAATTTTTTTTCCTTCTCACCTTTCCTAATCTGCTACTTTTCCAATATTCCACATGGCATGCACCGAGTTGCTCAAGCTAGAAACACAACGCTGTCTTTGATTACTGCCTCTCCCTCATCATCCACATTCAATTCCTCATCAAGACCTGTCAATTCTATCTCTGAAACCTATCACAAACCCAATTACGTCTTCTGATTTCTACTGCTATCACCTGATATAAGTCATCTCTCTTCTGGAGCCCTCCAATGGCTTCCTAAGTGATCTTCTTGCTCCCATCTTTTAAGGAAACTTGGTGGCGTAGTGGTTAAGAGTTTGGTCACTAACCAAAAGGTTGGCAGTTCAAATCCTCCAGGAGCTCCTTAGAAACCCTATGGGGTGGTTCTACTCTATCCTATAGGGTCACTATGAGACAGAATTGACCCAACGGCAACCGGTTTGGTATCCAGGTGCACTGCTAGACTACATTTCCCAGACTCCCTCATAGTTGTGACCAGAAAATATAATTCCAGTCAATGTAATGTGAAAGGAAGTGATGTGTACCATTTCCAGGCCTGGCCCATAAAAACATCCCATGTGTTCCTCCATGATATTTTCCCCTTCCCATTGGGAGGAATGGATATGACCCGCAGTTTAATTTTGGTGGCCACATGTAGAAGATGGCAGAGCTTCTGTCAATCTGGGTCCTGGGATGACGGCCAGCCTATCTTTCTGTCTTCTGCCCAGTACAGTTATCTGAGCAAGAAATACACTTCTATTGTGTTTAAGTCATTATATATTTCGGGGTCTATTAGTATTTTTTTTTTTTTTAGTATAGCAGTTAGCACTATTTTAGCAAATACCTGTACCTGGAACATTGATCACCCTCCACCAGCACCACCAGTACGCACACACGCACACACACACATCTACACCTAGTTACTCTGCATCACTCACTCCTACTCATACTTTAGGTCTGGGGTTATATTCACATTCATTAATAACAGGCCATTCCTGACCCACCTCATCCAGTATAAGTTACTTGTCCGTCATTCTTTCCCTCAGCACATTATTCTTTCTTGCCTTTCCATTCATCACAATGCATAACTACATATTAATTTGTATGCATATTTATTTAAAGCCTGTGTCCACAGCTGGTCCATAAGCACATGGAATGATAATCTTTTCTCCACCATGATATACACAGAGCCTGCATAATGCACAGCATACAGCAGACAATTAATAAATTTTAAAATGTCAGAAATGGAGAAAGGAGAAACCACTATCAAGGGAATTTTTTTTTTTCATCCCAAGACCTCAACTCTAGACCAAAAATTATAGAGAATTAAAATACACAACATAGAGATTTTTTTTTTCACCTTTATTCATTTAGAATGCAATTCTGGGCCAATCAGCAACCAAGAGAAAGCCCTAAATCTTGAAGTAGTGTTAACAGGCTGAATAATATAACTGCGTTGTCCCTCTATGTACATGTAAGACATCAATTTCCATTCCTTTCATAAAACTTCCTGGTAAACATTTATGCTTTCTTCCTATCAAAAACGCATTAACAGGGTCATGCTTATATAGTTAATCAGCACAAGAGACAAATAACAATTTATACTGAACTATTTAAGCTTTGCAGTACAGTGCCCACAACCTTAAGCTGAATGTATTGATCTGTTCAGCAGCATTCATTATGTAACATTACCACCAATTATAATTAGAATGACTTCACTAATTTTTAAAACTAGAGTTACTCAAGAAGTTCTTCATTGTAAATAACATGTGGAATATTGCATTTAATTCAAGCTGGCAAGATCACTTACAACTTTTCTACAGTCCTTGCATAATACATGTAGGAAAATGAATGTTATATATGAGAATAAAATAGATCACATCCTTATATTTTTACTTAACAGCCTAATTATGTATTTAAAGTAATGCTGATTAATACTTAATGATGAAAAATAAATCAATGTTAAATAGTAACTGCACAAAACCTAGAAGAAAATGGCCATATTACATCATAATAGGCTATATATGATAGATTGAAAGCAGCTGATTAGAAGTCTTTTTAGAAATTCAAAGTTTCTGACATCATTTTCCACCATTCCATCAATTCTTCCTTCTCTTCTTCTTTCCTTTCAGAAAATGACTCCAGTTCAAAATCAACCTAAAAGAGAAAAATCAAGAAAATATTATCAAACTTCACATGTACTTGTAAAATGGAAATTAAAAAAAAAAAGAGCAATTTTAAAGTTTATAGAATAGCCTCAATTCAGTCACCTGAAATAAAGTAGACCCTAAAAAAATCTCTAGTGATAGACGAAAAAGACACTTCCAGAAGGGAAAAAAGAAAAAAATCAAAAGCCAATATGCTTGAATTGTGCTTTGATTTAATAGCTTTGTGAGAACATTGAAACCCAATTCTTATGCCCCAGTGTTTTTACCCCCAAAAAGATGTGAGATAATTATTTTTCCTGCTTTTGACTACTCATTGAGTTTCTCCCATCAACCTTGAGTTTTCTCTTAACAGATGGAAGAATATGGAAACCTCTAGTTCGGAGTTCTGGTATTCCAAACGACAGAATCTTGAATCTGTTAAAGAAACCGATAGAATCACTATTGTTGTTGTTAGGTGCCATCAAGTCAGCTCCAACTCATAGCAACCCTATTTACAAGAGAACAAAACACTGCCCCATCCTGCTCCCTCCTCATGATCATTGTTATGCTTGAGCCCGTTGTTGCAATCACGGTGTCCATCCATTTCTTTGAGAGTCTTCCTCTTTTTCACTGACCCTCTACTTTGCCAAGAATGATGTCCTTTTCCAGGACCTGGTCCCTCCTGATAACATGTCCGAAATGTGTGAGATGAAGTCTCACCATCCTCATTTCTAAGGAGCATTCTGCCTGTACTACTTCCAAGACAGATTTGTCCATTCTTTTGGCAGTCCATGGTATATTCAATACTCTTCACCAACACCATAATTCAAAAGTGTCAGTTCTTCTTCAGTCTTCCTTATTCATTATCCAGCTTTCACATGCATAGGAGGCGATTGAAAAAAACATGGCTTGGGTCAAACACACCTTAGTCCTTAAAGTGACATCTTTGCTTTTTAACATTCTAAAGAGGTCTTTTGCAGCAGAATCACATACATCTCCAAACTACCATACAAGTCAGTGGCCCAGGAACTCAACTCTTCTTGTGTCTTTATCTTCTCTTTAACTTGTCTGTGGAGAATCTACACACTCCTGCATAAAACACTATTAAAAATATGTAGCCCCACCCCCACCCCCACACCAGTTCTCCTCAGGTCCTCTAGATATCTAGATAGCTTAGTCCCAATCCCAGATAAGAGTTCCTTGATTTGGCTAGTTGAACTCATGGTTATTTAGGGATGTGGTTACAATTCTCTACCAATTTTATGTAACACATGCTAGAATGCCTAAGGATCAAAATAGTTGAACTCTTTACAACCTGTTTCTGGAGCTACTTTTTGCCAGATTTCATTTGCCCAAATCTGCTGCCTGGCTTTAATACATACACAACCTAATGTAACACACATACAATCAAAATCGACCACCAGTTAAAAATTCAAGGCACCTCATTTGCAAAAATCAAGCATTTGTACTCCAAATTTTAGGTGCATAAACAAAAATACAATAAGTTCTTTTTAAATAAGACTTTCGATTGGAAACCCCGGAGGTCATTGCATGGTCCCAGTAATGTAATACAAAAATAGTAGTAAATCCTGCTCTAAGAGAAGTTTTGGTCTTATCACCATAACCTAGCTAGCAATATAAATGGGATCTACTTAAATTTTAGATGTGTTTTTTTGATAATGCCTTGCTTATAGTAGGCACTTAATAAATGTTTGGTTGATGCCTAAAATTAACTTGTAGGCATCATTTATTTCTTCAAATATTTATTAAATTTGACCCCACCAGCTGCTCCATGGGAGAAAAGGCCTAGTAATCTGGTTCCATAAATATTACAGCCTAGGAAACTCTATGGGGCAGTTCTACTCTGTTCCATAGGGTCACTAGGAGTCAGAATTGACTCCACAGCACACAGCAACAACAAAGGCACCATGCTAGGTGCTAGAGATAAAAAGATAAATGGTATACCATTTAGGTGAAATCAAGGTCAGTACACAAAAGTTTAAGTTTCATTTGATTTTTCTTGCTGGAGATCTCTTTAAAACCTGAAAAATGATGAATGTAAAGGCAAACCCACTGCTATAGAGTCAATTCCGATTCACAGTGACCCTAAAGGACAGAGTAGAATTGCCCCATAGGGCTTCCAAGGCTGTAATCTTTACAGAAGCAGACTGCCACGTCTTTGTCCTGCTGAGCAGCTAGTGGGTTCCAACCACTGACCTTGCAGTTAGCGGCTGGACACTTAACTAGCCACCATGCCACCAGGGCTTTACAGTGAGTGTCACTTACACTGAGTGTTAATTATCATCCAACGAGACCTTGGGAAAGCTACTTAACTTTCTTATGCCTCAGTTTTCTCATATGTTAAATGGAGATAATAACTTCATAGGGTTATTGTGAAGGTTAAATAGAAATCACTTAAATATGCCTGATACATGTTAAGTGCTTAAGAAATCTTAGCTATGGTTATGATTACTTACTCCAACAGCAGGGCTATAAGGAACTGCCACTTTCTTTGTTATTGCCAGATAGCCTGGAGCTGAGGCTGTAAGTTTATAGTTTCCAGGTGCAAGCAATCTCCAGTAGTCTCCATCCTTTGCTATAGGAAAAGAGAACATCAAATCACAAGGCGCATATGTGATATACATAATTACACCATCTAAGAAATACCCACTGCACTTCAGTTCAACTTCTTTGAATCCCTATTTTAAAAGCAGAGGGACATAGAATTTGATGAAATTCCACTGAAGAGAGTGTGAAGCTCTTTCCACAGGCCCTCATTAACTATTTCACAGATATCAATGTAACTTGTCTAATAAATCTTTTAAGATGGTGGATCTTCTAAGAATGTCTGAAGTGAGACAGGTGAAAAGATACACAAGGTGCCCAAGCAGTGAGGTCAGAGCATCTGGGCACCATGTTTGACTCTTGCCAGGCATCTTGCCAGGTCAACACTGGATGATCTTCACAGAGTCTAGCCCAAAGACAGCCTCACCAGAATTCCGGAGGCACTTGTTAGAAATTTAGATTTCTAAAGATCCAGATTACGTTGGTCTAGAGCACCTTTTAGAAACTGTATTTTCAACAAGTTCTCTAGAGAATTCTTAAGCAAAGTAGAGTGACCTTTCACTTTCTTTCACCCCTTACATATCCATGGTTCCCTCCCAATATGGATAAGATTCCATGGCCCACCATTGTAATCTCTCTCACACACAGGCCTTCAACTTACTTGCTCCTCTTCCCTTGTTGTAAGTGCCTGGCAATCGATTAATCCTGGCTAATTTCCAGTTCTCTTTCTGCTCTGAGCCTGACCCGTGCTGATCTGTCTCCAGTTCACAAACACCACCGCACACAGGCCATGGCGCTGCCCTGCCTTCCTTCTACATTTGCCTGGGCCATTTGCTCTCTCACTTTCCTGTATCAGTGCTTCTCAAACTTAAGTGCACAGCAACCACCTGGGGATCTTGGCAAAAACGCAGATTCTGATTTAATAGCTCTGGGGCGAAGCCTGAGAATCTGCATTTTCAACCACCTGCAAGGTGATGCCAAAGCTGCCAGTAGGGAGCCATGCTCCGAGTAGTGATTTCCTAGTGGAAAATTCACTCTTTTCTGCTTTTTTCTAATATGGGCTCTAACACATCTTCGACTCAGTTGATATTTTCTTTTTTAATTGTGAAAATAGAAACACTCAGAAAAAAAAAAAAAAAAGCCTCCATCACCATATCTTCCAATCTACCTCTAGACCCCACATCTGTCTTCACCTAGTGCTTCCTTTATTTGCTTTATAGCAAAATTTCGGCAAAGACTTGCCAATATTCTCTGTCTTTAGTGTCTCTCCTCCTATTCTCTATTGGTGTCACTACAATCGGATTCCCACCACTCCACTGAAATGAATTTTGCCAAGACCCTCCACACTACTAAATCCAATGATTTGCTCATAAGCTTCATCTTACTTGATACTTTTTATCAAGTGGTTTTATTTTTTGATACACTTTTCATTTGGCTTCCAGGACAATACACTTAGTTTTCTTTCTACCTTAGACTCTATTGCTAGTTCCTCCTTATTACCCTGCTCTTAAAAAGCAGCTGGAGTGCCCGAAAGCCCTCTCCTCAGACTGTTTTCCTTTCTATCTATATTTATTCCCTCAGTTAGATTTTCGTAAACTTTTCACATCATGGAATGTAGAGAAAATATCTGTATGGCGTGCTAGCATTAACAGATAGAAGAGGCTTCTTGTGTTCAGTGGGGACCAAGGTCTGGGTTTATCTTCAGGAGTCCTTTCCCTGAGGGCTAAAGGGAGCAATAACTTGGCACAGATTCTATATATTGGTTTGGAAGGTCTACTGGCACTTAGTAGGTTGTTGATAAATATTTGTTCAATGAATGAATAAATAGAGTCTTACTGTTTGTATCTATAAATTTTTTATGGAAATTTCATATTAATAGAATCACACAATATGTAGTTTTATTGTGTCTGGCTTCTTTCACTTAACATAGTATTTTTTATTGTGCTTTAAGTGAAGGTTTACAGATTAATTTCTTATTAAACAATTAATACACATATTGTTTTGTAACATTGGTTGCCAACCCCATGACATTTCAACACTCTCCCCTTCTCAAACTTGGGTTTGCCATTTCCATTCATCCAGTTTCCCTGTCCACTCCTGCCTTCTCGTCCATGTCCCTGGGCTGGTGTGCCCATTTAGTCTCATATACATGGTTGAGTTATGTGTATTATTATTTGTTTTGTGGGTCTGTCTAATCATTGGCTGAGGAGTGAACTGAATAAATGGAGTTTTAGAGGACAGACATTAAGGATAAAAAATATCCAAGCTGTAGATATGGAGGTTAAGAAAGAGTAGTGGTATGGGAAATAAGTAAACCTTTCATGGGTGAACATTTTTTTGGGGAGATGGGGGATTTGTGGGTGATGCCATGTTTTTTCGCTAATGGAATGGATACACACAGTTTGTTGGTTGTTTTTATTATCGGAAAAAATGGGGTGCCAATTGCAAGTGGGCTATATCGGTACCATGTTCCATGAAGCACATCGTAAATGCAGTACATATTGACACCATGGCTGGGGAAGTTCATCACACTTCCTGATTACACATGAGCCATAAACTCTCTTACTCAACTTTCCAAAAATACACATGAAAAATACTAAATAAACATTGCACTTGCCGCACATAAAATTGTTATCACTTTGATTTAATCACTTTGATTTAGAGTGGGCCATATCAGTGCCATGTTCCATGAAGGACATCCTATGGCCCAGGAAGTACAGAAAATGTGAGTGGTAGGTTTATTTACTAGTAACCATTAAAAGGTTAAAGGTTAATTGAGTACACGGTCTAAAAAAATGTAAAAAGTTTATAGCTAAAAACATATTGTTATTGTTGAAGAGACCCTAACAAGTGACAGTTAAATTAAAGTGAACTAGATGTATGTTTATTGATAGTGGATGAATTTGCCAGGAAAACATGTCATTATGCCCTAGCTGAGAAAATGGAAATAGGACTTTAAACCTAGAAATAACTAACATCACACTTCAATCCTGTCCTATCCTGTGCAATCTTGAATAAGCCATTTAACCTCTCTGATCTTCAGTTTCTTCATGAATAAAAAGAGGATTTACTAAATGGCTTAAATGAGGAAATGCATGAAAAATTCTAAACACACATCTCTTCTACTCCTTTCAGATCTCTCTGGCTGCCCACCAATTCACAGCTCGTTAGCACTTCTATAGAGAGACTAGAACAACACTGATACTTTAACTAATTTTCCTTTGCCTGAAGAACTAGAGCTGTAGGGCACCCTCTCGCTGTTATGAAGTGAGATCGCTGAGGAAAGGGCGCCATCTGCTGTATGTGATTTCCAAACGCAGGCGCAATCCTGAGTTTAACTCCACCTGACTCGCTCCCACAAAAACTTAACTAGATCAAAGCTGGGGGAGCGACGTGTAATGAGATATAAGGCATTTAATGGCTTTCCTTAGAATATTGTAATGGTTATAATTATGATAATAAGTAATTATGTTCTTGTGTGTAACGCCGGAACCTTCAGACCATGGCAAAGAATACCCACCGGATGTAACATCATGGTCTATTCCTTCCACGGAGATGGTTGCGTTGGCAATTGGGTTACCTCGAAGGTCCCGGATAAACCCCTTAACTCCTCGGTGTATCTGTGGTCAAGAGCATCCACAAAGTTGGTATTAAGAAACGACCTAAAAATATGTTTCATATCAAGGCTCTCCTTATTTTCTAGCAAAATACTGCAGATTTCCACTGTTCAAGGATCATAACATGCCAGAAGGCCACTGAATATTTTTTGCATATTTAGCTTTTCCTCAGTAATGGACAAACGAGAAGTAGCCTCTGAAAAGTGTTCTGAGTCAAAGAATCTGAAGTAGCTTTCAAACCATTAAAAAAAAAAAAAAAAAAAACTCATTTATTTATAAAGTTCTAGTCTTCAACACATTTTATTACTTCCTCTTTTAAATTTAGTTGCCTGTGTGTACGTTATGTGACCACTGTCAGTTAACAAGAAAATTACATTACAGCCCTTTAGGACTGTGCATTCTGAATAAAAGACTATATCCTCTGATTACTTCTGCATTTCAGCTCCGTGACGATATTATTTTGACTGAAAGTAAATGGCATGAAAGATCAGCAACTCACAACTCAAAATTGGATACTGATTTAGAGAGAGAAAGGAAGTGTTGCTAATTAAGAATACCAAAAACAAAACAAAATCCTTTGTCGTCGAGTTGATTCTGACTCAAAGGGATCCTATAGGACAGAGCAGAGCTACCGCGAAGGGCTTCCAAGGAGCGGCTGGTGGATTTGAACTGCCAGCCTTTTGGTTAGCAGCCAAGCTCTTAACCACTGCGTCACCAGGGCTCCACTGAGAATAATCCCCCTGAGTTAAGTTGTGGTCATCAATAAGTATTGCAATGCAAACTAAGAAAAAGAAAAAAAAAGGTTTTTTCCTTTATTTTGAAACTGTAACGCAAGTAGGTTAACATGTTCG
The DNA here is from genome assembly GCF_030014295.1 of Loxodonta africana. Lineage (NCBI taxonomy): Eukaryota > Metazoa > Chordata > Mammalia > Proboscidea > Elephantidae > Loxodonta > Loxodonta africana. The sequence continues at coordinate 22,634,835 of NC_087362.1, forward strand.
AAATGACAGTCTATTTCAGTCTGACCTTGCTCAGATTAAAAAGCTCAGTACTACTTCCAGAATATCAAATGGCAATTCATTAAGTTTGCTTAACAAAACATGCCCTAAATTCCCAAATGCTCGGGTTGCTCCCCCCCACCACAGAAAATAGATTTTCTTTTGCTACTGATGATATTTGAATATTTCCCCTTTATCATCAGACAATATATTTTACACTGGTATAATGTTTTAACAAAGAGATGTCCCCGATTACCAGCCAAAACACTTGTATTTGTTATTTTTGTTTAAAAAAATAACTAAACCTCTAAAACCCTATAAAAATAACACGTAATTCTTTTTTTTTAAAGGCAGTTTGCAAATAGTAAAGAGGTATTTATGTTGTCAATAATAACTAATTATAATTTTATTGGCAACTAGTATAGTGGAGAAAGAGTAAATACACTTAAAATCTTTGTTGTTGTTGTTGTTACGTGCCATCTAGTTGGTCCAACTCACAGAGGCCCTATGTGCCGCAGAATGAAACCCTGCGCCACCCTCATAATCATTGCTGTGTTTGAGCCCATTGTTGCAGCCACTGTGTCAATTCATCTCACTGGGGGGGTCTTCCTCTTTTTTGCTGACCTTCTGCTTTACCAAGTATGATGTCCTTTTCCAGGGACTGGTCCCTCCTGATGGAAACGCTGGTGGCATAGTGGTTAAGTGGTACCGCTGCTAACCAAAAGGTGGGCAGTTTGAATCCGCCAGGCGCTCCTTGGGGAAACTCTATGGGGCAGTTTTGCCCTGTCCTATAGGGTTGCTATGAGTCGGAATCGACTCGACGGCAGTAGGTTTTTTGGCTTTGGTCCCTCCTGATGACATGCCCAAAGTATGTGCGACAAAGTCTCTCCATCCTCGCTCCTCTTTGACTTATTCCCAATATTTTATCTATGAATTAGCCAACCAAAATTAAAAGATACTGATATTTAGCCACTGGAAACATGAAAAGCTGACTTCCCAAATAAAGTTTACATGGTCAGAGAAAGGCTGCAGATCAGAGTAATTTTGGAGAGAGAGAGAGAGAGGAGGAGGAGGAGGGATACACACATGTATCCTGGAGTAGAAAGCCAGAGATAAAGTAGAAATTTTAAAATTCTTAACATGAGGACTGTTCAGAGTAATTTAGAAAGATCTTGGCTTGAAAAATAGGACTTACTTATACATAAGTCCTTTATCTACAGGCACTATATAGTCCTGATATAATTCATATGATAAATCTTAAAGAAATGGAAGTTTAAAATTTCCCCATCATTGGAAAATAAGTCAATCACTACAAAAACATACAATTTGCCTGTATTAGGCACAAATACATCCAGTTAATATTCATGACTTTACTCTTCTGTGCTTCTCAAACTTAAGACAGACTACAGTACGCAGTTTAGCAAAAAATACAAGTAAATATTTATCTCCTCTATGTCAATTTTGTAACTCGACTTCTCTGTTTGAAAGATTTTTTGGTTTTTTTTTACTGTAGTAATAAATCTCAATAGAACTGTTCTGACAAACAATCCCATATGTATGCAGATTGGAAAACACTGCCACTTTATGACATCTGCAAACAAAATTATAGACATTCGAATTTCGCTCGTGACTGGAGAAGCTGTTTTACTTCGCTTCTCCCTCCTGTAATGATCTCTCCCCAGATTCCAAGACATTTCAATCAACCCTGGCAAAAAAAAAAAAAAAAGCATCAAAGAGATTCTCCCTTGTTGCTAGGACTGTTTCTATCAGCAGTGCTCAAGCCCTCATGGAGTTAACTGTCACTCAGGAAGTTTGCTGAAAATGGAGATTCTTAAGTCCTGCGCCGCAGGAAATGTGATTCAGTGGTGGGGCAGGGGACTGCTTTTTTATCACGAACTCTAGATGATTCTGATGCAGGTGCCCATGAAACATTCTTTAAGAAACACTTGACTGTTCTTCTGAAGCTATCCTGAGTGGGAGGCTCTTCTCCTTAGCAAACTATCTACCCTCATTAACTACAATTCTACTTCCAGCAAACATCTTTTTAAAACTCCGTGAGAGATTTCCTCTCAACAAAGTACGGAATTAGATCTCCTAATCACCTATTTTCCATGAGTTGTAAACTAGTCCGCATGTTTTTCAGGCCCAGGTGTTCAGTTCCTAATCAGCGCTGTGCTGTTTCATGATCAAGAAAACAATTACAACACAGAACTTCTGGCAGGCTTCGTCAATCTTTCATCAACCTTTCATTCCATAAATTGGAATGTTCTTTAAGGCAAGTGTTAGAAGCTCGTTATAAATACCACTGTAGATGCTTCCACACGGCTTGCACAACACTGATGCCATAATCAGGGTGGGTCATGCGGTTCTGTGGACCAATCCAATTCCCATTCCAAGTGGCATAAAACAGGGCCAATGACCTGGTCCCTCTTCTTTTACCTTCTTTCTATATAAATCAATGTAACTATTAGATGCGCTGGGTGCATATTCATTTGCCAGGACAAATATGACAAACATTTTCTTCTTTCCTGATGGCATGTATTTGTGTTATATTTTGTTTTATACTGTCTTTGGGTTTTTTATTTTTTTCTCAAAAACTAAGATTAGACGTAAGCAACAGCTGAACTTGTTTTTTTTACTGTTGATTAGAGTGATGACCTTATGGCCTCAACTATAGTAAATCTCATAGTGTAACTCCAGGAAGACTTTTCTGAACTTCCACAACTGCGTTGGGGCCCTTCTGTGTACCACAATTGCTCCTTGTAGTTAGCCCTTGTATTAACATTGACCATCCTCCCTTACGATTGGATATTCATGCTTCTGAACCCCAACTAACATGGAGTCTTCTTGAGGGCAGTCAGTAGCCCCAGTGCCTTTCATGGTGCTTGATGCATGGAAATAGCTCAATAAATTTTTGTTTAAAAAAATTGAAATAAAATTAAAATCATTGTATTAAGAAGGCATTCTTTGATATCTAACTGGTTGTTGTTGTTGTTAGTTGCCGTTAAGTCAACTGCAACTCATGGCGACCCTGCATGTGCTTCACAGGGTTTTCAAGGCTGTGACCTTTCGGAAGCAGATCGCCAGGCTTGTCTTCCAAGGCACCTCTGGGTGGGTTTAAACCACCAAACTTCAACTGGTAGTCAAGGGTTTAACCATTTGAGAACACCATTGGTTACTTAACCATTTAAGTAACCCCATCTTACTTCCTCTGGAAAGTCCCTAGGAAAATAATAAGTGCACAGTAAGTGGAGCAAACACTTTGCACTGGACTACTAACAGAAAGATTGGTGGTTCAAACCCACCCAGTGGTTCCGTGGAAGAAAGGCCTTGAAATCTGCTTCCATAAAGATTACAGCCAAGAAAACCCTGTGGAACAGTCCTACTCTGTAACACATACAGTCACCATAAGTTGGAATCCACTCAATGGCAATGGACTTTGTTGTTGCTTTTAAATGTAACTATCAAACCCTGGTGGTGTAGTGGTTAAGAGCTACAGCTGTTAACCAAAAGATTGACAGTTTGAATCCACGAGGAGCTCCTTAGAAGCCCTATGATCAGAATCAACTCAATGGCAATGGAGTTTTTTTTGGTTTATCATTATTATTACCTGGGATTCAGCTGAGGCTAGGGTGAGACAAGTGAGGCATCAAAGGCACAAAAATTAAGGAGGCATTCACTCTCAGGATTGTGTAGGCAGGACTTCAAACTGCTTCACTTCAGTTCAACTGCCTGCTGAGAATTTTAATTTTCACCCAGATGTACTTAATCAGAATCTACAGTTTAACAAGATCCCCGGGAGATTCTTATGTATACATAAGAATCTGAGAGATTTATACATAAGAATCACTCTGGGATCATGTTAAACTGTAGATTCTGATTCAGTATATCTGGGGTAGAAATGCAAATTATCAGCAGGGGGTCAAACCAGAATGAACCAGTCTGAAGCCCTCCATGCAGGTGCAGGACCAGCACCCGAGAATAAATGCCTCACTTATCTCACCCTAGTTCTGGTCCTGTGATGCCTAATAGGCCCAGGGTGGTCTTTGCTTAGAACAAGATGAATAAAAACAAGATTCCACCCCATTTCCTCACAACTCCTCCAACTTAATCAGTTCTCAGTGAATCTTTGTGAACCACAACACCTATGACAAATGAAAACCTAACTGAACCACTGCTAACATCTGTTTTCCAAATGTGACATTCTCACACGGTGTCAGATGGATCCACCTGGACTAGACTCCTCTCTGCAGACCATCGTACACCAGATTTAAATGCTCTTAAATCTCCCATTTTCTGCTGGAGACTGTGTTTACCTGCTCCAGGTAGCTAATGAGGGCATTTTTGTTGTCCTCCCAGTAGCTCTTCAGAGTCTCTTCAGGTGGGAACTTTTCACAGCTAAGTTCCACAGTGATCTCAAAACAGTTGCTGCTGAGGTAATTGAAGTCTTGCATTCCTGCCAAAGCACCAAAGGGAAAATCAAAATGCGCACGTGGTGACTAAAACTCTACATGGCCCATTCTACTGAACTGAACACCAAGTGAACGAGCAAAAACCAACCAAGTACATTTTGGGAAGCCTGTGGGAAACCACAAGAGTCCCTGGGTAATGTTAGTGGTTAACATGATCAGCTGCTAACCAAAAGATTGGAAGTTCGAATCCACCCGGAGGCAAAAGAAAGAAAGGCCTTGTGTTCTACTTCTGAAAAATCACCCACTGAAAACCCTGTGGATCACAGTTCTACTCTGACAAGCATGGGGTCATGAATCAATTCAGGAGTAACTGATTTTGGTTGGTGGGAATCACCTACCATAGGTATTCAACAACATGCTTGGGAGATTGTTATTACCATAAAATCTCAAACTCTCTCAGGTTCTTAAGCAATCATTTAACTTAATGCATTGCTGCTGTAATGTCCTAAAGCAACCATCAGCCAAGTTCCACGTTGCTAGAATGGGATTCAAGGAAGACAATGAGGTAGAGAATCAATCCCTATTGACCTACTAAAGAGATGCATATTCCTTTAAGCCAATCCTGCTATCACAGAAGAACTTGGAGAGTTATGTGAGATGACCTGACGTGCTATTTTGTTCCTTAAGGTCAACCGATACCACAATTTATCTCTGAGAGGTTGGGAGTTTGTTAATACATTAAAAAAAAAAAATTGCCATCAAGTTGATTCCAACTCATAGCAACTCTATAGGACAGAGTAGAACTGCCCCCATAGGGCTTCCAAGTGTGTAAATGCTTACGGAAGCAGACTGCCACATCTTTCTCCCTCAGAGCAGCTCATGGGTTAGAATCACTGATCTTTCGATTAGCAGCCAAGCGCTTAACCATGTATTAATTCAACAAACTACTGAGTGTCTACTATGTGCAAGGCGCGGTGCTAGCAATACTTTAAATTGCACCAAAGAGAAGATTCTGCGTCCAGAACAATTTTTATTTGAATCTGATTCATATTAGTAGTGGATGTTGTTGTTGCCTTCACTAGAATGTTTTATGGAGCCATTTCTCAATTGCTGTGTTGGCTGCCAAGAATTTAAGATATCCACTTTTAATGGAAAATTGTTGATAGCTTGGGAGGTTACCCTCCACCCTCCAACTCCAACTTCTCTGAGGCAGCCTACAGTTAAAGACTGACTGATATGGCCCTGCCAAAGGCTGGTCCCCTTGCCTCAAGGGGGGACATTCCTGCCTGTGATTTATGCACTAGGCCCTCCACCCAAGGGCTCAGGCCAAGGCTAGACTTTAACTGAGACCACTTCCTTATTCATCACTACACTCTAATCTACTCAGTTTCCGTCCCTTCCTTAAAGGTTTTTCCTAAAGAGCACTACCTCAGTAAGTCTTTGTCTCAGGTTCTGCGTCCAGGAAATGCAACCTAAGACAATAATTTTACTCATTTCCTAAATAGCTAAAGACACTCAAAGCTTGCTTTGTTTGATTATCGTGGGATATAATCATTGACTAAGATGAATAGTGTTATTATTATTATTTTACTGATATAAGTTACTTGATACTCTGGAGACAATCTTTGTGCACGAAAGATTAGTCAAAAAAAATCACTAAAGTTTTTATATAAAGTACGAAATTTCACCCTACGTAATTTTTTTGGCATAGTTTAAATCCTAAATTTGACACCTAGACCTTATTTCTCAAGCTATATAAATCAAACCCATTGCTGTTGAGTTGATTTTGACTCACAGCGACCCCGTAGGACAGAGTAGAACTGCCCCGTACGGTTTCCAAGGCTGTAATCTTCACAGAAGCAGACTGCCACGTCTTTCTCCTGCAGCGTGGCTGGTGGGTTCCAATGGCTGACCTTTCAGTTGGTAGCCCAGTGCTTAACCACTGAGCCACCAGGGCTCCTCTCTCAAGCTATAGGGGGAGAAAAAAAGTACTAAATCTGATCTAGCCAAATGAAAAAATCAAAATTGACAGAGAAAGAGACATGTGTCAGGAAGACTATTTTTCTCAGCTCATAATTCAGCATATTAAACAAACCAAAACTCTTAATTAGCTAGTGCAGCCATTGCTCTAACTCCCTATTTCATTTCCAGATGGGCTATTTAAAAAAAAAAAAAAAAAAATTGTCCTTCAGCAAAGAGAAAATAAAAAAACAAAAACATTTCACTATGTCTACATTTCATTCTTCCACCCTGGCAGAAGGCAGTATTACTCCACAACTACTAGTGGCCTAAGAGCTCTGTAAAGTCCATGATGGGGCAGAGGAAGCCAAGAGAGCGGCCAAGGGTGTCTAGGATGGTGCTTCCTTCAGCTGCCATCCTGCTTATATGGCTTTCTCCTTTTTCAGACTCCAGAAATGGTGAGGAGCTTCTCGATCTAATACTGTCTATTAAGTGAATATAAACTAAAAATTCTACTTCAAATAGTCCCTATTATCCCACTATTTTAAAAAAGGTATATCAACCAGAATATGCCAAAGGCCAAAGCATGTCTTCTAAAATGTACATTGTCTGGTAGTAAAAGCATGGCTAACATACAATAAAGAGGCTTAGTTTTATTCCCTAAAGCCAGAATCTGAAACCCAGGACAGTTACTAATATTCAATTTCTATCTACCCAGTGGGGACCCCAGTAGCACAGTGGTTAAGAACTACAGCATGCTACAGCTGCTACCCAAAAGGTGGGCAGTTCAAATCCACGAACCTGCTCCTTGGAAACCCTATGGAGTAGTTCTACTCTGACCTATAGGGCCTCTATGAGTCAGAATCAACTCAATGGCAATGGGTTTTTTGTTTTTGTTTTTATTTTTGTTTCTCAATGAGTGTCTTCAGTTCTCTCCCTATATCTCTTTAGTTAGCATTGATTAAAAAATCCGCAATAAAAATAAAACTATGTGTGGTAATCACTCAGGTAGAAAACTAATGGATGAACTATAGGTTCAATCTATTTCTTAACGATTTAAGAGGATTAAAGATTCCCTAAATGTAAGTTACTCTCTAGATCTAAATGGTAATTTTACAGCACTACTACACTATCAGAGAGAGAAATGGACACTCACCGCCAGGTACACTGTACCAAGCACCACCATTGGTCGTCCCATCTACAAAGCTGCTGTCATCATCACTCTTGCGGCATGGAGGACGATTGGGGTCAGACATCGCTGGGTTAAAAGAGGAGTATGCTCGAGCCAAGCTTCGGAAAATAGCATCATCTGGGCAGGAGCTGTATTCGTGAGCACTACCTAGAAAATAAACCCACCAAGAGAAAAGAAATTGACTCAGACCAAGCAGCACTGCGTGTTTTCTGAATCAGGATTCAGTTTTGAGCTCTTGCTTACATATTTTTTAGTTGCATCTCTGTGGGACAGGGGTGAAGGTTTAAGTACCCAACAACTTCATTTAGTTTTTAGGTGAAATAACTGCCATTTCTAATGGAAGTGAAAATAAGGTAGAATACACATTCCATCTGTGAATTTAAAGATTGACAAGAAGAGGTTATAAGCTGTGGTACGATGGAGCTGGAGAGACAGCAAGGAGTTTCCCACTGTTAACCTTCTAATTAAGAAGATACACTTGTACCAACCCCATAGCCACTATGAACTGCTCTCATACTTGTCAGTATCTGATTCGAGAATTTTTTTAGAAGCCCCAATTGGTGTTATGGAAATAAATCATATATATTTTAATACAAGGCACCCTTATCCATATATTATAGAATATGCCAGGACTACAAGTTTCCCAGCTACTGAAAAACCACTAAAAATCTAAATTAAAAAAAAAAGAAATCTCTAAATTTATTTAACTATTGTTTCACCAAAGACTTTCTTCAAAAATCAAAGTTTGCCATAAAATCTAAAATGATCATCCTTGTGTTTACAAAGTGCTGACTCTTCAAAGATCCCTGAGAATGGATCCAAAGGAGGCAGTTTCTTGGAGCAAAAAAATTAAGTTGAAAAAACCCATCTGGCTAAAATTTGCTTCACCTGACCTTAATTAAAATTAGAGAAAGCCCAGCACTGTTTCCCTTCTACGAGGCCCCCAGAAACGTTTCCCTCTGCAGAAGTGGCAGAGTATGACACACACATGTAGAGATCCAAGTGGGCCCAGATCAGCTTCCGTAACTTCTGTCATCTGTCCGCTTACCCCGGTCCAGGAATGGTCCATGTTCACGGCCTCTTTTTGCTCTTTCTCTTGTCTAAATATCTGTCAGGATCATGCTTCTCTTTCAACTAAATATCTGAAAAATGTTACCGTCCTTCTCTGCCAAATAGACACTCTAACACCACATGAAAGGCGTAGGAGATGTTTCTGTGAAATACATATGTTTCTACAGGCAATATCTCTCAGTGACCAGGTTCCTTTCAAAAAGAAGTCAGAAATGATTCTCCAAGCCCTTGTATAACAACTGTAAACTAGAGCCAGTTAGAGGAGCAGGAAGAACACCTACCACTCCGGGTCTCATCGTATGGATAATTGGCCACCAGGTCTCCTCCGTGGAGATTAGCGGAGAGCACAAAAGGAATATCCATAATCCAGTGGATGACAGCCTTGGTCTCAGGAGCCAGCTGTATTAAAGATGAGAGATTAAAAGGAGTATATATGCTTTACAATCATTGGTGTGGTCACTTCATAGACAGAGAAGACATAGGAAAGATTAAAAAAAAAAACTGAAAGCTGATTAGATTTCAACAACCACTTTGTGGCTGTTTTCATAGAAAACAAAAGGGTTCCTATAAAGCTGCATTCCCCTTGTCTTTCTCATAGTTAATAATGAAAAATAGCTTTTAAATCCCTTAAAAGTTATACTTTTGCGGGGGGCCAGTTTTTCTCTCCTTATGACTTGGAAACCAGCACACAAATCATGTACAAATGTGAGGACGTCGCTCATCTGTAGTGGCTCACAGGTTTTGATGATAATAGGTAAAGAGAAGAGGAGGAGAAAATAGTTAAACCACAGAACAGGATTTTGCCTGTATGATGGTTCAACGCCGTTCTAGACACAGGTAGCAGATTTTTCCCCTCTATCTGCTTACTATTTCTCCAGTTCAACAACTTCCAGCATTGTCCCTATAAAAGAATATTAGATTGGGTTTCTTTCAGAGCTGTTTATAAAATATCAGATTATTTTGGGATGATCATCTTATATTTAAAACACAAGCAAAATTTTCAGGAATTCATGTGAAGTTTTTTGAATGATTCACAGCCCCTCGTATCTTGGAAGCAAAACAAAGGAGAAAAAAAATATACCAAAGAATTAATCTGGAGCCAAAAGCTTGATACTTTTATACGATGAGTTTTTAATGGCAACTAGTAAGACTCCCAAATTCCCAAGAACCTCTTTGATTAAAAAAGCTTTTTCTGGAGATCTGATCCTTTAATTGTCTTTGAGACAGAAAGCCTAGCTATATCAGTGGGGGTTTGGTGGTATAATAAAATCTAGTATTTGTATATCTCTGTTCGGTTTACGAATAGCTCTCCCATTCACTATTTTATTGAGCTTTACATCTCCATTCTATATGCAGTGTCACGGATTAAATTATGTCCCCCAAAAAATGTGTATGTCAACTTGGTTAGGCCATGCTTCCCAGTATTGTGTGGTTGTCATCCATTTTGTGATTGTAATTTTATGTTAAAAGGATTACAGTTGGATTGTAAGATCACCCTTACTCAGCTCACCTCCCTGATCCAATGTAAAAAGAGTTTCCCTGGGGTGTGTCCCTGGGAGCTGACAGCCTGAATTTGGGCTTTAACCTACTAGACTGTGAGGCAATAAATTTCTCTTCGTTGAAGCCATCCACTTGTGGTATTTCTGTTATAGCAGCACTATGTGACTAAGACATGCAGAGATAATTATCCTACAAGGAGGAATCTGCAAGTAAGGGAAAAACACCCAAGTTCACACAAGATTTAAATCCAGTCTATAAAACCATAAAGCTCATGTTATTTTTAGTACATCAGCTTTGACCTATTAATACTATCTTATTTTTTACTTATGCTACTCATAGTTATTTAAAACTGTGATTTAGAATATCGTTTTATTATTGTGTCTTTGGTTGGTTTATTTTATTCTTGCAACCAAAAAGAAAGTATATTGTAGAAGATGTATAGGAGACAGACAAGCACAAAGAAGAAAATAAAAATTGCTCATAATTTTACCAACTAAAAATATCCACTGCTAAAATTTTCATATATCTCTTTCTCGCCTTTTTCCAATGCATTTGTATAATGTTCAAAATGTGATTGCTTATATACCATGGAAACCCTGGTTAAGTGCTACAGCTGCTAACCAAAGGGTCAGCAGTTCGAATCCACCAGGTGCTCCTTGGAAACTCTATGGAGCAGTTCTACTCTGTCCTGTGGGTCACTATGAGTTGGAATCGACTCGATGGCACCGGGTTTTTTTGGTTTTATATACCATGCTGACACTTTTTTTCCTCTGGACAACAGGTAAACCCTTTTTCACGCCATTTAATATCCTTCTAAAACATTATTTTAATGGGTGACTAGTATCTAATATCTGGATATACCATCTTTGAACACTAATAAAATAAATTGTTAATACTTATTACTCATTAATAATAAAATAAATTATTAATACTTACTGAACACTTTCTGTGTGATACATTCAATTCTTACATCCACCCTTTGCGACAGAGACTGCACTTCCCCCCATTTTACAGATGAGTAAACTGAGACACAGAGCAATTAAGTTACAGCATAAGTCACTCAGCCTGAAGTAGCAGAGCCTAGATTAAAGCTTATTTAGTCTGACTCCAGAACCACTATACCAACACCAGCCAATTTTCAATTGTTGGGTAATGGGGTTGTTTATTATTTAAAAAAAAAAAAAAAAAAAAAAAGACCTGTAAACATCTTGTAGCTTCTCCTTGTTCAGATCTATACTTTTCTTAGGGAAATCCCTAGAAATAGGACCTTATTTTTATATTTCACTCATTCATTCAATAACTGTTCATTAAGTGGTCACCGTATGCCAAATTCTATGCAAGGCATACAATTTATTCCAAAATTATATATTTACTAAAATGTTGTTTTCCTAGTTTCATACATTTTATATTTAAGTTGTAATAAATCTATATTTTTATCTATGCTGATACTTGTGAGGTAGAATTATCTTAATTTCATTTATTTAATAACTCATTTTTGTAATAATCTAAAATATGCCCTATCATATACTAAATTCTTATACATACTTAGATATGTTTCTAGAGTTCAAATTAATTTAAATTCAATTCAGTTTAACTTTTAATTTAAATCAACCTAGAAAAAAACTAATAAAAAACTAATATCAGAGATTTAATGAAAAAAATCTACAATGCCTATACTTTTTTTTAATGAATTAATGATTTATCAGGCACAATTCCTGAAAAGGAGTTAACATTATTTGATAGCATTTAATACACCTTCTTTATAATATTCTTTCCAAAACAAATTTTTTTTTTTTTTTTTTTTTTGCTGCATAACTTCTTTTCAATCCTCTTCTTCCTTGTACATCTTCCTCTTTCCCTGTATTTACTCAAACCCAGTCTTTGTACCTACAAGAGGCAGAAATCACTGTGGGCTTGGGAATCATTAAGGACTTCAGGAAGATGGAACTTCACCAAGGCTTGTGGAAAATATAAGGTAGTATTTGGACAGGAGGAGAAAAGAAACAAGATCGGCAAAAATAAGGAAGGAGGAGAAGTACACATGGCTCGTTTGTGGGGAGTCAGCAGGACACTCCCTGAGGGGGAAGAGGTGGTATGAGTGGGAGCTAAGGAGACTAAGACAATATGCCAAGAGTTTATATTCAGACTGTACTCTGGTATTTATTAAAAGTGACATTATATAAAAATATTTCAAGTAATATTATTTATTACCTGAAAGTGCTCGAAATGGTATGCTTTCATATATTTATAGGTTGGTACATGCATTAAAAAAAATAGTTTTGAAGGATACATACCAAAATGTGAATGGTGGTCAATAAAATAGTGGATTACTTTTCTCTTTATTTATACACATTTGCTTTATTTTTTGTTTGTATTAACATATTAATTTTATAATAATTTTTTTAAAGAAAATGTTTTTTGAAATAAATTTAAGGATGTTGTCCTGCATTCAAGGAGCCCTGGTGGCTCAGTGGTTAAATGGTCAGCTGTTAATCAAAAGGTGAAGGCTTCAAATCCACCAGCCACTCTGTAAGAGAAAGATGTGGCCGTCTGCTTCCATAAAGAAGCAGTCTACTTCCATCATAGCCTGGGAAACCCGATGGGGATGTTCTACTCCATCCTATAGGGTCACTATGAGTTGGAATAGACTAGACAGCAACAGGTTTTTTAATCAGTCCTGAATTCACAAAGTTGTGTGAGGCTATTTGTTGTTATTGTTGCTGTTAGTTGCCATCGAGTCGGCTCTGACTCATAGCGACCCCATGTACAACAGAACAAAATGATGCCCAGTCCTGTGCCATCTTCACAGTTGTTGGTATGCTTGAGTCCATTGTTTTAGCGACTGTGTATTTTGAGTGTCTTCCAACCTAAGGGGCTCATCTTCCGACACTATATTCTGTGATAATATTCTATTATGATCCATAGGCTTTTCATTAGCTAATTTTTGGAAGTGGATTACCAGGCCTTTCTTCCTAGGCTGTCTTAGTTTGGAGGAGCCACTGAAACCTGTCCACGATGGGTGATCCTGCTTGTAATTGAAATACCAATAACATAGTGCAAATGGTTAAGCCCTTGACTACAAACTAAAAGGTTGGCAGTTCAAACCCAACCTGAGACACCTTGGAAGACGGGCCTGGTGATTTGCTTCTGAAAGGTCACAGCCTTGAAATTTGTGCCTTGAAAACTGCCTGTGGAGCAGTTCTGCTGGTTGGGGTTGCCATGAGTTGGGATTGACTTGACAGCAAATAACAATAGGGACAAGCTTCCAGTATTATAGCAACATGCAAGCTACCACAGTATGACAAACTGACAGAAGGGTGATGGTAAGGCTATTAGGTTTAGCCTATTATTAGCATTCATATCATATATACACTACTGCTAATATACGTGCTACCAGTATGTTAAAAAAAAAAAAGCAAGCAAGTTAATTCCACAATTTGATAAGCTTAACTCAGTTTTTCTGTTACTATTAATAAACCCATTACCATCGAGTTGACTGCAACTCATAATGACCCTATAAGACAGAGTAGAACTCCCCCATAGTGCTTCCAAGGAGCGGCTGGTGGATTTAAACTGCCGACCTTTTGGTTAGCAGCCAAGCTGTTAACCACTTCACCATCAGGGCTGCTTGGACTATTAATAGAGTTTTTTAAACCAAAAAAACCAAAGCCACTGCCATCGAGTCCCTTCCGAAAAGCTGAGACGCCAGGGTACTGTAGTTACATATTTAAATAATACTTAGAGAAGCCTCTAGAACGCCCCCATAATTTAGCCCCAGTACAATCTACAGCCAAATGTGACCTATCTTTAAATAAAGTCCATTTAAAGACTATAAATATAGTTCAAATTTTATGCTTTACAGTAAAATGACTTTGGCTCTCAAAATATCTTAAAGCTGTATTTATTTAGTTTTCTTCACAATTCTAGCCATTATAAACAAGAATATACTTAATACAATTATTTTAACTTATTTTAATATACTCTGCTTTGAAGCAATCCAGACCAAGTCTCCTGTACTGAGCCCACATGTGATGGTTAATTTTATGTGTCGATTTGGCTAGGATCTGATTCTCAGTAGTTTGGGCAGATGCTGGATTGGTTGCTGTTCTGTGATGTAACGTGATGTAACGTGATGTAACGTAATCACCTTCCATGGTGTGATCTGATGTGATCAACGAATCACTCGAAAAGGGAGTTGCCTTGGGGTTGTGTTATGTCCCCATAATAATATAAACGGATATTCTAGCAGAGCTCTCTCCCTCTTTCACCCGACCTCTGAATCCTGGGATGCAAACCTGCAGAAGTCTCCAGACTACCACCTGACCCACAGATTTGGGACTTGCCAGCCCCAGAATTGTGTGAGCCATTGCCTTAAAGTAAATCTTTCTTTCTCTTTCTCTCTCTACATATGTCTAACTAGTTTTGATCCTCCAGAGAGCCCAACTAAGACACCAGATAAGAGTGAAGGCAACCAGGCTGAACAAGTTAAAAAGCAGATGGGAAATGACTTAACATGAAGAACCTGGGAGACCAACAGAGCTTTCATTCAGACGTAAGAGGTTAAGAAGAGCAAGAAGGCCGTCGGTCTTGAGCAGTGTGTCTCAAGGGACATATCGCAGCATCTGGAGGGCTTGTTAAAAAGGCAAGTTCCTTTCTACCATCCTCTCCCACATCATCCACACCCCAGATCTCCTGAATCAGAACCCATGGGAATCTGCATTTTTAACCCATGATTCCTAGGACACAAAACTGAAGAATAAATGTTAAGATTTGAGAACCACTATAAGGGATATTAGGCTGAGAAGGGGTAGTGAGGGAGAGAAGATGCTTAATAACATTAATAAAACCCCTACTATATGCCTCATACCAGGCTAAGTCTAAATACTGTCTCACTATTAATGACAAAGATGGAAAAAGAAAAATGTACCAGATATTATCAATTTCATCCCATGATTAGCAAACAGGTTTACTGACAATTTGGTATAAATCTTGCACATATACCAGGAAAAGGAGTAGACTTTATTTTCACTCTTTCTTCAATTTACCTTTACCCAGAAAAAATAGTAGCATTGAGATGATTTTCAATGAAGCTCTTATTAAAGGAAAGTACCATGAACACGAATCTTTTAAATAAACATTGTCAAAACCAGAAATATGAAAACATCTAATATCAAGGTTATGCAAAAAGCATACTTGTTAAACAGGGCACAAGCCCTGTTTACATCTTATATTTTATAAGTGAAAAAAAAAAAGTGAAGAAAACAAAAATATTTGCTGCACTCATACAAGGAAGAAATACTCAAAACAATTACAGTCCTCATTTCTGCAACTGGGCACTTGGTCACTACTGGTATTTCCACCACCCATCCTGTACTCCCTTTATCCTCGGCAAGTCCCTCAGCTGGTTGTGGTTCTTTGCCTGGTAGGGTGATCCAAAGCTTCATTCCTAAAGGGTCTGGGCCATTAGTGGTCATGTTGAAATTGGATTGCTGTAGTTTTCCATTGGCTTTAATCACAGGGTACGGTAATACTAAGAGATGCCCTGAGGGATGTCCTGTAGTCCAGACGTACTTTTCTTTACCACCATGATGCAACACCAATCCAATTTCCCCTTATTAGTCAGGATCAATCACACCAGCTAGTATGCTAACTCCCTTCTTTGTCTGTTGACCCAGAGGCATAAGGAGCCCAAATTGGCCAGGCAGCATTCTTAACTACTAGTTCAACGGAATCAGTCTCCAGGTGGGAACATTCCTCCCTTTGGAACTAAGACCCCTAGACCCGTAGAGCATACGGTCATGTGGACAGAAAGCAAAAAACTTGCGAGTGGATCACTAGGGATAATAGTGAGTGATGCCACTCCCATTTCCACCCCTTGATTCCTGGAACCATAAAAATGGCTATGGTGAAAACAGTACCATATATTGGATGCTGGTTTAGAGCACATACAGCCTAATCAACTCGATGGCAACAGGCTTGGAAAACATTGCCCCAACCCTGTACATTGTTGCCACCAAGCTGGTGCTATAGTTGTATTTTTAGGCCATTCCATCGTTCTTCTATCAAGCCAGGTGCTTCAGGATGATGGAGAACATGGTAAGACGAGTGAATTCCATGAGCATGGGCCTACTGCTGTACTTATTTGTTGTGAAGTGAGTGCTTTGATCCAAGGTAAAACAGCAGGCTGCTGGCTCACAGGCTGTGGAGACCGACGAATCCATGATGGGCAGGCTGCTGGCTCAAGTTCCAAGAACCAGAGTTCAGATGATAATGAGCTGAGTCCAGAGCAAGCATGCGAGCTTTGCCAGAATGTCCACGAATATACTTCATACATATGTGGATATACTGCATACAGGCCTCACCCCTGAGGACACTCCCCCTACAACTAACTGGCTGATCACATCAGATCACATCTTGGAGGATGATTACGTAACTGCCAAACTACATCATTACATAACTACGAAACCTCAGAAAATCATGGCCCTGCTAAGTTGACACACAACCTTAACCATCACCCCATGTTTCTAGAATTAACCCTAAATATAGGCAGGAGAGTTTTAAGGATTTTAGACCAACAATCTTGGATTCCCTCTCCTGGCCCTTCTACTCCATGTCCCAAAACACATGTCTGGAACTCCAGGAGTTGACTTTCAATGGCTACGTTGCTCAGATACTGTAATCTGCTTGCTTAGCTGGGTTGCATTCATTCATAATAGGCCTCCAGTCTACTATATGCCAGACTCAAATATGCATTATAACTGCTGCAATCAAAGAATCGAAATCTAGATTTAAAAGGAAAAACAGCTACATAAGCAAGTAATTATAATATATATAGCAATAAGCACCATCCTGGAAGTATTTATAAAGAAAGGTTTCACTGCCTCTGTCTGTAGGAGCTGAGGAAGATTTCACAGAGGTGGTGAGGTTGAAACCAAGTAGTATAAGAAAGAATTCTACAAACTGAAGGAAACGGAATAGTCTTCTAGACAATTGGAACACATACAAAGACAAAAAAATATTATAAAACGGTATGCTTGGGAGCAAAAGGAGTTGGTGTGACTGGAGTATATGGGGTATCAGAGCCAGATGAAGGAGTGGGTCAGCCAGCATCTGCCAGGTGCAAGGGGCACTTAGATGGCCCTAGAATTGTAATAAAATGGAGAAATTGTAATTGCCAGGCTCTCAGGAAAGGTACTAGGAATAGTTGGTAAATCAGGGCTGAATTGCCTGACATAATAGAAAAGGGGCTGAGAGTTGCCAATAGCAGTTCTTCTCCACCCTTCTTCCATTATGGGTTGAACCTCCCTCTCTTTCCCAAGTAGATATTGAAAATAACATTCAAGCAAAATTGGTTTTTAAGTGACATCAAATATTTAGTGGGCACATAAATACATCCATCCAGCCCTGAGGAGTACTGAGAAATTATGGTGAAATGATAATGGTAGTTCTAGGTCTTGTCTTCAAATGCTTCAGTTTGTATTAACTCGTTCGATCCTTATAACTACTTTATGAAGTAGGCACTATTATCACCTCCATTTTTTTCAGATAAAGAAGCTGAAGCACAGAGAAGTTTCCAAATGAGAGTCTCCAGTCTTAACCATCATACTGTTCTGTCATACTGAGTTTTTTATTTTATCCCCTAGTCTGTGGAGAGCAGGCAAGATTTTAAAGCAGAAGATCAATAATTCATGTTTTAAGAAGATCACTCTGGAGGAATCCTAGAAGACCGAATGGAGTTGGGAGAGGCTGGACACAAAACAGTAAGAGGAGGCCACAGCACTAGTCAGAGCAAGAGACATCGGGGCCTGAACTAACGCAGTAGAATGAGTTTGTAGAGGAGGAGAAGACCGAAGAGGATTCAAGGAGGTCAAGGCACTGAAATTTGATAACTAATTGCAGGAGAGTCATGACAGAGTTGGAAAAATAAGGTAAATTCTGATACTTCAAGGTTTGATGATCAGATAAATGAAAGAATAATGATTTCTGAGGAAAAATGTTTGTTTTTGGACTTGCTGAGCTTAAGGATCCAGATGCCACCAAATAAAGGGAGTTAGCAAATTAGAGAACTAGAGGTCCAAGGAAGGTCTAGAGTTACAGAGTTTGGAAGACTTGGTAAAATATAATAGCATGCAAGGCGTGGGAAAGGATGGAAACCTAGGGAGAGAGGACAAGTTTTCACATGGGACCATGAGGAAGGCCACCATTTAATCCAAGGCAGAAGAAGCAGGGAAAGAAACTGAGTAGTAATTAGAAAAGCAAGAGAAGAACTAGGAGAAGGTTGTGTTGTACAAAGTAAAAGAGGAGAAAGCTCGGGAAAAGTGTGAAATGCTGCAGGAAGAATTTATCAGGTAAGAGTTGATAAAGGGCCTCTGGAAGGCCCCTGGTGACTTTCTAAGACACCCACAGCTGGGTTCTCCCCTTTGTTGCCCCTCACCATTGATTCTACTTTCAAACCCCCAGCCCCCTGCCCAATTCTAGGGGACAGAACTAATTTCAGGGCTCCCATCCTTCCAGTTTTGACTTTCACAGCCATAGTTAACTATCCCATCCAAGCTTTGACATTACTCCTACGTCCTTCATTATGATAAAGATATTAGAACATATTTCCTTCGGCTAGAGGACAGAACCCAAGAAAACTATATATATTCTCTACCTTTGTGTTTTGATCCACAATTTTCTTCAGGTTTTTCAACAGATGATTATTTGGGCCACCTTCTTTCTCATTAACATAAACTATTCTATCCAGGTCAGGAAAATTCCGGTTCAGGTCTATTCCCTGGGCATTGCTCCGACCCACAAACCAGTCTTTGAGGTCACCAGGCTAAAAAAGTCAAAGAGAAAAACCATCGGTTATTCATTATTACTGTCACCATCTATTTAGGGTCTCCATCAATGATTTTGAAAATAATTTATTAAGATTATTCATTTCAGTGATATCCTCTCATAATGGCATTTTCACTATTTTACTAATATAAACATGAAGGTATCAGACTTAAGTTACTTGCTATGGGTATTTTGAGAGCTTTTAATGAATAATATTTTAAAAATTAATCATAATACCAATGTTTAAAAGATATTTATCATCAAATTGAAAAAAAAATCAATATAGATCAGCCTATAACAGATAACCTATTTCAAAGCATGCTACTCAACAATTAGGTTTAAGTAAAATACTAATTGCCTCTGTAAATCACAGCAACATATTTTAAAAGAAATATTGAAAAGGATAAATTGCTAATTAAATTCAGAAACTAAAAGTAAGTTTAACATGAGTTATCTATACATCGTTAACATAGCTCCCTCTTCCAGTCTTTGCGAAAAAAATGAACTCTAGATCAAAAGTTCTAGGGCTTTATGATTTGAGGAATTTCTGTTCTGTTTAAACCTTTCATTTTTCTAATGGTACAACTTAGAAAATGAATGAATTTCCAAGATATTCTGTTAGATTTTCATGGTTTTTTTGGGGGGGGGGGGTACTAAATTATACCAAATCATGATATAGGGATAATTCCCATATTTTGAAATCATGGAAGCTCAGATATCTTAGGCCATGAGGATAAAATCCATAAAGCAGATAATGAGAAGGATAACCTATTTTTCATCCATAAAATATTAAATACTTTAATTCTATACATTACTAGAATTTCTCATAACATTAGAAATTGTATCAATGTATACCTATTGACAGAAATACACTTTCTGGGTTTCTTACAATGTCAAACTGTAAGATTATTGGATATATTATTTTTAGGGTACAAATCAGCTTCTTAACTGTAGATAAACATACTAATTATTTACTTAATATTTTGTCATAAAATAAAAGTATTTGAAACGATAGAGAGCAACACCCCTGACCACTCAAAAGTGAAAGGGAACACACACCATATATTTTTTCTTAAAAATCATTACTTTCCGGCTTCTGTAATAGCTAAGATGTATTAATTTTAGTTTAGAGGTAAATCTTTTTACATTACACACTCCTGATAACACAGAACAAGGGATCAAACATCAGTAAAACATTCTGTCCGAAAGTCTTTCTTCTTTGCGTTCAGTAGAGGGCGCTATAACACCAACATATTCAGATACCGCAAAGACATTACCCTTCAATACATACAAGTAGGTATTTTTCATACTTGTTGATTTTAGAAGGAAATTTACCTAACCACAAACATGGGTGAATAAACAACATTTATTTAACAACGCATTAATAAAATATCAGTTTATTAACAAAATTTCTCATTTGCGATCTCACCCATCATCCCTTACAGTCTGAACGTTCTTCTTACCAGCAAGCTGAATAATGGTACCACGTACACCCTCCAGCAGTGGTGTCACTAGGGTTGGTGTCGCCCAGTGCAGTAAATCATGGTGTCACTCCCCCCGTGGACCTCCTCCCTTACCAGACTATACGGAATTCCTAGTAATGTTTATTAATATGTGATAAATACAGTTCTAAATTTCTTAAATGTAATATTTCTTAGATTATATGAATACTTACAACAAATTTGTTTTATAAAATCTGCATTGAATTACAACATTATTAGTAACTGAGTGGAAGCCTTTTTTGATTTTTCTCCTTCTTTTCCTTTAATTACTATTTTATTCTTTAAAAAAGTTAATGACATGGGTTCACAAATACTGATTACCATAATGCTGTAGCTAAAACACCAGAAAATTCGACCAAATCAACGACGATAAAAACACCAGCAGCAATGAAAACAACAGCGCGTGCTTATAGCCTGTGCAGACAAAGCCAAGTGATTCCAAGGGTCATTGTAATTGGATGATAATGATGGTTCTGACTGGAGCTTATTAGAAGGTTCAAAAGGTAAATTAGCATAGCTTTTTAGCCTTCAAAGTATATTGATACCTGTAAGCTGGGCTTACAAAAGATGTTTTTGTTATTATAACTAACTACAGGGATATTTTTCTTTAAAAAAATAAATAAATTTCTGTGGGAACACTGCACAAAACTTCTATAGACAGTCACTTTGGTGTCACTCCCACTAGTAGTGTCACCCAGTAATGTCCGCACCCCCAACCCCCCACACCCCCTAAAGACACCGCTGCCCTCCAGTACTCTTTTATGTTTTCCAGCGTTTCACTGTTTGTAAACTTTGTGTGAATGCATTATTTGTAGATAAGCAGTATTTACAAATACCCAAAAAAAATGAAAGCCTGCTCTGACCTTCTGACCTGGCTTGCACTGACCTGAGATGCTGCCTTCTCGAAGCCATCTGGGTTCAGGGAAGGCATGATGTGGATTCGTGTGTTGTGGATTAGGTTCACGATGGTCTCATTCCCCTTTTGGTATTCGTTGCACAGGTACTGGGCCAAGAAAATGAGCAGTTCCCGTCCGACTGCCTCGTTACCATGCATATTCCCAATGTATTTAAATTCAGGCTCACCTAAAAGTCCAAAAGTAGATAGGATGGAGATATTTTTTATAAGGCCAAAGGGAAAGCAAATGACATACAGTGCTGAATATATTATATACCTAGTATTATTTCTTATGGAATTAACACACTTAGGTGCTAACTGGAGGGTTGGAACTTCCAGTCCACCCAGGAGCATCCCAGAAGAAAGGTCTGGCAATCTACTTCTGAAAAAATCAGCCACTGAAAACCCTATGGAGCACAGTTCTGATCTGACACACATGGGATCACCATGAGTGGGAGCTGACTGGATACAGTTTTTTTTTTTCCTTATGGGATTATTCTAAAAACTGAATTACATAAGGTATATGAGATATTTACCACAATATCTGCCCATGGTGTAATTACTTAATAGGCAGTCACAAATGATATCATTCTTATTGTTTTTCCTTTAATATCCGCATGGATTATAATCAACACCCTAATCCTATGGTTAGGAAAAGGGAGTCAAAATACAGAGGGAAAAATAAGTGCATGTAGCTCAGGAACTGTATCAGTTCTCATTAAATATCATATTTCAATCACACCTAATTTATATTCAACCAATGAGCTACTAACTCTACGTTCTCAAGTATTATTTCTAAAAAAGTCTTTTGCTTATTAATCGAAATCCACTTCACGGCAACATGTTGTTGTTGTTTTAACATTCATTAGACGTAGCTGACAACTTCTTTTCCCTCCAGAAGTGACACCTACAAATGCTACTTAAATGTGAAAACACTCCAAATACTCCTTTTCTTCTAGTCCTCTCTCCCCTGCTACCCACCCCACCTCAATAACTAATAATAATAATACATCATGGGTCTCCCATTTGTCAGATGCTATGAGTAGGAATCGACTGGACAGCAATGGGTTCAGTGTGTTTTGTTTTTTGGTACTTTGCATAAAGAGTAGGTTTTATTATTTATCTCCATTTTACAGATAAACTGAACTTGGACTACTTAAGAGGCCTGACCACAGCTACACAGCCCTCGAAGCCAGGATTCAGAGCAGGTCTTCTGATTAGTCAAAATCTATGCTTTAAGAAAACAAACAAAAAAGTGATTAAAAGCATGGACTCTAGAGCCAGACTAACAATAGGGCCAGACTGCATGGGTTTAAATCCTAGCACCAATTCTTACTGGCTGACTTTGAAGGAATTACTTCAGCTCTCTGGGACTATGTTTCCCCGATCTGTAAAATGGAAATAATAATACAGCCTACTTCATAAGGTATTATTAGTACTAAAAGAAATAATGCTTAGAATCCAGAAATAATGCTTAGAATGGTATTTAACAAATAACCGCTATGTGTTTGCTATAATTATTTTTAACATTGTAAGTATTATATTACCTTAGAATTGCAAGGTGCTTTTTTTTTTTTTTTACCATATAGGAAACCCTGGTGGTGTAGTGGTTAAGAGCCACGGCTGCTAACCAAAAGTTTGGTAGTTTGAATACACCAGGCGTTCCCTGGAACCCCTACATGGCAGTTCTACTCTGTCCCATAGGGTCACTATGAGTCGGAATCGACTTGATGGCAACGGGTTTACCGTACATAATCTACTATTCTCTTGGTCGCCTAAAATATTCTCTTAGTCCCCTAAAATCCAAAACACAGATATTTGTATTATCATTATTGTACATATGCAGGCCAAAGAGAGTATGTTTGCTTACTGAAGGGCTCAGAATTCCAATGTAAATCACGGTTGCCCATTACTGTGGCTCTCTAGTGCTTTTTTTTTAGGAGGATTAACCCTGGTGGTATAGCGGTTAAGTGCTATGGCTTCTAACCAAAGGGTCAGCAGTTCGAATCCGCCAGGCGGTCCTTGGAAACTCTATGGGGCAGTTCTACTCTGTCCTATAGGGTCGCTATGAGTCGGAATTGACTCGATGGCACTGGGTTTGGTTTTAATGAAATTGCAGACCATTGTAGCAAAAGGACCTTAATTAATCCTGTTGTTCTGCCCCTTCCTGCTTCATCCATTCCATGGACCCAATTTCTGGAGCAGAAAGGATTCTCCCCTTTACAAAATTACTGGGACTGCTCACTTCTGACGTAAGAAAAGAAGTTTTTTCTCCTGGAAATATCCTTCACATGGGACTTCTAAGTGACTACTAACCACAGTAGGTTAAATGACTATTAACCACAGAAAACCATGTCCTTGTGTGACCTCTCAGCCTGAGTTTACACTAATCTTAATCTAAGGATCAGATTGGAGCAGGATCAGTGCTATTTATATTGCCCTCACTTTTTACTCTGTGAGAGAGACTAACAAACCTACAGGGTTGCCATGAGTCAGAATCAACTCGACAGCAATGAGTTTGGGCTTTTTCGCATCTGTGTTTATTTTTTTAGTTTAGATACTTGCCCAGAAGGTATGAGAATAGATGTTTGCTTCTGATTTAAAAAGTAATAATAACCTCCTTCCTTTCTCTTTAACTCGTATGCCTTATAATTTCTCCTTAACCAAACCCCGTGCCATCAAGTCGATTCCGACTCATAGCGACCCCAAAGGACAGAGTAGAACTGCCCCATAGAGTTTCCAAGGAGCACCTGGAGGATTCAAACTGCTGACCCTTTGGTTAGCAGCCGTAACACTTAACCACTACACCACGAGGGTTTCCAACTTCTCCTTACTGGGTATTAATTTATAGAGGCACCAAGAACTGTAGCAGCCTGTTACAAAAGAAAATAAGAGTCCAAGTTGCCACAGGGATATCAGAATCCTGCTTCTCAAAGTTTTTCAGAAGAGTACTTTATGAGAGACATTCTGGTCCTGCTCCCTTACACCCACACAGCTCTAAAGCATCAAGACATTCAAAAGGGCTTTGCTCACAACCCAGAAGAGTAGATGAAAAAAAAAATAGAAATTTTTTCTGTGCACACTGGAATTTTTTTTTTTTTTAATTACTTCTCGGAGTTTACAAAATTACAAAATCATTTAAAGGAGAAATAGCAAACTCATCGTCGCTTAGCCAAATGTGGCCTCCAGATGTTTTGTTTAGCTGCCGCAGTATATTTTCTGTTTGAGTTTGAATGCTTTGGGGGCATAGCACACTCTCCCCAGCTCTGCCACAGCCCGCACCACTCCCTACTGCTGCTTTCGTCGTTTATGTTTGCAGTGCAAATCCGGAAAATTTCCTGTGATTTCTCTTCTTCAGCTCTGTAGGAAACTCCTCTCAGAGACAAATCTCCCCCAATATGTCTTTTGTATTTGTGAGAAGAGAGTAATAATAACGGCCGTAATAATGTTTCATGATGACAAAGTTAGGACTATATAGAGCATTATATCGAAGCTATTAATGTAAGGAGATAAGATACTAGGCACCTGTGACTAAGGAAAAGATAAAGTCAGTGTATTTTTATCTTTCTCTGTCCTGAGGAATTAACTAGATCACTATATGATGCTATCACCAGAATTCATAAAAGCTGTGTCCTTTTAAGCCCACTGACATATCTTGTGAAGATGGAGAAGAGCCACAATGTTTAAACACAGCATTTTTTGGACATATAGGTAAGCAAATTCCTGTGTCAGAAAATACCAAAAAACCAAAAACCAAGCCCACTGCTGTGAAGTCAGTTCCAACTCCTAGCAACCCTATAGCACAGAGTAGAACTGCCCTCACAGGGTTTCCAAGGAGTCCCTGGTGGATTGGAACTGCTGACCTTTTGATTAGCAGCCGAGCTCTTAGCCACCACGCCATCAGGGCTCCAGCACTACAGGAGACCCAAAAGCGAATAAGACAGAATTCCTGAATTGAGGGAATGTAGAGTTTGGAGGAGGACACAGACACGCACACAAGTAATGTTCCAGAGTGAGGCAACGATGAAGGAATGTTGGCTACATGATTAACGAGCTTCAATGCTCTAAATGGGAACATTCCCAATGCCTCTCTGGTATCTCTCCAGGCCTTTTCCCTCCCAAAGCCAGAGTTATCTTTTCAAAACACAAGTTTCCTCAGGTCACTTCTAGCAATCCATCTGTAACTTCACAACAAAGACCAAGATTTTCAACAACGTCTTTAACTCCCATGTGGCCTGACCCCAGGCCACCTCTCTAGCCTCCTGAGGCACTAGCCTTTCTCTCTCCATTCTTCAGCCATAGAGCTCTTCCTATGATGCTCCCTACCTCCCTCTCTCTCTCACACACACACACAAATGCACACACATACACACACACATGCACACAGACACACATTTTGACTTCACCACATTTTAACCATGGATAAATACTGCTTCTCAGAGTATCTTTAGTCTAAGTCCAGTTCCTTCGTAATTTTTAACAGCCCAGTATCTTAGTTATCTAGTGCTGCTGTAACATAAATACCACAAGTGGATGGCTTTAACAAAGAAAAGTTTATTCTCTTTTTACAGTCTAGTAGCCTAGAAGTGCAAATTCAGGGCACCAGCTCCAGGGGTAGGCTTTCTCTTTCTGTCGGCTCTCGGGGAAGGTCTTTCTCACCAATCTTCCCCTGGACTAGGAGCTTCTCGGAGCAGGAACCCTGGGTCCAAAGGAAGCGCTCTGCTCCCAGCACTGCTTTCTTGGTGGTCCCAGGTCCACCTGTCTCTCTGCTTGCTTCTCTCTTTTACATCTCAAAAGAGATTGGCTCAAGACACTATCCAAGCCTGTAGATTAAGTCCTTGCTCATTAACATAACTGCTGCC
Source organism: Loxodonta africana (assembly GCF_030014295.1). Classification (NCBI taxonomy): domain Eukaryota; kingdom Metazoa; phylum Chordata; class Mammalia; order Proboscidea; family Elephantidae; genus Loxodonta; species Loxodonta africana. The sequence continues at coordinate 22,661,048 of NC_087362.1, forward strand.
TATCCCACTTCGCTAACATCATAGAGGTAGGATTTATAATACATAGGAAAATCACATCAGGTGACAAAATGGTGGACAATCACACAATATTGGGAATCATGGCCTAGCTGAACTGATACACAAATTTCAGGGGGACACAATTCAATCTATGACACTCAGTTTAAAAATATACATTAATTAGAATGATTACTTGATTACCTCCTCTTCCCTCTCCAGACTGTACTGTCTGTTAATACTGGTATGGTATCTACTTTACCTCACTGGTGTATCACCCATGCCTAGATAGACTCTGGAACATAGTGAGAACATAATAAATATCGATTTAAATGAATTCATGAGTAAATGAGTGAGTGGTCTTGCTTTTAAACTCCATCCTCCCAGCAGCAGGACTGACATCTCATCCTCCTGAGATGGAGGTGCAGCCTTGGACACCTGAACACCTTTCTGGAACAGTGAGGGGGTATCAAGGAGCCTGCACCCTTCTGGGACCCCTAAAGGCATCAAGGCTTGTTGCTGTGTCCCACATTCCCAGTCAGGAATGGAAATTTTTCTTTGGGAATGAAGGCAGCAGGGTTGTGAACAGCTGATTTCTCATGAAGATTAATCTCCATGGTCACCAGAGAGCCGCAAAACCTCTCCAGGAAAGGAGCTCTCTAAAGCTATTTTTGTTATAAAGTCTAAATAAAGGGTTCTGAAAAGACTTTGCCTTCAGAATCCTTAATCCGAAAATAAGGACCAAATGGAAAATTTTAGCCTTCGAATGACCCCTCTGTGTCAGTTACCTTCAGCTTATTATCACTAATAAGGCGAACAGCATTTCATTATCCCTTAATTTCTAATCGTTATGGGTTAGAAAGACAGCATTTACAATAGGCTGGTAAATGGATAACATATGTCTTCCTGTTTACAAGGTTTACATAGAAGAGCAAATCCCAGGTTTAACAGGGCTTCCGCTGCCAGTTATATCATTCTGTGTGGATACAGGTGGTGATGCACGCGTACCTGCAAGCTAGCTCATCTCTCTCCTAGCAACAGGAGCAAAGGGCAGCATAACGCACTCAGTACACTTGCGGATGGTTGTTTTTACATTCATCTTATTTTCCTCACTCACTTTTTACATAGTAGTTACCTTGAGTTCCTGATCTTGCAAATGAGAAATCACTATGTTTTGCATAGGTTCCATTGCATAGACTCAAGAAATACAATCTCTGTTGCATCGATTTTCCCGTCACTTTGTATAGCTATTCATTTTCCAGTGATCTCACACAATCCTCAATCAAGTGATCATTAGAAGACAAGCACCTCACAAATCAAATCCAGGCTGGCTGGCTCAGTGTATACCTTTTCTGTCTGTATCACAGAATTCTTAGCGTACTGATTGGATTTGCCTTCTCATCAGACAAGATAGGAATCATTTCTACGTTTTTAAACTAAGACCCACAGCTTTAATGAAGTCAGAAAGAACTACACAAATTCCAAATTAGGGCAGGTAAATGATTGTTTAAGTTCCATGGTTATAACTCTCAATTTTCCTCATCTATGCATGGAAACCCTGGTGGCATAGTGGTTAAGTGCTATGGCTGCTAACCAAAGGGTCAGCAGTTCAGATCCACCAGGCACTCCTTGGAAACTCTATGGGGCAGTTCTACTCATAGTTGGAATTGACTCAATGGCACTGGGTTTGGTTTTATGTATTAACATGATTTGAAATAATAAAACCAGTAAAATAAAATAATAAAAATGAAGTTACATTGCCTCAAAATAAAATTTAAATATTTTATACCCCAGAAATCCACACCCACTTAGAGTTGGTATGTGGGTAAAGTCTGAACCTGAAGACAGGTTAAACATGCTTCCAAATGGTAAAGAAATGAAAGCCTTGACAGTGTTCGGAGGGCCCCTAAAACGCAAGTCCATAAGCTGGGTAGGCTGAGACTAAAAGAAATGATCAAGTAAAAAGGTAAAAATGAAAAAAAAAAGTTATCTTCCAATCTTAAAAGGATATTCTTAAATTTCTAAAATTTGTTTCACCCCCTATGTGACATATGGTCAACATCTCTGGCTTTTTTTTTTTTTTTTTTTTTGCCAATTCAGCTTTTTACAAGAGTATAACTTAGTGACACCAATTGCACATTTAATGGGCTGTGAAACCATTACTCTTAATTAATGCCAATTTTCCATAAACAGAAACGGAATGCTCCATATGCAATAATCCCTCCTTTCTCCCTCCCTATTACCCCTCATAACCACTAATAAAGTTTGGTCTCTATATATTTGTCTATTCTTGTCTTTTTATTTCTTGGGAATAGCAGGCAGGCAGACCATTGGGTAGAGTGATTGATCAGATAACTTTGATGGCCCCTTGCAAATCTTAGGGCCAACCATTAAACAACTTCCATATGGGAAAAAAAAAAAAAGCAGAGAGAACATCTAATGGAAAATGGAATAAAAAACATAAAAGTGGGTTGTAAGTTATGAAATTCTATCTTATATAGAATTATAGGAGCATCATTATTTAGAAAAAATAAGTAGGTTAAGAATATTTTAAGATAAAACTTGATTACAGTAACATAATTCTCCCATCTTTCATCCTGCTAATGGAGAGGAAACTCACATTGAGATCAAGCTATTCCTCCTCCAACATCAAATTTTTGCCAAAATGTAAGTCTACCAACTCTTTTCGAAAGTATATGTTTAATTCACTGATCACATAATTCTTAAAGCTAGTGACAACTTCAAAATACATGTTTCTGTTACATAAGGTACGCTAAACACACTACTGAATAACAAGAATATCCACAAATAAAGGGTCTACAAAGTCTCAACCAGATACAACATTACCCATGTCACAAAGATATCAAGGCAAAATGTACACATAACGAACATTCTTGAGAAATAGACAGCAAGTGGCTATACGAGAAGCATAATCACTGAATTGACTTCATTTACCAACTGCAATGTAGGCAGGTTGGAAACATCTTTGGAGCAGATGGAGTTTTCACTCAATGATTTCCTTCTGTCAGTGGTAAACCTGGCATTAACACATTAGTGCTACTAATTGCTCCCACTTGTTTAACATTCTACCCTATTCTAACCTGAAACCCATTCTTGCAGAAACTGAACCCTGAAGGTTTCCTAGAACTTGTCGATAAGAGTGTCATTAATTGGCTCATGTCTTAGCACATTATAGCAGCCCAAAATGTGGTGTATATTCCTCCAGGAAATGCAAATCTCCAGGGGTGCCAAGAAACAATGGAAGAGGGTAGATACGGTTATAAAAATAGATTCCTCTTCTACAAAAAGATGAGAAGAAGTTTTTCAAAAATGAAAGGAAGAAAAGTCAACAGGATAAAAAAAAAATTGTTGCAACAGAAACTGTAGAGTATAGAAGCATTGTATTCTCTCCTCCTGCTTCTGACCGACTTCCTTCAGAGCCATAATTGAAAAAAGAAAAAAACGACTACATTAACATGACATCTTGAAAGTGAAGTCTTACTTCACTTGAGTTCCAATGGGCAGTCAAAATGGAATACATTACAGAATTGTTCTGCAGAGCTACAGGACAGAATCATTTCTGAAAGTCTTAATTACACATTAGCCATTACATATAATTTAAAAGTTCTCTTACATATGACCTCTAGAATCGTTCTAGTAAGATCTTATTGAAGAAAGAGGGATAAGCAAAAGAACTTCTGCCTTAATTTTATAAAACTTTAGAGTTCCAATTTTAACAGAAATACCTTCAATTTTTTTTTTTAAGTATTTAGAACCTTTACACAAGTATGCTGGAAAGTTTTTTTTACGAACATTCACATACAGTGGTGTGCTGGTAATGTTTAACAATCAGCTCTGATTTGTAGTATGTGCTAATTTCTGTGGTGTAAATACTCCCATGGCCAATCTGAAGCTACCAATGTGAGGTCAGTTGGATCATAATTTTCCCAAAAATTTAACAATTGGCTTTCACCAGCCAGTTGGTACAAGCCAGCTTCAGCACACCGCTGCATACAAGCACAGTTACCTGGGACGTATAACTTCCATTTTCTTCACCAAACAAAAACCAAACCCGTTGCCATCGAGTCAATTCCATGACCCTATAGAACAGAGTAGAACTGCCCCATAGCGTTTCCAAGGGGCGGATGGTAGATTCAAAGTGCCAACCTTTTGGTTAGCAGTGGATCTCTTTACCACTGTGCCACCAGGGCTTCTTTCTCCAAAAGGGGTAACTGAAGTCTTAAAAATCTGAAGAATTTTCAAGCACATTATAAGGAGTATGATCATACTAACCTCTACCCTAACTGCTTTTCTTTATGTTTAATTTCGTTGAGCACTTAACCATTTGTACCACCTACCACACACACACACACACACACACACACACACCCCTGTTGTGATCAAAATTTGGCTCATAGCGAACCTATAGGACAGAGTAGAACTGCCCCATAGGGCTTCCAGGGAGTGGCTGGTGGATTCGAACTGCCGATCTTTTGATTAGCAGCCAAGTTCTTAGACACTGGACCACCAGGGCTCCTTGTACCACCCACTGCCTCATTTGATTTCATGCGGGAAGAATTACAAGAGCCCCAATCCCCCGCCCCTTTTTTCTTTAATTACTATAGTGCTACTTACCAGAGTACTTAAACATTATCCATTCAATTTAGGGGAAAGGAAAGGTAGAGAGGACAAGGGAATTTTTGTTTTTGATTGAGTTCATTATTCTAGTAGTTACCGATTCCCTGGATTATATCACCTTCTGCTCTAAAGCTAGCCATAATAAATCAATGAAAAATTTTTACTTTAACCAATTAAATACATTTTCTAAAATTTGTAGCAGTAATGATTTCAGATATTCAAAATTCCTTCTGCTCTTCCTACAGTCTTGACTAGCTACACAATGGAAAAGATAGTATAGTCTCTGTGCCTATTCATAGAAATTAATCATTAAAAATTCACAGAAATTAGTTTTTTAAAATTAGTAATACATAAAATTTTACTATTACTATCCAAGAAGGGACAGTCTATGAAAGCCTTTAGATGCAGAAAGTATTTTGTCTCTTAAAGACTGTAGTTAAATGAACACAGAGGAGGTTTAATACAGAAATAAGACTAGGCAGAGATTGTTTTAATGTAGTTTCGTGATTTGAAAACTTTCTGTAGATACTGATAACCAGAAAGACAATTATCTTAAAAGGGTTATAATAGCTACTGACTACATCAAATGCTTATCCGAATGCTTTATGCATTTATTTACTGAAGAGGGTGTTTTGACCTTAAAGCATCTCTTACAAGTATTAATTTCTAGTTATTTTAAATAACTCTTTTTACCAGCCTTGGCTATCTTTCACCAACATTCTTATCAAATAAAATAACATGTAAAGATAAATTAATCTAAGAGCTTAAAAACTATGTAGAGCTAAATGAATTGGCCCAAGAAGAAAGGGAAAAAAAAAAAATGAATGGGTCTGGCTTATGACAAGTCATTATGATTCGGGTCTCTGCTGATTGTCTGATCAATATTTTGTTATGTTTTATGGTGATTTGCATGTCTGTTTTGGAAAATAATTTCCATGGAATTCATTTTGTAGCCTAAGAAGAGACGTTTAAGTGGCAGCATCAAACTTCCAAAGGTTGAAGGCTCTTCAAGTTTCCAAAGGTTATTATTACTGTGGGGGAAGGACTTAATTCAGATCTAGAGGACAAAGCTAGAGTCAGTAAGTAGAAAGTACATCGAAAGGATTTTTAATACAGCTAAAGAACACACCTTCTTTCAGCTAGAGCTGTTCAAAGCCAGAATAGCTGCTGTGATGTCCTTAGCTGTCGGAGAAGGCACAGGGATCTCTAAGGCACATCCTGGAGAGTTGGCACTGGATGATCTCATAAACACTGTGGAATTCTACAGACTCACTGCCGTGGAGTTGACTTTGACTCATAGCTACCCTAAAGGACGGAGCAGAACTGCCCCATAGGGTTTCCAGGGAGTGGCTGGTGGATTCAAACTGCACATTTATTTTTTGGTTAACAGCGGGCTCTTCACCAATGCTACAACAAGGCCCCCGATTTTATAAAAGCAGGGCCGATATCTTCTCTTTGATAAACTATGAGTATCCAAGCTTCTAAAATCGGCCTACGCAAATAATCGTTCTCAATAAATGTTACTTTGACAATTTTGATAGTCAAAATTGGAATAAATTTGTTCTCTGGAACAAAAAGAAAACTGTGGATTATCATAGTGAACTAACACACCAGTATGAAAAGTACTGGAAAAACACTAGCACATTTCCACCAATCGTATCTCTTTATGCCCATGAATGAACAGCTCATCCTATTTCAAAGGTGAACAGAGGAGAAGATGAGTAAAAGTGACGCTACCAGAACCTGTGGGGGTGGGAAATGACAAACAGTCCTCACAGGCATTAATGAATTATTAATGAATAAAGAGAAAAACTTCAGCGGTTAAAGACGTAGCAGCATAACCTACCTGAAACAAAGTCAGCAATGTAAAACTTACCCTTCTGAGAAACTCCTTGTAAAATATACATAATTTTCTTAGAACAAACTGAGCCAAAAAACTAAACCCAGTTCCGTCAAGTCGATTCCGACTCATAGCGACCCTATAGGACAGAGTAGCACTGCCCCATGGAGTTGCCAAGGAGCGCCTGGTGGATTTGAACTGCTGACCCTTATGGTTAATAGCCATAGCACTTAACCAGTACACCACCAGGGTTTCCTACTTAGAACAAAGATAACTCAAAAGCCAAACTGATTTGTCAAAACATACTCAGAATATATTTTCTTCAACATCATAACTAAAAACTTGCAAGGCTGAACACATACCAGTCTCAGAAGCAGTAGGCAATGCAATAGAAAGAATCTTTTTTAGAGGGAAGTAAAAAGCCACTGGGGCTCTCTGGGTCTTCCCGCATGCTTCAGTGTTGTGGAGCCCCTAGTTGGTGACAATTCCCCACGGGAGGCCTGAGTCTACTCAGGACACACTATTCCCTCTGAGATATTATTCCAGGGCAGGGCAAACATGAAGTAACCTCTTTTCTTTCTTTCTTTTTTAATTAATAGACTTTATTTTTTAAACCAGCTTTAGGTTTACAGAAAAATTAAGCAGGAAGTACAGAGAGTTCTCAAATACTTCTCTTCCCCTGCCCACTGCTTCTCTGCTAACATCTTGCAGTGGTATGGTATGCTTGTTACGGTTGATGAGCCAATATTAATCCATTGTTATTAACTAAAGCCCATAGTTCACTTTGTGTTGTACAGTTCTACTGTACGTGCCAGTACAAACTGCATCTCATGTATCCACCATTACAGTACCATAGAGAACAGTTGCCCTGAAAACTCCCAGGAAAAGCCCAGTGATGAGGCTAGCAGACAAAGGAGAATTCCAGCAGCTAAGGGTCATCGGGATAGGGACTGAGTAGGGTGATGGCTCTTAAAAATTTGTAGGCCATGGACTTTTTGAGAATTTAAGTAAAACTATGAATTCTGTTCCCCCACACTGGCATCTTATACCAGACAGCTATAAGTCAGAATCAGAAAAGAGGGAAATCATAGCCATCATAAATGTCAACATATTTCCTTTACACTTGCTTGTTTTCTGACTACAACATGTACTTACTTATTGGCAGTGGAACAAAGCAACATAGCAGCAATACAGTACTGTTTTTAAAAAGTGGGGCTAGGGGTATGGACTTAAGTGAGACAGACTTGATTTTGAATTTCAGCTCTGACATCATATATCTGACCTTGAGCAAGTAAACTCTCCCCCCAGCCTCAGTTTTCTTTTCTGTATTTTGGCTTACTAAAACCTGTTTTGTTGAGTTGTTGAGAGAATTAAATGAGAAAACATGCACAAGTGAGATGTTTTGCCCGGTACCCAACAATTAGTAGGTATCCAATAAATGGGAACAATATTACCTATGATTCAAACTGTCAACAATAATATGAACAATTTTTTCTCTGCTCGAGACTTATATAAACTCAAAGCCAAACCTGTTGCCATTGAGTCAATTCCGATTCATAGCGACCCTATAGGACAAAGTAGAACTGCCCCATAGGGTTTCCAAGGAGCAGCTGGTGGATTCAAACTGCGGACCTTTTGGTTAGCAGCCAAGCTCTTAACCACTGCGCCACCAGGGCTCCTAGAGACTTATATAGAAACTTCAAACAGGTATACCAGGAGCCCCTGGGATTTTTCAAAAGCTGTGGATCCTAACTGGGTTTGGAAAGTTAATTCTTCAGTTGTGTATACAATATCATCAACCTAGTTAGGCTTATCCTATATGGCAAGACTTCTCAAATCTGGATGTACCTGTGAGTCATCTGAAGATCCTACTAAAATGCAAGTTCCATTTCAGCAGGTCTGCAGTGGGACCTGAGTCTGCTGCTCTTCCAGCCTCCCAGAGTAGACCATGCTACTGATCTGAGGACCATGATAAATGGAACATCCAAACTCAAGAGGGGGATGGGAGAGAACGAGAAAGAAAGAGAGAAGGAGACTGACTTAAATAATAATTTTTTAAAAGACCCTTAAACTTGAGTGATTTTTCTTATTGTTGGCTCACTTCAATCAATCAACTTGACGCCCACCCACCCAAAGACACAGCATAACTTTTGAAGTCGCTACATGGCTTCAGGTCTAAGATTTACAAAAAATGCTTGCATGGCCAAAAAAAGTACCCATTAATGTATACTGAATCAGATGTTAGATGCAGAAAGATGATAAAAATATTATAGGGCCTACTGAAATAACCCTACAATGTTCCAGAAATACTCAGATAACAGGGAAGTGTATTGTTTTCAATTTTAAATTCAATGTTTAAATTTTAAATACACATTAAATAATAATGTTTAGCTTTACATTTTTAATGTACTTGTGAATAAACTATGAGTATTTGCGGATATTTATAAGATGTGTATTATCATATTTTGTTTATGTTTCTCTCACCAAAGTACTTTCAACATTTCTACTGAATGCAACTATTCTGAATTTACCTCCTGCTCTAGCTCATCCATCTTCTACTACTCTTTGATTTAAGGATAAGACTTTAGAAAAAAAAAATTTTTTTTCAGTGAAGAGGAAAAGGTAGGGAAGGGAAGGACAAAAATCTTATACAAGGTCAAACAGATAACCAAATAGAACCACACTGTCCCCAACAAAGACTACAGATTTCTGATTTTATAGTATTTTTACTCACTTCTATTTTTTTTTCTATTAATATTTCACCTGTCCTTACCCTTGTTGTTGTTATTGTTACATCGAGTAGGTTCCAACTTATAGCAACCCTATGTACAACAGATTAGAACATTGCCCAGTCCTGTGCCATCCTTACAATCCTTGCTATGTTTGAGCCCACTGTTGCAGCCAACGTGTCACTCCATTTCATCAAGGGTCTTCTTCTTTTTCACTGACCTTCTTCTTTACCAAGCATGATGTTCTTCTCCAGGAGCTGGGCCCTTCTGATAACATGTCCAAAGTACTTGAGACCAAGTCTTGCCATCCTCACTTCCAAGGAGCACTCCAGCTGTATTTCTTCCAAGACAGGCCTGTTCGTTCTTCTGGCAGCCCATGATATGTTCAATATTCTTCACCACCGCTGTAATTCAAAGCTTCAACTCTTCTTCGATCTTCCTTATTCATTGTCCAGCTTTCACACGCATATGAGGCAACTGAAAATATCATGGCTTGGGTTAAGTGCACCTTAGTCTTCGAGTGACATCTTTGCTTTTTAACACTTTAAATAGGTCTTTTGCAACAGATTTACCCAATGCAATGAATGTGTCATATGATTTCTTGACTGCTGCTTCCAAGGGTGTTGATTCTGGATCCAAGTAAAATGAAATCCTTGACAACTTCAGTCTTATCCCTGTTTATCATGACATTGCTTATTGGTTCAGTTGTGAGGATTTTTGTTTTCTTTATGTTGAGGTGGAATCCATACTGAAGGCCATGGTCTTTGATCTTCATCAATAAGTGCTTCAAGTCCTCTTCGATTTCAGCAAGCAAGGAAGTGTCATCTGCATATCACAGGTTGTTAATGAGTCTTCCTCCAATCCTGATGCCCCATTCTTCTTCATATAGTCCAGCTTCTCAGATTATTTGCTCAGCATACAGACTGAATATGTATGATAAAAGGATACAACCCTGACGCATGACGCACACCTTTCCTAATTTTAAACCACACAGTATCTCCTTGTTCTGTTCAAAAATTGCCTCTTGGTCTATGTACAGGTTCTGCATGAGCACAATTAAGTGTTCAGAAATTCTCATTCTTCATAATTTTATCCATAATTTTTTATGATCCACACAGTTGAATTGCTTTGCATGGTCAATGAAACACAGGTAAACATCCTTTTGGTATGCTCTGCTTTCAGCCAAGATTCATCTGACATTAATAATGATACCCTTCATTCCATGTCCTCTTCTGAATCTGGCTTGAATTTCTGGCAGTTCCCTGTCGATGTACTGCTGCAACCCTTTTTGAACGATCTTCCACAAAATTTTACTTGTGTCTGGTATTAATGATATTGTTCCATAATTTCTGCATTCTGTTGTGTCACCCCTGTTTGGAACAGGCAGAAATATGAACCTCCTCCATTCAGTTGGTCAGCTAGCTGTCTTCCAAATTTCTTGGCATAGTGAGTGCTTCCAGGGTTGCATCTATTTGTTGAAACATTTCAATTCTTACCCTCAGTCAATTTAATGTCAATTTAAATGAAATTTCTACAAGCATTCCAAAAGTAAAAAGAGTATTCGAGATTTTTTACTTAATAAAATATAAACCACCTGGCTTCAATGCAGAAAAAAACACGGTTACTAAATATTGACTAATCGTCCTTAATTTCCTGTGCCAGCAGATAAATGATGTCTACAATCCCAAAACATCAACATAAAATTTTACATTGAACCTTGTCATTGCTTTTGCTAAAAAGTTAAAAATCCTTTTAAAGCTATTTAACATTCCGCATTTGGATGGTTTGAGATGCCTTGTCAAAACATTCTTATTGAAACATTCCTTTTTTAATAAAATAAATGAATGCATCTCAACTGAATACAAGTTTAATTGAAAAAAGAAATCAAGTCTATCAAAAAGTTTCTATTTAAATAGGTTTTCTAAGGCCTTAACAGCTCACAGAAAGATTAATCACCATACTCTCAGCCCAGCAAGAGAAAAGAACTTCTTTTCGGGAAGATAATTAAATAACAAATAAGGATCAGAAAAATTCCACATGAAAATATATGATACCACAACCAATAAAAACCTATACCCGTTCCCATTGAGTTGATTTCTATATAAACTCACCATATGTCTCAACTCTGAAGGTAGGAAATACTGGCTTTCTTTCCATGTATCTGTTACTCTCTTTCAGCACTCACCAACCAATTTCCTGTCTTCACACTCACTTCTCCATTCTGTATACATCTTGTTCCCACAATATCCAAAATATGAAAAGACATACCCACTACAGCAAACACACAGTCATGAATACTAACAAACAGGAGCCACAAAGAAAATTAGGTTTTTTCGTAAATAAACTGGTACTATTGAAAGTGAAGTGATATATGTATTCATCTCTATCTCATCCTTCTTTAAACTCTTGGTACAAATAAATATAGGCATTATCATTATGATATTGGTAGACGCAGTTTAATAAATAGTGGTAATGGTTGCACAGTATTGTGCATGTAATTATATAATATAATTAATGCCTTTGAATTCTGAACTTTAAAATGGTTAAGATGGCAAATTTTATGCTATATATATTTTTACCAAAACTTTTAAAAGGAGAGAGTATACCATTTTAGTAGAGCCTGGAATCAAGTGTTGGGCACAATAATAACAGCCTATGTATCCTGAGGGCTTCCTCTGCGGCAGGGACTATTCCAAGGACTTTATATGTGTTCATTCATTTAATACATGTGCACGTGCGTGTACAAACATACACACACATACACAAACCCTATGAGGAAGGAACTATCCTCATCTACATTTTACAGACGAGGATACCAAAAGCAATGGAAACTTAAATACTTTCCCAGATATCATACAACTTCCTGGCTGTAATTCAGGGATTCAGTACCCCGTGACCACGCACCACAGCCAAAGAGCTTAACTACCCTGTTTCTCTGCCTCACTTAATCAAGTTTTAAATGCTTACCTCTTCCACTCTGTCTTGCCCTGACCATCCATATTCTAGTTTATGGGTGTGAAATAATCCACTGAACAGTCGATAAATGGTAAACAATAACTTAGGGAGGCAGCCCATCGCTATGGGTAAGGCGGAGCAAAGGAGGCAGTTAGGAATGGTGATAGAGCACCCAGTAACAAAAAGGAGTAGGACTTATGCTTCATTCTTTATTAGTTCCAAACAGAACCAGAGCCAGTACTGACTGTGCACACACATGACCTTCTTACAGCTTCCTTGCCTAAAGAGAAGTGGGGCATTTCCTGCTCCCATTGAGGGACCACACACCAGAGAATGTAGTCATGGTATGGACTAGAAGAAGGAGCACAGATTTCCCAAACAGGTGGGTCTAGGTTCATCTGGCTCCACCACTGGACAGCCAATCTGTGCAATTCCTCACTGGTAAACTGGGGACAATGGTATCTTTCTTGCATATTGTTGTGAGAATTAGAAATGATATATTTAAAGCAGTTACCTCTATTCCTGGTACCTAGTAAGGACTTAGTAAAGATAACTATTATTATAATTAATTTTAAAAGTAATACATTCTCCTTGTAACAAATAAAATGACCTGAAGTTTTTTTTTCTAGAAAGTTAATAATGTCCTTTTCCCCTCTAATTCTATGCCCCTCCGCATCAACACGTTTAGCTCTAACCCATTCTTTCTAAGAGTGACGAATAAGCCATGTTACGAATATACCATAATTTTAGCCTCTCACCTATTTATTGATGGACATTTTGAAAATACAATAAACATTCTGTGTAGGTATGTGTGAATATGTATATAGATAGACACACTTCATGAAATCAATATATACCATTCATGTTCACATTTTCATTTCTGTCAGTAAGATTTCTAGAAGGGGGGTTGCTGATTGAAGAGAATGTGCACTTTATATCTCAAAAGCTTCTTCCAAAAGGATTGTAGCAATTCACGCTCCCATCAGAAATGAATAAAAGTGTTTATTCACCCACACTATGGCCAGCAATGGAGCCCTGGTGATGCAGTGGTTAAGAGCTGGGCTGCTAACCAAAAGGTCGGCAGTTCGAATCCACCAGCCGCTCCTTGGAAACACTATGGGGCAATTCTACTCTGTCCTATAGGGTCACAATGAGGCAGAATCTACTCAATGGCAAAGGGTTTGGGTTTGTTTTTGGTTTTGTTTTTTAATGGCCAGCAATGGACTTTATCTTTTTTAATTTTTTCCAAACTGCTGAGTAGAAAATAACTTATTATAATTTGTATTTCTTTTATTAAAGAAGTTGAACATTTTTTCATGTATTTACTGGCCATCTGCATTTCATCTTACGTATCTTGCCTAATCTTAAGCTCTGCCTGTTTTCTATTATGTTGTTTCTATTTTTCTTTGGTATATATTAAAGACATTAAACTTGTGTTTATCATGCACACTTGCAAATATTTTCCCAGTTCAAACTTTTTTCACTTTTTATACTGTATTTTTCCATGCAGAAATATACAAATTTTTGCAATCAAAATCTAACTTTTTTTAAGATTGTTTCTGGAGTTTTCCTGTCTTTTAAGGAAAGCTAAGCAAATATGAGAGCCCTGGTGGTGAAGCAGTTAAGAGTTTGGCTGCTAACCAAGAGGTCAGCAGTTCGAATCCACCAGCCGCTCCTTGGAAACCCTATGGGGCAGTTTTACTCTGTCCTATAGGGTTGCTATGAGCCAGAATCGACTCGATGGTGTGTAACAATAATAACAAGAAGCAAATATTCTCCTAAATTTTCTTCTATTATTTTAAGTTTTACATTCGAATCTTTATTCCACTGTAGTCCACCAGAGTGACTAGAGAAAGCTACCCTGCTTTCAATAACAAGAATTTGGTCCTTCCATTGCTGCAGCCATCCTATAATTCATGTGACCAGTGCTGAAGCTGAATCCACCTATTCAGCAGACATTTCCCTCCTGTCATGGATTGAATTGTGTACCCCAAAAATATGTGTCGATTTGGTTAGGCCATGATTCCCAGTATTATGTGGTTGTCCTCCGTTTTGTGATTGTAATTTTATGTTAAAGAGGATTATGGTGGAATTGTAACACCTCCCTACCCAGGTGACATCCCTGATCCAATGTAAAGAAAGTTTCCCTGGGGTGTGGCCTGCACCACATTTTATCTCTCAAGAGATAAAAAGAAAAGAGAAGCGAGCAAAGAGGGGGACCTCATACCACCAAGAAAGCAGCACTGGGAGCAGAACACATCCCTTGGGCCCAGGGTTCCTGCGAAGAGAAGCTCCTAGCCTAGGGGAAAATTGATAAGAAGGCTGACAGAGAGAGAAAGCCTTCCCCTGGAGCTGACACCCTGAATTTGGACTTTTAGCCTACTTTACTGTGAGAAAATTAATTTCTTTTTGTTAAAGCCACCCACTTGTGTTATTTCTGTTATAGCAGCACTAGATGACTAAGACACCTCCCCAGATAAAACTAAGGAAAATACAATGAGAGTGGGAAGAGGGGTCATAGGAGTTGGCAAGTATAATAAAGGAATCCTGAAGAGCAGAAGCCAGTGGCATCAAAGATGATGCCCTGTCTCCCCCACTGGGTCATCATCACCCCCAATACTCCACCTCAGCATAGTTATTTCTTTTTCTAACTAGTTTCGAACCTAAATGTGTTGCCAACTTAAGTAGATCCAGTTGTTGTTAGGGGCCAGGAGTCAATTTTCGGCTCATAGCAACTCCATGTGATGGAGTAGAACTGCACCTAGAGGGTTTTATAAACTGTAACCTTTATGAGAGAAGATTGCCAGGTCTTTCTCCCACAGAGCCAACCTTTCAGTTAACAGCCAAATGCTTAACTACTGCCCCACCATTCAGTTAGCAGCCAAGCCCTTAATCGTTGCTCCGCCAGAGCTCCTCAGAGTACAGTACCTCTCTTAGTGGATAAAAATGCAAGCTCCGAAGTCAGACAGGCTGGATTTCTATCCATATTCTATCATTTACCAGTTGTGAGATTTGGGGCAAGTTATTTGCCCTTCTTTGCCTGTTTCCTCAACTATAACATGGAAGTAATAATAATACTTACTGCATAGGGCTGCTAGGAAGATTAAATATAAAAATCCACTAAAAAATATTTAGAATAGTGTTTGGCAGATAATAAATGTCCAATAAGTTAGCTATTTGATAATGAAGATGAAAGTGGAGGAAAGAGAAGGAGAAGGAGGAGAAGGAAAAGGAGGAACCACCCAGAGAATGTCATTTGCTCTAGTCTTTTTTCTGGTTTCCAGTGTCTCCTGTATAGAAGACATCTCCCATGTCTGTAAGTTATCCTTTTCTTCATGGTTCCTGGAGAACACTCAAAGGCCCAGATCCAAAGCTATACCCACGTTTTTGTGGTTCAGGCCCTTTAATTAGTCTTTGCTGGACTCTTTAAGGAAACCCTGGTGGCATAGCAGTTAAGTGCCAAAAGGCTGGCAGTTCAAATCTACCAGGGGCTCCTTGGAAACCCTATGGGGCAGTTCTACTCTGCCCTGTCCTATAGGGTTGCTATAAGTTGGAATTGACTCGACAGTGACGGATTTGGTTTTTGGTGGGTTGGGGGATGGGGGTGGACTCTGATTTACTCATTCACACAAGTATTTATTGAGTATTTACTATGTTCCAGGCCCTGCAGTTATATGAAAAACAAAGTAGACTCAGATCTTACTTTCATGAAACTTAAAGTCTTCTAAATCTTCAGTTTTGAGTTCTGGGGCTGCTGCACCACTTTTAGGTTGCATTGCATATTCTCCTACAGCCCCTACTCACTAGCACAGAATCAGAATGCAAGACACATTAAATGTAGACTCACTTGCATTTTCACTGAAGAATTAAAGGAGTATTTCATACAAAGTTGACCTATTCGTCATATCAGTACTGTCTAGTAGGACTTTCTGCAGAGACAGAAAAGTTCTAAATCTGTGCTATCCAGTGCAGTAACACTTGCACACTTGAAACTTGACTAGTGCGATTTTTTAATTATATTTAATTTTAATTAATTTGTATTTAAATAGCTTCATGTTACTCCCACATTGAAGAACACAGCTGTAATCCCCTATGTGTATGGATTTTTTTGTTGTTGTTATAGTCT
The DNA here is from genome assembly GCF_030014295.1 of Loxodonta africana. Taxonomy (NCBI): domain Eukaryota; kingdom Metazoa; phylum Chordata; class Mammalia; order Proboscidea; family Elephantidae; genus Loxodonta; species Loxodonta africana. The sequence goes on from NC_087362.1 coordinate 22,677,330, forward strand.
GGAAACTGAATTTGGCACTATTATGAATTTCCTGTGTGTTGAGTTTATTCACATCTCAAGAAGATGAACTTGGGGAATATGAGAAGAAAGAAATCCAGAAATAGAACTATGGACACACTAGCATGAGCTGCAGTTATATTTCGAAGCGAAAACTCATTGTTTTATTGAGGAAGAAACTTTCATTAGTGGAGAAAATTTGAAAGAGTTTCTACCAAACCAAAAATGTGATTTAAATAAGAATTTACAAAAAGGATGCTATCCATTAAAGCTTATCTTTTATATAAGATATGGAATGCATTCCTTACTCCCTTTACCAGCAGATAACATTATCAGTCATTATTATCAGAACTATTTACAAAAGTCACTTTGAAAGAATCTGCAATGAAATCTTGGGCAGCAGGAATAGAACTGGAGTAACTGTTCATTTTGGTTTGGTAACTGGTCATTTTGGTTTGGTCAAAATGCCCATACCTCCTCAACCATAACCCATGCCCTTCAGCTAGGGATGAAAGTCAAACCCAAAATTTTAAGTAGACTCAGAACCAAAGGAAAATTAAAAAGATCTGTAAAAGAAAGCCAAAATATTATGGGATAAATAATTGGGAGCAATTGAATCCAGGATCTTATGGAAAATGCCCACCCTGGAAGTTATAATTATTGGTTGGAAAATAGGGTTAATGAGTCTACAGAGTTGGCATGAAACTGCTCTTAAAAACTCCAGTACCACAGTGGTCTGCTCCAGAGGTGGGCTGTGACAGGACATTCAAAGGAGGACTTCATTCTTTAGCATGGAGCTGAGGCACTGTGATGTCCTATGTTACAAGAAAGCCAAGGTCCAACAAGAGCTGCCACTCAGACATCTTTAGGAGTCCAGGTTATCTATAGGCTACCTCTTCCCCAATGTGATGGTTAATGTTATGTGTCAATTTGGGTAGACCATGATTCACAGTATTGTGTAACCGTTCTCCATTTTATGATATGATGTAATTATCCTCCATTTTATGGTATTATGTAATTATCCATTTTATGTGTTGTAAATCCTAAGGCTCTATATGTTAATAAAGCAGGATTAGTGTGGGGTGTATCTTGACTCACAACCTTACTAAACAGCATGACTCAAATCACAGCCTCACTCAAGTCATGTCCTTACTCAAGTATCTGATGTAAGGGAAATTTCCTTGAGGATGTGGCCTGCATACAATATATATGAATGCTCTGGCAAAGTTCTCTCTCATTCTGGATCCTGCACCTGGCTCATTATTATCTGACCTCTGATTTTTGAGACTTGAGCCAATAGTCTGCCATCTGACCTGCTGATTCTGGGATTTGCCAGATTCTACAGCCCTGTGAGCCGGTAGCCTGCTGTCTGACCTGATTTGCCAGCTTCCACAGCCTTGTGGGCCAGTAGCCTGTCATCTGAACTGCCAATTTGGGTTCATTAGCCCCTGCAACCACATGATTAAGGAGAAGCCTGATGCCTGACCCACGTATTTGAGACTTGCCAACATCCACAACTGCGTGATCCATTTCCTTGAGATAAATCTCTTTATAGAAACCCTGATGGTGTAATGGTTAAGTGCTACAGCTGCTAACCAAAGGATCAACAGTTTGAATCTGCCAGGCGCTCCTTGGAAACTCTATGGGGCAGTTCTACTCTGTCCTATAGGTCACTATGAGTCAGAATCGACTCAATGGCACTGGGTTTGGTTTTGGGTAAATCTCTTTATATATATATATATAACATATGTATTCTTCACTGGTTTTGCTTCTCTACAGAACCCAGCCTAAGACACCCAAGTTTCTTCAATTCCCCGAACACACAATATTCTAAATTTCTTTATACTATTTGAGCTATTTAAAATGAATTCACATTAGCCATTAGAGGGATAAAACTCAAAATTACAATGAAATACCACCTCACCACTGTTAGAATGGCAATTAAAAAAGAAAAAAAACAATAAGTATTGGAGAGGTTGTGGAGAAACTAGAACTCTCATCCACTGCTGGTGAGAAGGTAAAATGGTACAGCCAGTATGGAAAAGTTTGGCCATTCTTCAAAAAGTTGAACATAGAACTACCATATGACCCAGCAACCACAACCCTAGGTATATACCCAGAAGAAGTGAAGGTAGAAAAGTGAAAACACCATGGCTTGGGGCAGGTGCCCCTTACTTGTCAAGGTGACAGCTTTGCTTTTTAACACTTTAAAGAGGTCCTTTGCAGCACATTTGCCCAATGCAATGCATTCTTTGATTTCTTGACTGCTGCTTCCATGGGCATTGATTGTGGATCCAAGTAAAATGAAATCCTTGACAACTTTAATATTTTCTCTGTTCATCATGATGTTACTTATTGGTTCAGTTGTGAGAATTTTGTTTTCTTTATGTTGAGGTGGAATCCATACTGAAGGCTGTGGTCTTTGATCTTCATCAGTAAGTGCTTCAAGTCCTTTTTACTTTCATTAAGCAAGGTTGTGTCATCTGCATATCGCAGATTGGCACCAATCCTGATGCCACATTCTTCTACATATAGTCCAGCTTTCCAGATTATTTGCTCCTTGGCATACAGATTGAACAATCTGAGAAAAGCCTATAATTTACCCACTAAAATAATGAGTTCCTCAAACTAGTGTCCAAAAAGAAGTCAGCTTTCATAGGACTCATGTACATGGGCCACTCTTAATCAAACTGGGCTCTCCTACACAAACTGGGGCACATGGTCACCCTAACAATACTGGTTGTTGTTAGGCGCCGTCAAGTTGGTTCCGACTCATAGCGACCCTCTGCACAACAGAGCGAAACACTGCCCAGTCCTGAGCCATCCTTACAATCATTGTTATATTTGAGCTCATTGTTGCTGCCACCATGTCGATCCACCTCGTTGAGGGTCTCCCTCTTTTCTGCTGACCCTGTACTCTGCCAAGCATGATGTCCTTCTCCAGGGACTGATCCTTCCAGACAACATGGTGTGAAGGCCAGGTCTACATTCAGGAGATATTTCTGCACCTGTGTCTCCCCCATTTTGTTTCCCTTTGGATGGGCCTTTGTACTAATGAATCTTCTATCCAGTAACATCCTGAATTTCCTTTGATATAAAAGCATTTTATATTCTTTTATTATTGGGATTAGATTTTTGGAGCTGAATTCTTAAGATGTATGTCTTATACTGACATTTGCTTGATGTTGTACATGAGAGACAAAGAAGAGCAGCCTTTTTGGCAACCAGAAAATTCCAGTTCTCAGAGGGAATCTTCAAGTGCTAATTAGCCAGTGCATATCAAGAACTCATGTCACTGAGGGACATCCCTCAAGATACATATTTCCAAATTGGAGAAATAGAGGCAAAGGCGGTACTTTCCTGTTCACTCCTTGGAATTCTTCCAGTGTTGATTCTAATGTTTACTATGGGATGTGAGTTGTCCCGACACTTTAAGAGAATTCAATTGGGAAAGTATCAGGAGGAAATGTTGAAAAGTGGATAAGAGCTTAAAGTAAATATTATAGAGGTTTAGTTTCTTTATTCCCTTGCTGCTCATATGAATCATGAAATCAGTGACATTTCTTAAAATCTTGCAAGGCAGACTACTGCTTCAGCAGCCACATGCTCCTTGTAAAGGGGCCTGGTGGTAGCTGGAGATTCTGGAACTTGTGTGAATCACATTTGGTTAATTTCTGCTTCAAAAGAATATCTTGATGTAGCTACATTTTGCTAACTCCTGTGTTAAGATGTTGAGGGTTCACTTTAAAACCACCACCCTTCCTGCCTCCCAGTGATTCAGCACTGGTGGGCAAACACTAGCAACCCTCCTGGTTAAAGGCATGTTGGAAACTTGCAGAGGAAACACAGAAAGTAAAAAAAAGAAAAACAAAACACACGCACACAAAATATTTTGAGCTGGAAAAACTAAAGAAAATGGTCAAGACTGACGTAGACGTCTCACGTAAAGCTATACAACAGTATAATTATATCACGCAAATGACAGTCTTTGAGCGAAAGGATTAAAATTTTAAAAAATCTACAAAGCAGAGAAGTAAACATCACAAACAAGCGACTTACATTTTTTCATTCATTAGGTTAATGAGCTGATGTGGAGAGTGCTTTCGCCCTCTCATAGCTTCATGGGTTCCTCCATCGCCACAACATTCTTTTATACAGAACAATGACAGTCTCTCAATTTTACCTGAAATGTTTCCCAAATGAAGCTTCCAGCTCCCCTTTCCAATCAGATTGCCACCATGGTCTCTTCATATATAGACATTTTTAGAAACAACTATAAATATATGATATTCTCTCTCATCATTAACAGTATTCTTCTTTTATTGTTATTCTCTCTTCTGAATTTTTCATAAGACTAAGAATGAGCCTCTGTCACCCTGAGATACATAAGTTTAAAACTGAAGTAAATCTTTAAATTGATGGGAGTCACATTTAAAAAAAAAAAAAAAAGAATTGCTCCAGTCGACTTCTGCCGCAACATATTGTTCTTTCTACGTGGGTGAATTGGCAACAGAGCACGCAGATGGCTCTCCCATGAATAATCTATTTCTAACAAATTAAGAATGAATTTCTATTGATTTATAAATTAGAATGATAAACAACAAAGACACAGTCTGATATCATTCCCCCAGTTAATTCTACGTTTTTCCTCTCTTCTACTTTACACCTTATTCATTTCTTTGTTGCCTTCCTAATTTTTAAGTTGGTTCAACACAGGACCATCTTTTGGCAATTACCAGACAACTGTTTATTGTTTTGCTGTTTTTTATCTTGTTTATTATTATTATCATTAAATTATCTTTTGTTGTTGTTGAGAGTATGCACAGCGGAATATAGGCCAATTCAACAATCTCTACATGTATAATTCAGTGACACTGATCACATTCTTCAAGTTGTGCAACCATTCTCACCCTCCTTTTCCGAGTTTGTCCTCCCCCGTTAACATAAACTCACTGCCCTTTAAGGTTTCCTTCTAGTCTTTCAAGCTGCTGTTGTCAATTTGATTCCACATTCATGGCTCTTAAAAGAGCACAATGCTCAAGACAGACAATTTTTTCTAGTTAAACTAAACCATTACACCACTTTAAACAACTGTTTTTATTGGTTATTTTTTGTTGTGGTGGTGGTTGTTATTACTGTTATTGTCGATATTGAATTTGTCTGTTTGTTTTTCAAATATGAAGCTAAGATAAAACCAAAAATATCAAACCCACTGGAGTCGATTCCAACTCAGAGCAACCACATAGGGTTTCCAAGGATGTACATCTTTATGGAAGCAGACTGCTACATCTTTCTCCCACAGAGCCCCTGGTGGTTTCGAACTGCCAACCCATCAATTTTCTAATCGCTTTACCCCACTGCACATATTGTCCCAATCACAGGTACTAAGATTAGCTTCTATAATCCTTAATACATGAGCCTAGAGCCAGTGCTTACATGGCCTAGAAAGGATGCGTCCATTGCATTAGAACTATTTTATCTTTTTTTTTTTTTACCATTTTTATTTTAGTGACCTTCAAACCTTCATCATGTTTAAAATTACCTGTTCAAATTACCCATGTGTCTTCCCCACTAGACTGTAGGCTCTACCGGAGCAGGAATTATTCTTTTTTTCTTCATTACTAGCTGCTCAGAAAGATGACCATTATATAAAAGATGCTCAATAAATACATGTTGGTAGAATGAATATCATTCTAGAGATGTTCATTGAGAACCGTGACTCAAAGAGAGAAAGATAGATGCTCAGTTGTTTCCCCTACTCCTTCTGCAGAAGACGTTCTTGTACTTTGTCTAGACCAAAGTGGCCTTGACAACCTGATGACTCATGTCTGGGGGAGCCCAACAGCCCTGCACTTAGGACAAGCCCTCCACGTACATACACTCAATTACAAAATTTGCTAATATTTCTCAAACCCATTCCTTCCTGAATATTCTTCAACCCACTACCCTTGTCATCACTACTGGGTCTATTAAAATAGTCTTTTAAGGTATCTGTCTTCCTACCTTCAGAACTAACTCCCCAGCTGACCTTCTTCCTCACAGTCACCAGAGTGATTTTTCTAAAATATGCATCAGACCGTGTCCTTCCCTAAGTTAGTTCCATCAAAACCTACTTCTCTCTCACAGGATAAAATCTGAATTCTTTTTATCAGAACTTAATCTAAGCACTAGGCAGTTTATGTAGCCTTTCAGTAACTGCCTGCCCTTACCCAGCCTCTCCCCAATTCACACTTCAGACTCAAGCAATGTTAAAGAATTTGCGGTATTTACACACCGTGCTCTACCACACCTCCATATGTTTGCACATTATGTTCTTTCTGTTCAGATACCTCATTTCCCCTTTCTTCATCCAGAAACTCTTACACATACTTCAAAATTTAGTTCAGATGTCAGCTCCTCCAGGAGGCCTTCCCTGAATTCTCTCCATAGCTCATACTCCCTACTCCCAGATTGACCGAATTTCTTTCCTCCCAGAACACACAATCCATCCTGATACCATAGCAAATATTATAGTGTCTTGAAATTGTATGTTTATATGTCTCCTATTAGACACAATGACATCAAGAACCACAACCGTGCCTTCCTTATTCATCTTTTATCCCCAGTATCTAGCAGAGTGCCTGAATTAGAATTTAGCAAATATTGACCCAATGGGTTTCAAGTGAACCTTCCCTGCCCCACCCCTACACCTGACAAATTTATAAACACAGGTGCAGATACAGGTCAGAGAGACTGGTGGAACAGAGCTGATTCATACTGGGCCCTAAATAAAGATGTTTAAAAATGTTACTTAAATGGTTCCTAACATGGGCACCTTGTGCTTTTTTGTCAGTCGTGAGTTAATTTCCCGTTTGTTCAGTAGGAACATCATGATTTTTCTTAACGTGATCATCCCTCCTCCCCTCAGGCCAAATGACCCAGGCCTAGCATCTCTCTGACCACAGCAACTATTTCACGAATGAACATCTGACCCAAGCCAGGGCAATGAGACTCAATTAAGGACTTTTATTGGAACGTGTCACTCTAAGAGAGTTGTCTGTTTGAGAATGGAGAAAACACAGAGAACAGCAGTCCTCATAACCAAGTCCTCAGGCTCTCACTTCCACTCTGGGTCCAGCCATACCTGACGAGAGGACTTGTCATTTCTGTGGGCCAATACATCTTCTTTTCCCCTTGACTTGGGCTGTCTGTCACTTGCTACAAGAATCTCAATACAATGTTTAACTAAAATGATCTCTTGTGATTTCAAAGCTCTATTATCAGCCCAATCTCAAAAACAAAAGTAGCACAGAATAGAAACCAATGAAGGTTACAGTTCCTCTACGAGAAGGTTATAATAACTCTACAACAAGAGTTAAAACTTTTCTGCAGCCCAGTTTGGTGAGTGGCATCTGGGGTCTTAAACGCTAGCAAGCTGTCATTTAATATGCATCAATTGCTCTCAACCCACCTGGAGCAAAGAAGAATGAAAAACACCAAAGACACAAGGTAATTATGAGCCCAAGAGACAGAAAGGGCCACATAAATCAGAGACTACATCAGCCCAAGACCAGAAGAACTAGATGGTACCTGGCTACAACTGATGACTGCCCTGACAGGAAACACAACAGAGAATCCCTGGTGGAGTGGGAGAACAGTGGGATGCAGACCTCAAATTCTCATAAAAACACCAGACTTAATGGTCTCACTGAGACTGGAGGGGCCCCAGAGGTCATGGCCCCCGGACCTTCTGTTAGCGTAAGACTGGAACCATCCCCAAAGCCAACTCTTCAGACAGGGGTTAGACTGGACTATGGGATAGAATTTGACACTTGTGAGGAGTGAGCTTCTTGGCTCAAGTAGACACATGAGACTACGTGGGCAGCCCCTGTCTGGAGGGGAGATGATGAGAGGGCAGAGGGCTTCAGAAGCTGGCTGAATGGACATGGAAATACAGGGTGGAAAGAAGGATTGTACTGTCTCATTAGAGGGAGGGCAACTAGGAGTACATAGCAAGGTGTATATAAATTTTTGTATGAGAGACAGACTTGATTTGTAAACTTTTACTTAAAGCATTTAAAAAAAAAGAGTTAAAACTTTTAAACAAAGTTTAAAAACTTCTCTGAATTCCTTATAGTCCTACATTAGTTGAGGTACAAAAAAACGACCAATACATAAATTATTAAATTCCTTTTACATTGGCTCATCTCTAAAATAGACTAAATAGGAAATTGGCTGAGCTCTGAAAAACTCTGGTCCAATAATACGTAATGTTATTCTTTAAATGTGTTTTGATAGGAAGTAGACTAAATGTCTAGGGGTATTTTAAGGAGAATCAAAGCATTATATACTAACCTGAAGAAAAACTTAATGACAGAGTTTTGGAAGTGAAGTTACATAATGATACAAAACTCCCAAATACAAGGTGGAAGTCATTCATTACGCCTGGAATTACAGATCTGTGACCATGGGCACATAGAGGCCAATGTCTTAATGCCCTTCCTCTCTGACCTCCATCCACTGATGGGCAGGGGCCTTGACGGGGTGCATACAAGGCCTCTCATCCACCTTAGGAAACTAGACTGTCCTGAAATTCTCACCAGGACAGTTTGGAAAAAAAAAAATGCTATAATAAAAGAAAAAGCCCTGGTGGCACACTGGTTAAGCACTCAGCTGCCAACCAAAAGGTGAGCATTTGAACCCACTAAGCAACTCCACGGAAACCCTGGTGGCGCAGTAGTTGAGAGTTTGGCTGCTAAACAAAAGGCCGGCAGTTTGAATCCACCAGGCACTCCTTGGAAACCCTCTGGGGCAGTTCTTCTCTGTCCTATGCTGTTGCAATGTGTTGGAATCGACTTGGTTGCAATGGGTTTGGGTTTTTTAAAGCAGCTCCACAGGAGGAAAAAACCTGACAATCTGCTCCTGTAAAGATTATCACCTAGGAAACTCTATGGGGCAGTTCTACTCTGTCATATACAGATGCTATGGGTCGGAATCAACTTGATGCCACACAACAACAACATAATAAAAGAACAGTTGTTTTCCTTCAAGGTCAGAAGCCAAGAGAATGACTAGGATAACAGACAAAAAGGGGAGCAAGTCAGGTATGAGGGAGCAGGTACAAGAGGGTCGGCACTGGGGACGAGGGTCAGCACTGGGGGCATCTGAAAGTTCAGGCATAGATATCAGCTTTTTGTGCTGACCATATCACCCAACCTGAGGACATAGGGTCAACCACAGAAGATAATACGGAGCACACCCCTCCCAAACTACTGCATACATTGCATAAAAAAGTTGAATTCGTTTTATTCAGAATGCATGTTGGAAATTCTTAGTGAGGATAATCGTAAACTGAAGAGAAATACTGTGAGTAATTTTTGCACACCAAGCCTGTGGCACACATAAATTAAGGGGAGGATGTAGGAGGGGGAAAAAAAAAACTTAAATTTGTATAATGCTCTCCAGTGCATGGAGCATTTTTATATAATATTATCATATTTGATCATTGTCTTACTTCACCAAGAACATCTGAGATTATGCAGACCTGGCATTAATAATCTCACTTTATGGGTGAGAAAACTGAAACCAAGGAAAATGACTTGGTGGCAAGTTACAAAACTAGAATTCAGATTTAGATCTTTCTATCTGCAGATACCCTCCCACTGTACCAGGCTGCTGCTCTGAAAAATGCCAACCCAAAACATTCATTCTGACTCTATACAGAAGCACCCCTTTCATCCATGATATACGAATAATACTTATTACCATTTAGAATACTACATAATCAAACTACAAAACCACAGAATAATGCGGGAACTTAAAAGGGGGTTCAGAAAAAAAGTCACAAAGATTATTTTAGGTTTGGAAAAAAGAATACCATAATAAAAGAACGCAAGTGTTTTCCTTCAAGGATAAAAGCCAGGAGAGTGATTTAACAATACTCTTTCTAATGTGAGGAAATATTAAACAGGTTGAGACCTAGCTCTTCACTAGGTCCATTGAAAGAGGATGAGAGGAAACGGGCTTCTGCCATATCTAAAGGGTAGAAATATAATTATAGGACTGTTGAAATTAAGGCAGATATTCTGAAAAGAACTGTGAAAGTTCTTTCCTTAGTCCAAACATTTATTTTTAAAAAAAGAAGATGATATAGTCTGTGTCTAAAATGATTCAAAAATCATTCCACCAAAAAGGGTTTGGAATAGTCTCAATCAGGTTTGGCAAACCCTGTTTTTGTAGATAACCATTTATTGGAACACAGCCATGCCCACTGATTGTTGTATTGTCTATGGCTGCTTTTGCACACCCGCAAAGGTGAAAATATTTGCTCTCTGATTTTTACTGGGAAAGATACATGAGACTCTCAGATGACTGACAGTGACCAGAGATAAATGTTAGCTACTTTTGGTTAGGATGGGCCTGAACTTCTGCTCCTCGGTGATGAGCAGGGTGTATCCTTGAGGCTCTCCTGAAGTGCTACTGACCATTTAAGTCACCAAGGATAGTGCTGCTGTGAGTAGGGAAAAGAGAGCGGAGGTGGGCAAGAAAGAGAAGGGGGAAGGAGGAAAAAGAAAAGCACACAGAGAAGAAGGACGTGTCGTATGTTCGCACACCTAACAGAAAGCCACCTCAGCAAGAGCGGTGGATTTCTTCCCAGTTTGTGTTAGAGTGATTTATATTGTTGATCTTTTGTTAATAAAATAAAAGGGCAATAACACTTCTATAGACTTATCAAGAAAAATTGTATAGGGTAGTAATTCATTTATTCATTCAACAAATATTCATTGAATGCACTGTTGAAGACACTGGGGACTTGGCAAACGGACAAAGCTGCTGCCTTCAGCGGTGTATATTCTAGTTTGAGAAAACACTCAACAAACAAATTAAAAAGTAAAAATATAGTGTGTCAGGCAGTATGATAAGTGCTATGGAAAAAAGAAGGATAAGGCAGGGAGTTAGGGATAGGGTGTGGGCAGGGCTGGAAGAAGGAGCATGCCAGGCGGGGGAGCAGCAAAGGCAGAGGCTATGAGGCAGGAAGCATGTGCACGGAATGTTGAAAGGTCAGGTAGGAACCGGGTGGAGGAGCAGTGTGAATGAGAGGAAGAGGAGGAGGAGATGACATGGGAGTGGGGTGTGCCAGTGGAGACTATAGAGCACAGAGACCTTGTAAGGATTTGTAAACTTTTCTATTTTCACTCCGAGTGAGATGAGAAGCCACTGGAGCACCAGAGTGACATTATCTCTATGTCTGGCTAGATGATGGGTGAAGAGAGAGAAACAAGAGACAGCGAGGAGGCTACAGCAATAATCCAGGAGAGAGATGATGGCAGATTGGACCAGAGTTCTGGAGGTTGAGGTGGTTTAAAAAAAAGGGGGGGGGGATCAGATTCTAGATCTATTTTGAAGATACCATAGTTCTCAGGGTTTGCGAATAGGTCACATGTGGGGTATATGAAAAAGAGAGGGGTCAAGGCTTTTTTACCTAAACAAATACAAGGGCAGGGTTGACATTTACCAAGAAGGGAAAGATTGTGAGAGAAGCATGTTTTGGTGAATAATCAAACATCAGTTCTCTTTTGGTCACAGTGAATTTAAAATACATATTAGAATTTCAAGCTAAGATATGCAATGCTGGAATTCAAAGAGAAACCCCGGCTGGAGATACACAGGCAGTCCTCGCTTTGCATAGTTCCAGTGTGAGTGAATGTCAATTATCACAATTTAGCTAAATAACGCCTGTCCCTCAACAACGCCGTTCAAACCTCAGTTATCGTGGTACATAAACTCTGAGTTTTGCAGAAAGCACAAACTTCCCTGCTAATTCTTCAGTCCATAAATCATTACTGAGATAGCAGGTGGTCCTCGTGCTCAGTGACCAATCAAGTCACTTCTTTCAACGCCTGTCACTGCAATCTGTCATTCAGTTCATGCACAGACAGTAAAGTGTATAGTTGTGTTACTGTCTCGTCTCACAGTGATAAACCCACATGACTGCTTATACAAAAGAACATGTGGTCGACAAAGATGAGATTACTGCAAAGAAATGAAAAATGACCGTATTGAGCATGAAATTCAAATTGGATGTAAATGGGGCTACAGAAGAAATAGCTGACTGAGAATGTTGACACCCCCACCATCCGAGAGACTACAGATATGCCACCAGAGGCACTAAGTAAAGGTGAGCTATGGAAATAAACGAGGAAAGTGGTTGTGATGAAAAGAAGGAAGATGCCTCAGAGGAACTGATGCTGGCAAAAACTTCATATTAAAAGAACCCTCAGAGATACTTCACAACATCGAAAGCACAAATGATGAAACGCTGGGAGTCGATCCAAACTTAAAAAGGAGTATGACAATTTGCCAAAAAGGAGGATGACACAGTGAGCAAAGATTCTCACTGTGCATCGTAAGCTATATGATGAGAAGAAGGAAATCAGCTCCATTCAAACTACTCTGATATATTTTTTACGAAGAAATAAAACACTTAATTCTCAGTGTTCCTAAAATTTTAAATTACAGCATACTAAATAAATGAGTTTTAATATTTCTTCTTCACTTCCCTAAACATTTATAATCAAGTCATAGATACTTTAATGTTTTTTGATGAAAAATTTTAAAGTTCTTGGAACAGTCGTGATTTGTCACATTGATTATAAAGATGACTGTGGGTGGTTTTGGCTTGCAGGATCATTTTTACAGTCCTACACTAGCATGCAAAGTGAGAACTGCCTGTATATTCAGGCATCATCAGTAATAAAGCAGCATCTAAAGCCATAAGACCTTATGAGATGACTTAGAAGAAATGTTGTTCCAACTGCAGGTTGTGACCCATTTTAAAAAAAACAAAACCAAACTCACTGCCATTGAGTCAATTCCGACTCGTAGCGACCCTATAGGGCAGAGTAGAACTGCCCCATAGGGTTTCCAAGGAGCTTTTATGTTAGCAGCCGTAGCTCTCAACCACTATGCCACCAGGGTTTCCTGACCCACTAAGTGGGTAGTGAAATTAACTTAGTGGGTATAAAGAGGATTTTTAAATGAAATAGAGAATAGATAAAAGTACATTGTTTTGTGATGACTTTGACTCTGTGTGTGTGTACTGGGGAATTCATAGACGTAAGAATTATAAGTGAATATTAATATAGTAAAATATATCTTTTACTACATAGGGGCCAAAATAATTTTGTAAGTCACCTAAGAAATGTATACAGAGAAGAGATTCAAGGATGGAGTCCTGGTATGAGTTGGGAAGTTGAGGAGAAACTACCAAAGAAGGCAGAGAGGAATAAACCAGTGAGGTAGGAGGAGAACCAAGAAAATGAAGGCCTGGAACCCAAGTAAAAAAGTGTGTCAAGAAGAAAGGGATTATTTAAAAATAATAATAATAATTTTAAAAACAATTTTAAAAAATAAGATAAAAGGAATGAATTGTCAATAGAGCAACTGCTAATCCAATCTGGATTTAGCAATGTGGTCAATAATGACCTTGACAATGATGAAGTTGATAACCTTCAATGGAGTGTTAGGAGCAAAAGCCTAATTGTAATAGATTCAAAACAGGAAGGAAAGTAAAGAATTGATAACAAAGTTTTGCTGTAAATGGCACAGATTGACATTTAAAATGTAGAGGGAACATGACATCAAAGTGAATAAATGCCAGTACACAGAGAAATGCATATGGTATATAGGATCTGCTCAAATTTCTGTGTAGTAATACTTTTTGCTCCACTTCAACCCCTTTTATGGAATCGTAAAGATAAAAGGGTACTCACAGGTCATAGCCCTCATACCTGGCTGTCAAGTCTGAATATTGTTATTATTTTAAAAAATTATATTTTGTTTTCCAAAATTGTCAGGGTTTTTTAATATTTTAAAAATTATAACTATTTCCTTATAATTAAATAACTCCCAACATGCTCCACTGGAAAATCAGTTACATATCTGCTCTTTATAAACATGAGCTCAAGCTTTCATCACTTCTCTTCTTTCGCTTCTCTGCGTTATTTTCCAAGATATGCTTTTGTCTTTAGCCAAAGAGCTATTAGCATTTCTACTTCCCCAGAAAGCCACTAGATGCAAAATCATGGTCCCTTTTCATCTCAATCAAGCTGTATAAATTATTTGAGACTATAGCTTCTCCATCTTTTTTCCTTTGGTTTTGACCAACTAACTCCAAAGATCTTTTGCTACATGCACTCAATTACCACGTGTTGTTGTAGCTTCTCCTGCTTACACCCTTGCTATGGGCAGGTTCCTTCTTTCCTACTTCCGGGACCTCATATCCATCAAGAGTTCATGACACAAGGTTCAGTGCAACGTATGCCAGGTGGGCACTGGGGCTCCACGTTAGTGTTCATGGGTTTCATTGCATTCTTCAGGAGCTGGAAGTAAGAAGTATTAGGTTGATACACATGAAATTGCCCTTTTTGCAGAGCAAGAATGGTCAAATATAGGCAATTTCATATGGCTCAGGTTAAAAGTTTTCTCGCTAAATCTGTGTATCCTCCTTGGCAGGTAGTTAAACACTGTAACTTCTCTATTTCACCTTGATTCTCCAATTTGTAACAATTTCCCTAATACCAATTTTCACGTTAGCGCCCCCCCCAAAAAAAAAACTGTTGCCATTGAATCAATTTTGACTCATAGTGACCCTATAGGACAGAGTAGAACTGCCCCCATAGGGTTTCCAAGGAGCAGCTGGTGTATTCGAACCGTCAACCTTTTGGTTAGCAGCTGAACGCTTAACCACTGCACCACCAGGGCTCCAAAAATTATAGATCTAAATTTATATAAAGGCACTGGGTTAAATGTTGGGAATCCAGAGGTGAAAACATGATCTCTGACCATCAGAGTTTACAGCCTAGCAAGGAGCTAGCTAAATGTTAGACAATCACACAAATATTTATCTAATTAAATTTGAGATAAAAGTTATGAGAAGAAAGTATGCATCTAGCAAGAGAATTTAAGTTGTCAGGAACAATAGGGGTGGTTTCCCTGAGAAAATGACATTTAAGCTCAGAACAGAAGGATGAGTGGGAGTTAAGAAAATGAAGCCATCCAGGAAGGGGAAAACAGCTTGTGTAAAAGCCCTAAGTCAGAAAAGAATGTGGGGCTTTCACGAATCTGAATGAAATGAGGCCAATAGGACAGGGGAAAAATGAGCAAGAAGGAAGGGCCACACAAGATAAGCAGGATAAAGAAGCAGGGCATTGTCAATTTATTCCTGTGAGTGGTGGGAAGCAATTAAATAGCTTGAACAGGGCTCTACCTTTAAGAAAGATCATAGCTACAGTATAGAGCAGGGGTCCTCAGCAAATCATGGCCTAAGCACCAAATTCCGCCGCTGCTGCCTGTTATGTATTTGTTTATGTATTGGCTATACTTGCTTTCCCTCAACAATAGCAGAGTTGAGTAGTTGAAACAGAGACCTTATGGCTGGTAAAGCCAGAAATATTTACTACTGGGCTTTTATGGAAAAAGTTTGTCAGCCCCTGGTTTGGAGAATGAATCAAGTCAGGTAATATTGTGGTAGCTCAAGCAGGAGGTGCTACTAGTGTGAACTTGGATGGTGGTGGAGGTCTTGGAGAGCAGTGGGCAGATTTGAGAAGATTAAGAGGTAGAACTGACAAGGTTTGTGATGGCTTGTGTGGGGGAGAAGGAGGTATCCACTGGAAGGTTTCTGGTAGGAGCAGCTGGGGGATAGTGGTATCACCTAGGCAGTTAGGAAATAAAGAAGAAAAAACAGGTTGGGGAGATCAGGAACGTGCCCTGAATTTTAAAGATAAATAATCTATCTGGAACATGTGACTTTCTTTTTCTTTTTCTTTTTAATTGGGAACCCTCACGTTCTCTGAAGTTTTTCTGGTCATTGAAAAAATTGCATTGAAAACTCTACAGTTGGTTACTCAAAAAGTTAAACATAGAATTTCTATATTGTTTTTGTTAGGTACCATAGAGTCAGTTCCGATTAATAGCAAGCAACCTTACGTCCAACAGAACAAAATACTGCCCAGTCCAGCACCATCCTCACAATCGTTGCTGTTTGAGCCCATTGTTGCAGCCACAGTGTAAATTCTTCTCGTTGAAAGCCTTCCTCTTCTTCATTGACCCTCTGCTTTATCGAGCATGATGTCCTTCTCCAGGGACCCGTCCTTCCTGACAAAATGTTCAAAGTACGTGAGACAGAGTCTCACCATCCTCCCTTCTAAGGAACATTCTGGCTGTACTTCTTCCAAGAGAGATTTGTTTGTTTCTCTGGCAGTCCATTGAATATTCTTCGCCAACACCATAATTCACATGTATCAATTCTTCTTCAGTCTTCCTTATTCATTGTCCAGCTTTCACATGCATATGAGGCAATTGAAAATACCATGGCTTGAGTCAGGCACGAGTTAGTCCTCAAGGTGACGTATTTGCTTTTTAACACTTTAAAGAAGTCTTTTGCAGCAGATTTGTCCAAGGCAATGCATGGTTTGATTTCTTGACTGCTGCTTTCATGGGCGTTGATTGTGGATCCAAGAGAAACGAAATCCATCAAACGCTAATGACTGAAGACTAGATGAGTTGTGGGATAACATCCAGGACTTTATACATGAAGAGAGCAGAAGGTCATTAAAAAGAGAGGAAAAAATAAAGGACCAAAACAGGCATCAGAAGAGACTGTGAAACTTGCCCTTGAACAAAGAGTAGACAAAGTAAATGGAAGAAATGATGAAGTAAAAGAGGTGAGCAAACGATTTCAAAGAGCAGCTCAAGAAGACAAAGTAAAGTATTATAATGAAATGTGCAAAGACCTGGAGTTAGAAAACCAAAAGGAAAGAATACACTTGGCATTTCTCAAGCTGGAAGAACTGAAGAAAAAATTCAAGCCTTGATTTGCAGTAATGAAGGATTCTATTTGCAAAATGTTGAATGATGCAAGAAACATCAAAAGAAGTTGGAAGGAATACACAGATTCACTGTACCGAAATGAATTGGTCAACATTCAACCGTTACAGGAGGTAGCACATGATCAAGAACGAATGATAATGAAAAAAGAAGTCCAAGCTATACTGAACACATTAGCGTAAAATATGGTTCCAGAAATTGGCAGAATACCAAGTGAGACGTCTCAACAAACGGATGCAACACTGGAAGTGCCCACTCATCTATGCCAAGAAATTTGAAAGACAGTTACCTGGCCAACCAACTGAAAGAGATCCATATTTGTGCCCACTCCAAAGAAATATGATCCAATAGAATGTGGAAATTATCGAATGGTATCATTAATGTCACACACTAGTAAAATTCTGCTGAAGATAATTCAAAAGTGGTTGCAGCAGTAGATAGACAAGGAACTGCCAGAAATTCAAGGTGGATTCAGAAGAGGATATGGAACCAGGGATATTGCTGATGTCTGATGGATCCTGGCTGAAAGCAGAGAATACTAGAAAGATGTTTACCTGTGTTTCACTGACTATGCCAAGGCATCGTGGATCATAACAAATTATGGACAACATTGCAGAGAATGGGAATTCCAGAACACTTCAGTGTGCTCATGTGGAACCTGTACATAGATCAAGTGGCAGCCATTCAAACAGAACAAGGAGATAGTTGTGGTAAAATCAGGAACGCTGTGTGTCAGGATTGTATTCTTTCATCATACTTATTTAATCTATAGGCTGAACAAATAATCCCAGAAGCTGGACTATATGAAAAAGAATGCTACATCAGGATTGGAGGAAGACTCATTAACAACCTGTGATATGCAGATGACACAACCTTCCTTGCTGAAAGTGAAGGGGACTTGAAGCACTTACTGATGAAGATCAAAGACTACAGCCTTCAGTATGGATTACACCTCCACATAAAGGAAACAAAAATCCTCACAACTTGATCAATAAACAACATCATGAAAAATGGAGAAAAGATTGAAGTTGTCAAGGATTTCATTTTATTTGAATCCACAATCAATGCTCATGGAAGCAGCAAGAATTTCTATATGATCTAGTAATTTTACTTCTGAATATATGCCCAAAAGGCTTGACACCAGGGGCTCAAAGAGATACTTGTACACCAACGTTCACTGCAGCATTATTTGCAGTAGCCAAAAGGTAAAAATAACCCAAATGTCCATCATCAGATAAATGGATAGGCAAAATGTGTACATAGATACAATGAAATATTATCCAGCCATAAAGAGAAATGAAGTTCTAAAACAAGATGGATGAATCTTGAAAATATTATGTTAAGTGAAATAAGTCAGTCACAAAAGGACAGATATTGTATGATCTCACTTATATGAAATATCTTGAATAGGCAAATACATAGAAACAGAAAGAATTAGTGGTTACCAGAAGCCAAAGGGAGGAGGGAATGGGTACTTATTGCTTAATGGGTTCTGAGCTTCTCTTTGGGGTGATAAAAAGGTTTTAGAAATAGTGGCGATGGTAGCACAACGCTGTGAGTGTCATTAGTAACAATGAGTTGTCTGCTTAAAAATGGTTAAAATGGCAAATTTTATGTCATATATACATTTTACCACATTAAAAAAAAAAAGCTCTGCAATTATCTTCAGCTCACTTGGCAGGAGCTGTGTCTTTATGAATCTTTCTATCATCTGTATCCAGCACAGTGACTGGACTCACTAAACATAAAATGAAGACAGGAATGACCAAATCTTTCTTCACCCATTCAGCTTTTAATATTTTTGAATATTTAAAATATGTTTTGGAAGTGTCTTTGTCTTCCCTGGTCTTCTTTTTTTCTATCATCATTTTGATCATTCTACATAAGATTTCTCTTTTTTTTTTTAAGGTGGGTGGGTGGGGGTGTGTGTGTTTTTTGTTTTTCTCTCTATTACATTCATCTCTCTTTTCTTTGATACCTATGATCACCATTAACCACTATAACAGACAAGAATGTCTACTTTAGTCTATGAAGATTTCAATATACCTCCTTCTTTTCGTCATATATTGAACAATTCTTATTACTCTCTGGCAACTGAAATCACACACCTTTATCACTCTTTATCATATTTCAATGTCTTCGTGTTTAAACAAAAATCTGATCATCTCTCAGATATCTCTGCCAAAAATTCTCAGCTCTTCAGTACTTAATTTTAATTACCATCATTGTATAAACAGAAAAAGCAGTATCTTTCCATTTTTAGATGTTTCATACTTGTGCGGAAGCAGCATGTCGTAATGGAAAAAGTATGATCTTTGGCAGAAAAACGCATATCATTAACTGTATGTCCTTACTTAATGGGGATGCTAACACCTGCTTCACAGAGACCTATTTCGGGAATGAAAATAAGATTTTATATGAAAAGTACTTGCCTTAGGGCCCTACATCTCTTTTTCTTCCTCTTCGCCTTTCTCCTTCCCTCTCTTACACATAAAGATATTCAGTTCTACTGGTCCTTCCCTTTTTTTGCAAGTGTTCTTGTATTAACATGCCTAAATGTTAGCCAGGCTGGTATGAAGCAGATGCAAAAGCAGATGGTGAAGCTAGCTCAGGTGCCATTGCTTACGTAGGCACTGTGGAGAGCAGAGGTATCTCTTTAGGGCAGGGAAGCCCTACCAGAAAAGGAATGGAGAGGTGTGGAGATAGTTCAACACCGAGGCTCCCGAAGCTTAGTCAAGATATGGTTTAAAGGTCAACAAGAGGAGATCTAAGGCAAGGAGGCCAATAGACTGGGAAGGGGCAGGGGACATGTTGGAAACTCACTAGAAATGGGGCTAAGCCATAGGCAGAGGCCAGGTGCTGAGACACTAGCTTTTGGAATGGTCACGAAGTCTCTATCCAGCTGACACAAGTTTATTACAAAGGCAAGAGTGTATGGCTGGTCATAAGCAACCACCAAGGGCAAAGTTTCTCCTGGTGGAATAAGGAGCTAGGGCAATGATAATGAGATGGTGACTCAGATCTCATACAGAGTCCCAATCAGCCCTTGGTTTCCTTGGGACTATGCCAGCATTCTTCAGCCTTGGCATCTTCAGACTAAATCCAAATATTTAGCTTCAGAAATCACTTTCTGATTGTTCTTTTTCCTTTTTCTGAAATATAGCTTCTGCATCTTAAGTTTCACTCTCTCACGGTAGGTCTTAAAAGTATGTATCCTTAAGTAACCTTCTTTCCACATTTTTTGTGAAAACTCCAACACGGACTGAAAAATACATAGTTGACTATCATGAACTTTCCAACATCAATCACATTGTGAATTTCAGAAGGCACTTATCATCTATCTTCCTTTTGGGATTTGTACCAGAAATGGTGAAGCTTAAATACTAATTCACAACACTTTACCTTCAGAATGTTACTGAAACAGGATGCTGCAGAGTATAACTACAAACATCATTTAGAAATCTCACACAGGCACTTCAGTTTGGAAAATCAGGCTAAAAAAATACATATTTCTATGTTACTTTGTCACATGTTGTTTGGCACTACTTTTAAAAATCTTAGTGCCAACTTTCCAAAGTGATATTTTTCTCAGGGAACAAGAAGCTCTTGTAATAAGTATGACTAAGATTGCTGCATCCAAAAATTAAGTCAACACATGCAATCAATTTGGCCAGACATGGTTACTTGTAAGCAGTAAATTTTTTTTTTTTTAATGAAAAGTGCCTCTAGGCTATGTCATTTCAGTATCTATTAAAAACTAGCAAAAGACAAGAATAGATTTACTTTAAAGAGCACAGTAGCAATAATATTATTTCTATTTTTCTTTAATACTTCCATTGAGCCTTCAAATAATCAGAAATTCTCCAGCTGCATGAAAAATTACATACAGAACGACTCCCAACGCAATCATGGATGGTCTCATGCTAATCAAGGTTATGGCTTCCTTGTGGATTAGATGCCAAGCAAAAGTTTGTTACTACCCCAACTTTAAGCATATATACAGCACGAAAGACATAAATTTGCATTTAAAATGTCTTATTTACTTAGTTCCTTATTATATCATGTGTATGTGTATTTAATTTTTTTATAAACTCAAATTGTTGGCAACATGATAGATGTATAATAATTTTTAAAGTAAGTTTAAAAGAACAAAGAATCTTCCTAAACTACTTATTCTGGTAATACTTTTGTATACAGTTGGATTTACAAATGAATTAAAAATAGGAGATTATTAAATTAATGGCCTCCACTACATCACAACTCCTGAGTGCACATCCTTATGTAGTCCTCTATAAAACAAACAAAAAAAAAACCCAAACCAGTTGCCAACGAGTTGATTCCAACTTATGGTAACTCCATGTGTTACAGAGTAGAACTGCTCCACAGAGTTTCCTTGACTGCAATCTTCATGGAAGTAGATTGCAAGCCTTATTTCTGTGACACCCCTGGGTGGATTTGAATCGTTAGCCTGTAGGTTAGCGTTGAGTGCAAACCACTTGTACCACCCAGGAAGTCCCCTCTAGCCTGCTGGTAATACATGATCCAACTGACAGTTAGCACCAACAGTCATGGATGAAGCCATTTGAACTATCCAGCTTCTAAGTGATCTCAGGTGAGTCTGGCAGAAGAATCGCCCAAACTGAGCCCAGCCTAGTTTGTTGACCAACAGAATCATAAGAAAATAAAATGATTGTTTTAAGCCCACTGAGTTTTGGAAGTGGTTTGTTACGTAGTAATAGATAACTAACACAGGAGACAGGATAATTTAGAGTAGATGACAACACACAATCAGTAGAGGGAAGGAGGAGGAGGATGTAAATAAACTAACTGGAGTGGTTAAGAGAAAGGATAAAGATGAGTGTGATAGACTAAAAAATGGACCCTCAAAAGATATCCACATCCTAAACCCTAGAACTTGTGAATGTTACATTATATGGCAAAAATGGTCTTTATAGATATGATCAAAGATGCTGAGATGGGAAGATTATCCTGGATTATCTGGACGGGCCCTAAATCAGACCACATGTAATCTTATAAGAGGGAGATAGAGAAAGATTTGAGGACAAACAGAAAACATTGGCCTTGAAGACTGGAGTGATGTGACCACAAACCAAGGAATGCTGACAGCTTCTGGAAGAATCAAGGAATGGATTTTCCCCTCAAGCATCCAGAGGGAGAATGGCCCCACTGACACCTTGATTTTGACCCAGTGATGTTGATTTTGGACTTCTGCCCTCCAGAGCTGTGAGGGAATAAATTTCTGTTGTTTTAAACAACCAAGTTTGTGGTAAATTATTACAGGAAACCAACGCAAAGGGAACACAAGTATATGAGAGATCAGGCTGTCCTTATATTGTGATTTCAAGGGAAAAATTATCTCCGATCACAGAAATGCCTTTTTTTCCTCTAGCAGCAGGTCAAAACTGTTACGGGTTGAATTATACACACACAACACCCCCCCCCAAAAAATATTAAGTACTAACACTTGTATGTGTGAATGTGACCCTGTTTGGAAATAGGGTCTTCGAAGATGTTATCAGTTAGGTTAACCCGAGGTCATACCAGCATAGAATGCATCCTAATTCTGTATGACTGGTAATCTTATAAAAGATAAGATACACAGAAACAGGGAGGTAGAAGAAGGATAGCATGTAATACTGCAGCTGCAAGCTAAAGAACACTCGGGAGCCATCAGAAGCTAGAAGAGAGGCATGGAACAGATTCTCCCTCAAAGCCTCAGAAGCAATCAATATGGCTAACAGCCTGACCTCAGACTCCTAGTTTTCAGAACTGTGAGACAATAAATTTCCATTAATATAAGCCACCTAGCTTGTGGCATTTTGTTATAGGGCACTAACCCATATATCTTGCCAAGGAGTTTAAGGAGAGAGAACATAAAAATGCATAATCTAAAGGGAAAGTGTCAATTTCAGTGGTAAGTAATAAAAATTCTATTTTCTGTCATAGAATCCAATACATAGCCACATGATTTTTTTAAGAAAATGACACCTAAAGTAAATATCAAATGTGCAAGGCATCGGTGCTTTGGCCTCTCCCACGAGGTCCTTGTAGGTTCTAAGTTGCTATTCCTTGTTGCTAAGATAAAATTCATCAAAACATATCCAACTCGATAATCTGGAAACAGGAAATTCACCTTCTAATGTGCATGTGAAAACATAAAGGCTAATTATATAATCGGTCATAGAAAAATTTTTGATAAATTTAAAAAACCAAAATTTTACAAATAAAGAATACAGACCATATTACTCAATAACCATATAAGGAAACTGGAAATTGATAAAATTTTGAAAAAAAGGGCATAGAATTAGAAATTTTACAACTTATTCCTAAAATATTGGGACTGAAGAAAAAATTAAAAGTAAAATCTTTATAAAATAGCAATTAGGTTGGTATATATCAAAACCTATGAAATAGGTCAAAGGTATACTCAAGACATTGTCATAGCTTTAAATGTTTCTTTTTCCTGTTTATACATAAAAATAAGTGATCTGGACAATTTTTAAGCTATAAAAAGATGAAGAGATTTCTTTAAGTAAAAAATAATTGAAAATAATATGAAAAAAAGAAAAACAATGAATTGAATGAATAAATTCCAAAACTCCTAATTTAAATCAGCAACGATGATGACAAACTAGACTATCACTTCTCAAATTGGTGTTTAAAAAAATCAATCCCAAAGGCTAATATGCCAAGAAAAATTCTTCCCCTACACAAATTCTTTATTTTAAACTTCTTTTACTCTTTAAAAAGACTTCAAAAGTTCTCTTTTACTTTAAAACACCACAGATCTTTTCTTATGTTAATATGTACTTTAAATTCTCAAGAGGAGTATTTAGTAAAACTTCCCAAGCTTACTTGTCCTTTTCTGTTATTCTGAGAACAGCATGCAGAATGCTAAACTAGACAAACCTCTAGCAAAACTAGTAAGAAAAAAAAATAATAATAATTAGATCAGAAAAAATGAAATGGAAATAATAACAAATAAAGGAAAAAGTGTATTATAATAGAATGTGATACACAATTGCTCCTTAATTAAAATGGGAAGACATGATTTAAGAAAGCACTCGTTGTCCAGATATGCCTTCCTGTTTATACAGTGTGTGTGCTAAATTAGGATAGGATATTAACTAGAATTATAAGATGGATGAAAAATGCTTAGCTTAAGTCAAATTTTAAGGAATCATTCTATAACAACACCTCAGACTATCCTTTTCTGAGTAAGAGAAGTATAATATATGAAGGAAGACAAGGAAACTTCAAGGGTCCCTACTATAAAAGCAGCAAGCATAGGGGGTTTATTAGGTAAATGTGAGGGGTTCTTAGGGCAAACATGGAAAAAAACAAGGAATGGACTAATCTGGGAATGAGACTATCTCCGATGGAAATAAGTAGAAGACACATCTGCCCTGGAGAAACCACGAGCCTATAGAGCCCAGCAATGAAGTTTCCAAATCCTAGCACTGGGGGCTTAGAAAAGATCAGAGTGGGACTGTAAAGTATTTTTTACTTTACTTATTGCACTCCCAGTAGGTTTCGGCATTAAGATCGTGCTTAATTTGATTTTTTTTTTTTTTTAATTTGATCAGTCTTAGGCAGCTAAGGGAAAATGTGATGGTTAAGGTTGTGTGTTAACTTAGCTGGGCCATGATTCCCAGTGGTTTGGCAGTTATGATATAGTTTGGCAGTTGTATGATGTCGTGATCACTTCCACGATGAGATTTGATATAATGTGATAACGTCCATGATGGGCTCTGCTGTGAGTAGCCAATCAGTTGAAAGGGAGTTTCCTTAGGCTTGTGGCCTGCATCTAATGTAAGTGGGATTTCTGGCGAGGCTTTTGGCCTATTGCTCACTCTGGATCCTGCAGCTGGCTCATGTTTGTCTGATCTCCAGCACCTGGGACCTGAGCTAGCAGCTTACCTGTGGTCTTGCCTGCTGATCTTGGAATTCACCGATCTTCACACCTTGTGAGCAAGAGCCTTGCTCTCTGACCTGCTTGATCCTGGGTTCGCCAGCCTCTGTGGCTGCATGAATCAGGAGAAACCTCTATCCTGAACCATGGACTTGGGGAGCAAAAAGTCAGCAGTTCAAATCCATCGGGTTCTCCTTGGACACCCTATGAGGCAGGGCTACTCTGTCCTAAGGGTAGCTACAAGTAGAAATCGACTCGAAGGCAATGGGTTTTTGTTTATATATATATATATATGCTGTACTGGTTTTGCTTCTCTAGAGAACCCAGATTAAGACAGGAAAAAAAAAATTTAGGAAGTAACTAATAATCAGAATTAACTCGAGGGCCAACTGGTTACTAGTTAACTAATAACCAGGCAGAATGTTAAGGACTATAATTTTCCAGTATGATGCAGACCTAAATATAGCCATTTCTGATTATATTAACAAATCTATAGACTTCATTGAAATGATCTTCATAAAATAAATTAGAATTCTAATCCCACATCTGAGGAAGACTACATGAAGCAGAAAAGTATAGGCCAACCTCCTTTATGAACATAAATATGAAAATCTAAGTGAAATATTAGAAAATACAATGATATTTAGAGAATAACCTGCCCTAACCATTAACAGTTGGAGCCCTGGTGGCACAGTGGTTAAGAGCTGTGGCTGCTAACCCAAAGGTTGGCAGTTTGAATCCACCAGCTGCTCCTTGAAAATCCTATGGGGCAGTTCTACTTTGTTCTATAGAGTCACTACAAGTCAGAATCGACTTGATGGCAACAGGATTTTTTTTTTTTTTTTTGAACCACTAACAACTGTTCTGACCAGGGACACAAAATATGATCCCAGATAGAGTGGGAGAAAAATGTAGAGCAAACCTAAACTCCTAAAAAAGTACAGAGTTATTGGGCTGGTAGAGACTGGAGGATTCTTCGAGATACCCTTTAAATTTAGAACTGAATTCACTTTTGGAGGTCACCTTTCAACCAAATAATAGATTGGCTCATAAAATAAACAATACCATCCCTTAGTACTGTGCTCCTTTAATCTCCTCTATGAGGGCAAATGGTCAAAATTTACCTTAAAGCAAAGAAGGGGGAAGGGCAGGGAATCTAGATTAAACCAGAATGGGAATCATGAGAGTGCTGACACATTGTAAAAAACTGTAACCAATGTCACTGAACAATATGTATAGAAATTGTTAAAGAGGAACTTAATTTGCTGTGTAAACTTTCACCAAAAATACAACAAAATAACAAAAAGGAATAATCTGCCCCAATAAAACAGCTTATTCTTAGTATCCTTTAAAAAATAATCATGTCAAATCAAATTGATATTTGATAAAACTAGTTAATTATTCTAAATGTTTTAAAGAATCTAACTGATGGGAGTGTAGTCGTTGACATGCTCAAGTATGCCCGTGAGCCATCACACAGTGACAGAGAAAATCCATCCTCACTAAAATCCAGGGGCAGATACCCCTGCTCTTATTGTGTTACAATGTTCTAGACATTCCTAACAATTTAATTATGCATGTGAATAAATTAATATATATATATACTTCAACAAATATAATGCAAACTTTGTGTACAAATTATACAGTATACTCAAAAAAGCCAAAAGGAATCGACTAAGCAACCGTTAGATTTGAGAGTTCACAGAAAAAAAAAAGCCAAAAGTGAGATACAAACGCAAAAAATCAATAGTGTTCTTATTCTTTACCAATAAAAATATAATGAAAAAGATAATGCATTTCTAATAGCAATACAAGTATTGTTTGCATAGAAATAATTACAACGAGAAATATATTACCAAAACTAGTACGACTTCTATAATTTTCTGAGAAAAAGTCTGAAATATTTTAATTTTTCCCAGATGCATACTTTGACTCCTAGCGACCCTATAGGACAGAGTAGAACTGCCCCATAGAGTTTCCAAGGAGCTCCTGGTGGATTTGAACTGCCGATCCTTTGGTTAGCAGCCGTAGCACTTAACCACTAAGTCACCAGGATTTCCTCTAGGGTCGCTATGAGTCGGAATCCACTCAACGGCACTAGGTTTGGTTTTTTGGTTTGCATACTTTGATGCATCTTCGATTAAAATAAAAGAGAAAATTTTTGTTACACCATAACATGATTCTGAAGCATTCCTAAAAGACAAAACTCGTGAGAGTAACAAAACAAAAAAAAAATTATTAAAGAGATAAAACTCGACAATGAGGGTGAGGACAGTACTAGCCCTTTGCGATATTAAAAGACATCCACACATACAATGCTTTAAAAGTGAGGGAAAAAAAAAAGATATAAGCACAAAAATAGAAGAACAATGTGCAGGCATGTGTGTATGTGTATCCCAGAAATTACTCATTATATTTATTTTAATTCCTAATAAAAAGAAAATTCCAAATGTACAGTTAAAAAATATAATTCAAAGAAGGTTAGTTCAATCAGCCAGCAATTTGCAGAAAATAACCAGATTGGACCTTCACCTGTTGTTTTCAGTTGCAGCTGAGTCGATTCTGACTCATGGTGACCCCAAGCGTGCAGAGTAGAACAGCTCCACAGGGTTTTCCAGGCCGTGACTTTTCAGAAGCAGATCGCCAGGCCTGTCTTCCGAGGTGCCTCTTGGTGGGTTCAAAGCACCAACCTTTCAGCTCATAGCCAAGCGCTTTCCTGTGTTCTCCACCCGGGAATCTTCACCTACCACCCTTCTGTAAAGACTGGGTTGGCTGGTTGGTTGGTGTCTTTGCACTTTTTGAGATTTTGGATGCAGCGGTTTCCAACCAGAGGTGTGAATCAGAATCTCCTCTAGAACTTTTTCGATATACATATGCCTGGGTCCTACTCCTGGACAATGGAATTCAGTAGCCTAAAGTGCAAAACTCCCTCTCCCTATTAAAAAGGACTGGCATAGTGGGAACAGTTGGGAGACAAACAGATCTGAATTCAAATCCTGACTTTGTTATTTATTGAGTGCATGACTTTAGAAAATTCACCTGGTTCATATGATCCTCAGGTTTTCCTATTATAAAATGAGGATAATAATAACAACTATGCTAAAGGCAATTTTGAAGATGAAGTAATTTTATGTAAAGTACCTATATTTTGTGATTCTAGTTCATTTAAAAATATGCATCCACATAAGCTTGTTTCTCTGTCTAGAAAACCGTGTCTTTAAAAATAAAAGAAATTTTTATAATCTATTTCATTTTTTGCCTTCAGTTCTTAAGGGACAGAACTAAAGGCAAAAAACAAACAGGCAGAAGCACCATCACACAATCTACCACCCCGCCTTTTACTTTACTCAAACCTAAGATACAAAACTTACTCTTAAGTATGGTTAAAAAATGAAAGAGTAAAACAACAAAAACAGGCAAGAACCCAATACATTAAATTATTAACTATTTCTTCTAAAGGAGGACAAGGCATCTAATATTTCTGATGCATGCAACCAAAGACTTAAGTTCAAGCACATAGCAGAACTGCTTCGGTGTTCTAGAAGAGGGTAGTAAAAATACCAGACTTGCTCGATTCCTTAAATTGGGCACCAAACCACCAAAAAAACGCACTGCCATAGAGTCAATTCCGACTCATAGCGATCCTATAGGACAGAGTAGAACTGCCTCTTAGAGTTTCCAAGGAGTGCCTGGTGAATTCGAATTGCTGACCTTTTGGTTAGCAGCTGTAGGTCTTAAACGCTACATCACCAGGGTTTCCAAACTGGGCACAGCCATATGAAAATGGAATAAAACACAATTTTTTTCTTTCAGATTCTCCCAACACCCTTCCAAATGGTCGATTTTCTCTGCTATAATTGTCTTTCAAGTTTCTAATTAAAATTCCTTCACTTAAAGTTCAAAATTGTTATTTCTATATCCCATTCCAAAGACCTTTCTTTTAAAAAAAAGTGTGTTTAGAACATTCTTTCAGTTAGAAAATCATTATTGCTCACTTAGCAACCTATTAACATTCTTAGGAGAATTCTTTCTTACATAAAAAATGTGAAAGGGACAGATTTAAGACAAATGCAACTCCTTTTATGCAAAACGAAACACTTTTTATAATTTTGGTCACAATCTCTAAGTAAACAAAACTTCTATTCTACTGAAATAATGCATCACACATTTCTATCATCCTGACACAAATACACTTTTACTTAGTATTCTGTTTCTGTACCCTTCCTTGTAATACTTGCATGGAGTTTTAATTTTTCCCCAAAACCTCAAGCTACAGATGGATAATTTTATAGTCTTTGGGATGTTTAGCAAAATCATCCCTTACTGAACACTTCCTGCCACCATCTGCCTATTTTAGAGCCAAATAGTACGTTTCTCAGCTTGTTTATTTTTCTCCACAGTCTGTTGTCTGGCATTTTTCTCACCACCTTCTGGCCTCCTGTGTTTTTGAATAGCTGCTCCAATCTGATTGGCTCTGGGCTCTTCCCACCCTTGTGTTCCTGTTCTGTTCTGATTTTTCCAGTGGGTTTTCCATGTCAGTCACTGGGCCAAGTTCTCATTCACACAAAATGTGTTTGCATCACTGTTAGCTGATGATATTTATGTTTTAAACCAATGTATTTACTAAATTCCTGAATCTATCATTCTACATGATTAACTGTATTATTGGTATTATTTGTCTTAGAATAAAGGCTTAGAGATCAAGAAACTCCCAGTTTTCCTCAGAATTCTATTCTAATAGTGAAGACAACCTCATCACAGTCCTTCATAATTTACACTTAGTGAAATGCCCCTTACACAGAACTTATAAAAAAAAAAAAATCCAACTTTGTTGATACTGGGCAGAAACTGATTTTTAGTTCTCACTTCTCTCTTCCACTACAATTACCTACCATGTTCTAGGCAAGGAGCGCTGGTGGCACAATGGTTAAGTGCTCGACTGCTAATCAAAAGGTCAGTGGTTCAAACTCACCAGCCTCCCCACAGGAGAAAAGGCTTGACCATCTGCTCCCTTAAAGATTACAGCCTAGGAAACCTATGGGGTAGTTCTACTCTGTCATATAGAATAGCTATGAGCCAGAATCCACTCAACATACACAACAGCACGTTTCAGGCACATTCCAGGGCCTAGGATTCAACGGTAGATTCAGTGGTAGAAAAGACAGATCTCTTAGTCATCTAGTGCTGTTGCAACAGAAATACCACAAGCGGATGGCTTTAACAAAGAGAAATTTATTTTCTTCACAGTAAAGCAGGCTAGAAGTCCAAACGCAGGGCATCAGCTCTAGGGGAAGGCTTTCTCTCTCTGTCAGCACTGGAGGAAGTTCCTTCTCATCAACCTTCCCCTGGACTAGGAGCTTCTCCATGCAGGAACCGGCAATGTTTTCGTGGTGATATAAGGTACCCCTGTCTCTCTGCTTACTTCTCTCTTTTGTATCTCAAAAGAGATTGGCTTAAAACACAATCTAATCTTGTAGATCTCATCAGTGTAACTGCTGCTAATCGATCTCGTTAACATCATAGTGATAGGATTAACAACAAATAGGAAAGTCACATCAGATGACAAAAAGGGAATCACGGCCTAGCCAAGCTGATACACATGCTTTTAGGGGATACAATTTAATCCATGACAGACAAGGTATTAAAGTTTTAATTTAAAAAAAAGCTGAACATAAGATCCAGACATTTTGGATGCATAAAATAGTGAGATTTCACATATATACTGACATGATCTCCTTAATTTAGTGCTGTTGCTACCAAAAAAAAAAAAAAAAAATCCAAACCCAGTGCCATCGAGTCAATTTCAACTCACATGGATCAAATTAATGCTTCTAAATGAAATTCAGTTGTTACCATCAAAAAAAGCAAAGTCAATGATGAAAAACATTTACTGCCAATAAATATTTGCTAGATGAATGGATGACTACCAGTTCAACTGTTTGCTAAGGCAACCTGGTGGTGCAACAGTTAAGCACTCGGCTGCCACCCAAAAGGCTGGTGACTCAAACCCATCCAGTGTCTCCCAAGGAGAAAGACCTAGCGACCAGCTTCCATTAAGATTACAGCCAAGAAAACCCTATGGAGCAGTTCTACTGTGTCACATGGGGCCACTATGAATGAAAACAAAATTGACTGCACCTAACAACAACAAATACTATTTGCTAGTTTTGCAATACTAGAGTTAATTAATCCCTCTGAGCCTATTTCCTTGTCTGTAAAATTGGAGGTGTAATTCCTACTTCATTAGAATGCTACAGGAATAATTAGAGATAACCCATATAAAGGTAGATCCTATAAAAAATTGCTCAATAACAGATAGCTCTGTCTCTAAGCCAAACACCATCCAGGGTTGTCAATGGAATCATATTTAACTTAGTTTAAGTGTTTTTATATGGCTACATCTGACTTCTTGGGATTCACTCATTAAAATAAAGCCCAATTAAGGAGAAGTGAACAGTTTCCCAATTTTCATAACCATCAACCCCATACCTGCCACTGATCCTTTACCCCACTTACCCGCCCCCACAACCCCTATTCCGCTCCATATTATCTTCTAGTCTGAAAAAACAGCCCTTTTGCTCTGCCTCGTAAGCTTTTTTTTTTTTTTTAAGAAGCTCAGTGGTTGATGTGCCCCTTTCGTAAGGAAATCTATCAGCTCTCCAAATAAAACACAGCCATGGTTCTGCAAGGTTACAATGAAAGAAACATCCCATGTGGTGAAGGGAGGCTCAATGTCAGAGTTCTGACTTTTTATTTTATTCTGGGGTCGCATTCACTCATTGTCTCATTCATTTCTTCAAAAAAATATTTATTGAGTGCCAGGCACTGCCCTAGGTGCTTAGGATGTAAGGCTGAAAATAACAGACAAGGCTGCCCTCGTTGAATTTATGGTCTAACAGGAGATACAATGCAAAACAGAGTGGTAAGGAGGCATATCTAGGACCACCAGAGCATCTGGGGACAATCCTAACCCAGGCTTGGGCAATCAGGAGGACGTAACACCTACACTGAAATCTAGTGAATGAGAAGAAGGTAGTCAGACAAGGATGGAGAAGAATAG
Organism: Loxodonta africana; assembly: GCF_030014295.1. Classification (NCBI taxonomy): domain Eukaryota; kingdom Metazoa; phylum Chordata; class Mammalia; order Proboscidea; family Elephantidae; genus Loxodonta; species Loxodonta africana. The sequence continues at coordinate 22,709,186 of NC_087362.1, forward strand.
AAGAAATGGCATCTGCCAAGGCCTGGAATGAAATAGTGTCTTTGGGCTCTGGAGATCAAGCCAGTTACATCCAGGAGCCCAAATTGTCTACTGCATATTTCTCCCTTTGCTGGTTTCCATTCTGTTACCCTAAAGCCTCCAACATCTTTTGTGCACATGCTTCATCCTACTGCGAGCTACGCTACTGAAAATTAAAACCAGTATTTGTGTTCCCCCTTGGGACAGAGCATTAAGAGGAGCAGCACCCCTGAGGCAGCATGATAGTGGCAGGGTTGACCAATAAGAGATTTCTCAGGGGCAGGTAAAGGGAGAGACACAGCAAGGGGTGGCGGGTGTGGGGGGCAGAGCACAGTCAGGGCCAGAAGACTTCGTTAAATGCTCCCCACACACTCCTCCCTCTACCACCAAGCTTGGAGGATTGGGTGTAGTTTAATTAAGGAGGCCAGAAAGTTTCCTTATACTTTTCCTTGAGGCAATGACACATTTTCACTTAAAATTATGATGGAATTGGCAAAATAGTATAAATAGTAACTGAGTTGGCAGGAGAGTATAAATAAAAGCATCCCTTGTCTAACTCAGCACCTAAGTTTCCAAAATAAAATTAAATCTATGCCTAGAACAGGAGACACTCAAAGCTAGGTTCTGATTCCGATCTGGAGGGTCTAGATCCTAAATAAAAGTGAACTAAACAAACAAAGATCTGCCTCTTTTGAGGACTAGATGTGATAAATTATCTACCTCATTTGAGGACTAGAGAATTAAATGATGTTTAATTTAATTATTGGAAACCCTGGTGGTATAGTGGTTAAGAGTTTGGCTGCTAACCAAAAGGTCGGCAGTTTGAATCCACCAGGCACTCCCTGGAAACCCTATGGAGTAGTTCTACTCTGTCTTATAGGGTCGATATGAATCTGAATCGACTTGATGGCAATGGGTTTTTTGGGTTTTTTTTAAATTTAATTATTGAATATTATTTAAAAAGCAGATGAAAGGCTGTATGTAATAAAGGTGACATATGTCATTATTTGAATGTATTAATACATTGACCTATATAAAAAAGCAGATGAGAGGCTGTATGTAACAAAGGTGACATATGTCATTATTTGAATGTATTAATACATTGACCTATATATTTCTGCATAATTGAAATTATGCATTTTTAAGTTATGAAGTAATTAGATGATGATGGGGACAAGAGAGACATGGAATATAAATGTTCACCAAAAAGTTTATACTCATGGTGAAAATTCAAATATCAGTCACTCTTACCTGCCCCAAAACATACTTTAAGGAAAAGTAATATTGAGAAAATATTAAAGATTGTGGTGACAGGTCCTTTGAATGATGCTGGCTTCACTTTGATGTAGTCAAATATAAATGATTCAAAAAATCTTTAATTACCCTCCAGGAAGCAGTAGTTTTAAAAATATAATTCAGGTCAGTTTTTACATGTAGTTCCCTACCCAGAACCCAGTGCCATCAAGTCGATTCCGACTCATAGTTCCCTAGAGATCAACAATGGGTCCTACAAACAGACATAGGGAGAAACGCACCTCATCGGCTGTCCTTGTATTGGGAGAAGGAAATTAGTTAGCTGCCAAGAAAACCTATAAAGACCTTTCTGGGAAGGTTTTTTCATCAGTCAGAAGGTCAATGATCCAGAGATACTTTCAGGTGTGGCATTACTAACCTTTTCGCCAATTTTATCTATTTTTGATTCATGAATAGCAAGGCTGAGGATGAAATAAATTAAGGGCTCTAAGCCAATTTCTTATTTAAACATATATTCACTTGGAATTAATTTATAATAAGGAAGTCATTACAGGAAAACTCATTCTTCTAAAATTTATTATATTTTGGTTTAAAAAAAAAATGCTTCTCATTCTCCAATCGGGCATTTTTCAAAGTCACTATAGTTCAATTCAAAAATGGCAAATAAATCTTAAGGAAATATCCAGCTATCCCTACAGTCATGCGAGGTGGGTCTTTCAAGTTCAATTTTAATTTTATTTATGAATAAATTCTTCTGGATTACTTTACTTTCTAAATATGTCATTTAGGTTATTTTTGTTCAATATTTCTTCTGACAAATTGTGTAAACCAGTTGCTTTTCATCAAACGACCTTAATAATGGTGCCAGGTAACCTACAAGAGAGTACTGTTCAGGCTGTTAACATACACACACACACAATTTATGCAAGAAAATGTTCTTGGCTTCCTGATTGCAACACTGTTCTTATTTTTTCTTACCCTTAGAAACATAACAAATTTTGTTTCTGACTTTAAGATGTGTATAAATACTCTCAGATTATTCAAGCTCACCAGTCTTTGAAGCGTGTCACCCTACTCATTACAACATTCTTAAAAAGTTACAGCTTTGCTTTTACTTGTCATAAAAATAAAGTTTGTGTTTTTTTTGGAATAAAATTTTATTCAAAGGAGCAGGGCTATTTTCAAGATACATTCAATCTGATCAATTTGATAGATTAAGACTGTCTTCAAGGAGAAATTCCTCAAATTATATAAAAATGAATGAAACAACAAAAGTTTAAAATGTGAACTTTTGAAACTCTACATCCGATTATATTGCAGAAAAAATATAAATGTCTTTTGAAAATAAAAATATAATCCCAAACATTTTTTCCCAGTGTACTTTAAGCAAGCTTAAGAAATGTTTCATACTGAACATTCTTTTTGCCCATATTGAAAATAGAGTATTTATCCAATGCTATTTTTATTAATAATTTAACTTAGAGTAGAATCACAAATATGCATGAATGGAAGATCACTTGTTCTCTTCCTGTAGTCAGAAAAACCTTTGACTATACTCTTCCAGAAAGATGGAAAGCTACTCAATTTTCAGGTATCTTCAGGCACATCTATGCCAGAACCTCTAGGAAGACAAAGCCTCAAACGATGTCTTCTCTGATCCCTTGGACAGTGTTGCTTCCTCTTTTATGTTTCCACAGCACTCTGCTCAAACCTATACTATAACACTTAGCCCCACCCCATCGTGGAGTCAATTCTGACTCATAGTGTCCCTGTAAGGACAGAGTAGAACTGCACCATAGGGTTTCCAAGGCTGTAAACCTTTACAGAAGAAGGCTGTCACATCTTTTTCCTGTGGTGCTGCTGGTGGGTTGGAACCACATGCTGTAATTACCTATTTACAAATCAGTTCCCCATACAAATATTTCCAAGGCATTTGAATGATCCACCCTCTTTTATTTGAGAAAATAAGCTCAGAAAGTTTAAGTAACTGGCCTGAAGTCACAAAGGCAGTAAGTGATAAAGCCAGAATTCGATTAAGAAGTATCTGGTGCTACAGCCCCTCAAACTCTTGCCTTCTGCCCAACATACCTGATGCAGCAGGTGTTCAGAACAAGACTGTTTATCAATTAGATGTACTATGGATACATTAAAACACATTCTGTGATGTTGTGTTCAGTGCTGGAGAGAACTGGTTGAACAAGCTCTCCCATCCCCTACTCTCCCCACTCTCTGCTTCAGCCTCATGCTCATGAGGTTTCCAGTCCAGGGAAGGAGACAATGAAGGTACAATTACAGCACACTGTGGAGAAGTGACATTATGTAGAGGTTGAAAGAAAAATGGTAGTTAGCCACTCCAAGGAGGGTAGCGTAAGAAGTAGGAAGGAAAGCAAAGAGTGTCTGTGGCAGGAGAGACAGCATATGTAACATGAGGGACAAGAAAAAGAATGTCTTGTTCAAATGAGAAAAGTTCAGTATGACTAGAGCTCAAAGGGAGCAACAAGAGACAAAGCTGAAGAGGTATGCAGGGAGCCATCATGAAGCACCTCGAGGGCATGCTAAGGAGGTTTGAGCTTGATCCTAAGAGTAAAGGGGAATCATCAGAAGGCTTTAAGCAGAAGAGTGAGCTAGATCTTGTGTTTGAGAAAAATCACTGGCAATAATTGGGAGACAGGAAATGAAAGGGTATGGTTGATGTGAAGCCAGGAACCCAAGAAGGAGTCTTAGACGTTAATCAAGGCAAGAGGTGAAGGAGATGACTCTAGTTCTCCCTCATGTATGACTTTAAGTCAAGTTTAAATTTTTCTAACATTTCACATTTTTAAAATGTGAGGGATAATACTTGCCCCGTCTCCCTCACAGGGTCTTTTTGAAGATGAAGATAAAGCACATAATGACAGAGCTGATTGCACACAACAGGATGGTGTGGTGGCTAAGAGCATGGGTTCTAGGATACCAAAGTCAAAGTTTTAATCTTGGTTCCACATTTCCTGACTTGAGATTTTGGGCAAGTTGTGTAACCTCTCTGTGACTTAGTTTCCTAATCTGTAAAACAGAGGCAATAATTGTACCTGATTCATAGTGTTTGTTGACAGGATTTAATGGAATAATGTCTGTTCTATTTATTGCCACATCTTCAGCACCTAGAAGTGTGCCTGGAGCGTATTTAGTGCTTAACTAACGTTAGTATTTATTTTAAAATTACAAAGGACTATGACTCCACAGCAATGTTTTTTTTGTTTGGTTTAATATAACTGTAAAAGGTATTTCATGCCTACAATTTTCCCCACCACCAAACCATATAAAAAATATCCACAACCTCTAATTTAACCACACATCTGTTCTTTTAAACATAAAAGTAAACTTGCATTTAAACAAAAGTAAACTTCCCTTTTGTTTCTTCCTTAACTTTTCCATAATGTGCTTTAAACTCTTTCAAACAAAGCCTCTTTTGTTTAGTGCATATGTAAGCCCTAACGTTCAGGCTGGCTGGGGCCCTTTAAACCATCTAATTCTGCTCTGCATGTAGACAGTTCCACTATAAAAGCTGTCCCGTGGGTGCAGGTTCAGCACCTTTTAAAGACATATTAGCTCATCCAATAGCTGCTAAGCAGCCATTTACCACACTAAAACAATTATGAAGAATTATTAAAAAGATGATTCCCTTGCAGATGGGAAGTACTTTCATTTTAAATAGATAATTTCACTCTCATGGAGGAATTTAAAGACACTCCGGCCCCCACTCTTTGCCACACCACTCTCCTGCCCACTCCTTCCAATAAAGAAAGCTTTCTCCTCCAGTCATCATTCGCAAGTGTACTGTTTCATTGAGCAAAACTAGAATCCGCTGAACTACTTACCATTCACTGTAATAAAAGCACACTTTTCACTCTGAATAAAATTATGGCATTAATGATTTTATTAGAGAAATAAAATATGTTTGCCATGAACCCTACATCCTTACAGTTACCTAGATATCCATGCCAGACTGTGCCAAGGCACATCACAAGCTTGCCTTGGGTACTAAAAATAATTAGAATTCAAGTGACCATACCTAGAAAAGAGCAGAAAGCTCGTTGTCATTTTTATTCAATGGAAGGCAAGAGGGGGAAGATGCATTCATTGAATAAGGCTGTTTTGGGCCAATCATTTGGTAATTTATATGGCATCGAATCACCAACTATGTAGAACATCACATGTACCTCAAGGTGGTTGACTGTAAGCTCCACAGGATGCAATAAACTAAACTAAAACAAAGGAGGAGAGGGAAGGAGGAAAAAAAAGATAGAGGAGAGGGAAAGAAGAAGGCAAGGAGAGAGGAAGGAAACAAGGGAGGGAAGGAGGAAAAAGGTAGTGAGGAAAGGAGAAAGTAAGGAAGGGAGTGGGAGGGAGGAAGGAAAGGATAGCAAAAGGTGGAAAGGATAGCAAAAGGTGGGAAGGATGGAAGGAGGAGGAAGGAGGGAAAAAAATTGACAAAGAAATCTGTTTTTAAATAAGTACCCATAACACCTCTTTTATGCTACTAAAAAAAAAAAAAAAAAAACCTTTCCAACAATGCCTTTTTGTTTTAATAATTTCTTTCCACAGAGAAGGGAAAAAGGGGGGGAATATTCCCTTCTGGAGAAAACAAAGAGGCCAACTTTCAGATACAATGAGCTGGTTTTTTATTTTAAGTAATACTGTGGTCAAGATCCCCAAAGGTATTGGAGTAATCACTTCCCTATTTCCTCCAGGATTGGAAAGACTAAATAATGCCCCCCACGCACCACTCTCTGGGGTCCTGATCCACCTCTCAGTGCAGCCAGGAAATCGCCTTTGACATCCTCTGAAACCAGGCTTGCTGCCGGATTTCTGTTTTTTACCTTCAAATCTACAGAAAGGCAACCTCGACACACACACACACACACACACCCCTCCCTACAGCTAAGAGGTATGATAGCAACACAAACGAAAAGAATTGCAACAATGTAAAATGCATAAAATTAATTGTGAGCAAGATTTTCTCATTATCTAATCTCAGGCTTCCATTTAAGCCTTCTTAAAATATTATTTAATTAATTACTCCACCTTCTGTTTTGGGAAAGTTGTTCTTCTGAGTGAATTTTTCATATAGTGCAAGATTGACCCATTAGGGTCTCTGATATTTAAAAAAAAATAATAATAATCTTTGTGTAGTTGACCTCCTCTTTGGTATCTTTTCTTATTTCCTTAGTTGCCAACTTATAAAAAGTCCACCTCTTAACACAAGAATTACTGAGATTCTATTTCAGTACATTCTGGATGACAAGATCCCAAATGTGTAATAAAAATAAGTCACCATTAATAGCTGGGCCTTTGGCAGCTGAGAGTGTTGCTGGTCTCTTTTGTTTACTCACCCAGCTCGGGTGTGATTTCTACTTTGGGCACAGCTGTGAATAGGACCATTAATAACCAGGCTCCATTAAAAAGGAATTGGTCCAGAGTTCTGGGCTTCAATGATTCTTTTTTTCAACCTTTTACAAATTGAAGTTGTTCTTCTGAGTGAATTTTTCATATAGTTCAAGATTGACCCATTAAGATCTCTGATATTTTTTTTAAAAAAAGCTTTCTGTAGTTGACAAACTGACATCAGGAAGGGAGAAACGGGTACATAAGCCTGAGATTCTGTAAATCCCATTAATACTGGGCCTGCAGTGAAGTTTTACAGAACTCTACAATGTGACAGGTCTTGAGTGAGCATAAAGTATAAACAAACTATAAAAAATAAAACAGTTCAATAAAGACTGGCCCATTCACACTCATCCCAGGATGACAGCATCACAGTTTTTTACCGCTTCTTCTAAAAAGGCGGTTGCACTGCTGTGTCTATAGGGTAACTATGGGTCAGAATCAACTTGATGGCAGTGGGTTTACTGCTGTTGTTGATATTTTCTTAATCAAAGTTTCATTTGTATATTGAAAGACTTGGAGTCAAAAAGAAAATTATTTATTTGTTTATTTATTCGTCTCGGATACAAATGGCAACTATTCACTTGGAGCAATTGTTTTAACCTGAATGAACCTGACATTGGGATGTAAGGGTGGCCAGGGAATTTCAACCAACCTCGCTCACGCTGCTTTCTTATATTCAGTTTAATAATCTGGTGGCTATCTCTGCACTTTGCACGTCAGCCACGCCAGAGCCACCCCTCCAGCTTCTACCACGAGCTTGCTCATGCAACAAGAGCTTCGCTGCTCTGGGCGTATTTGTGGGGAAAAAAAAAAAAGTAAGAAGGAGCCATTGCTGCTCTGTGATTTCACCAGTTAGAGGTAAAAACTCAAGATGACCCAGAAAGGAATTCATTCTCGTAATGTTACCTGCAGAAATTTTTTCCAACCCTAATGAGAATTAACAGTTTACTCCTCTATACACACTTAGCCCTTTGTAACTATTACCAACTTTAGATTATTTTTTCTTGTGTCTCCATCCATCCCAACTAAAAGCTCTTGTGAGTATCAGGAATTAGAGGAATGATGATAGTGTATTACTGTGGTTCTCCGAAGTTTGGTTCCTGAACCATTCGCATCAGCGCCCCTGGGAACTTGTTAGAAATGCAAATTTCCAAGCCTCATCTCAGACCTACCGAATCTGATACTCCAGTAGGGCCCAGCAGCTGTGTTTTAACAAATTTTCCAGGTGATTCTGATGCAGGCTCAAGTTTAAGAATCACTGTATTCTGAATACTGAAACAAGCACAGCTTTTTAAAGCATATAAACTAAGGTTATTTTCATTCTTACTGCACCACTTATTAGCTGGTGGGTGACATTAAGCAAGTCACTTGACATCTTTGAGTTGCCTCTTCTTACTATGAAATGGACCAAAAATAAAAACTAAAAACCAAATCCATCGCCATGCAGTCAGTTCTGATTCACATCAACCTTATAGGACGGAGTAGAACTGCCCCTACAGGGTTTCCAAGGCTGTAAATCTTTATGCTACTGCCACATCTTTCTCCCATGGAGCAGCTAGTGGGTTTGAACCTCCGACCTTTCGATTAACAGCTGAATACTTTAACAACTGCTCCACCAGGGCTCCTTATGAAATGGAAAGGGTACTAAACAATGCTGACATAAATAAGTCCTCAATAAATGCCACTACCCTGATATTCCGTGTCTTTGAGGCCTGGTGTCTGGCCAACACTCTGAAAATACTTTGCCTTCCATTCTTATTTGCTTAATTTAACCAAACTGAACTGAATGAAATGAAAAAATAGACATAGCCAAACCATTTGAAATCAAACCTTAATGCATCTACAAGCAACAATACTCATGTGTATATATATATATATGGAAACCCTGGTGGCGTAGTGGTTAAGTGCTATGGCTGCTAACCAGAAGGTCAGTAGTTCAAATCTACCAGGCGTTCCTTAGAAAGTTTATGGGGCAGTTTTACTCTGACCTATAGGGTCGCTAAGAGTTGGAACTGACTTGATGGCAATGGGGTATGTATGTATGTGTGTATATATACATATATATATACACACATACATACATGCTTATAATAGCTGAGGAAGAAAGTCACAGAAAATGCCAATGCAGAAATATTCCAGTTCAGTAATCTTGATTCTCTGTCTCATTGTGACCCTCCTGTCATCTCAAATTCCTGCCATATCTTTGCCACAATGGAAATTCCATTCTCAGCTATATAAAGATCCTACCAATCTCCCAATTTCTGCCATACTCTCTGGAAATAAGTTATGGTACCCATAACTTATTTATACTATAACAGTTGTTTGCTAAATAACTCCCTTCAGTTGGAAATGATAACTTTCCTCCCATACTGCAGTCTGGGATTTAGCCTTGGAAAGTTATAGCAATCCTTGATATCTGGGGAAACTAATAAAGTCAGTTCACCAGAGGTGAAAGCAGGGAGAGTGGGGAACAAAAAAAGACTTTTCAACAAATGATGCTGGGATAACTAGATATTCACAAAGAATGAAGTTAGACCGCTACCTCACACTACACACAAAAATCAAGTCAAAATGGATCAAAGCCCTAAAAATAAGAGATAAAATTCTTAGAAGAAAATATTGGTGTAAATGTTTGTGACCTTGGGTTAGATAATAGTTTCTTAGACATGACACAAAAATCACAACAAAAAAGAAAAAATAGATAAAATGGAATCATCAAAATTAAAAACTCCTGCACTTCAAAGGACACCACGAAGAAAGTGAAAAAAAGGAACCCATAGAATGAGAGAACATTTTTGTAAATCATATATCTGACACGGGACTTGTTTCTGGAATATATAAAGAACTTTTACTACTCAATAATAGACAAACAACTCAATTCAAAAATGGGTAAGGGATATGAATCAGCATTTCCCCAAAGATACACAATGGCCAATAAGCACTTGAAAAGATGCTTAACATCATCAGAAATTAGGGAAATCTAAATCAAACTTACAATGAGATACCACTTCATATCTATTACACTGGCTATAATCAAAAAGACAGGTGATAACAAGTGTTGGCAAGGATATGGAGAAACTGGAACTCTCTTACACTGCTGGTCAGAATGTAAAATGGTGCAGCCACTTTGGAAAACTTTCTGGCAATTCCTCAGAAGATTAAACATAGTAACCATAAACCATAGGACCTGGTAATTCCACACCTAGGCATATACACAAGAGAAATAAAAATATACACCTACATAAAAACTTGTATATTAAAGTTCACAGCAGCATAATTCATAATTTTCAAAAAGTAGAAACAGCTCAAATGTTTATCAACTAATGAATGGACAAATATGCTATATCTGTACAATGGAATATTATTTGGCAATAAAAAGGAATGAAGTACTGATGCATGCTACAACATGAGTGAAACTTGAAAACATTATGCCAAGTGAAACAGTTACAAAAGACCACATATTGGATGATTCCATTTATATGACTTGTCTCACCCAACCCACTAACCCACTGCTGTTGAGTCGATTCTGACTCACACTGGCCCTGCAGGATAGGGTTTCCAAGGGTGTAAATCTACAGAAGCAAACGTTCACATCTTTTTACCGTGGAGCAGCTGGTGGGTTCCAACCGCCAACCTTTCAGTTAGCAGCCAAGTGCTTTAACCACTCCACCACCAGGGCAAATCTATATATAAAACCCAAACCAAACCCACTGCCATCGAGTCGATTCCGACTCATAGCAACTCTGTATATATATATAAGATCAGAAAATAGATTAGTTGTTGCCTTGGGTTGGGAGAGAAGAGTGGTTGGGATTGAAATGGGGAGTCATTGCTCTTTTGGGAGTGATAAAAAAGATCCTAAAAGTTATTGTGGTCATGGTTACACAGCCTCGTGAATATACTAAACACCATTGAATTTTATACTTTAAATGAATAAATTGCTTGGTGTGTGAACTATATCTCAATAAAGCTATATTTAAGAAAATAATATTAACAGAACAAGGATTTTCAGCTATTAAAAAAAAAAAAAAGAGAGCCAACTTTTAGGACAGACCTTGAGAACAATTTAACTCTAAAATCTCAGAAGAAAACTGTGAAGATAGTTCAATTACGGTCTCTTTGATTATATTAAAAGGGATAAAAGAAAAGATTAAACGCATGAATCTTAAGAGGCTCTCAACTTCCTCTTTTCACGTTGTTAGAAAGCCAGAAAGTACATTCCCCATGGTATATGCTGCAATTCAAATTTTGTTCAACAATTAAAGCATTGTAACATTGGTGATAGTGACAGGGTTTTAGAGTTGGGGCCCTAGGGATTGCCTATTCCAGCTCCCAGCTTTTACAAAAATAAACCTTTCTAACATTTTTCATAGCAGTCCAAACTGCTTCCCCTTTGGTATTCAGACACTAGTTTTTATTCAATACAGTTCTAATCAAATGTCTTCTGAACATCCCTTTCTTGCTCTCAAAAGAATGTAGATTTTTAATCTTAAATTTCTTACATCGTATTCTTATCACACTTAAAACCTATTGCCATCAAGTCGATTCCAACTCATAGGGACACTACAGGACAGAGTAGAATTGCCCCATAGAGTCTCCAAGGAGTGCCTGGTGGATTTGAACTGCCAACCTTTTTGGTTAGCAGCCTAGCTCTTAACCACTGTGCCACCAGTGTCTCCTTATAATATTTAGTTGGTTTGAACCTTTGTTGTAGTGATAGGTGGTAGTGGTCTCCTTTGTGATGTATACACATCAAAAACCACTCTTCAGCTTTTTCCTTTTAACTCTTTGTCTAGAAGCTTATTCAGAGTTTTGAAAGAATCAGCTAGCTATCCAAATACCTCTTTATAGCCACCATTTATTTTTAGTTGGTTCAGAACTTTTTTTAATCCGAGCTAAAGTTTGGCATGTTTGCACTTCAGTTCAAGGCCAAATAGTTTCCAATGTTTGGTTGTTTCAAATCCAGAAAAGGGGAGGGGGCATCTGGCACATTACATTCAGGGTTTCAAAACAATAATGACTATTATTAAAAAAAAAGAAAAGATTTTAGAAGTGTAAGACCTAGCTAGTTTTCTCAAAGAAAAAGAATATTTCCTTCCATTTCCCAACTTGCCGAATTTCTTAGGTTTTTCATATTGACTGTCTGTCTCCTCTTCAGTGGAGACAGATGTTTCTGTGGTATATTTAAAATTTTATATCTTAATTCACATGGCATCATGTAATGGGCCAGAATCAGTTAAATCACAAATATTTTCTAAGAGTGAATTATTTAGTTCGAGGAGTCTCAGTAACTACAATAATCACAAAAGTATCACAAATGGGGAATCCCTGGATGGTGCAAACAGTTTAGCGCTTAGCTGCTAACAAAAAGTTTGGAACTCCGAGTCTACTCAGACACATCTTGGCAGAAAGAAACTGCCAAAAAATTAGCCATTGAAAACAGCATAGAGCACAGTTCTACTTTGACACATACAGGGTCGCCATGAGTCAGAGCTGACAGCCAAGCAACTGGGTTTAGTATCACAAACGGGACTAATCATTTCTAAAATTCACTGCCACCAGGGCTCCCATTCAAAGATATGAGGAGGTAAATGAATGTCTAAATAAACACTGAGTGAATCCGGCTACAAATGTTTGTCATCACTATTATTATTCTCCCTCTCTATCACAAAATGGATTGGAACAAAAACAACAGTGATATTTTGTTCTATAAAGAAGCTTTATTAATATTTATTATTGATAAAAGTGAAGTTATAATATTCTGAAGAAGTGATATGAAAAATAAATAACTGCAGATTTATCTCCTTTCCCTATCTATATTTTTCTCCTCATCCATTGCCACCAGCCTCTTCCAAATCTCTATCAAATTATTCCACCATTACTTCAACAGGCTCCTGGCCAGCCTCCCTGCCTCCACTCCCAGTCCATCTGACTTAATATTAAAATGACTTAATTTACTAAAACATCACTTCCTATGCTTATAAACCTACAAAAGTTCCTTTACCCACTGTAATGTCTAAACTCCTCTGTCAAGCTTTCAGGCCTTATATGATATGGTGTCACCCAATCTTTTCAAAAATATTTTGTGTTCCCCAAAACATGGACCTTCCTCCACTCAGGTAGATGTTCTACATCTCACCAAAATAGGAAATACAGGAGGTATCTTGGTCATCTAGTGCTGCTATGACAGAAATACCACAAGTGGACGGCTTTACCAAAGAGAAGTTTATTCTTTCACAGTCTAGTAGGTTAGAAGTCCAAATTCAGGGCACTGGCTACAAGGGAAGCCTTTCTGTCTCTGTTGGCTCTGGAGGAAGGTCCTTGTCTTCAATCTTCCCCTGGCAGAGGACCTTCTCAGGCCCAGGGCCCTGTGTCCAAAGGACGCGCTCTGCTCCTGGTGCTGCTTTCTTGGTTGTATGAGGTTCCCATCTCTCTGCTTGCTTCCCTTTCCTTTTATCTCTTGATAAGGAGATAAAAGGTGGTATAGGCCAACCCCAGGGAAACTCCTTTCTCATTGGATTAGGCGGGCGACCTGAGTAAGGGTGGTGTTACAATCCCACCCTAATCCTCTCAACATAAAATTACAGTCACAAAATGGAGGACATTCACACAATACCGGGGGAATCATGGCCCAGCCAAATTGATACACACATTTTGGGGGGGACATAATCCAATCCATGACAGGAGGAGAATCAGGCTTAGGGAATAAAAATAATCCCTTTATTTATTAAGTGTATACTTTTTGCCATGCATTGTGCGAAGCACTTTAACATGTGCTATCTCATTTCATCCCAACATAAATCTTAAGTGATACATTTTCCTGATTTTACAGAAGGAAACTGAGCCTCATAGAAATTAAATGTCTTGTTCAAGGTCTCAAAGGTAATATATGGCAGGCTGGCAAGCTATAGTTATCTTACTCCAATGCTCAAGTTCTTGCCCACATGTTGAATCTGAGTTACAGAAAAAGTGTCCACTAGGCAGATGAATATGCAAATCTGAAGCTCACTGGGAGACTAGAGGTATATTTTGCAGTCATTAGCTTACAGGTAGCTGTACTATCGTGTGCCTGTTATGAATGAGTTTCTCCAAGGAGAGTGTATGTAATGGGAAGAGAAGAAACCAAAAACAGAACTCTGAGCAATCCCACCATTTACAGGGTGGAGAGAAGAGGAGACCTCAGAAAATACCGAGAAAGAGCAGTGTCCTGGATATCTAGTGCTGCTATAATAGAAATAACACAAGTGGAGGATGGTTTTAACAAAGAGAAATTTATTCTCTCACAGTCTAGGAGGCTAGAAGTCCAAATTCAGGGTGCCAGCACCAGGGGAAGGCTTTCTCTCTCTATTGACTCTGGCGGAAGGTGCTGTCATCAATCTTCCCCAGTCTAGAAGCCTCTCAGTGCAAGGACCCCAGGTCCGAAGGACGCGCTCCTCACCCTGGTTCTTCCTTCTTGGTGGTATGAGGCCCTCCTATCTCTCTGCTCACTTTTCTCTTTTATATCTCAAAAGAGATTGACTCAAGATACAACCCAATCTTGTAGATTGAGTCCTGCCTCATTAACATAACTGCCTCTAATCCTGCCTCGTTAACATAGAGGTAGGATTTACAGCACATAGGAAAATCACATCAGATGACAAAATGGTGAACAATCACACAATAGTGGGAATCATGGCCTACCCAAGTTGACAAACATTTCAAGGGGACACAATTAAATCCATAATAAGCTGTAAGGAAGGTAGGAAGAGAGCTAGGAGAGTTATCTAGAGCTAGTCAAGGTCAAGTTTCAAATCACAGTAGAGGAGAGTGATCAACTGTGTAAAGCAAAATAATCAAAGATGATCAAATAAAATAAAGATTGTTTCTCACTGAAATTGGTGATTCAGAGCTAGGTGACTCATAACTTATCCAAGCCAGGACACTTTTGATAATGAAAGAGGGAACTATTAACAAATACACCAGTACTACGGATGTATTACCATGCAAATCAGTACATAAGGTTTTACCCTGTTAAGAGGTCAGAGGTTCCTGGGTGGTGCAAATAGTTTGTGCTTGGAATCCCTGGTGGTGTAGTGGTTAAGTGCTATGGCTGCTAACCAGGAGGCTGGCAGTTCAAATCCACCACGTGCTCCTTGGAATCTCTATGCGGCAGTTCTACTCTGTCCTATAGGGTCGCTATGAGTCGGAATCAACTCGACAGCAGTGGGTTTGGGTTTTTTTGGTACTAACTGAAAGGTTGGTCATAAGAATCCACCAAGCAGTGCCACAGAAGAAAGGCCTGGTGATCTGATCCCATAAAGATTACAGCCAAGAAAACCCTATTGAGCAGTTCTACTCTGTAAAACATGGGTTGCCATGAGTTGGAATCAACTTGATGGGAATGGATTTGGTTTTGGTTTATTATGAGGTCTCTGGTGGCCTTCGTGAAAACGGTTTCAGTAGAGTGATGAAGTGGAAGCCACATTGCTGTGAACTCAGGAAGGAATGTGCAATAAGGACATGCAGAGAGAGTAAGCAGATTAATCTTTCAAGAAGCTTGGTTTGATCCATGGGCGAGGAAAGGTAGTGTTAGAGGGCAACCTACCCTCCACTCATTCATCCCTTTGTCTGGTTTCTTCCTCTCAACTCTCAACTGAACTTCCTCTCAACTGAAACTGTTTTCCCAAACGTCACCAGTGATTTCCACCCAATTCAGTGAGTGAATGACCTTTACTCAGTCTTTTGTTTCAGCTTCCACAACATTTGTCATTATCATATGACCCCTACCTTTTCTTGACATTTTCTCTTCCCATGATTTCAATGGCACTGACTTATATCAGTTGTTTCTATTTCTCTGACTACTTCTCTTTGCTTTCTTCTTCCTCCTCTAGCCTTAAAAATCCTGATGTATTCTAAAGTCTGCCTTAAGACATCTTCTTGCCTTTGTCTATTCTCTCTCCCTCAGTGATCTCACTCACCATCACTGCTTCCGCCTTTACTGCTATGTAAGTGACTCCCAAATCTTTTCCCCTGTCCTCAAGTTCTCTCCTGAAATGAAGATCCTCCCTCATTTCAAACTAATGACCATACCTCTAGCTCCTGGTGGTTGATACACCAACACCTCACTACCAGAACCAAAAAAACCCATTGCCGTCAAGTCGATTCCAACTCATAGCGACCCTACAGGATAGATTAGAACTGCCCCATAGGGTTTCCAAGGAGCAGCTGGTGGATTTGAACCACTGACCTTTTGGTTAGCAGCTAAGCTCTTAACCACTTCACCACCAGGGCTCCAACATCTCACTAAACCTGTCAAAAGCATACTCGCCCTATCTCTTAACTCAGCAACTCGTACATTTTCTATTTCTATTAATTTTCAAGCAAATGAAGTCTAAACCTTCAATCTGGCATTCAAGGACATTCATGATATGACCAAAGCCCATCTGTTAAGATTTTTCTTCCTCTACATGTACAGTGTCCCTTGGTGGTGCAAACAGTTTGCACTCATCTACCACTCAAAAGGTTGGTACTTTGAACCCACACAGCAACACCTCAGAAGAAAAGCCTGGTGCTCTACTACCAAAAAATCTGCCACTGTAAACCCTGTGGAGCTCAGTTCTAGTCTACTCTGTAACACGTGGGGTCAGCATGAGTCGCAATCAACTTGATAGCAGCAACTTGATAGAGAGATTGGGGTTATAACTTTAATGAATCTCACTGTTTCCTCCTAGAATTCCCTTCTTTCCTCATCTACACTGCTAAGATTCCAGTCTATTTAGAACACTTCCTCCAGAGATACTTTCCTGGTATCATTGTTGAAGGCATCCTCCTCCATTCTTTAATCTTGAACTTCACTTTGTATTTCTCTTAAGGTATTTTTCATATGCTATCTTGATTATCATAATGTACATGTGTCTTACGCTCAGTACTAAATTAGAAGCTCCTTAAAAATAGGGTATATCTCTAATTAGATACCAAAGCCAATTGCCGCCAAGTCAATTCTGACTCATGGTGAATCTGTGTATGTCAAAGTAGAATTGTGGTCCATAGGGTTTTCAATAGTTGTGACCTTTTGGAGGTAGATTGCCAGGACTTTCTTCCGAGGTGCCTCTGGGTTGATTCGAACTGCCAGTCTTTTGGTTAGTAGCCAAGCGCTTAATCATTTGCACTACTAATGGACTCTAATTAGATACACAACCTATATTTATTGTTTAGAATGGGTAATTATCATTAGTGTAATAGATGTACTTGATATTTGTCATGGATTGAATTATGTTCCCCCAAAAATGTGTGCATCAACTTGGTTAGGCCATGATTCCTAGTATTGTGTGGTTGTCTTCCATTTTGTGATTGTAATTGTATGTTAAGAGGATTAGGGTGGGATTGTAACACAACCCTTACTCAGGTTATCTCCCTGATCCAACGTAAAGGGAGTTTCCCTGGGGTGTGGCCTATACCACCTTTTATCTCTCAAGAGATAAAAGGAAAGGGAAGTAAGCAGAGAGTTGGGGATTTCATACCACCAAGAAAGCAGCGCTGGGAGTAGAGCGCATCCTTTGGGCCTGAGGTTTCTGCACTGAGATGCTCCCAGACCAAGAGAGGGTGGATGACAAGGACTTTCCTTCAGAGTCAACAGGAAGAGAAAGCCTTCCCCTGGAGCTGACACCCTGAATTTGGACTTCTAGCCTACTAGACTGTAAGAAAATTAATTTCTCTTTGTTAAAGCCATCCACTTGTGTATTTGTTATAACAGCACTAGATGACTAAGACAACATCTTTTCACGTCGTACTCAGAAATCCGGGATATTTATCACCATCAAATGAAAAAGAAAAACTGATGACTACTCATGTTCTACTCGACGTTCAAGAGAAAGTTTCAGGAATTGACGGAATACCAACTGAGATGTTTCAACAAACGGATGCAGCCCCCTGGCTAACTGACTGGAAGAGATTCATATTTATCCCTATTCTCAAGAAAAGTGATCCAACTGAATTCTGAAATTACCGAACAATATCATCAATATCACACGCAAGTAAAATTTTGCTGAAGATCATTCAAAAGTACCTGCAGCAGTATATCGACAAGGAACCGCCAGAAACTCAAGTCAGATTCAGAAGAGGAAATGGAACCAGGGATATCATTGCTGATGTCAGACGGATCCTGGCTGAAAGCAGAGAATACCCGAAAGATGTTTACCTGTATTTTATCCAACTGTGTGGATCAGAACAAATTATGGATAACGTTGTGAAGAATGAGAATTCGAGAACGCTTATTTGTGCTCATGAGGAACCTTTATATAGATCACGAGGCAGTCATTCAAACTGAACAAATGGATACTTCGTGGTTTAAAGTCAGGAAAGGTGCATATCAGGGTTGTATCCCTTCGCCATACCTATTCAATCTGTATGCTGAACAAATAATCCAAAAAGCTGGACAATATGAAGAACAGAGATCAAGACTGGAGGAAGACTCATTAATAACCCATGATGTGCAGATGACACAACCTCGCTTGCTGAAAGTGATGAAGACTTGAAGCACTTACTGATGAGGATCAAAGACCACACCCTTCGGTATGGATTACACCTCAGCATAAAGAAAACAAAAATCCTCACAACTAGACCAATAAGCAACATCATGATGAATGGAGAAAAGACTAAAGTTGTCAAGGGTTTCATTTTACTTGGATTCACAATCAACAACCATGGAAGCAGCAGTCAAGAAACCAAAAGATGCATTGCATTGGGCAAATCTGCTGCAAAAAAACCTATTTAAAGTGTTGAAAAGCAAAGATGTCACCTTGAAGACTAAGGTACACCTGACCCAAGCCATGGTGTTTTCAATTGCTTCATATGCATGTGAAAGCTGGATGACAAATAAGGAAGACCAAAGAATTGCTGCCTTTGAATTGTGGTGTTGGCAAAGAATATTGAATATACCATGGACTGCCAAAAGAACGAACAAATCTGTCTTGAAGGAAGTACAAACAGAATGTTCCTTGGAAGGAAGGACGGCGAGACCACATCTCACATACTTTGGACATGTTGTCAGGAGGGATCAGTCCCTGGAGAAGGACATCATGCTTTGCAAAGTAGAGGGCCAGCAAAAAAGAGGAAGACCCTCAACAAGATGGATTGACACAGTGGCTGCAACAATGGGCTCAAGCACAGCAACGATTGTGAGGATGGCACGGGCCTGGGCAGTGTTTCGTTCTGTTGTGCATGGGGTCAATATGAGTTGGAACCAACTCAATGGCACCTAACAACAGAAACAACACTTATGTTCTAATACATTAAACAACTTCAGTAATTATTATTTTAGAAATATATCTAACTACATGGTTTACAGGAGCCCTGGTGGCTCAGTGGTTAAATAGCTTGGCTGCTAACAGAAAAGTCCATGGTTCAAACCCACCATCTGCTCCATGGGAGAAAGATGTGGTAGTCTGCTTCCATAAAGATTTACAGCCTCGGAAGCCCTGTGGGGGCAGTTCTACTCCATCCTCTAGGGTCACTCTGAGTTGGAAGCGACTTGATGGCTGTGGGTTATGTGGTTTATGGCCATATAATGTGAGAGAACAATTTATTGAGTGTATTAATTTTTAGGAACATCAAAATTGACATGCCCATGCAGAGGTGTATATTTAGTCAATTAAATTTTTATAACAGAAGCAAACTCATCAGTAAAGTCCTTTAGTTTCCAGTGCCAAAGCCTAGAATTAGAAATTAATTTGCTCAAAATAGGCAGGGATTTGAAGAGGCACTTCTTAGTCACTGATGGGTTAAAACACCTAATGCCTGCAAAACTTATGTTTAACTCCTCAGTTTATGTCAACCAGTGGTCTTTGCCTAACAGAACTGTACCTTTAAATACAGCTTACACCAGATGGTCTCCTCAATAAAAAACAGCAGGAAGCAGCATATTAATGCTACTCAACAAGCAAATCTGCAAACACTCAACCAATGAAATCCGTCTTCAGTTGCTAAGCTGCTCTGTCACCATGGCAACACCTACTTCAGAAAACACATTGAATTTTTCAAGTCAAATGAGCCACCCATCTTAAAACTTCACTGTCGTCTAAAGTATGATGATCGAATATTTTAGCTAAAGCTACTGCCTAGAACTTTTCACTTACTTCAAGTCAGGGTGATCTATGAAAGTTCTTTGGTCTTGTGTTTTTAAATATTTATTTACACTCAGTTTCTAATCTCCCTGACTTCCTAACAAACATACTACATTTAAAAGTATGGGCTCATCAGTATGTGCACCCACTCGTGGGATAATAGAAAGACAAATGTTAATGTCTTAGAAAATTTTTACTGGCACATGCTCTTATCAGTCTTTTATTAATTTTACATATAATTTAAGTAACTAATCAATGAAATAAATAATGTGGAAAAAACAGAATGATATTCTTATTGTTATCAGCCTCTTAGTTACCTAATACGAATGTTCTTTTAAGTTCTGCATTTTTAAGCTGAAATGATAATTTGGCCCAAAAAAGGGAGATGACCTTGTTCTACCTGATAAAAATGCAGAGTCTGAAATAATGTTTGGAAATGTATTGTAGAATCATGACAAGATGGTGGGGCAGAAAGGATGCTTACTTTAAACTCCAAGACACAGTACACACCAGCCTATACCATGCATGGTGTCTTTCACAGCAGGAGCTAACATTCAAATCTTCATTATAGAAACTGCTGATGTTTGCCAGGACTCCTCTAGTTTCATAAGAAACCCATCTGACCTAATTTCTGAAATGTATTTTCTCATATAATCTAACTGAAAAGAAGGATGGGGATTCCAGAACAACTCAGACCTGGCACTCAAATGACAGCAGAACTTGCCTTCTCTGTCCCTCTCGTTCTCGTTCTCTCTCTCTGTCATTGATGAGCCTCTTTGTGTATCAACTTTACCACTTGCTGATGATGGAGGAGAACTCTGGTTCATAGGGTTTTGAATGGTGATTTTTTTTTTAAATAGATTACCAGGCCTTTCTTCCTAGTCCATTTTAGTCTGGAAGCTCTGCTGCAGTCTGTTCAGCATCATAGCAACACACAAGCCTCTGGTGACAGAAAGTGACATCTGCTTTTTTGGTGCACTGGCCGGGACTCGAACCTTGGTCTCCCACATGGATGGTGAGAATTCTACCACGGAACTACCACCGCTGTCCCCACATCAACTTAATTCTCCCCAAATACATGCCAGGAACTTGCTCACAGAAGGCACTTTGCCTCTGATGCTCCTGGGCTCATGTTTTTCCCCCTTTGCCAACCAAGAGGAAGGAGTTATTTCCCCTCAGCTGAAAGTCAGTAATTCTCAGGGAAGAGCTGAATACCATGGACAGGAGGTGTCTAAGAACATGGCAGCTCCCACTCAAATTACATAGTAACAAGGAGAATTTTCCCCAAAAGGAAGGAGAGAAGGATTGGAAGAGAGGAGCCAGTCTCACAAAAAGGTCAGGGACAAAACAAACAGGTGTCTGATATACTGTTTCTGTGAATTTACAAACCTGTGGTATTAAACTAATCACTTAGCTTCTCTGTGCTTCAGCCTCCTAATCTTAATCTGTAGAATGAAGATAATAATAGTACCAACCGCACGGGGTGATGAGAAGTTAAAGCCTTTAAATAGTGCTTGGCATTAACAAGCATTATATAAATGCTAGCAAAAATATGAAGTAAATTTATATTGTTTTTGCAACATTTAAACATTTTTGCTTAGCCTTTCTATTTCATCTTTAAACTTCAACTATTTTCTTTATTTTCTACCTTGTTTTTACTGTTTTTTTTTTAATGCCTTTCGTTTTCACTTTGCTTGACTTTTTTTCTTATTTTAGATGTGTCCATTTGTCTTAATCATCCTAACCATCTTCATTACCTTAACTGATATTTTAGGCTTTTGATGGCTTACTTCCTAAGGGCTACCTAAAAGCCAGGTTATAGGAGTAACAATAGAGAGACTCCAGGACACAAACCATGGTGGGTCTGATACCAGCAATTCTTAGTCACCTAGTGCAGCTCCCAGTCCAGTGAAAATGACTCCAGGAACTAACTCAGGGAACCAATGTAATGCATCTCCCATGAACCAAAAACCTCACTGTGCAAAGAACATATTTGGTTATCTGAAAAATATTTGTTGATGAAAATTCTATATTTGAAATTCAACAGAGATACACCTTTTTTTTTTTTTTTTAAGAAACAGAAAAAAGAGGGCAAAGTAAATGGAACATCTTTGGGGCACCTCCTTTTTGTGATGAGAAAAAAATGATTTTCCTGAAAAAAATTTCAGTGGTCTTACAGTAATTAATTAGATCAAAGTCAATCTAGTTTTTTAGTTACTTAAGAGCAGGGAGAACTATTCTTCATATTATAATTAGCACAGTCTTCTGTTATTCTGCCCCATACATACGAGATTGGGTTGTCACAAACCTTTCACTTCACGTTTTTTTGGTTGGTTGGTTGGTTTTTTAGTCATTCTACTTCTTAAGTTCTTCAGGTGTCTACAGATACCTCAGAGCGTCCTCTGAGGGTCAAGCAACAATTCCCAACAGTCTTGGGTAACGCTCTGTATGGGAATTAACATGTGACACCTTCGAACCACGTAAGATGTACAGAACGTATGCGGTTTCACAGCTGAGTGTACACGTAACGGAAAGAAAGAAACAAGATGAAACTTGGCCCACTATCTTTTCATTTTAATCCATTTTTGTAAGAGAACTCAGAAAACTATCCCAAAAAGGCATTTTTTTTTAAGCCTAGTAAAGAAGTGGCTGCTAATAAAACTGCCCCATCAAATCATTACCAATATTATTCATTGGCCCTCGACATACATAGAGCTCTCTTCTCCATCTCTTCTTCCTAATCTCGCACTTGAGATAGACGACTGGTCCTGGACTCCCACTCTCAGTAACATCCAAAGGCCACGACTATGCCCAGGAGGTCAACTGCAGAATTAAAGCAATTATCTGAATAATTCAAACCGAATATTTTCACCTGAAATTTTACCCTGATTTAATTGTAAAATTATCTTGTCTTTTCATGTGTATGGTTAACTCATTTCCTGCTCATAGGAGAACTTGCAACATACCCTTTCCCATAAATATTAACCTAGAGATTTTGGAATCTTCTTGCCTGTGCATATCCTGACTATAAATTACCAATATAGTTTATTGCCTAATAATTTTGGTAGTTTTGTTTATATATTTTTTATAAAATCACTCATATATATTTCATACGTATTCTTAAAATCTTCCAGTAATGCATATCACTACTTCCTGTCCCATAATTTAAGAGGGCTCTATATTCCAGACATAGTTCCTATTCATATTTCTTCTTTTTAATAAAGGCTATTTATTAAGTATGCAAGATAATATCAACAACTCTTACACAATGGTGGCATATTTTATAAAGTATTCACAAATATGGAAATAAAGAAACTATGTCCTGATTGTTGGTTTGGAAAACATTTTCAACAAATATGTAATACTTAGTGCAATAACTATTTTCACATTAAAATTTAATGTAGACACATGAGCAGGTCAACACAAGAACTATTTCCGAAAAAGGAACCTCACCCAAATTCAGTTATTTATGTTCTCCACCCCTAACCTCCAACAACACAATACATGATTCATTCTGCCTGGTACTCATACAAGTGGAGTTTCCCTTAAAAACCACAACACCCTCCCCAAAGGCCCTCTCCCAGCGCTCTTGTTCTCCTGGAACCAGGATTCTGATTTGTAATACACAATTCAGGAACCTAAGACTTTATCCCAAATGTTCAGAGTTGGGAGATGCCTGGCTCAAATTCCAAAAAAAATTACTCCTATATAGGGTCGCTATGAGTTGGAATCAACTCGACGGCAGTGGGTTCCGTTTTTTGGGTTTATGCATGCTACAAAGCACTGTGATAAAGTACGTATCTGGTCTTTATTAATAACTTCTCATAATTGCTCTATAACTTATGTGTAACTGTTCCTCCTCGAACAACCTCTGGTTTTGCCATCGTCTATTTTGAAGGAAGGTTCAGTACTTCATTCCGTCCCCTGAAGTAATCAATGCTACAAATAATTAGGAAGCGTATTTCTGTTATCCCCAATGTTCCTCATAAGCCATAACCATTAAGTCTTCTTCCCTCTCTCTCTCTGACTCTCCACACAGCCTCCAAATACATCCGTCTCCTTTTTATTCAATTTAGCTCATTCCTTGGCCCTAAAGGCCAAGCCCCTAAAAGAGTTCATCAGAGAAGTCTTCCAACAAAAGCTTGTTTCTTCCCAGAAAATGAATTCTACTGCCAAGAAAAATATTTTCTATATACACTTACTGTATGCTGAAGTGATTTATTTCAATTCTTTCCTGACTTTTTGCCACCCAACATACTCTCCCACCACTTCAGGCTTTGTCCATCCACTCTGGCACACCCATACCCATTTACAGCACAAGTTCAGGAAGCTCTGCTCTAAGGAATTAAAAACACGCTGATAAATTACATTCCACCAAGGCCCCTTCACAGATTTCAGTCCATATAAACAACTCATGACCATCAATGGGCACATAAGAAATAAAATAGCTACGTTTATTTCCCCATCTGTGCCCATTACTATAGGAAATACTCTAAAAGGAGTTGTCTTGGATTGAATCGTATCCCCCAAGAATATCTGCCAGCTTGGCTAAGCCATGATTCCCCATATTGTGTGATTGTCCGCCATTTTGTCATCTGACATGATTTTTGCTGTGTTGTAAATTCTACCTCTATTATGTTAATGAGGCAAGATCAGCAGCAGTTATGTTAATGAGGCAGGACTGAATCTACAAGACTAGATTGTGTTTTAAGTCAATCTCTTTTGAGACATAAAAAAGAGAAGTGAGCAGAGTTACATGGGGATCTCATATCACCAAGAAAGCAGTGCCAGGAGCAGAGGGCTTCCTTTGGACAAGGGGTTCTTGCACTGAGAAGCTCCTAGACCAGGGAAGACTGATCAGAAGAATCTTCCCCAGAACCACTGACAGACAGAAGAAGCCTTCCCCTGGTGCTGGCACCCTGAATTCAGACTTCTAGCCTCCTAAACTGTGAGAGAATAAATTTCTCTTTGTTAAAGCCATGTGCTTGTGGTACTTCTGTTATAGCAGCACTAGATGGCTGAGACAGGAGTGCTCAACTGTATATCAGGAAATAGGTTCTAGGCCTCCTAAACTGTACAACCTTGGGCAGGTTGCTTAATCTCCCTTGAAAGCTCAATTTAATCATCTATAAAATGACAGGGTCCCTTCCAACTAGGGAAAAAAAATCTATAATTCTGTTTCACAATTCTCTGTAACACTAATGAAGACTGGGTTGAACATCAGGAGTAATTTAAAATGAAGTTACCCTAATCAAAATTAATTAAATACTAAATGTTTCCGCATAGTGAATTTCTCTCCCAAAAGCATCCAACAAACTACATGATCGTTACTCAAGTATTAGACAAATGCAGCTGGATGAATGTTCTGAAATGGCTGCCAACGCTTCAAGAAAAGCGAAGGAAATTTCATGCTTCAATAATTCAAACTACATTGCTTTTTATTGTTCTCATTTTTGTTATTCTGGTTGTTGTTAAACATAACTTTTGAATTGCATAGTCAAAGCAGAACATGAGTTGGGCTATATTTTACTGCTGGAAATTGGCCTTACCAACTCAAAATTATTTCATATCTTTTTACTCCATGACTAACCACAGAGTGTTTAACCAAAGTTATTTAGGCGGAAAATAGAATATGTTGCTTCTTATATATCTAATATACTATATGCTTAATACTCTTTGTGTGAGTATATGTGTGTGTATATGCATATATGGAGGAGTCCTGGTAGTACGATGATTAAGCACTTGGCTGTTAACCAAAAGGTTGGTGGTTCAAACCCACCCAGTGCTTCTGTGAGAGAAGACCTGGTGATCTGCTTCCATACAGATTAAAGCCCAGAAAACCCCGTGGGGCCGTTCTGCTCTGTCACAGGAGGTCTCTGTAAGTTAAAAGTTGACTCGACGGCACCTAACAACAACAATGTATGTACACATGCGTGTGTGCATGTGTAAAGAAAATGTTAATATAATCGCCATTCCAAATAGTTTTAAGTTGATGAGAGACATCAACTCCAAAGAATAATATCCTGAAGACTAATGACCTCTCTGTGCCATATATTCTCTTAACAAGGTAAAAATTCGCATGTTAATAGAATGTAACTATCTGTCACAATATTTATTGAATACTTTTATGTCACAACTACTGTGCACAGTGAAGAAAAAGACACAAGAAGCATGAATCATCTTTGACCGGCCTGGAATTTTGCCTTTCAGATTTTATTCCTCCTTTAAATTCCACTCAAATCCCCACCTCCTTCTTGAAAATGCTCCCTTGATACTCTCTCTCTTTCCCTACTCCCTGTAGAGTCAGAGACAATACTTCAATACTAAATGCTTGATGAAATACTGCTATTTGTTGCTCCTTTTGTGTCTCCCCAATTTGTAGAATGTGACTCACCTAGTAGGCACTTGACTATTATTGTCGAACAATCACATTAGAGAAACAAAATCATAACACATACAGTAATGAAGATGTACTTCATTTACCGTTCTCTGCTTCTCAGAGTTTGATTTCCAAATGTGCGCTAGTTTGAAAGCATTTGTCTGGTATTGCCAAATTCTAGTGAATCTCTAACTTTTCTTGCTGACCTGTCCAATTAGGGTGATTTATAGCTGCAAGTTGGTGGCTGGGTCTATTTTGACCTATTAGATTGTAAAATGTGTTGTTCCCTTGGTCTGAGAACTGAGAACATCATGGAAAACATGGTATGACCTACAAATGGGGACCTTCTTGGCCTCCTGGAAATGTTGGCAGAGGTGTGAATGTTCTGCTTATGCTACCGTTTTTATAGAAAAAAAAAATATGGAGCCCATAGATACATTACCTTTATTCAATGAACTTTGTGGAAAATACCAGTCAGTCTCACTCTTCTGTACATTCATTTAGGAACACATTCTCATTCGTTTCCTCTCCCCATGCACAGAGGTCACAGAATTATGGCAACCATTGGGTCTGGCTTTGTTATTAAAATAACAATAAGAGTCTAGAGACTATTCAGGAAAAATGCTTCCAAACTCATGCTGAATTAATGTTCTTGAAATTACTGTTCCTAAAAGTTACATGCAATTTTTTGAGATACAGTTTGTGTAAACAGAAATAGAAACAAAGGAGAAGAGAAAATGTTTGTTAGAACAGTACAACCACCTCCCCCCATTTATCCAGAAGCCTGAATCAACTATAAAAAGCATATACAGAAGTCCAGCAATAATGGAAAATGGAACTGAAAAATATAGGTAATGATTATCACATAGTTTATGGATTTTGCTGCTAGAATGAAGCACAGAATTGTCCTCAACATACAGCCCACCAATTTAAAAATATGCATAAAATTTATATTATTCTTTTAATGATGTTTTTCCAGTTCAGGTCACCGTTGCTAGTGGAGAACAAATTAGGAGCAGGAATGGGTTTGGGAAGATACAGTAAAGCTGTGTGTAACTCACTCATATGAAAACATGAAACTCCATTAATCCCAGAAGCTGCACTCAACAGTGGAATACCAGAACCCCCGCCCCCAAAGACTTAAGTCTTTGGGGAAGGTCCCTCCAAGCAAGACTCCACCCAGTGGTTGTTCTAATTGGAAGGAAGCTGATTTGAGGAAAGCTTATAGAATCCTTCCCATACATTAACACATAGAAGGAGGTATATTTATCAAGTATTTTGCACATATTCGACACCTCCAAAACTTCCTGCAGCCCAGGCACCTGGTGGATTCGAACTGCCAGCCTTTCGATTAGCAGCTGTAGCTCTTGAACACTATGCCACCAGGGTTTCCTTTACAAGTCTAAAAAAAACCCAGTGCATCGAGTCGATTCTGACTCACAGCGACCCTACAGGGCAGAGTAGAACTGCCCCATAGAGTTTCCAAGGACCGGGTGGCGAACTCAAACTCCGGACCTTTTGGTTTACAGCCGTAGCGCTTAACCACTATACCACCAGGGTTTACAAGTCTAGCAGACTTATAATCCCTTAAAGGGAGATTTGACCACTTAATTAAATTGTATTAAACATTTCAAACTGTATACGTAAATTTAACATATAAAATTTCTTTTTTTAACCGCCATGCTTAACTGACAAACATCTGCAACTTCTTAATATGATAAATTTAATAAATGAAATATGATTCCTAAATTCTTTTAAATGTTCCAATACTATTTACAGATTT
Source organism: Loxodonta africana (assembly GCF_030014295.1). Lineage (NCBI taxonomy): Eukaryota > Metazoa > Chordata > Mammalia > Proboscidea > Elephantidae > Loxodonta > Loxodonta africana. The sequence goes on from NC_087362.1 coordinate 22,737,147, forward strand.
GTTAAAATTTCAACTTAAAAAATCACAAAACTAAAATAATTACCCAATTACAGTATTTCCTACTGAAATTACAATGTTAATCTTTAGACATTTACAACCTCTATCGACTCGACGGCAGTGGTTTTATTAAACATCATAAGGTTTAAAAGTACTTAAAATTACAATTGTACACATATTTCTAAAGTTCTTAATATTCCAACTATACACACATTATTTCTAAATCTTCTATTCTAAAGATGCTTGCCCAAAAAGGAAACGGCTATGTCAAGCCACATAGTTTTGAAATTCCATTCCCAAAGGAACATGGTGGGGTGAGGGGGTTGCCAACCCAGCTGACTGAGGTTCTGGCCAAATGTGACATCTGAAGCTGCACATATCCAGAGCAATTTTTCTCACCACCTGACTACCATACTGATCCTTTTTTATAATTTCCACTTTATGAACTCTAAAACTCAAAGAAGGGAGCGGAGATGATGTAGCCCACACCCCTAGACTTACAGTGTAGCACTATCTAACTAATGTTCAAGGCCAGTTAATTAGAGTCGCTACGAGTCGGAATTGACCCAACTGCAAACAGGGTTGGTTTTTTTTTGGTTTTAATACCCTCCCAGGTGCCTGTATCTCTAATTTGACTTTGTACTTCCTTGGTTCTTAAAATAATTAAATATTTTCCATCTTGCTTCAAAGACTATTTCCTTGTTTTCATTATCACCCTGTTTGGTAGGACCATACAGCTGTCTCAAATATTGAAACTATATGCAATTAAGTGCTAAATACCACTCATGGCTCTGTCTGACTCTTCGGTCACAACTTTTAGGGGCGTCCTCCTGGTGATTAAGAGTGCTTTGCAATTTGTACTTTCGTTCTGCTACAGAAAAGTAGCCAGAATGATGAGGGTCATCACAGTAGGCCTGCATCCTACTAAAAAGCAGGTCAGGAGGAAATGCAGAGCAAGGGCTGTATGTACAAAGAAGCAGAACAAGAAACAGAACCAGGCTAAAGTGGAGCATTAACTTGGGTTCTAGTCCATGATTAAATACAAGTGTCAGGCACTGTGGATACAGCCGTAAATGTGACAGAGATGACCCACCTCTCTTCAAGCTCACAGGTTAAGGAAGAGACCTGCCACTGTGCACTGATAAAGCTGTTTGCCCTTAGGGTGGAGGAGGGGGTGTTCTTGCCTATGCACAGATAATGGTTTAGCAAATTGTGTATAACTCCATCTGAAAAGCATGTGCAGTAGTCTCCTTTATCCCCAGGGGATACGTTCCAAGACCCCCATGGATGCCTGAAGCTGTGGATAGTATTTGTCATGGATTGAAATGTGTCCTCCCAAATATCTGTCACCTTGGCTAGGCCTTGATTCCCAGTATTGTATGATTGTCCACCATTTTGTTATCTGATGTGATTTTCCTATGTGTTGTATATCCTACCTCTATGATGCTAATGAGATGGGATTAGCAGCAGTTATGTTGATGAGGCAGGACTCAATCTACAAGATTAGGTTGCGTCCTAAACCAATCCCTTTTGAGATATAAAAGCTAGAAGTAAACAGAGAGACATGGGGACCTCCTATTACCAAGAAACAAGAGCCAGGAGAATAGTGTGTCCTTTGGACCCGGGGCACCTATGCTGAGAAGGCCCTCCACCGGGTAATATTGATGATAAGGAGCTTTCCCCCAGAGCCAACAGAGAAAGAAAACCTTTCCCTGGAGCTGGCACCCTGAATTCAGACTTCTAGCCTCCTAGACTGTGAAAGAGTAAATTTCTCTTTGTTAAAGCCACCCACTTGTGGTATATCTGTTCCAGCAGCACTAGATAACCAAAAGATCAGCAGTTCAAATCCACCAGCTACTCTTTGGGAACCCTATGGGGCAGTTCTACTCCGTCCTGTAGAGTTGCTATGAGTCTGAATTGACTGACGGCAATGGATTTAGCTTTGTTTTTTCTGTACTCATTGAACATTTTTAGTCCGCAATGGACCAAGGGTAAATTTAACTACCAAAAGCGGAACCGCAGTTAAGGGAGGGGACTTCTGTAATTAACGTCCCTGGGTGGCACAGGCTGTTTGAGCTGTGGCAGAGTGGTTAAGTGCTATGGCCGCTAACCAAAAGATCAGCAGTTCAAATCCACCAGGTGCTCCTTGGAAGCTCTATGGGGCAGTTCTACTCTTTCCTAGGGTCGCTATGAGTCGGAATCAACTGGAAGGCAATGGGTTTGGTTTTTGCGGGGCGGGGGGGGGAGGTTAGTAACCAAAGGTTGGAGGCTCAACCCACCCAGAGGTACCACGGAAGAAACAGGCCTGGCAATCTGTTTCCATTCAGATTACAACCAAAAAAACCCTACGGGGCAGTTCTACTCTGTAACATGTGGGGTCTTCTATCAACAACACAAATCAGCAGCAACCAAAAAAAAAAAAACCCCAACAAAAATAAAATGTGTGTAATTGATTCTGAAGCATGTCACCCATTAACAATGTACCGAGACCTAAGGACCAGACAGATCCACTGGATAGTCCACTCTGAAACTTGCAGTTGCTGCCCTGGATCCAGGAAAGGACAGACAAAATGAGAAAACATGTCACTTACTTGGTAACTGTGAAAATAAAGCACTGACATTTTAAAATGTGTCCTATATTTAATTGAAATTATAATTTTTGTTAGATATTTGGATTTGTTCATTATTATTTTAGTTATATTGTAATAACATTTACATACCAAATCATTTTATAACATTTAACTTAGACATGGTTATAAGTTACCACAACCTTCTTAGAGTTTTAGTATGTTTGTAAATTAAGAAATTACCAAGAAGGATGGTCCTTTAGATAGAAGGAAAATTCCAGCCCAAGCAAAGCTTTATGCGATTTCTTAGAACTGAATTTACAACCACGTTTGTGAAGCCTCATTTTACAACTCTGATTTTTGTCAGAAATGAAACAGAGAGTGCTAAGGACATTGCAGCCAGGACATAAGGTTCTTTTATGTAGCTGATAATAGGCAGTCTCGGTAAGGCAGTACATACCTAACCAACATGAACCTATTTTAAGGGTCAGATTGTTCCTTCTACAGCTCCGTGAAACCTCTTAAAATAGCCTCTTTAAAAAATAAACTCCTCAAGTTACCTGTCTTTCTTAGGGTATAATTTTATATATATATATATATATATATATATATATATATTTACTAATATTTTCCTAGTGCACAAAAGACAGTAATTTATGAGCATTTTTGTAAGGAATAAATTAAGACCACTGTAATATCTTCTTTTAAAAAAGAAGGAAATTTACATTTTTAGTGTTTCTTTTAAACACTTCTTTTCAACAATAGGCAAGTTCTCCCTGGGTCTCTAAGGCCCTATAAAAATAAATATTATGTAATTTCTTACCTGTGATAGATACGGAAAAGTTGTTCATTCAGGACCCAACTTGAGGTTGTTTAAAAAGAGAGATGGACAGCTACGTGATAAATGACTAACAGTAAACACGCCTATACACATGCTGACAGGCTTATGACCCAAGTTCACCAGACAAAAGCCTCCCAAATGACATACAGACCACCACCTTTTCTCACCTGAATATACACAGCAGAGAGAAAAAGCTTAAAAAGGAGGAAGAGGAGAAGATGATTTGGGGTCACAGTAATCTATTAGACTCTCCAAACCTACCTCAGAGGACACCCATTTAGCACCCTCAATAAAGAAAAGACATATTTGGCCAAACTATTTAAAACCTGGGAGCGCTGGTGGCCCAGTGGTTAAGTGCTACACTGATAACCAAAAGGTCGGCAGTTCAAATCCACCACCTGCTCCTTGGAAACCCTATGGAGCAGTTCTATTCTGTCCTATGAGGTCGCTATGAGTTGGAATTGTCTCAATGGCAACAGGTTTGTTTGTTTGTTTATTAACTTAAAAACTGGTGGAATATCTGACCATATTTAGAGAGGTCAATAAAACTCTCTGAAAGAGAAAAAGTTTGAGAAATGATTTAGTCAGGAAAAAAAAAAAAGCTCCTCAATTCCTAATAATAGCTATAAATAAAAGTAAAAATAAGAGAAGCGAAGACTATTTTATAGGCACAAGTGATATCTGTAAACGTAAATACTTAAATCAATTTGAAATTAAAAACAATTTAAAATGGCTGCTCTACTCATGGTTATCCACTCATCATCAAAGCCTAGACAAAACCTATATATGTCTATAAAGTATTTTAGTCTATATATCTATATTTTTTGTTATTGTTAATTGCTTCAACTCATGGCAACCTTATGTATAACAGAACAAAATGTTGCCTGGTCCTGTGTCATCTCTGGGATCTTTAATGAGTTTGAGCCCACTGTTGAGGCTATTAAGTTCCTGAGTGGTGCAAATGATTAGTGCACCAAGGAACACTTCAGAAGGAAGGCCTGGCGATCTACTTCCAAAAAAAAAGAAAAACAGACACTGAAAACCTTATAGAGCACAATTTTACTGACACATGGAGTTGTCATGAGTTGGAATCAACTCGACAGCATCTGGTATACATCTATATCCAAACCAAACCCAGCGCCATTGAGTCGATTCCAACTCATCACGACCCTATAGGACAGAGTAGAACTGCCCCATAGAGTTTCCAAGGAGCGCCTGGTGGATTTGAACTGCCAACCCTTTGATTAGCAGCCGTAGCACTTAACCACTACTCCACTGGGGTTTCCATACATCTATATACTATTCACTGTGTAGGGGAAACACTGGTGGCGTAGCAGTTAAGTGCTACTACTGCTAACCAGAAGGTTGGCAGTCAAATCCACCAGGCACTCCTTGGAAACTCTGTGGGGCAGTTCTACTCTGTCCTATAGGGTCGATACGAGTTGGAGTCAACTCGATGGCAAAAGGTTTGATTTTGGTTTGGTATATGTCTATGGAGTAGTCACACAAGAAGTATCTATCTGTATTTCGTTTATTGCTTTAGCATTTTCCAAAAACCGAATTTGTCTCCTGAGAAAATGCATTTAACAGGTGCTGATTTCTCATTGTCTGGACTCTGTGAAGGTCCTGCTGGTTTTGTAAACTTAATGCAGTTTACAAAAGTGCGTGAAGTTAATTCCCATGATGCTGATTATTTTGAGAAGCTGGCTCCACATTTACGGAACCCCCACAATGAATAAGGCTAGTTTCCTCTAGTAAACTTAAAAAAAAAAAAAAAAAAATCTGTGCTGAACAAGGTATATTTTACACAGTCGTGACTTGAAATGAATGAAAGTATTTCAATAGGTCTGTCTGTTGTACTTCAAAATCAGATGTCCAACATCCCACCTACAATATAAAAAGAACAAAACACATTTTATTTTGCAAACGTCTTTAACATTTCCAGTAACTTCCCCCATACATATGGTCTTTATGTTTGTTAAGAATAGTACAGGAGATCCTTTAACTCTTGGGTCCATGTGCAGCACATGTTTCGCAGAATCAAGTAATGTGCCCACTGGCTATATAGCACGCATATCAAGCTTAAGTGGAGTAAAAAAGGGACTGTACTGCAAGAAACAAAATAAAACATTTCAAGATCCGCAAAACATTGCCTAAAAGAGTGAGGGGCAGATAAAGTAAAACAGCATATACACAGTGGGTATTCATCCAATGTTTCCTAATTAAATTGAAAGTATTAGGTGTATTGGCAAAGGCCTCCATTTTGTTTTTATCTTAGAAAGTTGATTTCAGCTTGGAATGCCACCCAGTACTTTTTTACAATGGTTATGAAAAAAGTCTGCATTAAAAATTATCCTTTGGCTAGAAAAAGAAAAGAGCATGGAGAACATTGGTCAGGGGGGTGACAGCCCAATCTTTATACTAAAGTTCTACTGCCCTGAACTTATGATCAAGGCTTAACGATTTGTGCAAGTTGTTGAACTGAGCTCTAGAAATAAGATATCTTTTGGAAAATATGAGACAATGGCAGTGAACTGCAGCTTCACAGTGAAGGAAAGATTTTCTAGTTCTTTGGACAGGTTATCAGGAGAGACCAGTCCCTGGAGAAGGATATCATGCCTGGTAAAGTAGAGGGTCAGTAAAAAAGAGAAAGACCCTCAATGAGATGGATTGCCACAGTGGCTGCAACAGTGGGCTCAAACATAGCAATGATTGTGAGGATGGTGAAGGACCAGGCAGTGTTTTGTTCTATTGTACATAGGGAGGTCACTATGATCAGGACTGAGTGCATGGCACCTAACAACAACAGCATGTAGGAAGACTTCCATTCTGTCAGTTTGTTGTACTGCGGTGACTTACATGTTGCTATCATACTGGAAACTATGCCACCAGTATGTCAAATACCAACAGAGTCATTCATGGAGGACAGGTTTCAGCAGAGCTTCCAGACTAAGACTAGGAAGAAAGGCCTGGGTTCTACCTCTGAAAATTAGCCAATGAAAACCCTGTGGATCACAACAGAATATTGTCTGATATAGTCTGGAAGACGAGTCCCTTAGATTAGAATTCACTCAAATACACAGTGGCTGCAACAATGGACTTGAGTACACCAATGATTGTGAAAACGATGCAGGACCTGGCAACATTTCATTCTATTTTGAATGGGATCTTCAGGAACCGGACCACCTCCAGAACAACCAACAACAACAACAGGTAAGAAGAGGAACTGAGTAGGTCCAATCAGACAGTATTGCTTTAGGATCTGATGTATGAGTAGCTGCCTTCTTTGAGCAAATAAATGAGACTATTGATCTTTCAAATACATTGGCGTGCATAAATACAGCAACTGTTTTTACTCAACCTGAGTTTAAGTTTATATTTAGACTCACTTAAAAAATAACTGCATCTAATGTCACTATGGAAACCCTGGTGGTGTAGTGGTTAAGTGCTATGGCTGCTAACCAAGAGGTGGCAGTTCAAATCCACCAGGTGCTCCTTGGAAACCCTATGGGGCAGCTCTACTCTGTCCTATAGGGTCACTATGAGTCGGAATCCACTCGACAACAATGTTTTGTTTTTAATGTCACTGAACAACTTGTGTAGAAATCGTCACCTGGGAACCTAATTTGCTGTATAAACTTTAACCAAAAACACAATAAAATCTTATTTAAGAAAAAAAACAAACAACTTTGTTTAAGCTTCTCCCCTTCCCTCAAGTCCCTGACTTCTCCCCTCCCTCCCAGCCCCAAGTCTGAGCCAGCACACTACCGCTTTTTAAGGCCCCATTCCAGGGACTAGGCTGGTCTCAGCACAAAACCTTCTTTGATTTCCTATCCGATGATGTCACCTGCTCATCCCACTTCCTCACACCTGGGTTCTTCCTAGCCTTGTTTACTCTCAGCCTCTGGAGAAGAAAACAAATTTTCCCTAAGTCTTGAAGACACTTGCAGATCTTACGGTCCAGTGCGCTCCCCGCTGCAATCGTCCCCTCCCCCACCACTGCTATATAGTCCCTTCTCCTTTTTTCTTTCTGAATAGTCTCCCTATCAGAATAACCCTAGTGATAATGCTCTGCCTCCACTTTGTAAATAATCGGCTTTCGTTTGAAATCAAATGTCTTAGATATAAGTATTCTTTTTTATTATCGCTATTCTAGAACGATGATGCTCAGCAGTGGTTTTGAAATGAGCAGTTTTTCTAAAAAAAAATTACTGACAATAGAAAGTTGTCCCAGAGCGTATTATTATAATTAACTCACTTGTTTTTGCTTAAGCGTCAACCTTATAATATTTTACGACAGCCACCTTATCTTTCGAAGATTTAGGGACAGTAAAAGATATATGTAAATCCTTTCGAAATAATAAAAGATGTTGGTAATACAGAAGCCCTGGTGGTGTAGTGGTTAAGTGCTATGGCTGCTAACCAAAAGGTCTGCAGTTCAAATCCACCAGGCACTCGTTGGGAACTCTATGGGGCAGTTCTACTCCGGCCAATAGGGTCACTATGAGTTGGAATAACTTGACTGCAAGAAGCTTTTTCAGGTTACTGGTAACACAAACAGGCTGTTTTATTAGAAAGAGCTGGCCGCTAGGTTTCTTACAAAACGCCATATCCTGAATTTTAAAAAAGAAAGAGAAACATTCACAGAGCCATGGATTCATGGTGATTCCAGTAACTAATGGGTGGGGAGGAGAGAGCAATTTTAAACATGTTTCAAATGTAAGCTTATTTGATGTTTCAACTAACTGTCAAATAAATCTTTACGGCATTTTCAAGTGCATGATTTCAATACCATTTCATGAAGGGAAAAAAATTAAATCTGGGGGTGTATGACTTTCACACAGACAGCTCTGGGCCTTAGCGTGGAATACTAACGCCTCCTGCAGATTATTTAAATGCAAAATTTTTACTAAATAAATTTCTACTGGCTCTCTTTGCAACTTTTATTTAACACTTAAAAAAGGTCTAAACTTGCTAAAATGTCTCATACTTAACCTCCTAATTTATAGGCCAGGAGAAAGAGAGCTTCCTACCAGACCACTTACAGCAGACAACAAACACAAGTACACCAGAGACACTTGAAAAGACGTGCAGCTGGTGGATTTCTCCACGACGCAAAACTGAATGCTGCACAATAAAATCTAAGTCCAGACAAAAGAAAACCGCCATTTCTAACCTTTCGTGTTGTCCATACCTCTCTTCTGGCATGCTAACATGCATCATGTCAACACTGAACTTAAACGCAGGTTGGTTCTGTTATGTGCACTTTTGCCTGTTGCAGAAATGCCATTTATTCAACAAATATTCATTCCGTAGCCACTATGTCCTAACAGAGTCCTAGACTTTTGGATACAGAAATGGACAAGACATAATTCCTGACCACAAGAAGTTCACAGTCTACTGGATGGTAATATAGGCCAACAATGGAAAATGCGATAATAGAGTTAATAATAATTGCTGCCACATATTGAATTAAAGACCATTATATTAATGACTTTATGTAATCATCACATTATTGTCATTTCATAGGTGATGAATCTGGAGCCTCGAGAGAAGTTAATCGATTGCCAAGAATGCTTAGCTAAGAAAAGGAAGAGTCAGGGTTTCAACCCAGGCCCCCTGACATCAAAGCTAACACTGTAAACCTACATGTCATAGCTCTTCAAAGAACAAAGGAAACACAAAGAAAGGACTTCAGTGAGGGTAAGAAAGTGGGGGGAGGAATGAGAAAGGAGGTCTTAAAAAAGATCTTTCCATTTAGATGAGCCTGAAAAAAAATAAGTTAGTCAGTTTCATTATAAATTCTTTACAAAAGTGAGTTAGCTGCCAAAGTCAACGTCGGAAGTGCCCTGCATTCATTTAGCTACCTAAAGAAAAAACTGTAAAGACATTCTCAATAATGACAACCGCTTTTGCTCTTCCTAGTGAATGAAGCAAAACAGTATGGAAAACTGAAGAAAATCAGAAATGCCTCACATTTGAAAAGTCTATGAAAGGCAAGCACTTGTTAACAAGAAAACAGTGATGAAGGGGAAACAGGGCTGAGAGGGAAAAAGTCCTTCAGGGTTGTCAACTGGACTTCTGCAAAAGCATTCGGCAGGCCCAGTGAAAGTAGATCTCATCTGATGGCCCAGCCAAGGGCCTACTCTGAGGGAATGTGAAGCCTATGGATCACAGTTTCCAGACCAACTGAAAGTGAAGGAAAATTTTACAAAATAGTCCACCTTCTCAATATCTAGGTGCAAGCAGCTTCATTAAATTACTTTCTATATATTCTACTCCTCTGGCCTCACAACAATTCTGTGAGGTGAATGCTTTTAAGTATTCCCATGTTATAGACAAGAGACAAAAGTAAGCAAAAGTTAAATGCATGCAACTAGTTAATAACAAAAGAAGAATTGGTATCCATTTGTCTTAATCTTTTCAATCAAAATTATCTGTACCGTCTCATTGCCTCAGAATCATGTTCCCAATTCAATAAGCATGTCTTAAGAGCTTGCTGTACATAAATCACTATGTTAGCTGTTTATGGACAAAAGAAGTAGAAAACATATGTTCCCCATCCCTGAGGGTCTCCTGTTTTTGAGGATCTTTACTAGAGAACTAGCAAATTAATCCTTAATGAAATAATAATGAATGATAATAAGCTAATGCTGTGTTTCTCAAAAGGAGCCCTGGTGGCACAGTGGTTAAGAGCTCAGCTGCTAATCGAGAGGTCAATAGTTCAAACCCACCAGCCACATGATGGAAGAAAGATATGGCAGCTTGCTTCCAGAAAGATTACAGCCTTGGAAACCCTATAGGGCAGTTCTACTCTGTCCTGTAGGGTCACTATGAGTCAGAATCGACTCAATGGCAACGGGTGTTTCTCAGACTAGTATAACACTATTTCCAAGATAAGCTGCTTGAAAAAAAGGGGTTCCTTGGTGAAAGAAAGATAAAGAAATAGTACATACTACACATCTACCTTGGAGATTTGAAACAACAATAGCACATTAGATGGTTCTGGTAAGTCTTGCAATATACAAATCTCTTTATCTTCGGTTACCTAATCCCTATTGAACATGGCTGAAATAATGTTCCATTGAATACATTTTGGGAAAATCTGGGTTAATGTGTCACCCCTTGCAGGGGCTGTTTTTGCATTTCTTAACGTCTCTCTCAAAGGAAGTGACCGTAAAGGTAGAGTTTCACCCCTATGATATGCCAATCAGATGGTGATTCGTTTGCCACCTCTCAGATCAGTTTCCATAGAAAGCTACCTATTTTGTCTGAGCACAGGATAAAATGTTAGGAACCAGCCTAATTTCCCCTCTCTGCCATTAGCCAATCAGAAGTCATTCAAGAACATTACTTCTGGCAAGAGTTTCTTTGGCTCACTAGGGTCTAAAAAGAACTCTTGACCACATGTAGTACATCTAGGTCTTTCCCCAGAATCTAACATCTACCTTCACCAAATGTATCCATCCATCCATTGCCATCGAGTCGATTCTGACCCATAGTGACCCTACAGGAAGGACAGAGTAGAACTGCCCCATAGCAAGGAGCAGCTGGTGTATTTGAACTGCCAACCTTTTGGTTAGCAGCCATAGCACTTAACCACTGCACTGCCAGGACTCCACCAAACGTATGGTGCTGGTCAATCATAATTATTTCCCACTAATAAAGTAGTGAGTGCTTATCTGGTATGAAAAGAGGTCATACAAGTAATCAAAATCCCCGTGTCTCTTTTCGAGCTGAATAGAAATGTTGCCAGCATTAAATGTTCCATCTCAATATTTGGCAAATGCTTTTCGGCATGCATACACTTTAAATTTTAACAGATTTTTTTTAGGAAATAGATCCAAAATAATCATTCCAACATTTGGGAGAGAAAAATCTCTGCTGTAAAGAATTTTTTAAGACAGCATTCTAGGTATAAATCAAATCTACTCCCCAAAAGCCATCTTAAACTCCATGTAGAAGAATACATGTTTCAAACAGAATAATCTCAATTTGTATTTAACTTTGGGAGGAGTGGTCTGGGAATGTGGATTCCATTACTGAGACATAAATTAATAGAAGTTTCTTTTATTAGTACTGCAATGATGGATATGCATGCTTACGAGAATATATGTTTGAGTTTGGACGCATGAGTCTGTATGTGTAGAAATATCAAGAAAAGGATAAAATATAAGCAAAAGGAAAGAAAAATGCAGAATATGGTCATGCCTGGCAAGTATCACATCTAACAGGGACATATCTGAGTACCTAGAATGAGTCGAGGACCCAGTCTAAGCAACCTTAGGCACAGCCTTCATCCCAGTCCTACATGGACGAGGAGCATTAACTCCCAGCACAGGAAGAAGGTATCTGGGTCCAGACTCACAGTGTCTTTGGAGATGAGGCTGGTGTGAAGACCTCTTGCAGTTCTGCTAATCAAGGCTGGTTAATACTGGTGAGCGGAAAGTCAAGTCCCTAGTTCCCACTTCTCTGATGCTTCTGCGCTGACACCACCGGCACATGCAGTACTTCTTCCTCTGATCCTAACGACCCAGAGCTAGGTCAGATCTCACAAGTCTGTCCAAGACCTCAGACACTAGCGCCAAGCTTTCTAGTCCCCAGGACACCCTCATCTCTGACCTTCTGGCTTCAAATTTGGGCTTTTTCTGCTACCCCTTCTGGATGCCAAGAGTAAACTCAGGAGTCTCCAGGGCTCTCCTGACTTCTGACTTGTTGGCTATAAATTTGGGGGTTCCCTTTTTTTTTTTTCTTTACTCCCTCAGGATAACAGTCATAAGCTCAGGGATTCTCAGCTCTCTTCACTTCTGACCTACTAGCTCCCACTACTCCCTTGGGTACAATAATTTGCTAGAAGGACTCACAGAACTCAAGGAAAGCACAGTTTTATTATAGCAAAAATGATATAAAATGAAGATACATGGGGTGAGATCTGGGAGGGTTCCCAACGCAAAGCTTCCATGTCCCAAAAAGAGACATGCTACCCTCCCACATTCATTGATGTCTGTCACCAACCAGGAAGCTCATGAAGTTTCCCTGTCAAGATCCTTTAGTGGGGGTTAGGTTAGGTGTGGTCTGGAGCCCCCATCAAAAACTCTTAGGATTACTGGGGAAATTTCAAGTTTTTCGAGGTTATCTCTCAGGAATCAGGACAAAGACCAAATTCCTTAAGTTAATTTCAAACTCCACAACCTGCAACCCTCCTCCAACATATTTTTTCAGGTCTCTGAAGTGACACAAAAGGATGTCGGAGACCCAATATTCAGCTAGTCAAGAATCAACCTGATTCCTGTGGTGTCATCCTTCCCTCCCTGATCAATTCAAAACAGAATTTTCTTTCCCTTTTTAATGAATCCAAATGTTGAAGGTCTGAAAGAGTAAATCATTTTCCACATCCTACCACCAAACAACTACAAAGATCAATTCTTTCTGCTCAGGAAGAGAGCTGGTGGTGTCAACAAACACCTTCTATTCATAAACTGCTGCCTAACCAAGTAAACTTCTCACTTGCTGGTTCTACCACAGGGAAGGGCTTTGTGTGTTTGTTACGTGTTGTTTTAGAGAATTTAAGAAAGCTAATTAACAAACTTGACACGGCTCTCTTGTTGGAAAATAAAATAAATATGAGCAACTTCATTAAAAGTTGTAGTCAAGCAAATGAATTTGTTAAGCTAAACATTATTCACTAATATCTTAATCAGAAATATTATTCGAACAAAAAAAATAAAGTATTTAAAAGGTAAAAATAGTTAACACCTTTGCCCTCTTTCAAAAACAGTGGGTTCTGTTAAAACTTACATCTATATAAGCTGCATTGAAGTTGGTAAACCTCAACCATCTCTTCATCTCCTGTCTTCTTTCATCCACTCTTCAGTAACTAAATCACCCTGACCTAGTGTCCCTAGTCTTTCTCCTGTACTTCCACCACCATTATTACAACCAATCATACCTTCATGTTGTCCTTCAAACTTCTGATTCTTGTGTATCACTATACAACCTATAGAACCTGGTGCACCTTGAGTGAACAGGTGCTCAAGAAACACTAAAGGGATCCATTCCTACCTCAGTATGGTATGGATTGAGCCCTGGTGGCACTGTGGTTAAAAGCTCTGGCTGCTAAACAAAAGTTCAGCGGTTCAAATCCACGAGCCACTCCTTGGAAACCGTATGGGGCAGCACTACTTTGTCCTGTAGGGTTGCTCTGAGTTGGAATTGACTTAACAGCAATGAGTTTGGGTTCATTTTGGTTTTGCAGTATGGATATTTCTTTTTCAGGCCTTGAAATGTTTTAATCTAAAAGGAATTTGAAGGCCATTTAAGAATAGTGAACATTTTCCTTTACCCAAACTTTCTAAAACATTAATTCATTCAAGCACTACCAAACTTATGTATAGATCAGACCTCTAGTTCCCTGAAGATCTCTAACCTATTATTCTCTCGTAAAAAGTGGAAGAGGAAGAAAATCAATTGTGCTTTTTTTTTTAGTGTTGGCTCAAAATAGTTTATTTCCATGTTTTAAAATACAATAGACATTTGTATTCTATTATTAGGCAATACCATGGACTTAGATCTCCCATCACTTAACAAAGAATTATAAAGCACATAATATAAAGCATTTCTGATTTCATCTTTGTAAGTTCAATTAAGGAAACCCTGCTGGCATAGTGGTTAAGTGCTACGGCTGCTAACCAAAAGGTCGGCAGTTCGAATCCACCAGGCGCTCCTTGGAACTCTATGGGGCAGTTCTACTCTATCCTATAGGGTCGCTATGAGTCAGAATCGACTCCATGGCAGTGGGTTTGGTTTTTTTTTTTTTTCTGGAAGTTCAATTAAATCTGTGCATTTTGTTTGTGAGGAACACAACATTGTTATTTTAAAACACTGTGTTATTCAATCATACACCGATTCATTTTTTCTGGAGTGTATATTGAATGTCTGCTGTGTACCAGACCTGTTCTGGGTTCCTACCTCATAGAGCTTATAGTCTAAAAATGGGATTTACAAATTTTGATAGACTTTGCGTTTTAGATATTCAAGCAACGAAAATATTTTCATTTTCCAAAGTATATCACCTCCTGACAATATCATCTTGTTTCAAACCTGAAACAAGAAATCAAAAAGTTAATAAGTATTAACTTTCACATAGTCTCTTCAAAACTCAGAATGACAAAAGGTTCTAATTAAGTACCAAAAAAAACCGAAAACCCCCACTGCTTTTTCATGCCTTAAAACATTTTAATCTAAAAGGAATTTGAAGCCTATTTAAGAATAGTGAACATTTTCCTTTACCCAAACTTTCTAAAATGTTAATTCATACAAGTACTACCAAACTTATGTATAGATCAGACCTCCACACTATGGAGTCAATTCTGACTTATAGTGACCTTATAGGACAGAGTAGAACTGCCCCATAGGGTTTCCAAGGAGCGGCTGGTGGATTTGAACTGCCAGCTTCTGGTTAACAGCCCAGCTCTTTAACCACTGCACCACCAGGAAAATCACAAATTTTAGATTACCATTAACTGCGCCAAGGATGTCTTTGGGAGCCCTGATGGCACAGTAGCTAAGAGCTCGGCTGCTAACAAAAGGTTGGCAGTTTGAATCCACTAACTCTTCCTTGGAAACCCTATGGGGTAGTTCTCTGTCCAAAGCGTCGCTGTGAGTCAAAATCGGTTCGACAGCGATGGGTTTGGGTTTTGGTTCTGGTTAGGATGCCTTTTGGCTTTGGCTATCTGAAACTGAGTCATCACATCTTAAATTTTTATCTCCAGATGACCGTACCAAACTAATTCTCAAAACTGCCAATTCTACAAGTGGAAACCTGCTAACGCACATTATATAAAATGTTTTCTATGATCTGATTTTAGGATTTTGACAGCAAACGTACACAAACCTTTTTGTTCATATTATTTGAATGTAAGAAATGTTTCCTGCTTGAAGATTTATCATTCAATAAATCAAATGTTGGGAGATCAAAACATTTCTATCAACCACCTATTTTAATCCTTCTCAGTTTGGTTTTTATATATCATGATAAAGCTATTCTGGCCCTGCATTGAGAATTTTCAGCCTGTTTTTCTTGCTTTCATTGTCATTAAAAAAAAAATCCTATGCTAATACTGGTCACTCAGATTACTTTAACAATGCCTTTGCCTTCAGAAGACCAAAAATAATAATAATAACCAAACCCGTTACCCACAAGTCCATTCCAACTCATAGCGACCCTACAGGACCGAGTAGAACTGCCCCATAGAAGACCAGGCCTAAAGAATTAGGTAACTTCAGCAAAAAAAACAGAAACATACCGGAAAAAAAAAGCCCCCAAGAACATGTTTTAAAAATAGCTCTTTACTAAACTAAATGCATGGCATTTCACATAAACTAAAATATGGCTTAACTCATACTCAGTAGGAAGCTGCATTAGATGGCTACGGGGGAGCATCGGATGGAATAAAAACCTGGTTCCAAACTATTCCTCACAGGTGGCTAAAAAAAGAAAAAAGCAGAGAAAATAGAATAGTCTTTATTTTCCTTAATAAAGGTCATGTACCGGTTGAAAATCGGAATGTCCATCAGAGGCCACTTTTCACCCTCCGAGGAGAACCTAGGAGTCTGCACACACCATCAGCCCAGTACTGGCAATGTCTGTGAGATCTCCCGGGCGTCCACAGCACAGGGTGTACCTAAGAGGCACGTACAGGTAGGGATGGGTACTCAGGGCCTACTAGGAAACAAACGACGAATGGCTGTCTTTCGTTTCCTCTCACCCTCTGCTGTGTGCAGCTCATCTTTCCACTCCTGCCTGCAAGGAAGCTTGCCCCCCTCCCTGAGAATCTCCAATTATCCCGCCGTCTCTGATACAGCAACATGACAGTGACCGCAGCGTTTGTGTGCTCCGTACTCCTACCCCCACCTTCTCCAACCTCTCAGGCGTATCATCACCGAACGGTGGACCAGGGCTGGGGAGAGGCTTTGGGATGAGGGGAGTAGGGTAGGGGTTGGGATCCCAGCGTCTGGCAGCGGTTCTTCCTCATCTTCACCCCTTCCACCTTCCACCTTCCACAGCAGACTCCCTTTTCCAGGAGGCACCCATGAGCTCACCTTTCCCTCCTTCCCCCACCGCCCACAGTCCCACCCTCTGCCGCCCTCGGGGACCCCACCCCACCAGGCATGACAGGGGCCAGCGTCCTCACCAGGCTCATGGACCCCGGGGTTGTCGGACAGCTCTATGACCAGGAGCTCGCGGCCCTCGAAACTGCGCCCCACGGTGTAGATCCTGCTGATGGCGGTGCACTGCAGCCACACGGACACCAGAGCCTCGCGCAGCTCGGGGTAGCGGTGGTACTCGAAGGAGATGCCGTCCTCCTGCAGCAGCCGCCGGCGCCGCCTCATGCCCGCCGCGGACGTCCCGGGCTCCTGGGCTTGGGCGCCCAACAGCCACCCGCAGGCGGCCAGTGTCCCGCACAGCGCCAGCAGCGCCCTGCCGCCTGGCCCGGCCATCGCTGCGCTCGGGCCCGCCGCGGGTCGCGCCTGCCTGCACCCTGCGGTCCCTTTTGTCTGCCCGGCTCCGGGGCTGGCTGGCCGCGCTGCCGAGGGGCGACAAGCTGCGCACCAGCCTCCTCTCGCCTCACCTTCCTGGGCTGAATGAGTGTCGGCGCGCGCGCTGGGGCCCCCCAGAGGAGAGGGGCGCTGCCGCGGCTCTGCGGGCCGCACTACTGGCCGCCCAGCCCAGGGGAGCTGCAGGAGAAACCACTGCGACGAGGGGGCGCGGCGGGGCGCAGATCCCTCCCGGCGCTGGGCGCAGGAGTCGGGAGCCGGGGCGAATCCGGGAGGGCGGCAGGCGGTGTTTGTTAGCTCAAAACCACGTCAAATGCCAAATGGCGCCGGGGGCGATGCAGGTGAAACGACAGCGAAAGTCTGGGTTTAGGGAAAGCTGTTGTCATGGAGAGACCTATGACATCGCGTGTGGAAGAAATCGTCTTGAATTGCTAGTGGACCTTTTATAAAGTGACATCTATCCCAAGCCTACTAGGGTTTCCGTCTTGATGCCCCAAGAATTAGAGCACATTCTAGAATAAAAGAAACAAAAAGGAAGGATCGGCAGCCACTTGCCTTCTCTCCGTGATGTATTTTTCATAATTGTTTTGCTAGTCCAAACACAAACCACTAGGGTTGGGCTTTCATTTATTCCAAGGTCTGGCTTGAAAACAAAATATCGTGCACTCGCTTTAGAGGTTCCAGAGAATACAAATGCATTCTATTCATTTGCTGATAGCCTTTCACTGTGTTTACGGCATTTCTAGATTCTTCCAGAAACACAAAACAACAACCAAAAAACTAAGAAGACAGGGTCATTTGGTCTGCACCCCCCCACCTTCTGTAACACCGTGGAGAAACCAGGTACAGCTCTGAGGCTAGACAAAGGCTTTAGTTTGGCATTAAGGTTAAATCCTGTTATAGAAAGAAAACTCAGCTCATGATAAATGGCATCTCTTTTCCTCTTACAAAGTTACTGTAAAAATATAGAATCATTTACAGCTCCAAATATCCAGCCTTTAGATGGGATTTATATTCCTGGAGCAATATCTGAACCAGATGTTACTCTGAAGAGGTTGCCATTTGGACTCAAGAGCCACACAAATCTAAATAAATAAATAATCTATTGAGTATTCCAACCAAGCAGAAAAACTGGAGACCACAGGGGTAGTTTCTCGTGGAAGATATTTTTTTCTAAAATCTCTCTTTCTCACCCTGTTTCTAAGGCACTGAATAAATCGTTTCACATGGAAAGGATGCAGATAATATTAAATGAGTTTAATGGCTCAAAACCAAAAGCACAGGAATGGTTGGTGAGGTGCTGCTGGAGGGGCCTGGCTCCAAACCCTGCTGACGGTCCCATTTCCCACAGCATCATGGATCTTCTTTTTCTGATTTTTCAGGGGAAGTATGCCACTACAAAGACGTGTCACTCAGGTGAGTCTGAATCCAGTCACAACATTCCATGTCAATGTAAGCAGAGCTAAGAATTGTTTATTTTCCACTCTGCCATTCTGTATTTGATTATGTGGTTCAGAGTTTGCAAAGCTGTAATTACATTTCTAAACTCATGCCCAAAAGAGTAACCTTGGGAACCTAGGGGGAAAGAACAGGGTAGCTAAAACCAATAACTTCAGAAGTGGAAGGTTAAGATTTTCATATTAGCAATTTAAAGTGACCACACTAATTTGTGGCTAGGTGGGGCCTATTGACTAGTAACTATACACATAAATAACATAGTATTCATTGAAGGCCTGTGTTGTCCCTGCACTGTCTTTTTTTTAAACAAAGGGTGTATTTTCTATGTGCAACTCAATCTCAATAATATGGAGTTCTTTTGTTTTGTTTTTTAACTTTTTAATGGGTGGAATTGTACTGGTTACGTGGTCTCACCTGGGAGGGGCTTGACATCTTAGATGTTTCTTTCCCTTATCTGCAAAATGAAATGGAAACCCTGGTGGCATAGTGGTTAAGAACTACAGCTGCTAACCAAAAGATCAGCAGTTCATAATCCACCAGGTGCTCCTTGGAAACTGTGTGGGGCAGTTCTAGTCTGTCCTATAGGGTCACCATGAGTCAGAATCGACTCAATGGCAAAAGGGTTTCGTTTTGGTTTATAAAAAGAGAAGACTGGATTCAATTATTCATTCTGTAATGTCTGAATGCAGCAGAAACTTAGGAAGAGTTTGTAAAGTGTTTAGATTCCCAGGCCTCCACCCATTCAGTAGGTCTGAGGTAGGTTCCAGGAATCTGCATTTTTAACAAGAACACTGGGTATTTCTGATTTTGATTTTTGGTTGACAAATTCACTGTTACAGACTGAATTGTGTCCCCCCCCAAATATGTATTGGACTCCTACCCCCTATACCTGTGGATGTAATTCTGTCTGGAAATAGGGTTTTCTTTGTTATGTTAATGGATCCATTATCAGTGTAGAGTGTGCCCTAAACCTAATCCCTTCTGAGTTATAAAAAGGCCAGATTAGACACAGATGGAAGCACAGATGAGGGGAGAGGGTAGGATGGATGCTACATGCAGGAAGGAACCAAGTAATGCCAGCACTACAGAAGCTGAAAGAGAAAAGGACCTTTACCCAGAGCTGACAGAGAGACAGCCTTCCCTTAGAGCCAGGCCCTGAATTTGGATTTCTGGCCCCCCTGAACTGTGAGACAATAAATTTCTGTTCTTTAAAGCCACTTGCTTGTGGTATTTCTGTTGCAGCAGCGCTAAGAAACTAAGACGCTCGCTTTAAGAAATACTGCCTCATATGTTTTCTAAGGTCTGCTTCAGATCTAAAATGCTGTAATTCTAAGAAATTTTCTTTTTGGAAACAACCCCTAAGCATCTAGGTTTGGTTGAGCTCCTCATATATTACTGGGCACAGCACATACACAAAGACATCAGTTCAAAGGAACTCAGACTTGCTCTTTGAATTTCTGGGCTATTTTAGACGTGGGTCAGCTGTACCAACTGTACTGGAGCATGCGTTACTTGTTTGTGGCTTCGTAGGAAATTATGCAAAAGGCTATATATACTCACCCTGATTGCAGGATAGAAAACTGTGCACGCCAAGTCTCTAATGCATTTCACTTTGCGTGCCCATAGTTAAATCTCATATGCAATCCACATTTGAACTTGAGTTAGGGAGAGAGGAGAGGGGGAAGAGGGAAAGAAAGAAAAGGAGAAAATCTTTTCATGTTCCTTCTGGACATCTGCATGGGGATATTTAAGCTCCCTAAACCTCTACTTCCATCTCACCTCTGCTATCTGCAAATCCAGAAAACTCTCTTCCTGTGTCCGAAACCTTATTTTCCCCTTCTTCCAAAGCCCTGTTTAAGACTCATCAAGTCTACGAAAGTTCTGTAAACACATAGCTCTGTATCAGTCCAATGGTGTGTTAGTAACTGTTTAAGACTCAGCTTTCTGCGGGGGCGGGGAGAACAAACCCTGATTTAGAGCGTTTGCTGATTTCTGTGGTGTAAATACTTCCACCATGGCTGATTTTAAGTTACCAATGTGATGTCACTGAACAGGTGTTAGGGAGAGATACACAGTAGCATACCATTACATGGTGTGGTGGTTATAAAGTACATGCACAAATTCTTTAACACTCCCCCTTTTTTTTTTCAAGAAGTAGGGCTTAATTCCATTCCCCTAAGTATAGGCTGGTCTTTGGACTTAGTAACTGGCTTCTAAGGAACAGAATACAGCAGAAGTGAAGGGATGCATCTTCCAAAACTAGGTTATAAAAAGACTGCAGCTTTCATCTTGGTTGCCCTCTTATTCTCCCTCTCTCTTTCCCTTTCTCTCTGATCACTCATTCTGGGGCAAGCCAACTTCCAGGTTGTGAGCTGCCCTATGGAGAGGCCCACATGCCAAGGGACTGAGGGAGACCTCTGGCCAACAGCCAAAGAGGAACTGACAACCTCAGCCCAATAGCCAGAGAGGAGCTGAGGCCTGTCAACAACCATGTGAACAGGCTTCGAAGCAGACTCTTCAGCTACAGCCGAGCCTTGAGATGACTGCATTTCTGACAGCTTGACTACAACCTCGTTAGAGACCTTGAGCCAGAACCATCCAGCTAAGCAGCTCCCAGATTCCTGACCCTCAGAAACTGTTAGATAATAAATGTGTGGTTTTTTTAAGCTCCTGCTGTTGCTGTTGCTGTTGTTTTTAGATGCCATCAAGTCTATTATGACTCATAGCGACCCCATGTGACAGAGTAGAACAGCTGCATGGGGTTTTCTAGGTTGTAATCTTTACAGGGAAACCCTGGTGGCATGGTGGTTAAGTGCTCTGGCTGCTAACCAAAAGGTCAGCCGTTTGAATCCACCAGGCATTTCTTGCAAACCCTGTGGGGCAGTTCTACTCTGTCCTATAGGGTTGCTATGAGTCAGAACCGAGTTGGAATCTACTAGACGCCAATGGGGTTTAATCTTTACAGTAGATTGTCAGGTCTTTCTCCTGCAGAGCCATTGGTGAGTTCCAACAGCCAACCTTTCAGTTAGCAGCTGAGACCTGAACCATTGCATCAACAGGACTCTTTTTAAGTTGCTATGGTGGGGTAATTTGTTACACGGGAATAGATGACTAATACATATAGCATCTCCACCATACAGATACAATAGGCATAAATTACCTCAAGAACATAGAGGATAGTAAAGTGTGGTAACGTAACTAGGAAGCAATGAGTTTTGCCTATGCATTGCCTTTTTTCTTAATATAATTTATGTCATTCCAGGTTTGTTTAATTTTTTTTTCATACTGCCTGTGCCCCTTAATGATTCACAGAATTCCTTCACTTTTAACAACCGGCCCCTGCTAACTGTTATGAGCTCGTTCCAGCACACCACCGTATCCATCTCTAGTCTCCATTACTCACTCACCAGTGCTCTCGCCCTCTTTGTCTGGCCCTCCTCTGTAGCTGCCCCTGTATTGTGTTGTCACTCAGTTCTCACGAAACTTCAGCATCAGAGGCACCACATCCCAGGCCAACTGAATCCAATTTTCTGGATGTGGGGTCTGGAAACATGAACTTGAATAAGTGTCTCCTCCATGTCACCCCCATGACTCTGATGCACAATGAGATTGGAGAAACATCAGTTCAAGGAACAGGTTTTGAAGTCTCACAGAATAGTTTTCTAATCCCACATCTACTTGTTTGGGGAAATTGCTCAATGTCATCATGTGCAAAGGGGAGACATTGAGCATTCATTCATTCATTCACCCATACTGTAAAACATATGGACAGATGCTCACCCATCCTGACAGTCACAGCCAGTACTCCAGCGGCCTCATATTTCTGTCACCACTGGGTTGTATGCACAGCACGAGTCAATCAGGTGTGTCCTCAAAATGTTCATGCCATTTTCTTTCACTTGGTGCTGTCTAATTAATTAAATCTTAGGTAAACTGATAAAATATGAAAGTGGAAAAATTTGAATTAAAAATTAGAATTAGGTATACATAAGGGAACTATGGAAACCCTGGTGCGTAGTGGTTAAGAACTACGGCTGCTAACCAAAAGGTCGGCAGTTCTAATCAACCAGGTGTTCCTTGGAAACCCTATGGAGCAGTTCTACTCCATCCTATAGGGTCACTATGAGTCGGAATTGACTCCATGGCAGTGGGGTTTAAGGGAACTACAAATAATGAGAAAAACTTCTAAAAATCTGTAAGGATCCTGCTTAGATTTGTTCAAACACTGGTCACTTCACTTTAAAAACAATTGAAAGTAGAAATGATAGAAAACACATTATACATGGGATTTTTTTTTTTCGAGAAAAATGAGAGGAACTTCAGTCATGGCCCCACATGCATGTTGTTGTTCTTAGGTGCCATCGAGTCGATTCTGACTTATAGCGACTCTATGCACAGCAGAATGAAACACTGCCCGGTCCTGCGCCATCCTTACAATCGTTGTTATGCTTGAGCTCATTGTTGCGGCCACTGTGTCAATCCACCTTGTTGAGGGTCTTCCTCTTTTCCGCTGACCCTGTACTCTGCCAAGCGTGACGTCCTTCTCCAGGGACTGATCCCTCCTGAAAACATGTCCAAAGTATGTAAGATGCAGTCTCGCCATCCTTGCCTCTAAGGAGCATTCTGGCCACACTTCTTCCAAGATAGATTTGTTCCTTCTTTTGGCAGTCCATGGCATATTCAATATTCTTCGCCAACACCACAATTCAAAGGCGTCAATTCTTCTTCAGTCTTCCTTATTCATTGTCCAGCTTTCACATGCATATGATGCGATTGAAAATACCATGGCTTGGGTCAGGCACACCTTAGTCTTCAGGGTGACATCTTTGCTCTTCAACACTTTGAAGAGGTCCTTTGCAGCAGATTTACCCAATGCAATGTCTTTTGATTTCTTGACTGCTGCTTCCATGGCTGTTGATTGTGGATCCAAGTAAATTGAAATCCTTGACAACTTCAATCTTTTCTCCATTTATCACGATGTTGCTCACTGGTCCAGTTGTGAAGATTTTTGTTTTCTTTATGTTGAGGTGTAATCCATACTGAAGGCTGTGGTCTTTGATCTTTGTTAGTAAGTGCTTCAAGTCCTCTTCACTTTCAGCAAGCAAGGTTGTGTAACCTGCATAACACAGGTTGTTAATGAGTCCTCTTCCAATCCTGATGCCCCGTTCTTCTTCATATAGTCCAGCTTCTTGGATTATTTGTTCAACATACAGATTAAATAGGTATGGTGAAAGAATACAACCCTGATGCACACCTTTCCTGACTTTAAACCAATCAGTATCCCCTTGTTCTGTCTGAACAACTGCCTCTTGATCCATGTAAAGGTTCCTCATGAGCACAATTAAGTGTTCTGGAATTTTCACATGCATAGAAAAGGTTTTATGTCTATATCCAACAACTATTGGGTAGATAAATAGATATTATGCTTTAAGTTAAAGTAAATTACTTAAATTGTGCTTGTATGCTTCGTATTTTATAATTCTTTGCCTTTGTTCAAACTGTACTGCAGCTCAACTTCTCCCTCTACTCAACCTTGCTTTCTTCCCTCCCTTCTCCCTAAAAACTTCCTTCATGCTAACTTCCAGCTCAGAATATGTTTCTCAGGAAACCAATTGGCTCCCAGTAAAGATTTAAATAACTTTCTCACAGAGGTAGGAAGCAGAGGTTTTGAACATGGTCAGTCTGGCTCCCAAGGTCATGTATGCTGATTCAGGTGATTTCCTAAATGGTAACCCACTGGATGCTTTTGAGCTCTTACCTTACTGGAGCTCTTTGCTGCATTTAATACTGAGAAGTACTTCTTTCTGCATTGCTAGATGAACAGGTGTGTTGTATTACAACTGCCCCCTCACCATCTCCCTAGCTGCTAATGGACATAACTACTAATGGACATTCAGAAAAGCATGTGCATTAAGGGGAGATGATTGCCCTCTGGAGAGGAAAAACAGCCCACTGTCATCTAGTCAATTCAGAAGCACAGTGACCCTATAGGACAGGGTAGAGCTGCCCCATGGATTTTCCAAGGCTATAAATCTTTACAGAAGCAGACTGCTACATTTTCACCAACCTTTTGGTTAGCAGCTGAGTGCTTAACCACTGTGCCACCAGGGCCCCCTCAACTGCCCTCTGAAGAAATCCAGAACTCTGTTAAGCTATCTTAGTGGGGTAAAGGAGGAAAGGCTGTTCTCTGGTACTAGTAAATCTAGAATAGCAAAAACAGGGGCAATAAATAGTGTCCTTATTGCCTACAGGGGGCCTTCTACTTTTATTGTCCCTTTTTACATTTTATTGCCCTCTTTTATGGCCCCTTCTCCACCCTGCTCTCTGTATTTGTCACATAGACATGGCTTTCAGATTAGTATCTAATCCTGAGAGAGACAAACTTAGGTGATCTCCTCCCAAGACATGAACTGGGGCCTGCTTGGATGTTGATCTAACCCTGCGGACAGGACCCTAACTTTGGGGAACCCAGGCTGATGATGATGTGACTATCCTGTTTATTTGGTGAGGATCACGCCATTAGAAGTTTCTGGTCTGCGCTCTGCTCCAAATTGTCCTTCACTAAGGACTTGTGAATATAGCAACTATCTTCCCTTGACTTTGGTGTCTGCACAACTCACTAATGGGCTTTTCTGACATTTCCTGGGCTTCCTCCAGGCTTCACACTTGGCCTACTGCTCTGCTCTCTCTGCAAATGCTCTAGACAATGTCATCCATTCCTATGGTTTCAATTCCTATTGCCATGAAGTCAGTCAGACTCGTGGCAATCCCATTTGTCACAACTGTTCCATAGGGACTCCTCGGCTGTAATCTTTAGGGAAGCAGATCACCAGGCTTTTCTTTCATGGTACCGCAGGGTGGGTTGAAACTGCCAATCTTGAGGTTAGTAGTCAAATGGAAACCTTTTGCACTACTCAGGGACCTTGGTTTCAATTACCGCCTCTCTTATCCAAGATTTATAGCTCCTGAATTCAGACTCCTATGCCTGTTCCCACTTAGGGACAGAGACTGACCTTACTTGTGTTTATGCCTCCACAGACCAGCACAGTGGGGGCCACAGTCATAGGTTTTCAATACATGATTACAAATGAGTGAATTAGTTAGGAAAGTTGCCGCCAACTTCTTTCTAGCCATCGCATTCAGGCTACCCCCCATGTTTTCAACCCTCTGCTTAGTCAATGAGCTCTTCTACTCCCACCTTCTTTTACAGGAATCCTTCCTTCGTGTGCTGCAACAACCACAGTTTTCTTTTCACTCCTCAACCACATTTACCAAATTGCTGGTATGTCACATAAGCCATTTGCCGATTTTCTCATTCTATATGTGTGTATATTCAGTGTACGTCCTATTTCTGTCTACATTATTGTCGTCCATATTATAATTTTAAGTCTACTACACCACACATAATATTCAGAAGAGAAAAGTGGATTTCCTGTTATGTTCTTACCTTTGGAAATCCTCTGGTTCTGGATGGACTGACCATGGTACACAAGAAGTCAAAACTGAGGTTGATTAATGAATCATGTAGAAAATAAACAAACAAAAAACACTCATTACTGGGACTGCACCCTTAATGTTAAAGGAAATTTGTGCGTGACTCAAAAAACCCAATCCCACTGAAGCAATGAAAACTTAAAGCATATACATGCTGGTGTGGGAGTGGTCAGACATCAACATTATTTGCAAATAATATAGCATATTCATCAAATGGATGTTCAGGCAAAATTCATCAATAACTATGATTTCGACATGGTACTATTACATAGTCATTGCTATCATGGCTTTCAGTGTAGACTTTCCAAAGTCTTTGAAGTGAAATCGGGATTCTCCTACACCCCCAAAACACACTACTTGTATCGCCCTTTTGTTGTAAAGTAACTCACATTTGGAGTCTTGTTCCAAGTTAATGAAGAAGGTATCTTGGTTTGTTCCACTCTTGGTTTCATGATGTACTCCAATAGCTTGCATCCTGAGTTATGTAAATTTGGAAAGGCAAGAGTCCAACAGAGTAGGCAGAAGGGGGCCTAGGATGTTTGGGGCGGTAACTGACCAGCAGAGTCATGTCGGTCATTACGCATAGTTCTTAGAATCAATTTTGCCCTTTCATAAGTGACTTAATCGATTCATTTTTCAGAAGGAAATCTATAGTCAAAGAATAGAGTTTAGCCAAAGACCTAGGTGGGATTTGTGTAAGAGAAGAAGAGTGTAGAGGGGGAGGAGAGATTCAGAGAAGGAGAAAAAGGAGGAGGAGGAGGACCACAAGGAGGAGAAGAAAAGAAAAAGCAGACGTAAGGCAGGTGAGAAGTGAAATCCTGTAAAATATGTATTTTGGATTATAGGAACTTTATAAAGTTCATCCACTTTTGTGGGGGAAATTTATCTTCCTTATGGAGTCCTTGGGTGGCACAAATGTTCAAGCTCTCAACTACTAGCAAGAAGTTTGGCAGTGTCTTAGTCATCTCGTGCTGCTATAACAGAAATACCAGAAGTAGATGGCTTTAACTTTTTTGGATCTCAGCTGATTCTATTTTAGGAACACATACTGTAAATCTGAAGTCTTAGCATGTAACCAGGAGCTAAGAACAAATTCAATTTCTGTGTTTTCCTCCTGTCTATGAAGATTATTTTTCCTTTGTCTTTAACAACTGTTTTAGTCATCTAGGGCTGCTACAAACAGAAGTACCACAAGTGGCTGGCTTTAACAAATTTATTCTCTCACAGTCTTAGTAGGCTAGAAGTCCAAATTCAGGGCACCAGCTCCAGGGGAAGGCTTTCTCTCTCTGTCAGCTCTAGGGGAAGGTCCTTGTCGTCAAATTTCTCTTGGTCTGGGAGTTTCCCCACACGGGAACCCTGGATCCAAAGGACATGCTCTGCTCCCAGCACTGCTTTCTCGGTGGCATGAGATGCCCCGTCTCTCTGCTCAAGACACAATCCAATCTTGTAGATTGAGTCCTGCCTCATTAACATAACTGCTGCTAATCCCATCTTATCAATATCAAAAGATTTGATATGCAACACACAGGAAAAACCACATCAGATAACAAAATGGTGGACAATCATACAATACTGGGAATCATGGCTTTAGCCAAATTGATACACATGTTTTCAATTCACAACACCAACTATAAAATATGGTGATGGTATTCATCAGATTTAATTTAAAATGATATACTCTGCTGCTTAAAAACAAACAAAAAATGAAATAAAAAAGAATATTCAGAATAGCCTGCTTACAAGGTGGCATGTCAGGTCAAAGCTGCTAGGGGGATGTATGGAAAATCTTTCCTTTGCAGGCCTTAATTTTTCCACTAATATACTATTATGGAGTTTGTACCTCACATTTGTAAAGTACTTGCGTGTTTATAAAATGTTTCACCTGGTGGCACAGTGGTTAAGAACTCAGTTGCTAACCAAAAGGTCCACCGTTCAAATTCACCAGGCGCCCCTTGGAAACCCTGTGGGGGCAGTTCTACTCTGTCCTATGGGGTCATTATGAGTTGAAACCAACTCAACAGCAAAAGGTTTGGTTTGGAGCTTTGGTGGTACAGTGGTTAAAGCCATCAACCACTAACCAAAAAGTCGGTGGTTCAAAACCTCCAGCGGCTCCACAGGAGAAAGATGTGGCAGTCTGCTTCAATAGAGATTTACAGCCTTGGAAACCCCATGGGGTTGCTATGAATCAGAATCAACTGGATGGCAGTGGATTCAAGTTTGGAATATAATATTTACTCATCTTTGGGAAAGCAGTTACCAAAATGAAAATCAAATTCCACCTTTTCATTAGACAAGTGTCACAAAGGATGATTTGTTATTTCTTTACCTAAAAGATGCTGGCCACCGTTTTCTTTACAGTGTGAGTTCAATTGCTCAGGAATCTATGATGCTAATTTTGAATATTACACAGATGTACACAGCAGCACACTAATTATTCATTGTAATCAATAATGATGTTTACATAGATGTTTAATACTCTTGTCAAACTCTTAATCTCAATCCCCCCACACCTCCAAAAAAATCTGTTTTCCTCATCTCATGAATGGTCACATTATTTATTTGTACAATAAAAAATTCCACTTTACATCCTTAATCTTTCCCTTTTCCCATCCACAATTTCTATTACGTCAATCGTGTGTGTGTGTGTGAATCTGTGAATTAATTATTTATCATTATTGCTAGTTGCCATTGAGTCTGCTCCAACTCATAGTGACCCTATGTACAACAGAACGAAACACTGCCCAGTCCTGCACCATCCTCACAATTGTTGCTATGTTGGAGCCCATTGCTGCAGGCACCATGTCAATCCATCTCATCAAGAGGCTTCCTCTTTTTTGTTGACCCTCTACTTTAACTAGCATGAAGTCCTTCTACAGGGACCGGTCTCTCCTGATAACATGTGCAAACTATGTGAGACCAAGTCTTGCTCTCCTCACTTCCAAGGAGCACTCTGGTTGTATTTCTTCCAAGACAGGCTTGTTCGTTCTTCTGGCAGTCCGTAGTATACTCAGTATTCTTCACCACCACCATAATTAAAGGCATCAACTACTCTTAAAAAAAAAAAAAAAATTTTTTTTTTTTTTTTTAGGTCTTCCTTATTCATTGCCCAGCTTTCACATGCATATGAGGTGATTGAAAATATCATGGTTTGGGCCAGGCACACCTTAGTCCTCAAAGTGACATCTTTGCTTTTTAACAGTTTAAAGAGGTCTTTTGCAGCAGATTTGCCCAATGGAATAATACATCATTTGGTTTCTTGACTGCTGCTTCTGTGTGCATTGATTTTGATCCAAGTAAAATGAAGTCCTTGACAACGTCAATCTTTTCTCCATTTATCATGATACTGCTTATTGCTCCAGTTGTGAGGATTTTTGTTTTCTTTGAGTGTAACCCTTAATGAAGGCTGTAGTCTTTGATCTTCATCAGTAAGTGCTTCAAGTTCTGTTTGTTTTCAGCAAGCTAGGTTGTACCATCTACATAACACAGGTTGTTACTGAATCTTCCTCCAAACCGGGTGCTGCATTCTTCTTCACATAGTCCAGTTTCTCGGATTATTTGCTCAGCATACAGATTGAGTAAGTGTGGTGAAAGGGTACAACTCTGAGGCACACCTTTCTTGATTTTAATCCATGCAGTATCCCCTTGTTCCGTTAGAACAACTAACTCCCTCTTGGTCTATGTACAGGTTCCACTTGAGCACAATTAAGTGTTCTGGAATTCCCATTCTTGGAAATGTTATTCATAATTTGTTACAATCCACACAATTGAATGCCTTCGCATAGTCGATAAAACACAGGTAAACATATTTCTGGTATTCTCTTTTTCAGCCAAGCTCCATCTGACATAAGCAATAACATCCCTCATTCCATGTTCTCTTCTGAATCTGGATTGAATTCCTGGCAGTTCCTTGTCAATGTACTGCTGTAAACACTTTTGAATGATCTTCAGCAAAATTTTACTTGCCTGTGACATTAACGATATTGTTCTATAATTTCTTCATTTCCTCATTCTGTCAGATCACCTTTCTTTGGAATGGGCAAAAATATGGATCTTTCCCTTGACAAAGATGAGTGAGTATATCCAGCACCGTATCCATTTGTTGAAGCATCTCAGTTGGCATTCTGTCAATTTCCGGTGCCTTGTTTTTTACCAATGCTTTTAGTGCAGCTTAGACTTCTTCCTTCAGTACCATCAGTTCTTGATCATATGATACCACCTGAAATGACTGAATGCCAACCAATTCTTTTTGTACAGTGACACTGTGTATTCCTTCCATCTTCTTTTGATGCTTCCTGTGTCTTATCATTTGTTGTTGTTGTTGTTAGGTGCCGTCGAGTCAGTTCTGACTCACAGTGACCCTAGGCACAACAGAACGTAACACTGCCCGGTCCTGAGCCATTCCTATCATTTCTAATCATTTAGCCAATCTATTTGGTGGCTGTTTATAGTATATTGTTTTTCAAAGTGTCCAAAATGCTAAAAAGTCACTTTTAACAGTACATCTTTTTCCCGGACTTCAACCCTGGTAAATCCTACATGTGTTGGCTGGTCGTAGCCAGAGTTTGTGCTAATAGCTGGACTAGGCAACTTTCTACCTCTATCCTAGAGAGTGCGTTCTGAGTCCCTCTCTGGCAGTACCAGCACTGATGCCCTCGAGCAGATTTGGTATATACATGTATATATACACCCACTCCTCACTTATTGACTATATCATTATCCAACATTTTGCATTTATTACAATAGTAAAAAATCTACTATCCAAATGTCTTAGGCTGGGTTCTGCAGAGAAGCAAAACCGGTAAAGCTTATAAATATATATAGAGAGAGATTTATATCAAGAAAATGGCTCACAGGGTTATAGAGGCTGGAATGTCCCAAATCTAGGATCAAGATAGGAGCTTCTCCTGATTCATGTAGCCACAGGGGCTGATGAACCCAAGGTCAGTAGGTCAGAGAGCAGGGGTCTTGTTCACAGGCTGCAAAGACTGATGAATTCCAAGATCAGCAGACAAGACCACAGGCAAGATGCTAGCTCAAGTCCCAGGACCTGCAGGTCAGACTAACAGGAGCCAGCTGCAGGATCCAGAGCAAGCAAAAGCCCCTGAGGCTTGCCAGAATTTCCTCTTATATTCAATGCAGGCCACACGCCCAAAGAAACTCCCTTTCAGCTGATTGGCTACCCACAGCAGATCCCATCGTGGGGTGATCACATTATATCAAGCCTCATTATGGAAGTAATCACAACACCATATGATTGCCAAACTACATCATAACAACCAAACCACTGAGAATCATGGCCCAGCCAAGTTGACACACAGCATTAACCACCACACCATTTAGCAAATTAACAATGCGCATCTGGCAGTGACAAATGCCAAGGTGTGAGGCAAGAGTAACATTGGCTGGACCATGATTCTCAGTTGTTTAGCACTTATGTAATGATGGAATTTGGCAGTAATAGAATGATGCATTTTGGTAGTTATGTAATGATGTAGTCATTCTCCATTTTTGCATAATGCTGATTTTCATATAACAACCTGGTCTTTGGAACATAACCATGTCAATAAGTGAGGAGAGGGTGTCTTTTACACACTTCTACTTCTCTACTTCTGTTGCTTTCTTTTCTCACTGCAAGGTAAGTTCCTTGAGGGTAGTGGCATTGTGCCACTCTATCTAGAAACTAGCCCATAAAAGGGATTTAGTGAATATTTGTTGAAAGAATCAATGTCTTAGATGTCTGTTTGCAATGACTTACTCACTGTATCAAACTGGGTCTCAGTTTCCTCACTATTAACAGACATATAAGACATTGATCTTTTCAACAAATATTTATTAAATTCTTTTTACAGGCTAGGTTCTGGTGACAGAGCAGCACATGAGGCAGACAAAGATATTTGTTAACCATAAACTAGCTCAGACTGTATCTAATGCAAAGAATGTAACTCTAGACAATTTCCCTGTTTCCTGAGAGAGAACCCTTGGTATTCTCTGATAATTGAGGTACTTTGTATAATTTTAAAACCTCCGGACTACGCCCAAAGATTTGTGCAGATGAATGGGGAGGCCAGCCAGGTCAGAGACCACCTAGTAACCTGATAACAGCTGATCTCAATAAGGGGGTCGGGGGGCCAATGGTTCAAACAATCATGTTAAGACCAGCCAATGTTTGATTATTTCTATTCTGCTCCCTCTTCTCTTTAAAAGCTTCACTGTAACTAGCCTAGATTGAGACATTTTTTTTTTTAGAAACAGAATGGTCTACCTATATACATATAGCCTAGCTGCCTGAATAAACCCTATGTTTTAATTTCTTTAGTTTTATTTTTCAACATGTCCTAACATTCTTATTCAAATTCACATGAAAAAACACAAGACCAAGATGCAGAGTAATCAGATGCTTCCTGTGGTCCCTCTTACAACAAAGACCTGAAAAAACAAGTGAATTGATTATACATGACAATCTAGGAGCCCTGAACATCAAAGGCAAAGTTGAGGAACTGGATTGAGCTGCAGGGGGTGGGAGAGATGGTTCAGAAGCAGCGAGGAGTTGCCAGACTTGATGTGGCAAAATTTTGCTCCTGCATAATATTAATCGTATTGTCAGTAATTTCTGCATTTGGTTGGATCACCTTTCTTAGGAATAGGCATAAATATGAATCTCTTCCAGTCTGTTGGCCAGGTAGCTGTCTTCCAAATTTCTTGGCATAGATGAGGAAGCACTTCCAGCACTACATCCATTTGTTGAAACATCCCAGTTGATATTCCATCAATTCATGGAGCCTTGTTTTTCTCCAATAGCTTCAGTGCAGCTTGGACTTTTTTCTTCAGTACCATGAGTTCCTCATCATATGTTACCTCTTGAAATGATTGAACGTCAACCAATTGTTTTTGGGACAGTGACTCTGTGGATTCCCTCCATCTTCTTTTGATGCTTCCTGTGTCATTTAATATTTTCCGCCATAGAATCCTTCACTATTGCAACTCGAGGCTTGAATTTTTTTCTTCAGTGCTTTCAGCTTGAGAAATGCTGAGTGTGTTCTTCCCTTTTGATTTTTTATCTCCAGCTCCTTGCACATGTCATTATAATACTTTGCCTTCTCAAGCTGCCCTTTGAAATCTTCTGTTCAGCTCTTTTACTTCATTATTTCTTCCTTTTGCTTCAGCTGCTCAACATTCAAGAGGAAGTTTCAGAGTCTTTTCTGACATCAATTTTGGTCTTTTCTTTGTCTCCTATCTTTTTAATGACCTCTTGCTTTCTTCATGTATGATGTCCTTGATGTCATTCCACAACTCATCTGGTCTTCGGTAATTACCGTTCAATGCGTCAAATCTATTCTTAAGATGGTCTCTAAATTCAGGTGAGTTCTACTCAAGGTTGTACTTTGGTTGTCATGAACTTGTTCTAATTTCCTTCAGTTTCAACTTGAACTCGCATATGAGCAATTGATGGTCTGATCCGCAGCTGGTCCCTGGCTTATCCTGACTGATGATATTGAGCTTTTCTATCCCCTCTTTCCACAGATGTAGTTGATTTGATTCTTGTGTATTCCATCTGGTGAAGTCCATGTGTATAGTGGCCATTTATGTTGGTGAAAAAAGATATTTGCAATGAAGAAGTCATTGGTCTTGCAAAATTCTATCATGTGATCTCTGGCATCATTTCTATCTCCAAGGCCATATTTTCCAACTACTGATCCTTCTTCTTTTTTCCAACTTTCACATTCCAATCACCAGTAATTATCAATGCATCCTGATTGCATGTTCCACCAATTTCAGACTGCAGAAGCTGGTAAAAACCTTCAATTTCTTCATCTTTGGCTTTAGTGGTTGGTGTGTAAATTTGAATAATAGTATTAACAGGTCTTCCTTATAAGCATACAGTTATTATCCTATCACTGACAGCGTTGTACTTCAGGATAGATCTTGAAATGTTCTTTTCGACAATGAATGTGACACCATTCCTCTTCAAGTTGTCATTCCCAGCATAGTAGACCATCTGATTGTGTGATTAAAAATGCCAATACCAGTCAATTTCGGCTCACTGATGACTAGGATATTGGTGTTTATACTTTCCATTTCATTTTTGATGATTTCTGATTTTCCTGGATTTATACTTCATACATCCTACGTTTCAATTATTAATGAATGTTTGCAGCTGTTTCTTCTCATTTCGAGTCATGTAACATCAGAAAATGAAGGTCCTGAAAGCTTGACTCCATCCATGTCATTAAGGTCAACTCTACTTTGAGGGTGCACCTCTTCCCTAGTCATCTTTTGAGTGCCTTCCAACCTGGGGGGCTCATCTTCCAGCACTATATCAGACAATAATCTGATGCTATTCATAAGGTTTTCACTGGCTAATGCTTTTCAGAAGTAGACTGCCAGATCCTTCTTCCTAGTCTGTATTAGTCTGGAAGCTCAACTGAAACCTGTCCACCAAGGGTGACCCTGCTGGTATCTGAATACAGGTGGCATAGCTTCCAGCATCACAGCAACATGCAAGCCCCCACAGGACAACAAACTGACAGACACATGGGGGTAATGGAGAGTCTGAAAGTATTTCCCTTGAGAACAGGAACCAGACAAAGATGCCCTTTATCACCGCTCTTATTCAACATTGTGCTGGAGGTCCTAGACAGAGTAATTAGGCAGAAAAAAGAAATAAAGGGCATCCAAATTGTAAGGAAGAAGTAAAAGTATCTCTGTTTGCAGATGATATGATCTTATATGCAGAAAATCCCAAAGAATCCACACGAAAGCTACTGGA
This sequence comes from Loxodonta africana, assembly GCF_030014295.1. NCBI lineage: Eukaryota > Metazoa > Chordata > Mammalia > Proboscidea > Elephantidae > Loxodonta > Loxodonta africana. The sequence continues at coordinate 22,771,828 of NC_087362.1, forward strand.
ACTAATAGGAGATTTTGTTAAAGCATCAGGATACAAGATAAACATGCAAAAATCAGTTGGATTCCTCTCCAGTAACAAAGATAACTTCAAAGAGGAAATCACCAAATCAATACCATTTACAATAGCCCCCAAGAAGATAAAATACTTAGGAATAAATCTAAACAGAGACGTAAAAGACCTATACAAAGAAAACTACAAGACACTACTGCAAGAAACCAAAAGAATCCTATATAAGTGAAAAAACATACCTAGCTCATGGATAGGATGACTCAACATTATGAAAATGTCTATTCTACCCAAAGTGATCTACAGGTACAATGCAATCCTGATCCAAATTCCTATGGCATTTTTTAAAGAGATGGAGAAACAAATCACCAACTTCATATGGAAGAGAAAGAGGCCTCGGATAAGTAAAACATTACTGAAAAGAAGAACAAAGTGGGAGGCCTCACACTACCTGATTTTAGAGCCTATTATACCACCGCGGTAGTCAAAACAGCCTGATACTGGTATGACGACAGATACATAGACCAATGGAACAGAATCGAGAATCTAGATGTAAATTCGTCCACCTATGAGCAGCTGATACTTGACAAAAGCCCAAAGTCCATTAATTGAGAAAAAGACAGTCTCTTTAATTTTTTTTTTTTAATAAATGGTGTTGGCATAACTAGATATCCATCTGCAAAAAAAAAAAAAGCGAAATGAGACCCATACCTCACATCATGCAGAAAAACTAACTCAAAATGAATCGAAGACCGAAATATAAAATCTAAAACGATAAAGATCATGGAAGAAAAAATAGGGACAATGCTAGAAGCCCTGATATATGACATAACAGAATACAAAACATTACTAACAATGTACAGACACCAGAAGAGAAACTAGATAACTGGGAGCTCCTAAAAATCAAACACTTATGCTCATCCAAAGACTTCACCAAAACAGTAAAAAAAAAACAACCTACGGACTGGGTGAAAAAATTTGGCTATGATAAATCTGATCCGCATCTAATCTCTAAAATCTATAAGATGCTTTAAAACCGCAACAACAAAAAGACAAAAACCCAACTGAAAAATGGGCAAAGGATATGAACAAGCACTTCACCAAAGAAGACATTTAAGCAACTAACAGATACATGAGGAAATACCCACAATCATTAGCCATTAGAAAAATGCAAATAAAAACTGCCATGAGATACCATCTCACCCCAACAAGGCTGGCGTTAATACAAAAAAATCAAAACAATAAATATTGGAGAGGTTGTGGAGAGACTGGAACACTTATACGCTGTTGGTGGGAATGTAAAATGGTACAACCACTTTGGAAAATGATTTGGCACTTCCTTAAAAAGCTAGAAATAGAAGTACCATACGATCCGGCAATCCCACTCCTTGGAATATATCTTAGAGAAATAAGAACCCTCACAAAAATAGATATATGCACACCCATGTTCATTGCAGCACTGTTAACAATAGCAAAAATATGGAAACAACCTAGGTGCCCATCAATGGATGAATGGATAAACAAATTAAGGTATATTCACACAATGGAATCCTATGCAAAGATATAGAACAATGATGAATCCACGAAACATCTCATAACATGGATGAATCTGGAAGGAACTATGCTGAATTAAGTTCGTCACAAAAGGACCAAATGTTGTAATGAGACCACTATTATAAGAACTCAAGAAAAGGTTTAAACACAGAAGGGCTTAAACCTTTTCCACAAGGGTGGAAAGGGAGGGAGGGGGTATCCACTAACTAGATAGTAGGCAAGAATTATTTTAGGTGAAGGAAAAGACAAAACACAATACAGGGGGTCACCACAACTGGACTAATCCAAAAGCTAAGAAGTTTCCTAAATACCAAACACTTTAAGGGACAGAGTAGCAGGGGTGGGGGTCTGGGGACCATGGCTTCAGGGGACATCTACGTCAATTGGCATAACAAAGTTTACTAAGAAAATGTTCTGCATCTCACTTTGGTGAGTGGCTTCTGGAGTCTTAAAAATGAACAAGCGAATAAGAGCCTTTACATGAACAGATACATGCACAGCCATGTTCGCTGCAGCACTGTTTACAATAGCAAAAAGATGGAAGCAACCAAGGTGTCCATCAATGGATGAATGGATAAATAAATTATGGTATATTCACGCAATGGAATACTACCTATTGATAAAGAACAGTGATGAATCTGTGAAACATTTCATAACATGGAGGAACCTGGAAGACATTATGCTGAGTGAAATTAGTCAGTTGCAAAAGGACAAATATTGTATAAACCACTATTATAAGATCTTGAGAAAAAGTTTAAACTGAGAAGAACACATTCTTTTGTGGTTACGAGAGGGGGGAGGGAGGGTGGGTGGGAGAGGAGCATTCACTAATTAGATAGTAGATAAGACCTACTTTAGGTGAAGGGAAGAACAACACTCAATACAGGGGAGGTCAGCACAACTGGACTAAACCAAAAGCAAAGAAGTTTCCTGAATAAACTGAATACTTCGAAGGTCAGCAAAGCAGGGGCAGAGGTTTGGGGTCTATGACTTCAGGGGACATCTAAGTCAATTGGCAAAATAAAATCTATTAAGAAAACATTCTGCATCCCACTTTGAAGTGTGGCGTCTGGGGTCTTAAACACTAACAAGTGGCTATCTAAGATGCATCAATGAGTCTCAACCCACCTGGATCAAAGGAGAATGAAGAACACCAAGATCTCAAGGTAATTATGAGCCCAAGAGACAGGAAGGGCTACATGAACTAGAGACTACATCTTCCTGAGACCAGAAGAAGCAGATGGTGTCCGGCCACAACCGATGACTGCCCTGACAGGGAACACAACAGAGAACCCATGAGGGAGCAGGAGAACAGTGGGATGCAGACCCCAAATTCTCATAAAAAGACCAGGCTTAATGGTCTGACTGAGACTAGAAGGACCCTGGCAATCAGGGTCCCCAAACCTTCTGTTGGCCCAGGACAGGAACCATTCCCGAAGCCAACTCTTCAGACATGAATTGGACTGGACAATGGGTTGGAGAGAGATGCTGATGAGGTGTGAGCTACTTGCACCATGTGGACACGTGAGACTATGTTGGCATCTCCTGTCTGGAGGGGAGATGGGAGGGTAGAAGGGATTAAACTGGCAAAATGGTCACGAAAGAAGAGTCTGGAAGGAGGGAGTGGGTTTGACTCATTAGGGGGAGAGTAAATGGGAGTATGTAGTAAGGTGTATATAAGTTTATATGTGAGAGACTGACTTGATTTGTAAACTTTCACTTAAAGCACAATAAAAATTATTTAAAAAAAAAATGAACAAGTGGCCATCTAAGATGCATCAATTGGTCCCAACGCACCTGGAGCAAAGGAGAATGAACACCAAAGACACAAGGAAAATATGAGCCCAAGTAATAGAAAGGGCCACATAAACCAGAGACTCCATCAGCCTGAGACCAGCAGAGCCAGATTGTGCCCGGCTACCATCAATGACCGCCCTGACAGGGAACAAAACAGACAGTCCCTGACACAGCAGGAGAAAATTGGGGTGCAGATCTCAAATTCTAGTAAAACGACCAGATTTAATGGTCTGACTGAGACTGGAGGGACCCCAGAAGACACGGCCCCCAGACTCTTGATTAGCCCAAAACTAGAACCATTCCTGAAGCCAATTCTTCAGACAAAGATTAGACTGGACTATAAGACATAAAATGATACTGGTGAGGAGTGTGCTTCTTAGTTCAAGTAGGTACATGAGACTAAATGGGCAGCTCCTGTCCAGAGGTAAGATGAGAAGGCAGAAAGGGAGCTGGTTGAATGGACACAGGAAATACAGGGTGAAAGGAGGAGTGTGCTGTCACTTATACGGAGAGCAACTAGGGTCACATAAAAATGTGTGTATAAATTTTTGTATGAGAAACTAACTTGAACTGTAAACTTTCACTTAAAGCATAATAATAAAAACACGCAAACTTTTTGCCTTTTTCCTAGCAGCCTTAATAATAGCTAAAATATTTAAACCAGGCACTGTACTAATCATTGACTTTAATCTTCCACCCCCTTACCACGTTTTACAAATAAGAAAACCAAAGCTTAGAGAGATTAAATAATTTGCACACGTCTGTGTAAACAGGAAGTTATAAAGCCAGGATTGTGGAGAAAAATAGCATTATTTCCACAGAGCTCTGAGGGTTTCAATTCATTCATTCAACAAATATGTATTTAGTATGAACTCAAAGGAGGCCTGGTAGCACAGTGATTAAGTGCTTGGCTGCTAACCAAAAAGTCTGACGTTCAAGGAGGAGAAAGATATGGCAACCTGCTCCTGTAAAGATTTACAGCCATGGAACCTTAAGGGGCAGTTCCACTTTGCCCTAAAGGGTCACTATGAGTTGGTTTGGTTTTTCTGGTTATATACCAAGGTCCCATGGATGGCACAGTTAAGCACTCGAATGGTAGCTAAAACATTGGCAGTTCACACTCACCCAAAGGCACCTTGGAAAAGAGGCCTGGCAACCAGCTTTTAAAAAGTCACAACATTGAAAACCCTATCAAGCACAGTTCTACTCTGACACACATGGAGTCTGACACACTATGAGTTGGAAATGACTCAACCACCACTAACCATACCACTATAGGCCAGGCACTTGGTAGCTAGTTACCAAGTAGGATGTGGTCAGTGCGGAATGGAAAACTGATTAAGATGTGGTGAAAATGGCTAATGTGCTCACCTGCTAACTGAAAGGTTGGAGGTTTAAGTCCACCCAGAGGTGCTGCAAAAGAAAGGCCTGGCAATCTACTTTAGAAAAATCAGCCACCGAAAACCCTATGAACCATAGTTCTACTCTGACGCGTAGAGTCGCCATGAGTCAGAATTAACTCGAGGGCACCTAGTATTGGTCCTGCCAGAGATGGACTCAGAGCTCACTCTCCAGGATAGAGGTAGAAGGTTGCCTCGCCCAGTTGTAGCACACACTCTGGCTACAGCCAATAATTACTCATACACAGAATTTAGCAGAATTGAAGTCTGGGAAAAAGATGTGCTGTTAAAAAGTGACTTGTTCAGTATTTTGAACACTTTGCAAAACAATTTGCAATATAATATGTAAATGCCCAATAAATAGATTGGCTAAATAATTAACTAGTTTACAGATTCAGAACACACCACCCCCAGCTGCTGGAAATCCACTTACGGGAGGAAGTGTTGCCAGACACTGTGTGGTTGGGTAAAGAAATTATGTTCAGCTGCCACGTTGTTCATTATTGTTTCATGAAGAATTCTTCCAAGCTTTAAATTTTTGCTTCTTTAATCTGGTCCATTGCTTCAACAAGTTAATATTTTGACTCCTTGTTTTTGCTTGTATTTTATTTAACACCTGCTGAAAACCTAACATTGTCCCTTCTTTAATGTAGTTTCACCTCTGTCTAGAAACTAGCTTATCACCTTATGTTGCTCAAGGCTGCCTTCCAACACCTCCACTATTTCATCATCCATTTAAGTCATCCTCCCTTAGGTATCACGCTTGGTTGGACAGCCGGCAGGCACTGGGTCAATAACACCAGACAGAGAAAAGGCTCAAATGGTACCTTGAATTGATGGGCTTATGCAACAAAGGAAATAGCAAGTGGGGGTTAGTCACAGGTCATATAAAAGGAAATGAGCCACAAAGCCCCATGGTCACCCTTCCACCTCAGTAGCCTCTTGTGCACAGCCTCATAGCATGGCAAGCTCCCTTGTCTGACACCCTTCAGAAACAAGCTCCAACGAGTACCATGACCTAGTTTGGTTCACTCCTCCGATAAGTCGGAATTGACTCGACGGCACTGGGTTTGGTTTCGTTTTTTTCTTCTCTTACCATCTCCCTCATCCCTTCCAATCATACTTACCTTCTTTCAGTACTTCATGTGTTCCACACTCACTCTTACCACCAGATCTTAGCACACATGCTCTCTTTATTTGGATTACTCTTTCTCTTCTACTCCCCTCCATTTCTGGTAAATTTGGTTGCCTTTCAGGTCTCAGATTAAACATTATTTCCTATGGGGATCTTCCCTAACAACCTCTATCAGGCAAGAAAAATCCTGCTGTTATCTGATCTCCAAGTTCCTTGTGTCTCTCGTCCTTCTCAGAGCTTTTAAATAATTATTAAATTGACCATAATCTCCTTTGCATTATGAATTGTGTCAAGGTAGGAATTATGTCTCTCATGCCCACTAGAGTATCCTAATGCCTAGCAGAGTACCAACATAATGGAAACTAAGTAAATATTTATTGACTGAATGAATACATAAATTCTTAAGAGATCAAGCTACATTCATCAGTTGATATCAGTACCTCACCATTTAAGTTAAGCCTCAACAATACAAAAGACTTGGCTCAACATCTACATTCAGCAAGCTCCAACTACTTCCATAATTATGGGAAACAGCTCATGCTTATGGACATTTGCAGAGCTGAGGGAAGTATTGTTCTTAAAAAAAAAAAAAAAGCTTCCTGAAAAGCCCATCACCACTGCCTACAACTGCCACTTCATGTGTAACCAAAGGGAACCTGGACTGTAGCTCTAAGCCTCAGAAGTTTTGAGTAGTGAAATCTGTGAGGACTTGCTTTTTTGCAACTAAATTGAATTCAACATGGCTTAAACAAAAGGAAGGAAGGGAAGGAGGAAAGGAAGAAGGAAGGAAGGAGGGAGGAAAAGAGGGAAGAAAAAAGGGAGACAGGGAGGAAGGGAGGAAAAAAGGAAAGAAAAAAATTGTTAATTCACATAACTGGAGCTGGCCTGTCCCCAAACTTCTTCCAGGGACTCCATCAACATCATGAATATCCATATATCTATCCACCTATCTGTCCTTTTCAAGCCTCAGCCTCTATGTTCTATTCTATTCTATTCTATTCTACTCTACTCTACTCTACTCCTACTCTATTCTATTCTATTCTATTCTATTCTATTCTATTCTATTCTATTCTATTCTATTCTATTCTATTCTATTCTATTCTATTCTATTCTATTCTATTCTATTCTATTCTATTCTATTCTATTCTATTCTATTCTATTCTATTCTATTCTATTCTATTCTATTCTACTCTATTCAGTTTAGAGAGACTTCCAAGGGGGGTTCTGTAGACGCTTTAAGTGTGTCTCTCTCTCAATGTCCATACATAAAATCCCAAAGAAAGGTTCTGGGATTAGCCTGGCTGGCTTGGGTCAGGTGTCTATTCTCAGGCCAATCACTGGAAGCAAGAAAATGGGGGTTTTATGATAGGTTAAGCCTAAAACTTGAGATCTAAAAGGCAAGAAGAAGCAAACTTCAAACACTAATATCTACAGGGTACTACTAGAAACACGGGTGAAGACACACAATGTCATCAAGAACAAATTCAGCCTGTAAGAAAAATAAAATGATACTGTGTTTTCAGATTTTGTGGACTTCTTAATATAACTACTTAAACTAGAATTGTGCTTTTAAATAGTGCTCATTATCTTGGTAAAGGCCAAGAAAATGCTTTTTGTCTTACTTCTAACTCATTCCTTGTTTCTGGAAGAAAATCTTTTTTCCCAATCATCTCTTGGCCAAGATTAGATGTTAGTCATTGCCAAGTTCTCATTCTGGGACTTTTCAGGCTGAAAATGATTGATTCTACTTGATGCACAATCAAATCCAAGGGAAGCAGCAGCCAAGAAATCAAATAACTTATTTCATTAGGTAAATCTGCTGCAAAAAAAAAAAAAAAAAACCTCTTTAAAGTGTTAAAAATTAAAGATATCACTTTGAGGACTAAAATGAGCCTGACCCAACCCATGGTATTTTCAATTGCCTCATATACATGCAAAAGCCGGACAATGAATAAAGACTGAAGAATTGATGCCTTTGAATTACGGTGTTGGCAAATAAATTTTGTTATACCATGGACTGCCAGAAGAATGAACAGATCTGTGTTGGAGGAAGTACAGCCAGAATGCTCCTTAGACGTGAGGATGGCAAGACTTCGTCTCATGTACTTTGGACATGTTATCAGGAGGGCCCACTTCCTAGAGAAGTACATCATGCTTGGTAAAGTAGAGGGTCAGTGAAAAAGAGGAAGACCCTGGACAAGATGGATTGACACAATGGCTCCAACAATGTGCTCGAATATAGCAATGATTGTTAGGATGGCACAGTACCAGGCAGTGTTTCATTCTATTGTACTTAGGATCACTATGATTCAGAATCGACTCGATGACACCTAATAAAACAACAGCTTGGTAAAGGCCAAGGAAATGCTTTATGTCTTACTTCTAACTCTCTCCTTGTTTCTGGAAAAGAATCTCTTTTCCCAGTCATCTCTTGGCCAAGATTAGATGTTAGTCACCACCAAGTTCTCAGTCAGTCTGGGACTTTTCAGGCTATAAACAATTAAAGCTGTAGAGCAGGCATGCTGCCATATTAGAATGGGATATATTTTAGTAGTGAAGTCTCAGAATACTTTTGCCTCCTTGTTGCTTATTTCTACTGCACTAAATTAGCACTTCAAAGAACAATTCTTAGTCAATTTTCAGTCTTTTCTAAGGAATTCTTTCTAATGTGTGAGCTTAATGCAGTAACCAAGAGCTAGCTAGAAAATACCATTGACTAAATGGTATAAATAAACCAGAATAGCGTAAAAATAGCACACAGAAGATCATTTATTTTGGTTAATTAAATTGTCTAAGGGGTGATCAAGTTCCAGAGTTATTTTAAGCTTTCAACCCAGCTCTGCGCTCCTCTCAGCAGGAAACCACTTTTATTTTTGAGGTTTTATACAAGATGCTACAAAATAAAGCATGATTCATTTGGACTAAAATACGAAAGATTGATAAAATGACTGATAACCATTTTAATGCAAAGTTTCCCATCAAACTGAAAACAAAATTTTAAGTTTTTTTTTCTTAAAAAATATTCTATGGAGAAAAATATAGAACAAAATTCTAACTCACAAAAAAAAAAAAAAAAAGATCAGACTTACTGGCCTGACAGAGACTGGAGAAACCTCAAGAGTATGGCCCCTGGACACCCTTATAGCTCAGTAATGAAGTCACTCCCAAGGTTCATCCTTCAGCCAAAGATTAGACAGGTCCATAAAACAAAACAAGACTAAATGGGCACACTGGCCCAGGCGTAAGGACAAGAAGGCAGGAAAGCTGATAATGGGAAACCCAAGGTCGAGAAGGGAGAGAGCGTTGACATGTCGTAGGGTTGGCAACCAATGTCACAAAGCCATATGTGTGTTAATTGTCTAACGAGAAGCTAGTGTGTTCTGTAAACCTTCATCTAAAGTACAATTTAAAAAAAACTAGGTGATAATAACTTGAATTTATAGCTTTTTTAAGTTTAAATGTGTGCTCTTGGTACTTACATCAATTTAGTTTATTAAATAAATTTACACGCCACACTTTAAAGAGAAAGATTTGCAAACACTGTGTGTATCAATGGTATGTACATGGAAAAATATAAGGTTTCACTGAAAGGATCTGCACTGGCTCTCAAAATTTCCATTTTCTTGAACTTAATTGGTTGAGAGTTCATTTGAAGAATGCTAGCCAAGTAATTCAGGAAATAAAATCTCAGTTGCCTCCTGTTCAGACTCAGGAAGACCCCCTAGGTGCCAAAGTAGAACTGTGGTTCATAGGGTTTTCAATGGCTGATTTTTCTTGTAATGTCTTCATGTGGTTTTGATATCAGGAACATATGACCTCATAGAATGAGAGCTAACTGAATTTTACACAGTTGCTATTTCTTTCCTTCGTTCTCTCTCTCTCTTTTTCTTTGTCTCTCTCTCTCTCTCTCTCATCGCTACCAAGCTTTTCTACTTTCCTGAAGAATCTATCTACCTCATTCTGATTTTGGTCAACAATGATTCGCTGGACATTTATTCATTCAATATATATTTACATTGAAATAGTTTTTCTTGAAGACATTTTTATCAGCCTTTTCTAGTCTCAGTTCAAAGTAGTCACGTTTTTATTTTGTAGCATTTCTAGAAATACATAGACACTATCTAGGGCTGGGAAGCTACTATGAATAAGACACACATGACAGCCCTGAGAGTTTAACAACTCGGTGGGGCTAAAAGCAGGTAAATTCACCATTATAATCCACTATGGTAAGTCCCATGATAAGGGAAGTAGACAGTGTCATGGGAGTACATCAGAGAAGCACCTAAGGCAGACATGAAAAAAGGTCAGCAAGTGATTGCCAGAAGTGATGTCTGAGCCAAGACAGGAGAATGCATGGGAGTTAGCCAGAGGAGGGGGGCAGAAGAGCCTGGAGAGGAAAGATTGTACACATCAGGAAACGGAAGTGCAAATACCAAAAAGCAAGACAGAACATGCTCTTTGCAGGAACACAATGGAGCTTAATATGAAAGACACTTGGACTAGTGGTACAAATACAGTCAACTGAGGCAAAACTTTGTAAGCCATATTAAAAATGGTTGTAAAAATAAATTAAAATATCTACACGAGAACCATGGACAGCTAAGAGGTGGAAGCATCACTAGAAACAACCCAGTTCAAAAGCCCCTTCATTTCAGAGCTCTCCTCTATTACATGCTGATTAAGGATCATGTAGCTACTGTCTAGATCCCTGGGTGGTAAAAATGATTTGTGCTTGACTACTAACCTAAAGGTTGGCAGTTTAAACCCACACAGCAAAACCCTGGAAGAAAAATCTGGTAGTCTGCTTCCATAAAGATTACAGCCAAGAAAGTCCTGTGGAGCAGTTCTACTCTGTAACACATGGGGTCAGGGTGGATTATCAAATAGACATGACTTTGACCATGTTAATAAGCCTGACTAAACCTCAGTTTCAGATCGAGAAAAGTATCAGCAAGGGTAGAGAAGAACGAAGGTACATACTGCAAAATATAAAGCCTTGACTGAAGTTATGTGCCAACTAGTTGATTCTGACTCATAGTGACCCTGAGTAACCCTATATGACAGAGTAGAAATACCCTCATAGAGACTCTTAGGCAGTAATCCTTACAGGGATAGATTGCTAAGCCTTTTCTCCCACGGAGCAGCTGATGGGTTCAAACCACAAACTGGAATGTTTAACCACTGCACCACCAGGGCTCCTTTTCTGACTAAAGAGAGGTAGCAAAACAGGTAATGTATGCTAAAAAGTAATAGAAATGAGCATTACAGAACTCTAAGTAGGGAGAGTGGTGAGAGATTTCTCTCATCTGAAGCAGAAATGAGACCTCAGTAAGAAAGTTTGGGGGAAGGGGAGGAGACTTGAGCTGGGTCCTTAAAGAAATGTAGGGATGTATTTCAACAGAAATAATAGCAAACGTGTACTTAGTTGCATACACTTTACATGGAACACCTCACTAAATCTTCTATTCCCTATGAAGTTTTGTTATCCTCATTTCAGAGATGAGGAAATGGTTTTGGAGTTGAGGAAAAGGAGAAAAGGCTTTCCAGAGAGTGAACCCCCAGGCATCTGTCAGTTTGTCATACTGTGGAGGCTTGCGTGTTGCTGTGATGCTGCAAGCTATGCCACCGGTATTCAAATACCAGCAGGGTCACCCATGGCAGACAGGTTTCAGCTGAGTTTCCAAACTAAGACATAGTAGGAAGAAGAACCCAGAGTTCTACTTCTGAAAAGAATTAGCCAGTGAAAACTCTATGAATAGCAGCGGATCATTGTCTGATATAGTGCCAGAAGATGAGCCCCTCAAGTTGGAAGACACTCAAAATATGACTGGGGAAGATCTGTCTCCTCAAAGTAGAGTCAACCTTAATGACATAGATGGAGTCAAGCTTTCAGGACCTTCATTTGCTAATGTGGCATGACTTGAAATGCGAAGAAACAGCAGCAAACATCCATTAGTCATAGGAACCTGGAATGTACGAAGTATAAATCTAGGAAAATTGGAAATTGTCAAAAATGAAATGGAACACATAGATATCCTAGGTATTAGTGAGCTGAAATGGACTGGTACTGGCATTTTTAATCACACAATCAGATGGTCTACTATGCCGGGAATGACAACTTGTAGAGGAATGGCACTGCATTCACCATCGAAAAGAACATTTCAAGATCTATCCTAAAGTACAACGCTGTCAGTGACAGGATAATATCCATACGCCTACAAGGAAGACCAGTCAATATGACTATCATTCAAATTTATGCACCAACCACTAAGGCCAAAGATGAATGAAATTGAAGATTTTTCCCAACTTCTGCAGTCTAAAATTGATAGAGGATGCAATCAGGATGCACTGATAATTGCTGATGATTGGAGTGCAAAAGTTGGAAACAAAGAAGAAGGATCGGTGGTTAGAAAATATGGCCTTGATGATAGAAATGATGCCAGAGATCACATGACTGAGCTTTGCAAGATTAACAGCTTCTTCACTGCAAATTCCGTTTTTTACCAACATAAACAGCGACTATACACATGGATCTCACCAGATGGAATACACAGGAATCGAATCGACTACATCTGTGGGAAGAGACAATGGAAAAGCTCAATATCATCAGGCAGAATAAACCAGGGGCAACTGTGGATCAGACCATCAATTAGTCATACTTTCAAGTTGAAACTGAAGAAAATTAGGTGTCACTCTCTCCCTAAATGCTGAATAAAGTTCACAAGAGCCAAAGTATGACCTTGAGTATATTCCACCTGAATTTAGAGACGATCACAAGAATAGATTTGGCACCTTGAACACTAATGACCAGAGATCAGATGAGTTGCAGAATGACATCAAGGACATCACACATGAAGAAAGCAAGAGGTCATTAAAAAGACAGGAGAGAAAGAAAAGACCTAAATGGATGTCAGAAGAGACTCTGAAACTTGCTTTTGAACGTTGAGTAGTTAAAGCAAAAGGAAGAAATGATAAAGTAAAAGAGCTGAACAGAAGATTTCAAAGGGCGGCTCGAGAAGACAAAGTAAAGTATTATGATGACCTGTGCAAAGACCTGGAGATAAAAATACCAAAAGGGAAGAACACAGTATTTCTCAAGCTGAAAGAACTGAAGAAAAAATTCAAACCTCAAGTTGCAATACCAAAGGATTCTATGGGGAAAATATTAAACGACACAGGAAGCATCAAAAGAAGATGGAAGGAACACACAGAGTCACTATACCAAAAAGAATTGGTAGACATTCAACAATTTCAGGAGGTAATATATGATGAGAAACCAATAGTACTGAAGGAAGTCCAAGCTGCACTGACGGCATGGGCAAAAAACAAGGCTCCGAGAATTGACGGAATACCAATTGAGATGTTTCAACAAACAGACGCAGCACTGGAAGTGCTCACTTGTCTATGCCAAGAAATTTGGAAGAGAGCTACCTGGCCAACCGAGTGGAAGAGATCCATATTTAGGCCTATTCCCAAGAAAGGTAATCCCACCAAATGCAGAAATTATCGAAAAATATCATTAATATCATACACAAGTAAAATTTTGCTGAAGATCATACAAAAGCAGCTGTGGCAGTATATCGACAGGGAACTACCAGAAATTGAAGCCGGATTCAGAAAAGGATGCAGAACCAGGGATATCATTGCTGATGTCAGATGGATCCTGGCTGAAACCAGAGAACACCAAAAAGATGTTTACAGTGTTTTATTGATTATATAAAGGCATTCCACTGTGTGGATCATAACAAATTCTGGATAACATTGTGAAGAACGGAATTTCAGAACACTTAATTGAGCTCATGAGGAATCTGTATGTAGGTCAAGAGGCAGTCGTTCAGACAGAACAAGGGGATACTTTGTGGCTTAAAGTGCGGAAAGATGTGAGTCAGGGTTGTATCCTTTCACCATACCTACTCAATCTGCATACTGAACAAATAATCCAAAAAACTGGACTCTGTAAAAAAGAATGGGACATAAGGATTGGAGGAAGACTCGCTAACAGCCTGCATTATGCAGATGACACAACCTTGCTTGCTGAATTGAAGACAACCACTTACTGATGAAGATCAAAGACCACAGCCTTCAGTATGGATTACACCTCAACATAAAGAAAACAAAAATCCTCCAACTGGATCAATAAGCACCATCATGATAAACAAAGACTGAAATTGTCAAGGATATCATTTTACTTGGATCCACAAACAACACCCATGGAAGCAGCAGTCAAGAAAACAGACACGTTGTATTGGGCAAATCACCTGCAAGAAATCTCTCCATAGTGTTAAAAAGCAAAGATGTCCAAGGTGGGCCTGATCCAAGCCACGGTGTTTTCAATTGCCTCCTATGCAAGCAAAAGCTGGACAATGACTAAGGAAGAAATGATGCCTTTAAATTGTGGCATTGGAGGAGAATATTGAATATACCATGGACTGCCAAAAGAACGAACAAACCTGTCTTGGAGAAAATACAACCAGAATGCTCCTTGGAAGCAAGAATGGCAAGGCTGCATCTCACGTACTGTGGACATGTTGTCTTTCTCTTGCTTGGAGAAAGACATCATGCTTGGTAAAGTAGAGGGTCAGCGAAAAAGAGGAGGACCCTCAATGAGATGGATTTACACAGTGGCTGCAACAATGGGCTCAAGAATAGCAACAATTGTAAGGATGGTGCAAGACCAGTCAGTGTTTTGTTCTGTTGTGCATAGGGTCCCTATGAGTCGGAACACTGGCTCCACCACACGTAACAACAACAGAGAGTGAACAAGTAGCAAAGGAGTTTCCCAATGCTAAGTAGCAAGAGGCTGTCGAAGAACATCCCTCCCTGCATCTCTCAAGTAGCTGGCTTGAATCTCCTGTTAGCAGCTCCAAGTGTTGAGTTGATTATCCTATTATTATCCTATGATTAGCCTACGCTCCTGTTTTCTCTCCCAGCTCCTTCCCTTTGTGATTGCACAGTGAGCCTGCATCTGTCCCTTGAGTGAATTGCTTCTTTTTTTAAGTCTGAAGGTAACATTTCCTATATTGGAGTCTAGCCTCTCACTTCCTCTTTCTATAGACATTCAGAACCCAAGAGTACTCTAAGCACATTTCCTAAAGGCTTTTACAAAGGCCCTCTAGTGATTTTATATAAGAATGTCAGCGTGTGATGGTCACCAGTCAGAGAGGGCGTTCATTTGACCAAAGGCACATCACCATTCTGAATATTGGCTAAAAATATTCTAACTTTTTGGAAGAATAGATGAGGACGTAAACCTTCAGAAATGAATGTCCTCTAACTACACACTCTTCATGAAGAGCTTAGACACTCTCTCCAGCTGTGGAGATGAGGAACTTGAACATGGAATTTATTAGCTTTCGCTTGTATTTAAGAGCATAAGTATTTGCAGCTGGGATGAGAGGTGAGAGTCTCTTATTAAATATCACAGACTCAATCTTGTCCAAAGGCCTAAATGTCTTTAGCTAGAATACGAGGAAAATTTAATAATTAACTGTTCTTATATATATAACTCTGCGCATACTCTAGTTTTTAATTACAATATTAACTGTAAGCTTTCAAACTACTACTTCAGTACAATCAAAAATAGGTAATCTAAAAATGAAAGAATATCTCTTGTTGATAATTTTCTAGAGTAGAATCAGAATCAGGTATCATGTTTTTGTATGCTAGTCTTCATCTTTGTTGATTTTTTTTTCTTATTGTCAAGTGCTAGGAGATAAGATTTTTAGAAGCTTAATTCAGGTAACTTTAAATTCAAAAGTGTTGCCAGTAAATTCTATTAAATTCTGTTCTGTATTAAGCTGATTGCAAATGAGACATTGCATTCTGGGTCACTGCTGGTACACAAATATCTTCCTTTTCAAATAACTCACTTCTAAATGTTGTAAATAAAATGAGGGGGTATTTTTGGAAAGTATTCCCTGAGATTTTTAGAGAAGACATAGGCCTCCAGTAGCCAAAAAAAAAAGCATAACTTCTGAAGTCAAAAGATCAGCCCTGTGATCCTGAGCACCTTAACCCCTCTCAGCCTATTCCTTCAACTGTAAAATGGCAAAACGGCATATACATCAGAAAGCTCCATAACATGATCCAGGGTATATAGCGAGTGGCCAGCAAATCTTAACTAGTATGAATCTTAGCTAGTGAGAATGTACCAAGTTGTTAGAAAATGTTTAGCTGAATGTCCAGCAGGTGTCACTCTCTCCCTAAATGCTGAATAAAAAACTACACTCAGTAACCCTGTAGGACAGGGTAGAAAAAAAAAACAGCCCCATAAAGTTTCCAAGGAGCACCTGGTGGATCCGAATTGCCAACCTTTTGGATAGCAGCCATAGCACTTAACCACTACAGCACCAGCGTTTCCAAGTGTCGAGTACTGGTAACAATTGCTGTGTAGTGGATTCCAACTCATGGTGACCCCATGTGTGTCAAAGCAGAAATGTGCTTCACAGGGTTTTTACAAACTGGTTTTATTGGAAGTAGATTTTCAGGCCTTTCTTCGGAAAATCCTCTGGGTGGACTAAAACTCCAACCTTTCAGTTTGCAGCCCAGCTTGTTAATAGTTTTACCACCTCACATGTCTGTGCATTCCATGATTAGGGAGTTAAACCAAGTTAAACCAAAGTTAAACCAAAACCAAACCAAACCCACTGCCATCCAGTCAATTCCGACTCATAGCGACCCCATAGGACAGAGCAGAACTGCCCGATAGAGTTTCCAAGGAATGCCTGGTGGATTCGAACTGCCAACCTCTTGGTTAGCAACCTTAGCACTTAACCACTACACCACCAGGGTTTCTGCATGAAAGTTAGAAGATATAATAATCCCTGTAGGTATTTTTTAATTAAACAGCTTATTTTAAGTTCAGTCCCAAAACTGCTGTTTGAGAATAAAGAGACAACAAATTTACACACACACAGCTGTGGAAGGAGGGAAAATGAAAAGGCCACTATACATCTGCACAAGTTATAAAAATGGTCTAACAAGATGTTCTTACTTGTAACTTTCTGAATCCCTTATTTAGAACTAATTACTGCATGAAATTTTTTTTTTAAAGAAGAAAGGCTTGGCAATCTGCTTCTGAAAAATCAGCCACTGAATACCCTATGGAGCAGTTCTACTTTTTTCTTTTTTTATAATTATTATTGTGCTTTAAGTGAAAGTTTACAAATCAAGTCAGTCTCTCACACAAAAACTTATATACATCTTCCTACACACTCTCAATTACTCTCCCCCTAATGAAACAGCCCGCTCTCTCACTCTAATCTCTCATTCCATGTCCATTTTCCCAGCTTCTAACCCCCTCCACCCTCTCATCTCCCCTCCAGGCAGGAGATGCCAACATAGTCTCAAGTGTCCACCTGATTCAAGAAGCTCACTCCTCACCAGCATTCCTCTCCAACCCATTGTCCAGTCCAATCCATGTCTGAAGAGTTGGCTTTGGGAATGGTTCTTGTCTTGGGCTAACAGAAGGTCTGGAGGCCATGACCACTGGGGTCCTTCTAGTCTCAGTCAGAGCATTAAGTCTGGTATTTTTACGAGAATTTAGGGTCTGCATCCCACTGCTCTCCTGCTCCCTCAGGAGTTCTCTGTTGTGTTCCCTGTCAGGGCAGTCATCGGTTGTGGCCAGGCACCATCTAGTTCTTCTGGTCTCAGGATGATGTAGTCGCTGGCTCATGTGGCCTTTTCTGTCTCTTGGGCTTGTAATTACCTTGTGTCCTTGGTGTTCTTCATTCTCCTTTGATCCAAGTGGGATGAGACTAATTGATGCATCTTAGATGGCTGCTTGCTAGCATTTAAGACCCCAGACACCACTCTCCAAAGTGGGATGCAGAATGTTTTCTTAATAGATTTTATTATGCCAATTGATGTAGATGTCCCCCGAAACCATGATCCCCAGACCCTTGCCCCTGCTATGCTGGCCTTCAAAGCATTCAGTTTATTCAGGAAACTTCTTTGCTTTTGGTTTAGTCCAGTTGTGCTGATCTCCCCTGTATTGTGTGCTGTCTTTCCCTTCACCTAAAGTAGTTCTTATCTACTAATTGGTGAATGCCCCTCTCCCACCCTCCCCCCTCCCGCCTCCTCGTAACCACAAAAGAATGTTTTTTCTCAGTTTAAACTATTTCTCAAGTGCTTATAATAGTGGTCTTATACAATATATGTCCTTTTGCAAATGACTAATTTCACTCAGCATAATGCAATGCTGGAGGTGCTCACTTGTCTATGCCAAGAAATATGGAAGACAGCTTCCTGGCCAACTCACTGGAAGAGATCCATATTTATGCCTATTCCCAAGAAAGGTGATCCAACTAAATATGGAAATTATAGAACAATATCATTAATATCACGTGCAAGCAAAATTTTGCTGAAGATCATTCATAAACAGCTGCAGCAGTATGTCAACAGGGAACTGCCAGAAATTCAGGCCGGTTTCAGAAGAAGATGTGGAACCAGGGATATCATTGCTGATGTCAGATGGATCCTGGCTGAAAGCAGAGAATACCAGAGGATGTTTACCTGTGTTTTATTGACTATGCAAAGGCATTCGACTGTGTGGATCATAACAAACCATTAATAACACTGCAAAGAATGGGAATTCCAGAACACTTAACTGTGCTAGTGAGGAACCTTTACATAGATCAAGAGGCAGTTGTTCAGACAGAACAAGGGGATATTGATTGGTTTAAAGTCAGGAAAGGTGTGTGTCAGGGTTGTATTCTTTCACCATACCTATTCAATCTGTACAAATAATCTGAGCAAATAATCCGAGAAGCTGAACTACACGAAGAAGAACGGGGCATCAGGATTGGACGAAGACTCATTAACAGCCTGCGTTATACAGATGACACAACCTTGCTTGCTGAAAGTGAAGACGACTTGAAGCACTTACTAATGAAGATCAAAGACTACAGTGTTCAGTATGGATTACACCTCAACATAAAGAAAACAAAAATCCTCACAACTGGACCAAGGAGCAACACCATAATAAACACAGAAAAGATTGAAGTTGTCAAGGATTTCATTTTACTTGGATCCACAATCAACACCCATGGAAGCAGCAGTCAAGAAATCAAAAGATGAATTGCATTGGGCAAATCTGCTGCAAAGGACCTCTTCAAAGTGTTGAAGAGCAAAGATGTCACCCTGAAGACTAAGCCAAGCCAAGCCATGGTATTATTTTCAATCACATCATATGCATGTGAAAGCTGGACAATGAATAAGGAAGATGGAAGAAGAGTTGATGCCTTTGAGTTGTGGTGTTGGCGAAGAATATTGAATATACCATAGACTGCCAAAAGAACGAACAAATCTGTCTTGGAAGAAGTGCGGCCAGGATGCTCCTTAGAGGCAAGGATGGCAAGACTGCATCTTACATACTTTGGACATGTTGTCAGGAGGGATCAGTCCCTGGAAAAGGACATCATGCTTGACAGAGTACAGGGTCAGCAGAAAAGAGGAAGACCCTCAATCAGGTGGATTGACACAGTGGCTGCAACGAGGAGCTCAAGCATAACAACGATTGTAGGGATGGTGCAGGACCGGGCAGTGTTTCGTTCTGTTGTGCATAGGGTCGCTATGAGTGAGAACCAACTCTATGGCACCTAACAACAACAACAACAATGCCTTCCAGGTTCCTCCATGTTATGAAATGTTTCACAGATTCCTCACTGTTCTTTATCAATGTGTAGTATTCTGTTCTGTGAATATACCATAATTTATTTATCCATTCATCCGTTGAAGGGCACCTTGGTTGCTTCCAGCTTTTTGCTATTGTAAACAGAGCTGCAATAAACATGGGTGTGCATATATCTGTTCGTGTAAAGGCTCTTATTTCTCTAGGATATATTTCAAGGACTGGTATTGCTGGATTGTATGGTAGTTCTATTTCTAGCTTTTTATGGCAGAGCCAAATCGATTTCCAAAGTGGTTGTACCATTTTACATTCCCACCAGCAGTGTATAAGTGTTCCAATCTCTCGACAGCCTCTCCAACATTTATTATTTTGTGTTTTTTTGGATTAATGCCAGCCTTGTTGGAGTGAGATGGAATCTCATTCTAGTTTTGGTCAGCATTTCTCTAATGGCTAGTGATTGTGAACATTTCCTCACGTCTGTTACCTACCTGAATGTCTTCTTTAGTGAAGTGTCTGTTCATATCTTTTGCCCATTTAATTGGGTTATTTGTCTTTTTGTAGTTGAGTTTTTGCAGTTATCATGTAGATTTTAGAGATCAGGTGCTGATCAGAAATGTCATAGCTAAAAACTTTTTCCCAGTCTGTATACCTTCACTCTTTTGGTGAAGTCTTTGGCTGAGCATAGGTGTTTGATTTTTAGGAGCTTCCAGTTAACTACTTTTTCTTCTGCATTCTTAATAATGTTTTGTATACTGTTTATGACATGTATTAGGGCTCCTAACATTGTCCCTATTTTTTCTTCCATGATCTTTATCATTTTAGATTTGATATTTAGGTCTCTGATCCATTTTGAGTTAGTTTTTGTGCATGGAGTGACATATGGGTCTTGTTTCATTTTTTGCAGATGGATACCCAGTTATGCCAGCACCATTTGTTAAAAAGAATGTCTTTTCCCCATTTAACTGTTTTGGGGCCTTTGTCAAATATCAACTGCTCATATGTGGATGGATTTATGTCTGGATTCTCAATTCTGTTCCACTGGTCTACATATCTGTTGTACCAGTACCAGGCTGTTTTGACTACTGTGGCAGTACAATAGGTTCTCAAGTCAGATAAAGTAAGGCCTCCCACTTTGTTCTTTTTTCAGTAATGCCTTATTTACCCGGGGCCTCTTTCCCTTCCCTATGAAGTTGGTGATTTGTTTCTCCGTCTCATTAAAGAATGTCGTTGGGATTTGGGTCGGAATTGCATTAAATGTATAGATCACTTTTGGTAGAATTGACATTTTTATAATGTTAAGTCTTCCTATCCACGAGCAAGGTATGTTTTTCCACTTATGTAAATGTCTTTTGGTTTCTTGCAGAAGTGTACTGTAGCTTTCTTTGTATAAGTCTTTTACATCTCTGGTAAGATTTATTCCTATGTATTTTATCTTCTTAGGGGCTCCTGTAAATGGCATTGATTTGGTGATTTCCTCTTCGATGTTCTTTTTGTTGGCATAGAGGAATCCAAGTGATTTTTGTATGTTTATCTTGTATCCCGATACTCTGCTGAACTCTTCTATTAGTTTCACTAGTTTTCTGGAGGATTCCTTAGGGTTTTCTGTGTATAAGATCATGTCATCTGCAAATAGAGATACTTTTACTTCTTCCTTGCCAATCTGGATGCCCTTTATTTCTTTATCTAGCCTAATTGCTCTGGCTAGGACTTCCAGCACAATGTTTGAATAAGAGTGGTGATAAAGGGCATCCTTGTCTGGTTCCCGATCTCAGTGGGAATGTTTTCAGGCTCTCTCCATTTAGCGTGATGTTGGCTGTTGGCTTTGTAGAAATGCCCTTTATTATGTTGAGAAATTTTCCTTCTATTCCTATTTTGCTGAGAGTTTTTATCATGAATGGGTGTTGAACTTTGTCAAATGCTTTTCTGCACCAATTGATAAAAATCATGTGATTCTTGTCTTTTGTTTTATTTATGTGGTGGATTACATTAATTGTTTTCCTAGTGTTGAACCATCCCTGCATACCTGGTATGAATCCCACTTGGTCATGGTGAATTATTTTTTTGATATGTTGTTGAATTCTATTGGCTAGAATTTTGTTGAGGATTTTTGCATCTACATTCATGAGGGATGTAGGTCTATAATTTTCTTTTCTTGTAGTGTCTTTATCTGGTTTTGGTATCAGGGATATGGTGCCTTCACAGAATGAATTTGGTAGAATTCCATCCTTTTCTATGCTCTGAAATACCTTTGGTAGTAGTGGTGTTAACTCTTCTCTGAAAGTGTGGTAGAACTCTGCAGTGAAGCCGTCCGGACCAGGGCTTTTTTTTTGTTGGGAGTTTTTTTTTTTAATTACCTTTTCAATCTCTTCTTTTGTTATGGGTCTATTTAGTTGTTTGTGTTAGTTTAGGTAGGTAGTGTGTTTCTAGGAATTCATCCATTTCTTCTAGGTTTTCAAATTTGTTTGAGCATAGTTTTTCATAGTAATCTGATATGATTCTTTTAATTTCAGTTGCGTCTGTTGTAACATCGCCCATCTCATTTCTTATTCGGGTTATTTGCTTCCTCTCTTGTTTTTCTTTTGTCAGTTTGGCCGGTAGTTTATCAACTTTGTTGATTTTTTCAAAATGCCAGCTTTTGTTCTTGTTAATTCTTTCAATTGTTTTCCTGTTTTCTATTTCATTTAGTTCAGCTCTAATTTTTATTATGTGTTGTCTTCTGGTGCCTGTGGGTTTCTTTTGTTGTTCTCTTTCTGTGTGTTCAAGTAGTAGGGATAATCTTTGATTTTGGCCCTTTCTTCTTTTTGGATGTGTGTGTTTATTGATATAAATTGGCCTCTGAGCACCGCTTTTGCTGTGTCCCAAAGGTTCTGATAGGAAGTGTTTTCATTCTCATTGGATTCTATGAATTTCTTTATTCCATCCTTAAGGTCTTCTATAATCCAGTCTTTTTTGAGCAGGGTATTGTTCAGTTTCCAAGTGTTTGATTTCTTTTCCCTGCTTTTCCTGTTATTGATTTCCACTTTTATGGCCTTATGGTCAGAGAAGATGCTTTGTAATATTTCAATGTTTTGGATTCTGCTAAGGCTTCCTTTATGACCTAATATGTGGTCTATTCTAGAGAATGTTCCATGTGCACTAGAAAAGAAAGTATAGTTGGTTGCTTTTGGGTGGAGTGTTCTGTATATGTCTACGAGGTCAAGTTCCTTGATTGTGGCATTTAGATCTTCTGTGTCTTTACTGAGCTTCTTTCTGGATGTCCTGTCCTTCACCGGAAGTGGTGTGTTGAAGTCTCCTACTATTACTGTGGAGTTGTTTATCTCACTTTTCAATGCTGATGGAGTTTGTTTTATGGAGCATTTCTACTCTTGACACACCTGGGGTCACCATGAATTAGAATCAACTTGAGGGCATTTCTTTTTTTTTAATACGAAGTTAGAATTATCAGCCCTTGATTTGAGTTACAATTTAGATACTTGAGATAAGTCAGCCCTAAAAATGCTCCACTCAATTCTTTTATCTGTACAGAAAACATGAATTTTCTATGGTGAGAAAAGAGCTGCTTGTATATCCTCCACTTTATCGGCTTGATGGAATTTTGCACAATAGGCTGCCTGATAATTACATGTGGAAACTTCCAGGAAACAATTTAGCAAATGAAATACTTTAAAAGCAGAAATGTTTCTTTTATTATAAAACTTACTAATTTAATGATTTCTGCATTTTTTCTTACAACAATAAAATGAAAGGTAACAGATCATGTTCAAAAATGGAAACCAAATGAGACAAAAATCACATTTATTTCAATAGCTCAAAGTGCAAATACAGCAAGGCACTTCATAAAGCTTCAAGAGACAGATTTAAGTATAATGAAATCCTGACATACAAAAATGAAAGTGTAAATAGCTGAAATAAAGCTCCACAATTAAAAAAAAAAAAACCTCAAGAAACTGTGAGAACCTTTAGACTGAAATATTCCCCTTGCATTAGTTCAGAAAAGCTCTAATGTATAGTGGAGCCCATTTGTGCAGTGGCTAAGTATGTGGCTGCTAAGCAAAAGGTCAGCAGTTTGAATCCCCCCACTGCTACATGGAGATCCTATGGGGCAGTTCTATTTGACCTATAGGGTCGCTATGAGTCAGAATCGACTTGATGGCAACAGGTTTGGTTTTTATTAGTAGTGCGTTGAATTAAAGAGAACTCCCCAAAGAAAGGGAGAATCACCTCAAATGGTCAGCTCCAGACTAAAGTCGTCAGTGCAGCTATTCCTGATTTAGTAGCTTTAGTCACTCACTGCATCAGTTGACGTGGGTCAACCCACGATATTTCTAGCTGTAGGCAAACTCTACTATATGTCTAAAGTTCAATATGAGACCAACACCATGATTAAGACCTTTCTGAAATGGGCACTACATATTTAAAAGATTTAATGACCAATTTCGACATCAGACCTATGGCATTAAACCAAACCCATTGCCACCGAGTGGATTCCTACTCTTAGCGACCCTATAGGACAGAGTACAACTGCCCATTGTGGTTTCCAAGGCTGTAACCTTTAGGGAAGCTGATTGTGACATCTTTTTCCCCGGGGGGCAAATGGTGGTTTCCAGCCTCTGAACTTTCTGTTAGTAGCCGAACACTTAACCACGGAGCCACCTGATAGATTAATACTTCTTTCAGTACTTAAAGCCTTTTTTATAAGATTAGCAAAATGGCATTTAAGATTTCCTCATGAAAACCATACTTAAATATATATTTATTTATTTGTACATAAACAGGACTTGTAGTAAAGTAGGAAGATAAAGATTGTTAATGTTCTTTTTATCACTTAGCAGCCAAGACGTATGCTTATTTCTGCTCCCAGAAGCAATGTTTACTAGTTTCAATTCAGGAAAATGTGTATCTTCAGAAGGGTTTACAGAGAGGGTTACTCAGTCTTTTTCTCCAATTTCTTCATCTTTTCAGTGTAGGCATTAAACTGGGAGTCTGTTCCAAAAATTCTATCCCACCATGTAAGTCGAAGCATAGTTTCCAGTGAAGTTCATGTGGTGGAAATCATGATGCCGTGAACCAGTGTAGAAAGGGATGAGGTTTAAAGGGTTGAAAGGAATATCATAACCACTGAAATAAAATGGTAAAGATCACTAAGGAAATAAATGCATCTCAAATAGGTGACATTTTCATTGATAATCACCTGCTGATTAACTAATCCAAATAGCACTCTACTTTGCCTAAGTCACTTTATTTCTGTTATGTTTACAAAAGACAAAAATTTACATAAAAGAGTGCATATTCTAGAAAACTTATTAAGGAGAAAACATAAAAGTTCTACAAAAATTATATATTAAATACTTCAGGGGATGAAAGACAATAAATCTTTAGACTTTGATTTTCAAGGACTATTTTTCTTTTCTGTTTTAGAGAAGAGTTCTCACCACAGATTATAACAGCTAAATAATGCCCACAACACTACATATGCCATCTGTAAAGGTCATATGAGATTAGTATCAAGTGTTATAAAGGTTTACTTAAGAATTACTGAGTAGCAATTTATTTATTTCTTTTTTTAGGTAATGACAAGTTAGGATTAAATGCAACATGATTAATTAAAATATGAGTGTGCTTTCTATAGTTGGGAGAACATATATAATTTCATAGTGACATTTAGAGTTTTCTCCTTTATTTTTGCCTGGAAATCTAAAATCTGATATCCAGTAATGCCTGCACAATAGCAGTCTGAATCATTCCAACCCCTCCCTCCCTTTAGTGAGCTGAGAGGAAGAAAGGAAGGAAAGATGGAAGGAAAGGGATAGCTAAATAAGTCAGTTACAATTCATCTGTAGAATATTCTCCACCTAAGATGAGAAGCATTAACCTTGCTAATTCAGTGGTTTAAAATTATTCTCAGAATATGCCTTCATGGGCATAGTAAGTCCCAAGTCAAATGCAACAAATATATAATAATTTTAAAATAATAAAAAATTAGGATATTAGGCATTTAAAAAGTCATTAAGTATAAATAACATGCCACAAAATACCTTCCAATAGACAGAAAGGAAGTATCTGAAATACATACATAATAAATACATCAGTACTTTTGTCATTAATAAAAAAAATTGCTGCACTGAGAAAACTAATAATATTTCTTTAGTGAAGTCTCAATGCTTCCATATTTTTTTTTTCAAACAAGAGATAGCTTTAGATTCATTATAGAAGGATAAAGAAATTGCTAATCTTCAATTATGATATTTAACCAGATTTTTAAGAAATGACAAAACAGTTTTATTTGAACATTAGTCATTGAGAAAAGGACTTTCTAACTATGCATAAAACCTAAAAGCCATAAAGGGAATTACTGATAGATTTGGCTACATGAAAATTTGAAACTTCAGAACTCAAAACTTTACTAACAATGAACAAACACCAGAAAAGAAACTAGATAACTGGGAGCTCCTAAAAATCAAACACCTATACTCATTCAAAGACCTCATCAAAAGAGTAAAAAGATTACCTACAGACTGGAAAAAAGTTTTTAGCTAGGACATTTCCGATTAGTGTCTGATCTCTAAAATCTACATGATACTGCAAAAACTCAACTGCAAAAACACAAATAACCCAATTAAAAAATGGGCAAAGAATAAGAACAGGCACTTTGCTAAAGAAGACATTCAGGTAGCTAACAGATACATGAGGAAAGGCTCGTGATCATTAGCCATTAGAAAAACGCAAATCAAAACTACAATGAGATACCATCTCACTCCAACAAGGCTGGCCAACCTTAATCCAAAAACACAAAATAATAAATGTTGGAGAGATTGTGGAGAGACCGGAACACTTATACATTGCTGGTGGGAATGTAAAATGGTACATCTACTTTGGAAATTGATTTGGTGCTTCCTTAAAAAGCTAGAAATAGAAGTACCATATGATCCAGCAATCCCACTCCTTGGAATATATCCTAGAGAAATAAGAGCCTTTACACGAACAGATATATCCACATCCATGTTCCCTGCAGCACTGTTTACAACAGCAAAAATATGGACGCAACCAAGGTACCCAACAACAGATGAATAGATAAATACATGGTGGTATAGTCACACAATTGAATACTACTCATTGATAAAGAACAATGATGAATCCATGAGACATTCCATAACATGGAGGAATCTAGAAGGAATTATGCCGAGTGAAATTAGTCAGTTGCAAAAGGACAAATATTGTATGAGACCACTATTATAAGAACTCAAGAAATAGTTTAAACAGAGAAGAAAATATTCTTTGATGGTTACAAGAGTGGGGAGGGAGGGAGGGAGAGGGTTATTCACTAATTAGATAGTAGACAAGAACTATTTTTTGGTGAAGGAAAAGACAACACACAATACAGGAGAGGTCAGCACAGCTGGACTAAACCAAAAGCAAAGAAGTTTCCTGAATAAACTGAATACTTCAAAGACCAGAGTAGCAGGGGCGGGGGTTTGGGGGCCATGGTTTCAGGGGATGTCTAGGTCAATTGGCATAATAAAATCTATTAAGATAACATTCTGCATCCCACTTCGGAGAGTGGCATTTGGAGTCTTAAACACTAGCAAGTAGCCATCTAAGATGCCTCAGTCAGTCTCAACCCACCAGGAGCAAAGAAGAATGAAGAACACCAAAGACGCAAAGTAATTAAGACCCAAGACACAGAAAGGGCTACATAATCAGAGACTACATCAGCCTGAGACCAGAAATAGATAGTGCCCAGCTACAACTGATGACTGCCCTGACAGGGAACACAACAGAGAATTCCTGATGGAGCAGTAGAGCAGCAGGATGCAGACCTCGAATTCTCGTAAAAAGATCAGACTTAATGGTCTGACTGAGACTAGGACCCCAGAAGTCATAGTCCCCAGACCTTCTGCAGCCTAAGACAGGAACCATTCCCAAAGCCAACTCTTCAGACAGGGATTGGACTGGACTATAAGATAGAAAATGATACTGGTGAAGAGTGAGCTTCTTGGCTCAAGTAGACACATGAGACTATGTGTGCAGCTCCTGTCTGGGGTGGAGATGAGAAGGCAGGAGGGACAGAAGCTGGCTGAATGGCATGGAAATAGAGGGTGGGAGAGAAGGAGTGTGCTGTCTCATTAGGGGGGAGAGCAATTAGGAGTATATAGCAAGGTGTATATAAATTTTTGTGTGAGTTTTTTATACTGACTTGATTTGTAAACTGTCACTTAAAGTACAATAAAAATTTTAAAAAATGAAAACAATACAACTTCAGAACCATCAAGAGTCAAAATTCAAATGATATAGAGAAAAAAATTACAACATATATAAAACAAGCTTATGCAACCAATAGGAAAAAGACATATAGCCTAACGGAAAAATGAGAATAAAAAGATAAAGAAGAAAAAAGTAATATTGGTCAATAAACATACAAATAGACGCGTAGCCTCACTAGTCACAGAGGAAATGCAGGTGGAAAAACTGAAAGCTCTTTTTATCCTATTTTTGACAAACATCTAAACGAGTGTAATGTCTAGGTTTAGAAGGATGTTGGCGAAAGGGAAAACATTCTCACAAGTTCCTGGTGGGAGTGCAAGTAGGGGCCCTTTCAGAAGGCAGCTTGACAGGACCTATCAAAATTTTATTTGCCCAAACAATACAAGAATATATTCTCACTATAAAAATGAAAATGGCATAGATAGGGCAAAAGTCTCCTTGTATCATAAAAGTATCTCCATTATTTGAACTTTTATACAATGATTAGTCTCCTTCATTTTTTAATAATAACATTAATAAAATTTATTTCTCCTATAGTCTACAGGTAATCTTATGACCATGAATTAAAGATATTTTATGATTTTTTTTTAATCACCTGACTAGACACCATGGGTATCAATAATAAAAAAAAAAATATCTTCTATCAAATGAAAGGTCACCCATGCCAAAAGAAGAATTACATAATCTAATGAAAGCATGATTCTGATGAAATATCCAGGTTCAAAAATAAGCATTTTCAGAGAATGTACATGTTCAGCCACAATTCCAAATGGAGCCTAAAACAAATGGATAAGAATTCCTTAATATATTCTGTTATCAATACATGTAGTTTTATAAAAGTATATTTTTTCACATATAATAATATATCTACCCATAAAAAAATACATACATAATAATATTAATTCCTAGTAAAAATACCCTTTTGTACCCACTAAACATCAAAAGGTCTAGGGATGCCCTTAATAAAAACTTAATAACTGTCTTTGATGGTTTAAATAAGGCATTTAACAATTGACTTGAACTGTAATTTTGATCTTTGCCTTTGAATTTGCTCTAAGGAAGGGGATGCTTGATTTAGTGTTAGTACACCATGTAGTCAGGATCAATGCAGAAAATTCCAACATAGCCAATTTGCCAAAGATAAATCAAAGCAGTTCTAATAAAATCTAAAAATCACTTTTGTTGGAGTCAGTAATGCAGTGAAAATGTGTTAAACATAAGCTGATAACTGTTTTAGAACTTTAAACATTAAAGGGTGGTTGTTTTGGGTCCCATCTGAATGACTCTGGCATTGCTACAGCTGCTGTCAAATTGTCAGGTATCCAACTGTGTGTGTCAGGATATTGTTCCGGCCACAAAAATTAGAAAAATTAAATATTTCATGTAATTTTTTGTACCAGTTCTCAATTAACCACGAAATTTAGATACTAAAGAAAATCTGTAGAATTGGTTGTATCTGCATATGTTACATTCTTAGGAATCATGTCAAAGGAGAAGGACATAAAAACATCATCAACAATTTTAAAAAATGTAAAAATATGTAAAATAATGACATTTTGTGTCTAATTAAAAATGTATTAAGCATAATTTTAACATACCTTAAACTCATGATGAATTTTATGAATAATATATTCACTCCTTTGTGGCATAAAAGTCTATGCAGGAAGTAGTGGCAGGTATCCTCAATCACAGCACAGCCAAAGCATCTTAGCAAAACATATCCCTTTAAGGGGAAAATACTGTAAGGATTTGCCTTAGTCACCTAGTGCTGCTGTAACAGAAATACCACAAGTGGATGGCTTTAACAAAGAGAAATCTATATCTTCACAGTAAAGTAAGCTAAAAATCCAAATTCAGGGAGTCAGCTCTAGGAGAAGAGTTTCTCTATCCGTTGGCCTTCCCATCAATCTTCCCCCAGACTAGGAGCTTCTCCAAGCTGGGACCCCGGGTCCAAAGGAGGTGCTCCGCTCCCGGCACTGCTTTCTTGGTGGTCCAAGGTCCCCCACAGTCTACTTGCTTCCCTTTCCTTTTTATCTCTTGAGAGATAAAAGGTAGTATAGGCCACAGCCCAGGGAAACTCCCTTTACATCGGATCAGGGATATGACCTTAGTAAGAGTGTTACAATTCCACCCTAATCCTCTTTGACATAAAATTATAATCACAAAATGGAGGACAACCATACAATATTGGAAATCGTGGCCCTGACAAATTGATACACACGTTGGGGGGGGAGAGGTGGGGGGACATAATTCAATCCATGACATGAGTATAAACTGATTTTTATATAAACAATCTAAACTTTTCCTTGAGATCACGGCTTGAGGCATTACATAAAACCAAATACTCACTTATCAGCTTGACCTAAATGGATATATTGATCAACTTATTCTCAAAACTGCTAGCTATAAGATGGCTACATAATACAACTCGATGGGCCCAGATTGAACACAGTAACAATTTTAATTCATATTGATGAAAATTCGCAGATATGAAACCAGAGTTACAAAACAAAATAGAAAACTTACTGGAAAAAAATAATATTAATGAAAGGCTTGAAGTAACTTTAATAATAGAAAAATTATCACTTTTTTCACCAAAGAGAGATACAACCTAAGTGCTATGGGCAAAACAATTATTTTACATACAAGTGCACACATATCCAGAAATTTTATTATATGTTGAATACATATTACATAAAAAATATATATATTTATCAATTGGTATATCTATATTCAGGTAGTGTCTGTTACACAAAGTTAAATACAAATCTTATTTGAATACAAATAACTTGCACTCAGATAATATATGTGTTTATGTGGACACAATTTTTTTTAATTGTTTTTGTGCATTAAATGAAAGTTGACAGAACAAATTAGTTTGTCATTCAATAGTTTGTACATAAAGTGTTCCGTGACATGATTTCATTCCCCACAATGTCAGCACTCTCCTCATTTCTGTCCTAGTTTCCCCATTTCCTTTTATCCTAGCTTACTAACTCTTCCTGCCTTATCATCTTTGTTTTTGGGCAAATGTTGCCCTTTTGATCTTCTATTATTGACTGTTCTAAGGACCACATAGAAACCCTGGTGGCGTAGTGGTTAAGTGCTACAGCTGTTAACCAAGGAGTCGGCAGTTCGAATCCGCCAGGCACTTCTTGGAAACTCCTAGGCAGTTCTGCTGTGTCCTATAGGGTTGCTATAAGGTTGCTATGAGTTGGAATCAACTTGACTGCAGTGGGTTTGGTTTTTGATAAGGGCCACATTCCTCTTGGGTGCTATTGTTTATTTTATGGGCCTGTCCATGTTTTGACTAAAAGGTTGTCTCTGGGAATGGCTTCAGTTCCAGTTGAGAAGTGTGTGTTAGGGCCATAGCCTCAGGGGTTCCTCCAGTCTCTGTCAGACCAGTAAGTCAGGTCTTTTCGGTGAATTTGATTTTTTGTTCTATAATTTTTCTCTAGCTCTGTCCAGGACCTCTGTTTTGATTCCAGTCAAAACTGTCAGTAATTGTATCCAGGCACCCTCTAGTTCTTCTGGTCTCAGGCTGGTGGAGGCTGTGGTTAATTTGGTCCATTAGTCCTTTGGACTAATTGTTCCCTTGAGTCTTTGGTTTTCTTCATTCTCTTTTGCTCCAGACAGTAGGTGACCAATAGTTGTATCTTACATGTCCTCTTGTAAGATTTTAAGACCCAGATGCTACCCACTGAAGGATGCTGCAGAATTTGTCTTTGTGAACTATGTTGTGCCAATTGACACAGACGTCTCCTGAGTCTATGGTCCTTTGCTGTCAAGTGTAGGAATTTCGTCCTGCAAGGTGTTTGGTTATGTTTAAGAAGTTGCCCTGACTGTGCCCCTTGTGTGCTCTATTGCCTATATTAACATATAAGCAGGGAGGCAGGGCCAAGATGGCGGACTAGGTGGATGCTACCGCGGATCCCTCTTGCAACAAAGACTTGGAAAAACAAGTGAATCGATCACGTACATAACAATCTACGAACCCTGAACAACAAACACGGATTTAGAGACGGAGAACGAACAAATACAGGGAGGCAGTGATTGTTTTCAGAGCCTGGAGCCAGCGTAACAGTCAGCGGATTTTCTGGAAAAACTAGTTTCCCAGTGATGGCTCGGAGACAACAATCCATATCAAACCACATAAAGAAGCAGACCATGACAGCTTCTCCAACCCCCCAAACAAAAGAATCAAAATCTTTCCCAAATGAAGATACAATCCTGGAATTATCAGATACAGAATATAAAAAACTAATTTACAGAATGCTTCAAGACATCACAAACGAAATAACGCAAACTGCAGAAAAAGCCAAGGAACACACTGATAAAACTGTTGAAGAACTCAAAAAGATTATTCAAGAACATAGTGGAAAAATTAATAAGTTGCAAGAATCCATAGAGAGACAACATGTAGAAATCCAAAAGATTAACAATAAAATTACAGAATTAGACAACGCAATAGGAAGTCAGAGGAGCAGACTCGAGCAATTAGAATGCAGACTGGGACATCTGGAGGACCAGGGAATCAACACCAACATAGCTGAAAAAAATCAGATAAAAGAATTTTAAAAAATGAAGAAACCCTAAGAATCATGTAGGACTCTATCAAGAAGGATAACTTGCGGGTGATTGGAGTCCCAGAACAGGGAGCGGGGACAGAAAACACAGAGAAAATAGTTGAAGAACTCCTGACACAAAACTTCCCTGACATCATGAAAGGCAAAAGGATATCTATCCAAGATGCTCATCGAACCCCATTTAAGATTGATCCAAAAAGAAAAACACCAAGACATATTATCATCAAACTCGCCAAAACCAAAGATAAACAGAAAATTTTAAAAGCAGCCAGGGAGAAAAGAAAGGTTTCCTTTAAGGGAGAATCAATAAGAATAAGTTCAGACTACTCAGCAGAAACCATGCAGGCAAGAAGGGAATGGGACGACATATACAGAGCACTGAAGGAGAAAAACTGCCAACGAAGGATCATATATCCAGCAAAACTCTCTCTGAAATATGAAGGTGAAATTAAGATATTTACAGATAAACACAAGTTTAGAGAATTTGCAAAAACCAAACCAAAGCCACAAGAAATACTAAAGGATATTGTTTGGTCAGAAAACCAATAATATCAGATACCAGCACAATACAAGGTCACAAAACAGAATGTCCTGATATCAACTCAAATAGGGAAATCACAAAAACAAACAAATTAAGATTAATTAAAAAAATAATAATAATAATACACGTAACAGGGAATCATGGAAGTCAATAGGTAAAAGATCACAATAATCAAAAAGAGGGACTAAATACAGGAGGTATTGAACTGCCAGATGGAGAGTGATACACGGCGATATACAACAATACAAGTTAGGTTTTTACTTAGAAAAATAGGGGTAAATAATAAGGTAACCACAAAAAGGTATAACAACTCTATAACTCAAGATAAAAGCCAAGAAAAACGTAACGACTCAACTAACATAAAGTCAAACACTATGAAAATGAGGATCTCACAATTTACTAAGAAAAACGTCTCAGCACAAAAAAGTATGTGGAAAAACGAAATTGCCAACAACACACATGAAAAGGCATCAAAATGACAGCACTAAAAACTTATTTATCTATAATTACGCTGAATGTAAATGGACTAAATGCACCAATAAAGAGACAGAGAGTCACGGACTGGATAAAGAAACACGATCCATCTATATGCTGCCTACAAGAGACACACCTTAGACTTAGAGACACAAACAAACTAAAACTCAAAGGATGGAAAAAAATATATCAAGCAAACAATAAGCAAAAAAGAAGAGGAGTAGCAATATTAATTTCTGACAAAATAGACTTTAGACTTAAATCCACCACAAATGATAAAGAAGGACACTATATAATGATAAAAGGGACAGTTGATCAGGAAGACATAACCATATTAAATATTTATGCACCCAATGACAGGGCTGCAAGATACATAAATCAAATTTTAACAGAACTGAAAAGTGAGATAGACACCTCCACAATTATAGTAGGAGACTTCAACACACCACTTTCGGAGAAGGACAGGACATCCAGTAAGAAGCTCAATAGAGACACGGAAGACCTACTTACACCAATCAACCAACTTGACCTCATTGACTTATACAGAACTCTCCACCCAACTGCTGCAAAGTATACTTTTTTTCTAGCGCACATGGAACATTCTCTAGAATAGACCACATATTAGATCATAAAACAAACCTTTGCAGAGTCCAAAACATCGAAATATTACAAAGCATCTTCTCAGACCACAAGGCAATAAAACTAGAAATCAATAACAGAAAAACTAGGGAAAAGAAATCAAATACTTGGAAAATGAACAATACCCTCCTGAAAAAAGACTGGGTTATAGAAGACATCAAGGACGGAATAAGGAAATTCATAGAAAGCAACAAGAATGAAAATACTTCCTATCAAAACCTCTGGGACACAGCAAAAACAGTGCTCAGAGGCCAATTTATATCGATAAATGCACACATACAAAAAGAAGAAAGAGCCAAAATCAGAGAACTGTCCCTACAACTTGAACAAATAGAAACTGAGCAACGAAAGAACCTATCAGGCACCAGAAGAAAACAAATAATAAAAATTAGAGCTGAACTAAATGAATCAGAGAACAGAAAAACAATTGAAAGAATTAACAAAGCCAAAAGCTGGTTCTTTGAAAAAATTGATAAACCATTGGCTAGACTGACTAAAGAAATACAGGAAAGGAAACAAATAACCCGAATAAGAAATGAGAAGGACCACATCACAACAGAACCAAATGAAATTAAGAGAATCATTTCAGATTACTACGAAAAATTGTACTCTAACAAATTTGAAAACCTAGAAGAAATGGATGAATTCTTGGAAAAACACTACCTACCTAAACTAACACATTCAGAAGTAGAACAACTAAATAGACCCATAACAAAAAAAGAGATTGAAACAGTAATCAAAAAACTTCCAACAAAAAAAAAACCCTGGCTCGGACGGCTTCACTGCAGAGTTCTACCAAACTTTCAGAGAAGACTTAACACCACTACTACTGAAGGTATTTCAAAGCATAGAAAATGACGGAATACTACCCAACTCATTCTATGAAGCCACCATCTCCCTGATACCAAAACCAGGTAAAGACATTACAAAAAAGGAAAATTATAGACCTATATCCCTCATGAACATAGATGCAAAAATCCTCAACAAAATTCTAGCCAATAGAATCCAACAACACATCAAAAAATAATTCACCATGATCAAGTGGGATTTATGCCAGGTATGCAAGGCTGCTTTAATATCAGAAAAACCATTAACGTAATCCTTCACATAAATAAAACAAAAGACAAAAAACACATGATCTTATCAATTGATGCAGAAAAGGCATTTGACAAAGTCCAACACCCATTTATGATAAAAACTCTTAGCATAATAGGAATTGAAGGAAAATTCCTCAACATAATAAAGGGCATCTATGCAAAGCCAACAGCCAATATCACTCTAAATGGAGAGAACCTGAAAGCATTTCCCTTGAGAACGGGAACCAGACAAGGATGCCCTTTATCACCGCTCTTAATCAACATCGTACTTGAAGTCCTAGCCAGGGCAATTAGGCTAGACAAAGAAATAAAGGGTATCCGGATTGGCAAGGAGGAAGTAAAATTATCACTATTTGCAGATGACATGATCTTATACACAGAAAACCCTAAGAAATCCTCCAGAAAACTACTGAAACTAATCGAAGAGTTTGGCAGAGTCTCAGGTTATAAAATAAACATACAAAAATCACTTGGATTCCTCTACAACAACAAAAAGAACACCGAAGAAGAAATAACCAAATCAATACCATTCACGGTAGCCCCCAAGAAGATAAAATACTTAGGAATAAATCTTACCAAGGATGTAAAAGACCTATACAAAGAAAACTACAAAGCTCTACTACAAGAAATTCAAAAGGACATACTTAAGTGGAAAAACATGCCTTGCTCATGGATAGGAAAACTTAACATAGTAAAAATGTCTATTCTACCAAAAGCCATCTATACATATAACGCACTTCTGATCCAAATTCCAATGTCATATTTTAAGGGGATAGAGAAACAAATCACCAATTTCATATGGAAAGGAAAGAAGCCCCGGATAAGCAAAGCATTACTGAAAAAGAAGAAAGTGGGAGGCCTCACTCTACCTGATTTCAGAACCTATTATACAGCCATAGTAGTCAAAACAACCTGGTACTGGTACAAGAACAGGCACATAGACCAATGGAACAGAATTGAGAACCCAGATATAAATCCATCCACGTATGAGCAGCTGATATTTGACAAAGGACCAGTGTCAGTTAATTGGGGAAAAGATAGTCTTTTTAACAAATGGTGCTGGCATAACTGGATATCCATTTGCAAAAGAATGAAACGGGACCCATACCTCACACCATGCACAAAAACTAACTCCAAGTGGATCAAAGACCTAAACATAAAGACTAAAACGATAAAGATCATGGAAGAAAAAATAGGGACAACCCTAGGAGCCCTAATACAGGGCATAAACAGAATACAAAACATTACCAAAAATGATGAAGAGAAACCGGATATCTGGGAGCTCCTAAAAATCAAACACTTATGCTCATCTAAAGACTTCACCAAAAAAGTAAAAAGACCACCTACAGACTGGGAAAGAATTTTCAGCTATGACATCTCAGACCAGCGCCTGATCTCTAAAATCTATATGATTCTGTCAAAACTCAACCACAAAAAGACAAACAACCCAATCAAGAAGTGGGCAAAGGAGATGAACACACATTTCACTAAAGAAGATATTCAGGCAGCTAACAGATACATGAGAAAATGCTCTCGATCATTAGCCATTAGAGAAATGCAAATTAAAACTACGATGAGATTCCATCTCACACCAACAAGGCTGGCATTAATCCAAAAAACACAAAATAATAAATGTTGGAGAGGCTGCGGAGAGATTGGAACTCTTATACACTGCTGGTGGGAATGTAAAATGGTACAACCACTTTGGAAATCTATCTGGCGTTATCTTAAACAGTTAGAAATAGAACTACCATACAACCCAGAAATCCCACTCCTAGGAATATACCCTAGAGAAACAGATATATGCACACCCATGTTTATTGCAGCTCTGTTTACAATAGCAAAAAGCTGGAAGCAACCAAGGTGTCCGTCAACGGATGAATGGGTAAATAAATTGTGTTATATTCACACAATGGAATACTACGCATCGATAAAGAACAGTGACGAGTCTGTGAAACATTTCATAACATGGAGGAACCTGGAAGGCATTATGCTGAGCGAAATGAGTCAGAGGCAAAAGGACAAATATTGTATAAGACCACTATTATAAGATCTTGAGAAATAGTAAAAACTGAGAGGAACACACACTTTTGTGGTTACGAAGGGGGGAGGGAGGGAGGGAGGGAGGGAGAGGGTTTTTTATTGATTAATCAGTAGATAAGAACTGCTTTGGGTGAAGGGAAAGACAACACTCAATACATGGAAGGTCAGCTCAATTGGACTGGACCAAAAGCAAAGAAGTTTCTGGGATAAAACGAATGCTTCAAAGGTCAGCGGAGCGGGGGCAGGGGTCTGGGGAACATGGTTTGAGGGGACTTCTAAGTCAATTGGCAAAATAATTCTAGTATGAAAACATTCTGCATCCCACTTTGAAATGTTGGGTCTGGGGTCTTAAATGCTAACAAGCGGCCATCTAAGATGCATCAATTGGTCTCAACCCACCTGGAGCAAAGGAAAATGAACACCAAGGTCACATGACAACTAAGAGCCCAAGAGACAGAAAGGGCCACATGAACCAGAGACCTACATCATCCTGAGACCAGAAGAACTAGTTGGTGCCCGGCCACAATCGATGACTGCCCTGACAGGGAGCACAACAGAGAACTCCTGAGGGAGCGGGAGATCAGTGGGATGCAGACCCCAAATTCTCATAAAAAGACCATACTTAATGGTCTGACTGAGACTAGAGGAATCCCGGCAGCCATGCTCCCCAGACCTTCTGTTGGCACAGGACAGGAACCATCCCCGAAGACAACTCATCAGACATGAAAGGGACTGGTCAGTGGGTGGGAGAGAGATGCTGATGAAGAGTGAGCTAATTATATCAGGTGGTCACTTGAGAGTGTGTTGGCAACTCTTGTCTGGAGGAGGGATGGGAGGATAGAGAGAGAGGGAAGCTGGCAAAATTGTCACGAAAGGAGAGACTGAAAGGGCTGACTCAATAGGGGGAGAGCAAGTGGGAGTACAGAGTAAGATGTATGTAAACTTATATGTGACAGACTGGATTTGTAAATGTTCACTTGAAGCTTAATAAAAGTTAATAAAAAAAATATATAAGCAGCACCCTCAGTTATATACGTAGAAATATCCACCACTAAACCTATATCTGCAGGTGGGTGTGTTCCCTTACACCCTCCCACGCCTCTTGGCATACCTATCTACCTATGTAGCCATATGTAAATTAGTTATTTGTTAATACTGTTGTTAAAGGATTGTGTATGCTATAGTAATTACCACTTTTGCCCTTTGTCCGTGTGTTCCTCTGGGTGTCCTCCCATGTCCTTGGTCATGTTTTGCTGACTTCTTCCATATTGTGCATTGCCTTTGCCTTTCTCTTCACCAATGTTAACAGATCTTCTATTTGGTAATTTTCCCTGCATCCTTCCATCATCCCTAGTAACCGTCAAAGATTTTTTTTCCTATGTGTAAACCTTTTATTTTTTCTTCATAATAGTGGTCTTATACAATATTTGTCCTTTTGTGATTAACTTATTTCACTGAGCATAATGGTTCTCGCAAAGGGTTCTCAGGTAAAAGAGGGTATACATACTCCACAGCCAAGGATGATGAACTAATAAAGATGCCAATACTTTCATTTGTTGCCCTTTTTCAAATCTCTACAGACAGCTTTGAAATTCTCTTAATCAGGTATAAATGAAATTTCAATCGCACTAAAAAAGAAAATGTAGCTTCTGATAATTTTAAAAATAACAATTACTAAAAGAGTACCAATTTCTCAGCTCCCAAATGTGATTAAAACAAAAAATTTCTTAGATGTCATCCTCATCTCCATTTCTAGATATTAATTTAAAAGTTGCATATTACTTTTAAAAGCCTTATCTACAAGAATGACAGTGGATAATGAATTTGGAATTATTTTAACAAGACTTTAAATGTGGTCTCCATGGAAAAACCTCTAATTTCAATGAGCAACAATTGGGTTTAAAAGTGTCATTTAAAACTACAAGAACCTATAAAGAAAAAATACAAAACTTGACTATATAAGAATTAAATACTTCTACCTGGGGGATAGAGCCCTTATGGTTATAAGCTTGGCTACTAACCAAAAGGTCAGCAGTTCAAATCCACCAACCACTCCTTATAAAACCTCTGGGGCAGTTCTATTCTGTTTAATATGGTCACCTTGAGTCAGAATTGACTCGACAGCAACAGATTTGGTTTTTGGACCTGGGGAATAAAAAGACAGTCATAAACAAAATCAAATGACAAACTGGAAAATTTGTTCAAAGAGCTTATGACGAAAGACTACAAAGTCTGCTTTAGGGAATAAAGGACAAAAAAATAAATAAAAAATGACAAATGTCATTCACAGGCAGCTAACAGAAAAATAAATGCAAGCGGTCACTAACAAGTAAGAAACTCAACTTTACTAAACAAGGAAATGCATCCTAAAACAGGAATTTTTTTTTCTTTCTTTTTTTTTTAACCTGAGTAACAAATCTTTGAAAGTTCAGCAGTGCCCAATACCCAGTATTGGTAACAGTGTGGAGAAACAGGCTTCATCATACATGTTGGTGGGGGATAAATTATATAACATTGGGGAAAATTTTCACAATTAAAAATGAATACACCAGCATTTTTTTCTCAAATGTACAAAGAAACACGCTAAGATTAAAGGAAGCATTGCTTATAATAGCAAAAATAAAGAGAAAAAAAGAAAAACAAAACATAAATAAGCAAGCCCATAGACAAGACAGGAGTTAAATTAGGGTAAGCCTTTCCATATAAACAATGATATAGCCATTTTAAAAAATAAGGAAAATGTATGTTCTACATATAAAGATGTTAAGATGTCTAAGATACAGAGTTAAGTAAAACAGCAAGGTGCAGAATAATATGTACAGCAACAGCCCCACATGTTTTTGTGAAAAGGATATCTATTTTATCTATGCACTTACATGCATGTGTATGTCCAGCCTGAGCTCTTAACCACTAGTCACCAATTTAAAAACAAAAACAGAGAAACATAAAGAATGTCACTTGTCTAAAAATATTCACTGCGGTATCTAATTTATTATGATGGACCACACTAAAAAGAAATATTTTTTAAAGTGTCAGCAGAGTCCTTAAAAGCACTTAAAATGCACCCACCCCCCCCCCCCCCCCGCCCCAGCTACTATTCCATTCCTCAGAACAGATACTGAGAAGCTTAGACAACAGCTTCAGGTCTCTGGGCTCACTTTGCACCCTTATTCTTCTGTCCTACTCATTATCAAATGATTTACACCATGGAGGCTATAGCATTACATCATGTGCCACTCCACCTCAAGATTTCTTTTTGCTCTACTCATCAATAAATAAATAAATAAAGTCTCAATAAAAACAAAATCTACAAAAACAAAAGAAATGAAAAAGAAATCCACAAACAAAAAGAACTGAGCACAGGAGAGTAAGAGGAACAAAGAAAATGTTAGCACCACAAAAAAAAACCACTACAAAATGACAGCAATACACTCATACCTATCAATAATTACACTAAATATAAATGGCCTAAATGCACCTATAAAGAGACACAGAGTGACAGAATGGATTTAAAAAAAAAAAAAAAAAAAAGATCCATCAATATGCTGTCTACAAGAGACACCCCT
This sequence comes from Loxodonta africana, assembly GCF_030014295.1. Classification (NCBI taxonomy): domain Eukaryota; kingdom Metazoa; phylum Chordata; class Mammalia; order Proboscidea; family Elephantidae; genus Loxodonta; species Loxodonta africana. Next base: position 22,812,558 of record NC_087362.1, read on the forward strand.
TAGAAACAAAGACACAAATTTATCAAAAATCAAAAGATGGAAAAAATATATCAAGCAAATAACTTCCAAAAAAGAGCATGAGTGGCAATATTAATGTCAGATAAAACATACTCTAAAACAAAATCCACCATAAAAGACAAAGAAGGACACTATTTAATGATTAAAGGGACAATCCATAGTGAAGACTGAACCACAATAAACATCTACCCACCAAATGACAGGGATTCAAAATACATAAAACAAACTCTAACAGTACTGAAAAAAGAAACTGACAGTTTCACAATAATAGTAGGAGACTTCAACACACCACTTTCAGTAAAGGACAGAACATCTAGAAAAAAAACTCAGCAAAGATACAGAAGAGCTAAAGAGCACAATCAGCCAACTTGACCTCATAGGCGTATATAGAACACTCCATCCAAGATCTGTAAAGTACACATTCTTTTCCATCGCACATGGAACATTCTCCAGAATAGACCACATCTTAGGCCACAGAGCAACCCTCAACAAAATCCAAAACACTGAGATAAATATCTTCTCTGACCATCAAAGTAGAAATTAACAAAAAAAAAAAAAAAAAAAAATTTTTTTTTTTTTTTTTTACAATAAAGCATGATAGAAAAAGTACAGGATTTCCAGTCAGAGTACTTGGGTATGAATCTTGTCACCTGTGTAACCAATCTTAGGTTCAGTTACATAGTCCCTCCAGAAGATTGTTCATGTAGAACTATCATATAGAACTTATGTAGGACTTAGTGGATCTTCTGAGTACTGGGTGAGTTAAGTCTTGTACCTCATAAACTATTAAATGAAATACAAATAGTAGAAGTTATTATTATCTTTGTTGCATCAAATTAACTAAGTCGTTATTTTGCCTTTAGTGCCTAACAACAGGATGAGAAAGGAGAAAAACAAGCAATTACATGGAAACTGAAAAACACTCTGCTTAAAAACCACTGGGTAATAGAAGAAATCAGGTATGGAATCAAAAAATTCCTAGAATCAAACAAGGATGGGAACATCTCATACCAAAACCTTTGGGACATAGCAAAGGCAGTCCTCAGAGGTCAACTTATAACAAGAGATGCACACATCAAAAAAAGAAGAAAGGAACAAAATTAAAACATTAGTTACACAACTTGAACAAATAGAAAGAGAACAGCAAAAGAATCTCTCAGCCACCAGAAGAAAGGAAATAATAAAGATCAGAGCAGAAATAAATGAAATAGAGAATAGGGAAACAAGAGCAAGAATCAACAAAACCAAAAGATGGTCCTTTGAAAGGATCAACAAAATCGACAAACCGCTGGCCAAACTGACAAAAGAAAAACAGGACAGGATGCAAACAACCCAAAGAAGAAATGAAATGGGGGACATTACAACAGATCCAGCTGAAATTCAAAGGATCATAACAGAGTATTATGAAAAACTATAGTCCAACAAATTTGAAAACCTAAAGGAAAAATTTCTAGAAACACACTACCTACCCAAACTAATACAAAAAGATGTTGAAAATCTGCACAGACCCATAACAAGAGAAGATATTGAAAAGGTAGTTTAAAAAACTCCCCCCCGCAAAAAAAAAAAAAAAAAAAAAAATCCCTGTTACAGGTGGCTTTACTGGAGAATTCTACCAAACCCAGAGAAGAGCTTATACCAGTACTACTCAAACTATTTCAGAATATAGAAAAAGAAGCAATACTTCCAAATTCATTCTATGAAGCCAGCATACCAAAACCAGGCAAAGACACCAAAAAAGGAAAATTACAGACCAATACCTCTCATGAATACAGATGCAAAAATTCCCAACAAAATTCTAGCCAATAGAAATCACCAGCATATCAAAAAAATTATACACTACAACCAAATAGGATTCATACCAGGTATGCAAGGATGGTTCAATATTAGAAAATCAACCAATGTAATCACCCACATAAATGATAAAAAGAAAGAAAAGAATCACATGATCTTCTCAATCAACATAGAAAAGGCATTTGATAAGGTCCAACACCCATTCCTAATAAAAACTTTCAATAAAATAGGTATAGAAGGAAAATTTCTCAACATAATAAAGGGCATATATGCAAAACAAACAGCCAACATCAATCTTAATGGAGAGAGGCTGAAAACATTTCCCTTGAGAACAGGAGCAAGACAAGGATGCCCTTTATCACCACTCCTGTTTAACATTGTGTTGGAAGTCCTAGATAGAGCAATAAGGCAAGAAACAGAAATAAAGGGCATCCAAATTGGTAATGAAGAAGTTAAACTGTCCCTATTTGCAGATGATATGGTATTATACATAGAAAACCCAAAAAGACTCCATGAGAAAACTACTGGAATGAATAGAAAGATTCAGCAGAGAAGCAGGATACAAGATAAGCATACAAAAACCAGTTGGATTCCTATGCACCAATAAAGAGAACAATGAAAAGGAAATCACAAAAACAATACCATTTATAAAAGCCTCTAAAAAAATAAAATACTTGGGACTAACTCTAACCAGGGATATAAAAGACCTATACAAAGAAAACTACAAAGCACTATTACAAGAAACCAAAAGAGATCTACATAAATGGAAAAAACATACCATGCTCATGGATAGGTAGACTCAACAGTGTGAAAATGACAATTCTACCTAAAGAAATTTACAAATACAATGCACTCCTGACCCAAATACCAACAACATTCTTTACAGAGATGGAAAAACTTATGATTAACTTTATATGAAAAGAGAAGAACCCCCAGATAAGTAAAGCACTATTGAATAAGAAAATAAAGTAGGAGGACTCGCACTACCTGACCTCAGAACCTGTTATACAGCTACAGTAGTCAGAACAGCCTGGTACTGGTACAACAACAGATACACTGACCAATGGAACGGAATTGAGAACCTAGATGTAAATCCATCCACCTATGGTCACCTGATCTTCGACAAGGGCCCAAAGTCCACCAAATGGGGAAAAGACAGCCTTTTTAAAAAATGGTGCTGGCAAAACTGGATGTCCATCTGCAAAAAAATGAAACAGAACCCATACCTCACACCATATACAAAAACTAACTCAGAATGGATCAAAGACTGAAATATAAAGCCAAAAGCCATTAAGTTCATAGAAGAAAAAACAGGATCAACCCTAGAGGCCCTAATACACAGCATTAACAGGATACAAACTACAACCAGCAACACACAAACTCCAGAGGATAAGCTAGACTACTGGGATCTTCTAGAAATTAAATACTTATGCTCATCAAAAGACTTCACCAAAAGAGTAAAAAGAGAACCTAGACACTGGGGAAAAAAAAAAAAATTGGTTATTACAAATCAGATAAAGTTCTAATCTCTAAAATCTACAAGAAAATCCAACATCTCTACAACAAAAAGACAAATAATCCAATTAAAAATGGGTGAAGGAAATGAACAGACACTTCACGAAAAAAGGCATTCAAGTGGCCAACAGACACATGAGGAAATGCACACGATCTCTGCAAATCAAAATTACAATGAGATACCATCTGGCCCCGGCATTACCAGCACGAATCAATAAAACAGGAAATAACAGATGTAGGAGAGGCTGCAGGGAGATGGGAACTCTTATGCACTGCTGGTGAGAACGCAAAATGATACAATTATTTTGGAAAACAATATGGCACTTCATTAGAAAGCTAGAAATAGAAATACCATATGATCCAGCAATCCCACTCCTAGCAATATATCCTAGAGAAATAAGAGTCTTCACAGGGACAGACATACGCACACCCATGTTCATTACGGCATTGTTCACAATAGCAAAAAGATGGAAACAACCTAGATGCCCATCAACAGATAAACGGATAAATAAATTATGGTACATACACACAATGGAGTATTACACAATGATAGAGAACAACGATGAATCTGTGAGCCATCTCATAGCATGGGTGAATCTGGAGGTCATTATGCTAAGTGAAATAAGTCAATCACAAAAGGACAAATATTGTATGAGACCACTACTGTAAATACTCATGAAAAGGTTTACACTCAAAAAGAAACAATCTTTGATTTTTACCAGGGAGGGGAAGGGTGGAGATGGAAAAACACTTAATAGACAATAGCTAAGTGGAAACTTTGATGAAGGGTAAGACAGCACACAATACACAACCTGTACAGGAAGGTCACGGTAGCTCCATAGACACATCCAAACTCCTGGAGGGACTGAATTGCTGGGCTGAGGGCTGTGGGGACGATGATCTCAGGGAATATCTAGCTCAATTGGCCTAATGCAGTTTATAAGAATATCTCCTACATTCTACTTTGGTGAGTAGCATCTGGGGTCTTAAAAGTTGGTGAGCAGCCATCTAGGACACTCCGCTGGTCTCACCCCTTCGAGAGCAAGGAAGAATGAAGAAAATTAAAGATACAAAGGAAAGATTAGTCAAAAGGACTAATGGGCCACATCTACCACAACCTCCACCAGACTGAGTCCAGGACAACAAGATGGTGCCTGGCTACCACCACTGACTGCTCTGACAGGGATCAAAATAGAGGGTCCTGGACAGAGCTGGAGAAAAATGTAGAATGAAATTCTAACTCAAAAAGAAAGACCAGACTTGCTGGCCTGACAGAGGCTGTAGAAACCCTGAGAGTGTGGCCCCTAGACATCCTTTCAGCTCAGTAATGGGGTCACTGCTGAGGTTCACCCTTCAGACAAAGATTGAACAGGCCCATGGAACAAAACAAGACTAAAGGGGCACTCCAGCCCTGGGGCAGGGACTCAAAGGCAGGAAGGAACAGGAAAGCTGGTAATAGGGAAGCCAGTTTTGAGAAGGGAGAGAATTGACATGTTGTGGGGTTGTTAAGCAATGTCATAGAACAATGTGTGTAGTGTGTAATGTGTGTAGTGTTTGAGGAGAAACTAGTTTGTTCTGTAAAACTTCATCTAAAGTACAATTTAAAAAATGCTAAATAAAGTTTATTTAACTGTTTAAAAAAAGATTTTGCTCATTTATCCTCTCCTCTAAGACTTTTTTTTTTCCTAAGACTGACCAGTCTTCACACTACCTGACTTTACCTCATCAAGATATTGTGCTTCACTTATTCTTTCTCACTTTCATCCTTCCCTCTTCACAAGGCTCTTCCTTCAAGTCTTATTACACACTCAAGTCTTCCTTTCTTGAGAAAAAGCTTCCCTAATCTCTATTATTTCTCCCCCAAGCCACTATCCTATTTCTTTCTTTGAACCAACCAGCTTCTTTCTCAAAGGAGAGATCTACACAAAGCCTCTGACTGTTTAAATCCCAACCACACAACTTACTCATCCATATGTAACCTAGCTCACTACCCACACCAAGAAACCTTCAATGACCTTCTAAGTTGAAAAATAAAACAATTATCCCATCTCAGTTTTTGTGAGGTCATTACCAAATTTGACAATACTGAACCAATACCCCTTACTAGCTGTGTGACATTGAGCAAGTTATATTACCCCTGTGAGCCTCAGTTTTATGCTCTGCAAAATGTACATAGCAAAACTCCTACCTCATTAACATAAAATAAAGAAAACCCATTTCAAATTGGATTATAACCGCCAAGCATAGAGGTTAGGATTTACCACACATAGTTTTGGGTTCACAATTCATCCATAAGAGTAATAATTCTTTTAATTTATCTATGCCTCCTAAAGGAGTGTTCTACATTGCCTGTCTTCATTTTATCATTTTCCATTTACTTTTAGCAACTGCAATCTGGCTTCTAATCCCACCACCGCACTGAATTTACTCTTATAAAAGTCTGTCAGTTTGTCATCCTGTAGGGGCTTACATGTTTCTGTGGTGCTGGAAGCTTTGCCACCAGTATTCAAATACCAGCAGGGTCACCCAAGGTGGACAGGTTTCAGCTGAGCTTCCAGACTAAAACAGACTAGTAAGAAGGACCTGGAGGTCTACTTGTGAAAAAATTGGCCAGTGAAAACCTTATGAATACCAATGGAATATTGTCTGATATAGCGGCAGAAGATGATCCCCTCAGGTTGGAAGGCGCTCAAAATACGACAGGGGAGGGGCTTCCCCCTCAAAGTAGAATCGACCTTAATGACATGGATGGAATCAAGCTTTTAGGACTTTCATTTGCTGATGCGGCATGACACAAAATGTGAAAAAACAGCTACAAACATACATTAATAACAGGAACATGGAACATAAGAAGAATCAATTTAGGAAAATTGGAAATGATCAAAAATGAAGTGAAACATATAAATACTGATACCCTAAGCATTAGTGAGATGAAATGGGCTGGTATTGGCCTTTTTTAATCTGACAATCAGATGATCTACTATGCCGGGAATAACAAATTGAAAAGGATTGGCATCGCATTCATCCTCAAAAAGAACATTTCAAGATCTGTCCTGAAGTACAATGCTGTCTTTAATAGGTTAATATGCTTGCAACTACAAGGAACACCAGTTAATATGACTTATTTATATTTATGCACTAACCCATAAGGCCAAAGATGAAGAAATTGAAGACTTTTACCAACTTCTGCAGTCCAAAATTGATCAAACATACAATCAAAATGCACTGATAATTTCTGGTGTCTCGAATGCAAAAGTTGGAAACAAAGGAGGAACTGTAGTTGGAAAATAATGCCTTAGCGATAGGAACAATGCCAGGGATCAAATGATAGAATTTTGCAAGACCAATGACTTTTTCATTTCAAATGTCTTTTTTCAACAATGTAAATGGCAATTATACATGTGAACCTCACCAGATGGAAAACACTGGAATCAAATCAACTACATCTGTGGAAAGAGACAGTGGAAAAGTTCAATATCAGTCAGAACAAGGTCAGGAGCCAACTGTGGAACAAATCATCAACTGCTCATATGAAAGTTCAAGCTGAAGCTGGAGAAAATTAGAACAAGTCCATGAGAGCCAAACTACAACCCTGAGTATATCCCACCTGAATTTAGAGACCATCTCTAAACAGACTTGATGCATTGAACACGAATGATGAAGATCAGACAAGTTGTGGAATGATATCAAAGACATCATATATGAGGAAAGCACCAAAAAAGCCAAACTAAACCCGTTGTCATGAAGTCTATTCCAACTCATAGCAACCCTATAGGACACAGTAGAACTGCCCCATAGGGTTTCCAAGGAGCACCTGGTGGATTCAAACTGCTGACCTTTTGGTTAGCAGCCATAGCTCTTAACCACTATGCCACCAGGGTTTCCTGAGGAAAGCAAGATGATGTGAAAAAGAAAGAAACAAAGAAAAGAACAAAATGGATGTTAGAAGAAACTCTGAAACTTATTTTTGAACATTGAATAGCTAAAGCAAAAGGAGGAATGATGAAGTAAAAGAGCTAAACTGAAGATTTCAAAGGTTGGCTCAAGAAGACAAAATAAAGTATTATAATGAAATGTGAAAAGACCCAGAGTTAGAGAGCCAAAATGGAAAAACACTCTCAGAATTTCTCAAGCTGAAACAACTAAAGAAAAAATTCAAGCATCGAGTTGCAATATTAAGGTATTTCATGGGGAAAATATTAAACGACACAGCAGCATCAAAAGAAGATGGAAGGAATACACAGAGTCACTGTACCAAAAAGAATTGGTTGACGGTCAGACATTTCAGGAGGTAGCATGTGATCAACCACAAATGGTATTGAAGGAAGAAGTCCAAGCTGCACTGAAGGCATTGGCGAAAAACAAGGCTCCAAGAATTGACGGAACACCAATTGAGGTGTTTCAACAAATGCAACATTAGAAGTGCTCACTTGACTATGCCAAGAAATTTGGAAGACAGCTCCCTGGACAACCAGCTGGGAGAGATCCATATTTCTGCCCATTCCAAAGAAAACTGATCCAACAGGATGTGGAAATTATTGAACAATATCATTAATGTAACACAGAAGTAAAATTTTGTTGACGATCACTCAAAAGCAGCTGCAGTACTGCATCAACAGGGAACTGCCAGAAATTCAAGCTGGATTCAGAAGAGGACAGAGAATAAGGGATATCATTGCTGATGTCAGATGTACCTTGGCTGAAAGCAGAGAGTACCAGAAAGGTGTTTACCTATGTTTTATTGATTATGCAAAGTTTATTCACTGTGTGGATCATAGCCAATTATGGATAACGTGCAAAGAATGAGAATTTTAGAACATTTAATTGTACTCATGGGGAACCCATACTTAGACCAAGAGGCAGTCATTCAACAGAACAAGGGGATACTATGTGGTTTAAAATCAAAAAGGTATACATCAGGGTTGTGTCCTTGCATGATATTTATTCAATCTATATGCTGACTAAATAATCTGATGAGCTGGACTATATGAAGAACCCGGCATCAGGACTGGAGGAAGACTCACTAACAACCTGAGATATGCAGATAATACAACCTTGTTTTTCAAAGGGAAGAAGACTTGAAACACTTGCTGATGAACATCAAAGACTACAGCCTTCAGTATGGATTACACCCTAACATAGAGCAAACAAAAACCCTCACAACTGGACCAATCAGCAACATCATGATAGAGAAAATATTGAAGTTGTCAAGGATTTCATCTTGCTCGGATACGTGTTCAATGTCCATTGAAGCAGAAGTCAAGAAATCAATTTGTACTGGGCAAATCTTCTGCAAAAGACCTCTTTAAAGTGTTCAAAATAAAAGTTGTCACTTGAAGGACTAAGGTGCACCTGTCCCAGGCCATGGTGTTTTCAATCGAATCATGCATGCAAAAGCTGGACAGTGAATAAGGAAGACCAAAGAAGTATTCATGCCTTTGAATTATGGTGTTGGTGAAGAATATTGAGTATACCATGGACTGCCAGGACAACAAACAAACCTGTCTTGGAAGAAGTACAGCCAGAATGCTACTTAGAAGCAAGGATGTCGAGATTTCCTCTCACATACTTTAGACATGTTATCAGGTGGACAATCCCTGGAGAAGGACATCACACTTGGTAAAGTAGATGGTCAGTGAAAAAGATGAAGACCCTCAACAAGAAGGACTGACATAGAGAATGTAATAATGGGCTGAAGCATAACAATGATTGTAAGAATGGGGCTGGACCGGGCAGTGTTTCATTCTATTGTACATAAGGTTGTTATGGGTTGGAACCAACTCTACAGCACCTAACAACAATAACAACAACATAATCATCAAGGATAACCTGTCACATCAAAAAAAAAATTCTGTAATTTTACTTTGCCAATCTGAAATATTTGATACTTCTCTTCATGAAATATTCTCTTCACTTGGTTCTTGAGATTCACAGGTATTGACTCTGAGAAAAATAAAATCACAACAAGCAACTGATAGAGGAGGGGGAAATCTAGAATTGTCCAATTTCCATGTCCGTGGCCTTTCCCATACACTACACTGCTGTCTTCATAAACAAAGTGTGGTGAAGCCAGAGTTAGGACCCTTGAATCTTGACTCAAACTGTTGTCCCACTCTCCCCTATAGCCGCCCCTCCAACATAGGCACTGGCAGCCATGCAAGTCAGTAGGAGGCAATTTGCTCAACACCAAACTGAAATGCAGGCAGGCTTAGAACAATGCTATGTAATAGTATACTACCCTTATACCTGACAATAGAAGAAATTTCAAAACTTATTAGCAGCTGACAGTATGAATACCTGAAACCATATGCTAGAAAGGGCTATAAATGCCAGGAATCATATCAGAGTTCGCAAAGACCAGAGACCCTGGCACAAGCACACCATTTACCTTAACCCTGGCTATCGTCGTTTACCAGGGCCATATTACCCAATAAGCAAGGTGTGCACAAGTCCAATTGTGCCTTCCCACCAATCTGCAGTAGAGAATTTTACCTGTCCCCCATAGCATCAAAGACGTGGTGGAAACCATGTGAAATTGTTCACCACAGATTAGCAAATAGTGCAATTAAGGGCGTGGGTACCACGTTCAATGCAAGCCAGTGCATATTGTCCTTACTGGTTAATCCGCCCCATTATTTACAGCCAGCAGGTATAGATCCAAGCAGAGCAGGCAGCAGAGTTGATTCACAATGGGTCCAATTATAAACTCTGCTCCAACCTATTTTCTTAGCATGAATTCTATGATACCTCTCTGCCATAAATTCTGACCTCTTTCTTTGTCTTACAAGTGTGGAAATCTTCTACATGCCTAAAAAAAAAAAAAAAAGATGTTTCAAATTAAAAAGCTAAGGCTGGCCTGTGGCAGCAGCAACAGAATGGTGGGATAAAGTCAAAGCCACTGAGATCATAGTTATGAATGTGGCAATCAACAAACTTTGGCAAACCACTTAATGGGAATAGCTATTTAAGCTTTAAACAGAAATGGTAAAGACAAAAAGATAATTGACAAACTAAGTCATTAAGACCTTGTTAAACTTTTCAACATTTGCTCATCCCAACACAATTTTGCAAAGTTGCTAATGTTGGATCCCCTTTCAATGAATCCATTTGTCATTTTAGAGTGATATATTTGAGATTAATTCTAAATAGGTAGATATGAGTGAAGGATTAGCTTCTCATTCTCACATATTTCAGAGCAATGATGCATTTTACAACAGTAAGTCACATTGGACAAAGTGTGGTAGTAGTGTTGAGGAAAGTGTATTAATTTTTTTATATTATTTCTACCATAACAGTGACTTAGTACTTTTATAGTAGGCACTGATTCCGTGGACTAGTATTAATTTATATGCATGGTTCTTTTCATAGCTCAAACATTAGTATTCTCAATAAACAGTATTGGGATTGTGTATGTCATCTTTGGATTTAAACATCATAATGAAAAACTGTATTTTTCTGTTGTACTTTAATGTTACTTCTTTTTCTCTTTGGAATCTATTTTTACAAATGTTGTCATATTTCTGGGCATATATCTTGCCATATTTTTACTCAGCATATCTATTATGGAAATTTCCAAATGGAAAATCGTGAAACTTGATTTTTTGGGAGGCAATTTTTAACTAATATTTAATAGGTGAAGAAACTGAAGTGAATGAGTATGAAATCTATAAGCATGAGATATAATCTTTCCTTCATCCCCACCTACCCATTGAGAATGTACTTGGCCTACATTTCAAGAGGTTGTTGTTAGCTGCCACAGGGCTGGCTCCTGACTCGTGGTAACCCCATGCACAGTGGAATAGGACTGTTCTGATCCATAGGGTTTTCACTGGCTGATTTTTGGAAGTACACCAGCAGGCTTTTCTTCCTAGTTCATCTTAGTCTGGCGGCTCTGCTGAAACCTGTTCAGCATCATAGCAACGCCCAAGCTGCTCATGAGATGCACTGGACCCAAACCCTGATCTCCCGCATGGAAGACAAGAATTCTACCACTGAACTACCACGGCCCCTCTTGAAATGTCTTAACTCCTCACTCTTTGCCTTCCTCAGATATGTCACATTTGACTTTTCCATACAAAAGTTCTTTCCACTTTTGTAGATCTTTTATATTAGCATAATTAATATGGTGTTTCTCAGATGACATCAGGTGGCTTTTACAAATTACTTTGTGTCAGAGTTTTGAGCAGCCCCTTCAGTGGTAGCCACACAGTGTTTTTTAGCAGTCTCTTGATCTCATACAAATATCCTTGCTTTTCTGTCCTCCTGTTGTGTATTCTACCTTCTCTCTGTTATGCCTGATTCCTGAAGTCCCAAATCCCTGCCCATCTTACCTCTGTTGGGTGAGCAAAGGACAAATATTACTGATTCTCTGTATTAGGAGCACATTATCCCTTCCATTCTTGATGTACAAACATTAACTTTTGCATGGAAATCAGTATTGTTTCTTATAGATTTTTTTAAAGTTCCTCTTCTGAAATTTTTTTAAATATTGGTGATCATCTGATACATTATCCCAAGCCTCATTCAACTATTATATAACTCTGCTGGGCACTGTTTAGAAGTTTTGGACACAGATCCTACTTAAACTCCTAAGTACAATATTGATCTCACTGTGCATTCTACCTGTGTGATTTACAAAGTTTTTTCCCTTTGGTGGCGGGAAGGGTTGGTACTTGTGGGGTTTCTTTGTTAATAATTCTTCCCTTTATTCATTTGCATTCAACACTAGAAGAATGCAGACCTGAAAAATAAATTTTTTGGTCTATGTTCAATCTTCTTTTTAAGACCTTTAGTATTCCTTCTACTCCCCGGTTACTAAAGTACTAAAATAGACTTCTTTTTGGAAACAGGATTTGCTCTTATTCAGGAAGCATGCGTTCTATGTACCCATCTTTATAGTTCTAAGCATTTGTAGTTCATTGCTTAGGCAGGGTCGCAAACCTCCCCTTTTTGTTTGTATGAGTTATTCCATGTTCTGTTTCATTTGATTTTTTTTTAACATCTGTTTTTCCTGTCATCATCTCATCTTCTCGCCAACATCCTTGCCATTCTTTACAGATTTTCCTATATAAGACATTATTAACGTTTATGTTCTGGTTTGACATCTATGTTTTCAGTGTTGCCAGAAGTCTTAGTTATCTAGTGCTGCTGTAAAAGAAATACCACAAGTGGATGGCTCTCACAAACAGAAGTTTATTCTCTCACATCCTAGGAAGCTAGAAGCTCGAATTCAGGGTGTCGATCTAAGGAAAGGCTTTCTCTCTCTCTGTCAGCTCTGGAGGAAGGTTCTTGTCATCTTCCCCTGGTCTAGGATCTTCTCAGCACAGGGATCCAAGGTCCAAAGGATGTGCTCTGATTCTGGCACTACTTTCTTGGTGGTATGAGGTCCCCCTGTTGCTCTACTGGCTTCTCTCTTCTGTATCTCAAAAAAGATTGACTCAAGATACAACCTAATCCTGTAGATGAGTCCTGGCTTAAAAACATAACTACCACTAATCTTGCCTCATTAATATCATAGAGGTAGCATTTATAGCACATAGGAAAATCACATCAGATGACAAAATGGTAGACAATCACGCAATACTAGGAATCACGGCCTAGCCAAATTGACACACATTCTGGGGGGACACAATTCAATTCATAACATCATAGAGTGCCCATATGCACTCAGGAAGAGGCAAAGACATTGACAAGATTAGGAGACATTTGTCTATTTTAACAGTTATTATATTTAACGATAAGTTTTAAAATTGCAACGAGAATTCCTTTAATGATGTAAGAGTCCAAATTATATACATTTTCTTTCTTAACCATCAGTATCAGTCATCTTACCAGTTTTGAAAAGCTAATAAATGTCAGTAGCTTGGGAGAAGCCTTTTGGAAAAGAAGCTATTTCTATTTACCATATAATTGATATGTTTGTGTTCCACCATTTTCTTCTTTTAATTTTAGCCCAATTTAACATACCTGAAGTATTTTACTTTAATAAAATATGTATATAAAAAAGAACAACTGAGGTGTTTTAGAGGAGTGAATGGAGAATTCTACTCTGGTGGCGTAATGGTTAAGAGCTATGGCTGCTAACCAAAAGGTCAGTAGTTAGAAACCATCAGGCGCTTCTTGGAAAACCTAAGGGGCCATTCTACTCTTTCCTATAGGGTCACTATGAGTCAGAATCAACTAGACGACAACAGGCTTAGATTTTGGTTTTTTGCTGCTTTATTTTAGGTCTGTCATCTGTGGAGGCATATAACATAAAATCTAATGAGTGGTTTCATGTAGCACCAAAGAACACAAGGAAGAGCAGTGTTGGCATAGGGGTCGTTGGAGGTAGGTGCAGGCAGTTCTTTCAGGTGAACATTTCCAGGTACATATGTCTTCTTGATTGCTGAGAGTGGAGTGGGTTCTTCCAATAATCTAAACACTAATGTCATAAGTGGGCAAGCAAATGATCATTTAAGAAAAGGAAAGTAGTAATTATTGTGAAATGTTTTTAAAATTAGTTTACCCATATGAATTTACCTAGATAACTGGTGACACAGTGGGTAAGCACTTAACTGCTAACTGAAAGAGCAGTGATCTGAACCCTACGGTGGCTCTTTTTCTTTATCTGTGTATATGTGTGTCCTGTATAAGACTGTCTGCTGACTTTAACACACTTGTATGGGGTATAAAGGAAACCTGGTGGCGCAGCAGTTAACAGCTTGGCTGCTAACCAAAAGGTCTGCAGTTCAAATCCACTAGCCACTCCTTGGAAACTCTATGGGGCAGTTGTACTCTGCCCTATAGGGTCACTATGAGTAGGAATTGACTAGATGGTAATGGGTTTGGTTTGGGTCATGCAGAATAAATCAGATGACATACATGCCATCTGAAGAAGGGTTGTTCACATTGATGGAATGGATTACCAGTTTTTTTATTTATAGTCTAATAAACAACAACAATAACAAAAAAACCTGTTGCTGTACAGTTGATTTATGGCTCATCATCAGGGTCTCTTATTGACTATATACTACACGCTAAGTACTATGTTAGGTGCTTTCTCTATGTTGTCTAATTTAAGCTTTACATCTATTCTGCAAGGTAGATATTATTATCTCCATTTTATAATTTAACAAATAGAGGTTCAGACACAAAAAAGTAAATTGTCCAAGGACACATAGCTTATAAGTCACAGAGAAAGTGTACATATTCACTTCTGTTTTATTCCAGAGCTGCGATGTTCAACACATGCCCTCCTTGAGATACTGATATGCTCCATTGGGTTTTGCATCTTCTCTTGTCCTACCATGACAACCTCTTTCCAACCTATGTACCTCCTCTCCTGTGACGATCATGACGTAGTAGGCAACTCTCTATGACGGCCCCAACGAGCCCCATCTTTGGAACATTGAATCCTAAATGAAGGAAGAAAGTATTAGATAAGAAGTCACTGAGGAGAAGAAGAAACTGATAGAAAACAGGGAAGGAATGAAGGTTCCCGGCTGTCTTAAACTGGGTTCTCTGGAGAAGCAAAACCAGTAAAGCATATAAGTATATAGAGATTAATCTCGAAGAAATGGCTAATATCATTGTAGAGTGTGGAACATTCCAAGCCTGTGGGTCAGGCTGGAGCCTTCTCCTGATTCACATAGCTACAGGGGCTGGCGAACCCAAGATCAGCAGGTCAGACAACAGGGCTCTTGCTCAGAATCTGCAAAGACTGATGAATTCCAAGATCAGCGGACAAGATGGCAGATAAGCTGCTAGCTCAAGGCCCAAGAACCAGAGGTCAAATGAACAGGAGCCAGCTGCAGGATCCATAGCGAGCAAAAGCCTGTGAGCATTGCCAGGAAGTCCACCTATATTGGATGCAGGCCACAACCTCGAGGAAGTTCCCTTTCAACTGATTGGCTTCTCACAGCAGATTCCATCATGGAGGTGATCACATTATATCAAATCTCGTCGTGGAGGTGATCACATCATTATACAACTGCCAAACTATATAACCGCCAAACCACTGAGAATCATGGCCCAGTCAAGTTGACACACAACCTTAATGATCACAGTCCACCACTTGTCAACTTGGTCTCTGTACACATCTCCTTAAACCATACATAATCTCTGAATAAAGACAATTACAAAGTCATACTTGCACCTAACATAATACAAGGAACACACATAAAACCAAATACATACTAGTCCTATTTACATGTTATATTTTATAATTGAAGAAAACAAAAATATTTGATACACACATACAAGGCAGAAATACTTATAAAAATTAGTCCTCGTTTCTGCAACTGATAACATGGTGTTTAGAAATATCTTCTTCTACCACCCATTCTGTATTCCCTTTGCCCTTGGCAAGCACCTCAGCTGGTTGTGGTTCTTTGCCTCTTGGGACGACTAAAACCTTCATTCCTGAAGGATCTGGGCCACTAGCAGTCATGTCAGAATGGGGTTGCTCTAGTTTTCCACTGACTTTAGTCACAGGGCGTGATAGTACTAAGAGACACCCTAAGGGATCTCCTGCATTCCAGGCAGAGTCTTCTTTACATCCATTATGTAATATCAATCCAATTTCTTCTTGATAATCAAGAGCAATTACACCAGCCAATGTGGTAACTCCCTTATTTACCTGTTGATCCAGGTGCACAAAAACCCCAAAGTGGCTAGGTGCCATTCTTAGCTTCCAGTCCAATATGATCAGTGATGTGTCTCCAGTTGGGAGCATACCTCCCTTTGGAACTAAGACTTCCAGACCTGCAGAGCATACGGTCACAAGGACAGGAAGCAAAAATTTTGTGAGTGGGTCACTGGGGTTAATGGTGAATGGTGTCACTCCCATTTCCACCCTTTGATTCCTGGACCTATGAATCCTGGCTATGGGAAAAGCAGCACCATATATTGGACACTAGTTTAGACATATATAGCCTCCTGGGGAATGTTGCTCCAATCCTGCATGGTATTTCCACCTAGCTGATGCCGTAATGGTGTCTTTAGAAGGCCATTCAAAGTTCTGTCAAGCCAGCTGCTTCAGGATGGTGGGAAACATGGTAAGACCAGTGAATGCCATGAACATGGGCCAATTGCTGCACATCATTTGCTGTGAAGTGAGTCCCTTGGTCCGAGGCAATGCTGTGTGGGATACCATGATGGTGGATAAGGCATTCGGCAAGGGCGCAGGTGGTAGTTTTGGCAGAAGCATTGCATGCAGAGAAGGCAAATCGATATCCAGAGTAAGTGTCTGTTTCAGCAAGAAAAACAAAACACCACCTTTGCCATGATGGAAGAAGTCCAGTGTAATCAACTTGCCACTAGGTTGCTGGCTTTTCACCTCAAGGAATGGTGCCATATCAAGGACTCAGTGTTGGTCTCTGCTGCTGGCAGATTGGGCACTCAGCATTGGCTGTAGCCAAGTCAGCCGTGGTGAGTGGAAGTGCACATTGCCAAGCCCATGCATAACCTCCATCCCTGCACCATGGCCACTTTGTTCATAACCCCATTGTGCAATGATGGGAGCAGCTGGGTAAACAGCATGACAGGTTTCCATCCTATTCACTTGATTATTAAAATCCTCCCCTGCTGAAGTCACATTTTGGTAAGCCTTCACATGAGACACAAATATCTGGCCCATTCAGAGAGGTCTATCCATATACTTCTTCCTCATACCTCCTTGTCTCTAATTTTCTAATCATGTTCCTTCCAGTCCCTGACCATTCATTTTATTTCCAAAAACAAAAAACCAAACTCATTGCTGTCTACTTGATTCTGACCCATACCAACCCCATGTGACGGAGTAGAAATGCCCCATAGGATTTCCAAGGCTGTAATCTTTACGGGAACAGACAGTCACATATTTTTCCTGGGGAGCAGTTGGTGGGTTCGAACTGACCTTTTGGCTAGCAGTTAAGCGCTTAACAACTTTGCCACCAGGGCTTATCTCCAGGCAGTTGTATTTCGTTTGCCAGTGGGTTAGGATCGAGACTTCATACAGACACAAGCAACAACTTTGGGGAGATTGTGTGGCAGCCCTATTTGGCTCTTGTTTTTCAAGCGTTTGAGATACTTTAAAATGATAGGATTTTCCTTGCTATGAAAAGACTAGAATGTTCATTTCTTCACAGATTAAGTTTGAGTAACATAGAGAAGGTTCACTCCGTTTGCACAGAAGAGAGCACTATTGCTGTTGTTAGATTCCAGTCGAGTAGGGTCTGACTCATAGCGACCCTACATACAATAGAACGAAACACTGCCCAGTCCGGCGCCATCTCACGGTATTCATTATGCTTCAGCCCATTGTTGCAGCCACTATGTCAATTTATCACATTGAGGATCTGCCTCTTTTTCACTGACCTTTTTTTCTACTTTACCAAGCGTGATGTCCTTCCCCAGGGACCTGTCCCTCCTGACAACATGTCCAGAGTACTTAAGACGAAGTCTCCACAACCTTGCTTCTAAGGAGCATTCTGGCTGTACTTCTTCCAAGGCAGATTTGTTCGTTGTTCTGGCAGTCTGTGGTATATTCAATATTCTTTGCCAACACCATAATTCAAAGGCATCGATTCTTCATTCTTCCTTATTCATTGTCTGGCTTTCACATGCATACGAGGCAATTGAAAACACCATGGCTTGGGTCAGGTGCACCTTCGTCCTTAAAGTGACATCTTTGCTTTTTAACACTTTAAAGAAGTCGTTGGCAGCAGATTTGTCCAATGCAATGCGTCTTTTGATTTCTTTGCTGCAGTTTCCATGGGGGTTGATTACGGATCCAAGTAAAAATGAAATCCTTGACTTCAATCTTTTCTCCGTTTATCATGATGTTGCTTATTGGTCCAGTTGTGAGGATTTTTGTTTTCTTTATGTTGTGATGTAATCCATACTGAAGGCTGTTGTCTTTGATCTTCATCAGTAAATACTTCAAGTCCTCTTCCCTTTCAGCAAGCAAAGTTGCGCCATCTGCATATCGCAGGTTGTTAATGAGTCTTCCTCCAATCCTGATGCCCCGCTCTTCCTCATATAGTCCAGCTCCTCCAATTATTTGCCCAGCATACAGATCTAATAAGTATTGGGAAACGATACAACCCTGACGTACACCCTGTGCATCAGTACTATTGCGGTCAAATTCGGTAAAGATTTACAGCCCAGGAAACCACTTGGGGCAGTTCTACTTTGTCTTACAGTGTTGCAATGCGTCAGATTTGACGCAATTGCACACAACAACTACAACACAGCTTTTAATAAAGGGTGGTGCTCATATACCTGCTCTAATTTAGAAAATATATCTATTTTGGTAGGATTCTAATTCAGAAATAACCAACATTTACTTGGCACGTCCTGTGTACCAGACACTACCAAAGGCCTTATATACATCATCTCATTTAATTGCCCAACAATTAACCTCTCCAAGAGGAGAGGTAGCTATTATAATACTCATTTTACAGGTGTATCAGATAAGGCTGAGAAAGGTTAAGTAACTTATTCAAGAGCACACAGGTGACAATGCCAGGTAAGTATGACCCCATAGTGCATGCTTTCAATACACCTTGACAGAGGACAGAAGTCCCTGGGTGAGCCAATGGTGAATGCGCTGGGCTGCTAACTTAAAAAGTCAAGTCCACCCAAAAGCATGTCTGAAAAAGGCCTGGCGATCTACTTCCAAAAACAGTGAGCCATTGAAAGCCCTGTGGAGCACACCTCTACTCTGACACACACGGGGTCACCATGAGTTGTAAGAGATGGCAAATGTTTGTTTGTTTGTTGCTTGTTTTTTAAAGATGGCAGTCAGTTTGGGTAGAGGAAAAAGTTGGGCTACAGTGCAATCATATTCACCAACTCAGCCGATATCACAGAGAGCTCTGGAGCTGGGTTGCGCGAGCAGAGCAGTCCTAGATGGAGGTGAAGGCTGGGTCTTTATCCCGCTGCATCAACCAGTCACCGAACTTCAGGTGCCCACTAGAAAGAGGGAGTGCTCTAGGGAGAGGTGGCTCTCTGCCAATACTTCACAGGTGGAGGAATTCCTCTTTCAATCCCAAAGAGCGGAATCTGGGTGGTGCACTACAGCATTCACTGGCAGACATGAGTCACCTTCTTGCATATGCCTCCTAAAGACTGAGGACCCAAGGCCCCAAGGAATAGGTCCCATCTTTTCACTTAATATGGGTTCTGTATCATAATGTTACAAAAAAGTGTGCCTGCCACATGGGGCAGTTAGATGAATAAATAAAGGTAACTTGGAACCTAAGGAAAGGGACACCTCCCTCAAGAGGGTAATTCTTTAAGGAAATGGTACCAGATGTGATGGGGAGGGGATGATGTGGGTAGTTAAAACAAGTTGATAAGCCAAACTGAGCAAAGCCTTGGAGGAGACAAACAGAAGAAACTTCAAAAAAACATTCACCCTCAAATGGGGCCCTTGCCCAAATTTGCAAAAGGCACCCCATTTCCTCAATTGAAAGTTGAAGTTTGTATACTATTAACCTTCTGAACCCCCGTACACAGTAGTTTAGTGTTGAAAGACAGTGTGAGATGAGGCTAGACAGGGATAGAAGTGTGTCAACTCTCCCCTGACCCGATCTCAGAGCTCACTGTTCTCACTGTCCAGCACAGTGACAGCAGCAACTGGAAGGTCTCTAGGCCCATGTGCTGGGTTAAGCCAGTGCCTTAACACCCACAGGGGAGCATGTTTAAGGGCTTTGAGGTCAGTACTCTCACCTCCCAGCTGTTGATATAGTTTTAGAAAAAAATAAGACTCTAACAATTAAACAGATCAACTATTAAAAGTGAGAGAGAAAGGTGGACGTTTGCAAAGGGCAGTCATTTCTAGAGGAACTGCTGCAACTACGGCAATGTGATTTTTTTTAATTATAATCCATTTTCAATCTATCCTGTGATAAAAAATGTACAGTTGGTTCTTTAAAGGTTATACAGTAGTACAGAAGGACAAGTTGCATAGACTATACAAAATCCTAGAGGTGCAGGTTTGGGAAAATGAAACATTTACCTTGAATATCTACCATCTGTTACTTCAAAGTGAGCAAGGTCCCAGGGAGAACAAGAAGGGGGAGGATTCTTCAGGGATCAATAAATGTGGGTTACAGGGGTCGCTATGACTCGGTATCGACTCATCGGCAATGGGTTCAGTTTTTGTTTTTTGATTGAATAAGACACCCAAAAGACTTGGAGCTTTGTCCAAGCTTGTAGGCAGTTATTTAACAGTAGTACCATTTTCTAAATGTCCCTGAGTTTAGCTTTCTCACCTGCCAAAGGAATAATAGCAACTGCCTCCCTGAGTTGTTGTAGGGGTTACATGGCATTTGAAATCCTCCAACTTCCATATATAGAGATTTATTAAAGGACACTCAGGCTCAGGGTCGCTATGAGTCGGATTCGACTCGAAGGCACCTAACAACAACAACACAGGGCTCAGGGAGCAAAGGCAGACTTCAGAACGATATTAAAAAAAAAAAAACAAAAAACCACTGCCATAGAGTCTATTCCGGCGCATAGAGACCCTAAAGGACGGAGTAGAACTGCCTCACAGAGTTTCCAAGGAGCGCGTAGGTGGATTCGAACTGCTGACCTATTGGTTAGAAGCCGTAGCTCCTAACCATTAGGCCACCAGGATAAATCCATGATAAACCAGGAAAGGCGGGCCATCTATAAACACAGCAAAAATATTTTAAAACACATTTATACTATTTTCTTCTTGGGTTTTAGCTATGTGGCTGCCACACGGGTCACATCTTTAAAAAGTCCTGGACACGGTGGCGTGCTATGCTCTTCCCTGGGCAGAGCAAGCTAAGGCTGGAGACGCCCCAGGAGCCCAGTTGCCATGGCAATTCCTCGCGGCGGGCGAAAGACCTCAGCCAGGGCCCGCCCCCTCGCGCTGTCCCCGCCTCCGGGAGGCCTGCGGCGCCAGCCATTGGCTGTGCGCCAGGCTCCCTCTATCTTCACTCCAGCCGCAGAACCAGCTGCAGAAACTCTCTGTAATTCGCTCGCCCGAACACTGAGGTCACCGCTTAGACCAATCACAGTGCCGGGAGGCCGGGGCTAGAGCCCTCGTAGGCCAATAACGGCAGGAGAAGCCTGCTCCGCCCAACTCGGCTCCACCCCCCAGCTCTGAACAGCAGGGTTTAAATGGAAGCACCTGGCGGAATCCAGGCGGCAGCGGCCCGCAGTGCCTGCGCCAAAGTCCAGGTGAGGGGGTCGGGCGAGCCGCTACGCGCGGGGAAGGGGGAAGCGGGCGGCTTCCCAGCCACTGCTCCGCGGGCGGGAGGGGGGCATGCTAGGTGGGAAAGAAAAGGATGAAAAGGGCTAAAATGCTTCAGCTACGAGACTGGACCCTTTAGGACTTTACATTCCTCGAGAAAAGCGACATCTTAGAAGATGGTCACAGCACAGTGTTAGAATGGTCAAATTTTTACAAAAAGTGAAGCAGTACAGGGGAGATAAGGTCTTTTGCTTTGTGTGTTTCGGGGAGTGGGCTTGGGGAGAATCTCTGAGAGAAGGTTGCTGAAGGATGCATAGAAGTTGGGTAGAAGCACATTACCAGCGAGAGGAAGATGTTACGACTGGGGGAGATAAATGAAGCAGCAGGAACAGTGAGTGGTCAGATGTCGTGCGAATGTGAAGTGCAGGCTGACGAAAGGTGAGGGGAGCTCTGGCAGGACCTCTTGTGCAGGATGGAGGAGCTTCGTCTTTATCCTTAGGTGAACACCCCCATAGTCTGAAGGGGGTTAACTCTGCTATTTAGATAGATCAGCCATTGCTTCCTAGAGTTAAGATTTGAGAAATACACGCTTGGAGGCAGGGCGACAGTCTGGACTACCTAAGATAAAATGTCAAAGGACAGACATCGGCTGACAGTACACAGAGAGAATCCACAAATAACTAAATTTCTTATTTCTGAGGATCTAGTTAGCCAGAGAGGTTGTCCAGACTTCTTTGATAGCTTCCAGTTTGTCCGGTTGCCCACGAAAGAGAAAACGGAAAAAAAAAAAAAAATCAGTCTTCCAAGAGTTTTTTTCCCCTCTCCTCTGCTTTCCTCTTTAATTCTGGTTTTTTTACTTTGTTCAGTTGGCAACACTGTATCCCCTTTCTCCTTGTGTATGGAAAGCAAACTCCTGCATGTTAATTCAACCAAATGTCTTGAAATTGTGTAGGAGTTTGAAGGCTTCTAATGGAGGAAGCAAAGATGGAGGAGTCATTCTTTGAACATCTCAGAACATTATATCTGAGATGACTACATAGATGATGGTGCAGTCCAACAAGTTGGGGACTAAAGAAGGCAGAAAGTATTTGGACAGGGGTTGAGAGGAGCAGCTGCTGAAACTTTTGGACATGTTGAGTTTAACATGCCTCTGAACCATTGAATTAGAGATGGCCTGTAGAATTTTGGGTAATCAGAATCTGGAGTTTAGTGGAGAGGGTTGAAATAGAAATGGAGAGACATCAGCATATTTTTAAAACAGGAAAGTGGTTAAGATCACTCAAGGAAATTTGAAATAGTTAGAGGAGAGTAAGGAGGGCACAGATGGGAAACTTCCCAGCCTCAATTCTCCAGTCTTCCCAAAATCTATACCACAGACATATGGAATCAGAAAGTGCTGTATCCTTTCTCATCTCCTGGTTGAGTCTTGGACCTGCTGTCCCTCTGCCTGACACATTTACCCTAACCCTCCCGCCCCAAACCCTACTTTACCTCTCTTTTATCTGGTCACCTCTCCCTCTTGCTTCAGGTCTCTATTTAGACAGCATCCTCTAGGAACTTCTTCCAGTCCTCTGCTTTCTCATGGTACTCTGTAATTCCCCCTTTAGTGTTTTTACCACATACTTTTGGTTTGGTTACTTTGTATTCCACACTAGATGTTATGTTTTGTGAAGTCTGGGATGAGGGTAGCAGCCAGCACAGTGGCTGCACATAGTCAGAACAAATTAAGTATTTCTCATAGTGAATACCTGTGAATCTCGACCAAGGGAGGAGGATATTTCAAGTAGAGAAGTACCAAGTCTTGAAGATTGGTTAAGGAAAAGAAACTCTAGAGTTTTTTTTTTTTTTTTTTGGATTTGGTGATTTAAGTAAGAGTAAATTGAGTACAGTGGTGGGAATAGAAACCAGATTGCAATTGCTAAAGGGTAAATGGAAAATGAGAAAGTGAAGACAGCCAATGTAGCACACTCGTTCAGGAGACTCAGATAAAATAAAAGAATTAGTACCCTCTGCTGCGGATTGAATTGTGCCCACCCCCAAAATATGTGTTGTTAATCCTAACTTCTATGCCTGTGGTTATAATCCCACTTGGGAATGGGTTGTCTCTGTGACATTAATGAGACAAGATTAATGTAGGGTGTGTCTTAAATCAATCTCTTTTGAGATATAAAAGAGATTAAACAAGCCAGAAAAAAGAAGCAGAGTCAAGGGAAGAGAGATGCCAAGCCACATGAAGATTGCCTGGGAGCAGAAGTTCAGACTAGCAAGGACCTTCCTCCGGAGCTGACAGAGAGAGAATGCCTTCAACCTAGAGCTGATACCCTGAATTCGGACTTCTAGCTTCCTAAACTGTGAGAATAAATTTCTGTTTGTTAAAGCCACCCACTTGTGGTATTTCTGTTATACCAGCTCTAGATACCCTCTTACTATAATATTTGCTATGTGTTTTTAAAATTTATTTATATATGTTTTTATTGCAGTATAGCATAATGGATGAGAGTGCAGCTGCCACACTTACCATTTGCATAGTTGCGGCAAGTTGCTTAGTCTGGCTACATCCCAGTTTTGCATCTATAAAATGAGGATAATACAAGTACCCCTATGTCATAAAGGTGTGATAAGCATTAAAGTTGTTAATATATAGAGAGAATGTAATACTCTTACAACATATTTCCTGGCACATAGAAAGTACTGTATAATCATTACCTTCTTGTAGCTACTGTGTGCCAGCTACTATGTTAAGCACGTCACATGCGTTATCTCATGGACTCACTGGAAGAATTACTGTTATGTACATTTTGCAGATGATAAAACTGAGCCTCAGAGAGGTAGCATAACTTGTCCAATGTCACACAGCTAGTAAGTGGTATTGGTTCAGCATTGTCAAATTTGGTAACGACCTCACACAAAAAATAATGAAGACTTGGACAATTGTTTTATCTTGTAATTTAGAGATCATTGAAGATATCTTGGTGTGGGTGGGGAGCTAGACTGCATGTGGACAAGTGTGTTGTGTGGTTGGGAGTTACGTAGTCAGAGGCTTTGTGTGGATCTGTCCTTTGAGAAAGAAGCTGGTTGGTTCAAAGAAAGAGAATGGGATAACGGCTTGGGGGAGAGGTAATAGAAGTTGGGGACGCTTTTTTCAAGAAAGGAAGACTTGAGTGTGTTCTTAGCCTGGAAGGAAGAGATTTGTGAAGAAGGAAAAATGAAAGTGAGAACGGGTAAGTGATGGACAATATCTTGGTGAGGTAAGGTCAGATCTGAGAAGACTGCTCAGTCTTAGAGGAGAAGATAAAAGAACAAAGAGAAATCTTGAGGTGGAGTGGCACATGATGTAAAACTATAGCCCCCATGGTGTAGGTCATTTGACAATGAGTAGGACAGAAGAATGAGGAGGGAAAGTGAAACCAGAGACCTGAATAAGTCGGCTAAGCTTCCCAGTACCCTCTATTAGGAATGGGATAAGGGTTCAATGGGTGGCGGGGGGTGGGGGGGAGGTGCATTTTAAGCACTATTAAGGACTCTGTTGAGGCTTTAAAATATTTGTTTTTAAAGTGTCCCATCATGATTCATAAATTAGATACAGCAGTGAATATTTTTAGAAAAGTGACATCCTTTATGTTTGTGTGTGTGTGTGACTGTTAAGTTTATATAATATGTCACTAAAACATGCTCATTAGAAAAAAATTAAAATGATACAGAAGGTATAAAATGAAAAGTAAAACTTTTCTCCTGTCCTCCATAACCCTACCCCAACACACACACACACACACACACACGCACGCACGCATGCATGCACACCTCTTAATCTCTTTTCCTAGCAGTTGCCGCTCTAAATTGTTCCCCCTATATCCTTCCATCCTTCTTCTGTTTCTGTGTATCTGTACACACATACGCATGTAAGTGCATAGGTAAAATACACACCCTTTTCACAAAAATATATGTGGGGCTGTTGCTATCCATATTGCTCTGCCACTAGATATTTTACTTAACACTCTACTTGCCAAAACCAAACCAAACCTGTTGCCATCGAGTCAATTCTGACTCATAATGACCCTATAGGACAGAGTAAAACTGCCCCATAGGGTTTCCAAGGAGCAGCTGGTAGATTCAGACTGCCTACCAAAGCAGCCATAGCTCTTAACCACTGCACCACCAGGGCTCTGACACTATATCTTAGACGTCTTTGTATATTAGAACATATATTTTCTCTGTTCTTTTAAAAGGCTATATAATTTTTTATGGAAAGATATACCCTAATTTAACTCTTCTCTTGCTAATGGGCTTGCTTATTTTTTTTTTTTTTTCTCCCACTTTATTTTTCCTATTATAAGCAATGCTTCCTTTAGTCTTAGCATGCCTGCCTCTTTGTACACTTGAGAGAAGATTGCCAGGTCCAAGGGTGTATTCACTGTTAACTGTGAATTTTTTCCTCCAAAGTTATATAATTTACACCCCCACCAACAATGTAGGATGAAGCCTGTTTCCCTACACCCTTACCAATACTGGGTATTGGGCACTGTTAAAATTTTAAAGATTTGCTATTCAAAAAAAAAATCCTGTTTGAGGATGCATTTCCTTGTTTAGTAAAGTTGGGTTTCTTACTTGTTTAGTGACATTTGTATTTATTTTTTGTGAACAGCCTGTGAATGTCCTTTGACATTTTTTATTGCATTTTTCATTCTTTTTTCTCTAAAACACACTTTGTAGCCTTTTGTCATAAGCCGTTTGACATATTTTTCTAGCTTGTCATTTCATCTTTGATTTCATTTATGGCTATCTTTTTATCCCCCAGGTAGATGTATTCTTATGTAGTCAAGTTTGGTAGGCTTTTTCTTTATAGATTCTTGTGGTTTTATTTTATTTTTTTTTTTTTAAAATAACTTTTATTAAGCTTCAAGTGAACGTTTACAAATCCAATCAGTCTGTCACATATAAGTTTACATACATCTCACTCCCTACTCCCACTTGCTCTCCCCGTCTTGAGTCAGCCCTTTCAGTCTCTCCTTTCTTGACAATTTTGCCTGCTTCCCTCTCTCTCTATCCTCCCATCCCCCCTCCAGACAAGAGTTGCCAACACAATCTCAAGTGTCCACCTGATATAATTAGCTCACTCTTCATCAGCATCTCTCTCCCACCCGCTGACCAGTCCCTTTCATTTCTGATGAGTTGTCTTCGGGGATGGTTCCTGTCCTGTGTCAACTGAAGGTCTGGGGAGCATGGCCGCCGGGATTCCTCCAGTCTCAGTCAGACCATTAAGTTTGGTCTTCTTATGAGAATTTGGGGTCTGCATCCCACTGATCTCCTGCTCCCTCAGGGGTCCTCTGCTGAGCTCCCTGTCAGGGCAGTCATCAGTTGTGGCTGGGCACCAACTAGTTCTTCTGGTCTCAGGATGATGTAGGTCTCTGGTTCATGCGGCCCTTTCTGTCTCTTGGGCTCTTAGTTGTCATGTGGGCTTGGTGTTCTTCATTTTTCTTTGCTCCAGGTGGGTTGAGACCAATTGCTGCATCTTAGATGGCTGCTTGTTAGCATTTAAGACCCCAGACGCCACATTTCAAAGTGGGATGCAGAATGATTTCATAATAGAATTATTTTGCCAATTGACTTAGAAGTCCCCGCAAACCATGCTCCCCAGACCCCCGCGCTTGCTCCGCTGACCTTTGAAGCATTCATTTTATCCCGGAAACTTCTTTGCTTTTGGTCCAGTCCAATTGAGCTGACCTTCCATGTATTGAGTGTTGTCTTTCCCTTCACCTAAAGCAGTTCTTATCTACTGATTAATCAATAAAAAAACCCTCTCCCACCCTCCCTCCCTCCCCCCCTCGTAACCACAAAAGTGTGTGTTCTTCTCAGGTTTACTGTTTCTCAAGATCTTATAATAGTGGTCTTATACAATATTTGTCCTTTTGCCTCTGACTAATTTCGCTCAGCATAATGCCTTCCAGGTTCCTCCATGTTATGAAATGTTTCAGAGATTCGTCACTGTTCTTTATCGATGCGTAGTATTCCATTGTGTGAATATACCACAATTTATTTAACCATTCATCCGTTGATGGACACCTTGGTTGCTTCCAACTTTTTGCTATTGTAAACAGAGCTGCAATAAACATGGGAGTGCATATATCTGTTTGTATGAAGGCTCTTGTATCTCTAGGGTATATTCCTAGGAGTGGGATTTCTGGGTTGTATGGTAGTTCTATTTCTAACTGTTTAAGATAACGCCAGATAGATTTCCAAAGTGGTTGTACCATTTTACATTCCCACCAGCAGTGTATGAGAGTTCCAATCTCTCCGCAGCCTCTCCAACATTTATTATTTTGTGTTTTTTGGATTAATGCCAGCCTTGCTGGTGTGAGATGGAATCTCATCGTTGTTTTAATTTGCATTTCTCTAATGGCTAATGATCGAGAGCATTTTCTCATGTATCTGTTGGCTGCCTGAATATCTTCTTTAGAGAAATGTGTGTTCATATCCTTTGCCCACTTCTTGATTGGGTTGTTTGTCTTTTTGTGGTTGAGTTTTGACAGAATCATGTAGATTTTAGAGATCAAGCGCTGGTCGGAGATGTCATAGCTGAAAATTCTTTCCCAATCTGTAAGTGGTCTTTTTACTCTTTTGGTGAAGTCTTTAGATGAGCATAGGTGTTTGATTTTTAGGAGCTCCCAGTTATCGGGTTTCTCTTCATCATTTTTGGTAATGTTTTGTATTCTGTTTATACCTTGTATTAGGGCTCCTAGGGTTGTCCCAATTTTATCTTCCATGATCTTTATCGTTTTAGTCTTTATGTTTAGGTCTTTGATCCACTTGGAGTTAGTTTTTGTGCATGGTGTGAGGTATGGGTCCTGTTTCATTTTTTTGCAAATGGATATCCAGTTATGCCAGCACCATTTGTTAAAAAGGCTGTCTTTTCCCCAGTTAATTGACACTGGTCCTTTGTCAAATATCAGCTGCTCATACGAGGATGGATCTATGTCTGGGTCCTCAATTCTGTTCCATTGGTCTATGTGTCTGTTGTTGTACCAATACCAGGCTGTTTTGACTACTGTGGCTGTATAATAGGTTCTGAAGTCAGGTAAGGTGAGGCCTCCCACTTTCTTCTTCTTTTTCAGTAGTGCTTTGCTTATCCGGGGCTTCTTTCCCTTCCATATGAAATTGGTGATTTGTTTCTCTATCCCCTTAAAATATGACCTTGGAATTTGGATCGGAAGTGCGTTAAATGTATAGATGGCTTTTGGTAGAATAGACATTTTTACTATGTTAAGTCTTCCTATCCATGAGCAAGGTATGTTTTTCCACTTAAGTATGTCCTTTTGAATTTCTTGTAGTAGAGCTTTGTAGTTTTCTTTGTATAGGTCTTTTACATCCTTGGTAAGATTTATTCCTAAGTATCTTATCTTCTTGGGGGCTACTGTGAATGGTATTGATTTGGTTATTTCCTCTTCGGTGTTCTTTTTGTTGATGTAGAGGAATCCAAGTGATTTTTGTATGTTTATTTTATAACCTGAGACTCTGCCAAACTCTTCTATTAGTTTCAGTAGTTTTCTGGAGGATTCCTTAGGGTTTTCTGTGTATATAATCATGTCATCTGCAAATAGTGATAACTTTACTTCTTCCTTGCCAATCCGGATACCTTTTATTTCTTTGTCTAGCCTGATTGCCCTGGCTAAGACTTCCAACACGATGTTGAATAAGAGTGGTGATAAAGGGCATCCTTGTCTGGTTCCCGTTCTCAAGGGAAATGCTTTCAGGTTCTCTCCATTTAGAGTGATATTGGCTGTTGGCTTTGCATAGATGCCCTTTATTATGTTGAGGAATTTTCCTTCAATTCCTATTTTGGTAAGAGTTTTTATCATGAATGGGTGTTGGACTTTGTCAAATGCCTTTTCTGCATCAATTGATAAGATCATGTGGTTTTTGTCTTTTGTTTTATTTATGTGGTGGATTACATTAATGGTTTTTCTGATATTAAACCAGCCTTGCATACCTGGTATAAATCCCACTTGATCAGGGTGAATTATTTTTTTGATGTGTCGTTGGATTCTATTGGCTAGAATTTTGTTGAGGATTTTTGCATCAATGTTCATGAGGGATATAGGTCTATAATTTTCTTTTTTTGTAATGTCTTTACCTGGTTTTGGTATCAGGGAGATGGTGGCTTCATAGAATGAGTTGGGTAGTATTCCGTCATTTTCTATGCTTTGGAATACCTTTAGTAGTAGTGGTGTTAACTCTTCTCTGAAAATTTGGTAGAACTCTGCAGTGAAGCCGTCCGGGCCAGGACTTTTTTTTGTTGGGAGTTTTTTGATTACCGTTTCAATCTCTTTTTTTGTTATGGGTCTATTTAGTTGTTCTACTTCTGAATGTGTTAGTTTAGGTAGGTAGTGTTTTTCCAGGAATTCATCCATTTCTTCTAGGTTTTCAAATTTGTTAGAGTACAATTTTTCATAATAATCTGAAATGATTCTTTTAA
Organism: Loxodonta africana; assembly: GCF_030014295.1. Lineage (NCBI taxonomy): Eukaryota > Metazoa > Chordata > Mammalia > Proboscidea > Elephantidae > Loxodonta > Loxodonta africana. Next base: position 22,842,548 of record NC_087362.1, read on the forward strand.
TTTCATTTGGTTCTGTTGTGATGTGGTCCTTCTCATTTCTTATTCGGGTTATTTGTTTCCTTTCCTGTATTTCTTTAGTCAGTCTAGCCAATGGTTTATCAATTTTGTTAATTTTTTCAAAGAACCAGCTTTTGGCTTTGTTAATTCTTTCGATTGTTTTTCTGTTCTCTAATTCATTTAGTTCAGCTCTAATTTTTATTATTTGTTTTCTTCTGGTGCCTGATGGGTTCTTTTGTTGCTCACTTTCTATTTGTTCAAGTTGTAGGGACAGTTCTCTGATTTTGGCTCTTTCTTCTTTTTGTATGTGTGCATTTATCGATATAAATTGGCCTCTGAGCACTGCTTTTGCTGTGTCCCAGAGGTTTTGATAGGAAGTATTTTCATTCTCGTTGCTTTCTATGAATTTCCTTATTCCCTCCTTGATGTCCTCTATAACCCAGTCTTTTTTCAGGAGGGTATTGTTCATTTTCCAAGTATTTGATTTCTTTTCCCTCGTTTTTCTGTTATTGATCTCTAGTTTTATTGCCTTGTGGTCTGAGAAGATGCTTTGTAATATTTCGATGTTTTGGACTCTGCAAAGGTTTGTTTTATGACCTAATATGTGGTCTATTTTAGAGAATGTTCCATGTGCGCTGGAAAAAAAAGTATATTTTGCAGCAGTTGGGTGGAGAGTTCTGTATAAGTCAATGAGGTCAAGTTGGTTGATTGTTGTAATTAGATCTTCCGTGTCTCTGTTGAGCTTCTTACTGGATGTCCTGTCCTTCTCCGAAAGTGGTGTGTTGAAGTCTCCTACTATAATTGTGGAGGTATCTATCTCGCTTTTCAATTCTGTTAAAATTTGATTTATGTATCTTGCAGCCCTGTCATTGGGTGCGTAAATATTTAATATGGTTATGTCTTCCTGATCAATTGTCCCTTTTATCATTATATAGTGTCCTTCTTTATCCTTTGTGGTGGATTTAAGTCTAAAGTCTATTTTGTCAGAAATTAATATTGCTACTCCTCTTCTTTTTTGCTTATTGTTTGCTTGATATACTTTTTTCCATCCTTTGAGTTTTAGTTTGTTTGTGTCTCTAAGTCTAAGGTGTGTCTCTTGTAGGCAGCATATAGATGGATCGTGTTTCTTTATCCAGTCTGTGAATCTCTGTCTCTTTATTGGTGCATTTAGTCCATTTACATTCAGGGTAATTATAGATAAATAAGTTTTTAGTGCTGTCATTTTGATGCCTTTTTATGTGTGTTGTTGACAATTTCATTTTTCCACACACTTTTTTGTGCTGAGGCGTTTTTCTTAGTAAATTGTGAGATCCTCATTTTCATAGTGTTTGACTTTATGTTAGTTGAGTCGTTACTTTTTCTTGGTTTTTGTCTTGAGTTATAGAGTTGTTATGCCTTTTTGTGGTTACCTCATTATATACCCCTATTTTTCTAAGTAAAAACCTAATTTGTATTGTTCTATATCGCCTTGTATCACTCTCCATATGGCAGTTCAATGCCTCCTGTATTTAGTCCCTCTTTTTGATTATTGTGATCTTTTACCTATTGACTTCCATAATTCCCTGTTATGTGTATTTTTTTTTTTAATTAATCTTAATTTGTTTGTTTTTGTGATTTCCCTATTTGAGTTGATATCAGGACGTTCTGTTTTGTGACCTTGTGTTGTGCTGATATCTGATATTATTGGTTCTCTGACCAAACAATATCCTTTAGTATTTCTTGTAGCTTTGGTTTGGTTTTTGCAAATTCTCTAAACTTGTGTTTGTCTGTAAATATCTTAATTTCGCCTTCATATTTCAGAGAGAGTTTTGCTGGATATATGATCCTTGGTTGGCAGTTTTTCTCCTTCAGTGTTCTGTATATGTCGTCCCATTCCCTTCTTGCCTGCATGGTTTCTGCTGAGTAGTCAGAACATATTCTTATTGATTCTCCCTTGAAGGTAACCTTTCTTTTCTCCCTGGCTGCTTTTAAAATTTTCTGTTTATCTTTGGTTTTGGTGAGTTTGATGATAATATGTCTTGGTGTTTTTCTTTTTGTATCAATCTTAAATGGGGTTCGATGAGCATCTTGGATAGATATCCTTTCGTCTTTCATGATGTCAGGGAAGTTTTCTGTCAGAAGTTCTTCAACTATTTTCTCTGTGTTTTCTGTCCCCCCTCCCTGTTCTGGGACTCCAATCACCCGCAGGTTATCCTTCTTGATAGAGTCCCACATAATTCTTAGGGTTTCTTCATTTTTTTTAATTCTTTTATCTGATTTTTTTTCAGCTATGTTGGTGTTGATTCCCTGGTCCTCCAGATGTCCCAGTCTGCATTCTAATTGCTCGAGTCTGCTCCTCTGACTTCCTAGTGTGTTGTCTAATTCTGTTATTTTATTGTTAATCTTTTGGATTTCTACATGTTGTCTCTCTATGGATTCTTGCAACTTATTAATTTTTCCAGTATGTTCTTGAATAATCTTTTTGAGTTCTTCAACAGTTTTATCAGTGTGTTCCTTGGCTTTTTCTGCAGATATCCTAATTTCATTTGTGATATCATTAAGCATTCTGTAAATTAGTTTTTTATATTCTGTATCTGATAATTCCAAAATTGTATCTTCAGTTGGGAAAGATTTTGATTCTTTTATTTGGGGGGTTGGAGAAGCTGTCACGGTCTGCTTCTTTAAGTGGTTTGATATGGATTGTTGTCTCCGAGCCATCACTGGGAAACTAGTTTTTCCAGAAAATCCGCTGCGAGCAGTCCAAATCCCTGCGGGACGGTTCCCCGGCTCGGATGCTGCTCTTTCTGCTCCAAGATCAGTCACTGCCTCCCGGGGACTTCTCCTACCGGCTGCGTCCCACGCCGCCCGTGGAACCGGCTGGTCCCCCTCCCGGGGTTAGTTCAGGGGGGTGGAGCAGGTCTCTGTGCTTGTGCCGTACCTGACTGGTACGCTGGCTCCAGGCTCTGGAAACTATCGCTGCTTCCCCGTATTAGTTCGTTCTCCGTCTCTAAATCCGTGATTGTTGTTCAGGGTTCGTAGATTGTTATGTATGTGATCGATTCACTTGTTTTTCCGTGTCTTTGTTGTAAGAGGGATCCGAGGTAACGTCTGCCTAGTCCGCCATCTTGGCTCCGCCAGATTCTTGTGGTTTTAAATGACACTTTTAAACACAATGATTGTTCATTGAAATTAGAAGTTTTTCCATGGAGACCACACTTAAAGTCTCCTTAAAGATAATTCGAAATTCATTATCCACTGTCTTCTAAAAGTAATATGGGGCTATGAAATCAATATCTAGAAATGGAGGTGATGATGACATCTAGAATTTTTTGTTTTAATCACATTTGGGTTCTCCTTTAGTAATTGTTATTTTTACAATTACCAGATGCCACATTTTTTTTTAGCTATTGGAATTTCATTTCTACCTTATTTATTTACTTAGGTTTTTTTTTTAAGAGAATTTTAAGGCTGTCTGCAGAGATTTGAAAAATGGCAACAAATGAAAGTATCAGCATCTTTAGTTCAGCATCCTTGGCTGTGGAGTACGTAGGTTCACTTCTACCAGAGAATCCCCTGCAAGAACCATTTAAAAATGCTTGGAACTATATGTTGAATAATTACACAAAGTTCCAGATTACGACATGGGGGTCCCTCATAGTTCATGAAGCTCTTTATTTCCTGTTCTGTTTACCTGGATTTTTGTTTCAATTTATACCTTACATGAAAAAGTACAAAATTCAGAAGGCGAGCGTAATGAACTTTAAACGGAATATTATCATTAGTGTTGTTGAATATATTTAAACAGAATATAACTTTGTTTTGAGAGATCTACATCACTGCTGTCCAATATATACTGTGAGCCACATATGTCATTTTAAATTATCTAGTAGGACACATAAAGTAAAAAAAAGTGAAATTAATTTAAATATATTTTATTTAACCCAATAAGTCTAAAATATTGTCATTTCAACAGGTAATCAAAATTAAAAAAAAAAATTTAATGGTATATTTTACATTATCGTTTTCATATTAAGTCTTTGAAATCCAGTCTGTTTTGCAGCCCATCTCAATTCAGACTAGCCATATACAAAATGTTTACTAGCCACAAATTGCTAGTGGCTACTTCGTTGGATAGCACATCCCTACATCATTACTGATAATGTCTCATGAATAGTTTGTTGAATTGGACTTAAAGTAGATATGATATTTATCTAACTTAGGTTCATAAATTTTCATTATTAACCTAGCTGGAGGGAAAAAATCGAGATTTGTGGTTATTAATGTTGCAGTTTACCTGATGTCCTAGCAAAGCTAAGTGTATGTTAATATGATAAGAGCCTGACCAGGGGTATGAAAGTCGTGTTTTTCCCCTAAATATATGGTGGGTGGTTGTGCAGCAGTCATGTCATCCCTAATAAGGAGGTGATGCTCCTAGTTCCTAGGTATTTGATCCAATGCACTAATGTTTCTCAGGAGCCCACTATGTATGTGACAAGTATTGAGGTATACAAAATGCCCGTTCTCAATTATAAACACAGGGAACACAGCAAACTCTGCTAGTGTGTACGCTAATGAGTTTGACATGATTTGCAGGAAAGAATCTGGATTCATTTATTATTTATCAGCTCTTGGTACACCCATATTTCAAATGCTTCCTGTTTACTTTTCTTAAAAATTCATGCCAAAGTAAAACTCAAGGGTTTGAAGTGTTGGTAGAAAGTAGACATATCAAGAGTGTTCATCATTGGTTGATGAATCTGCGAAACATCTCACAACATGTATTTATCTGAAGGGCATTATGCGAAGTAAGTCAAAGGACAAATACTGTATGAGACCACTGTTACAAAAACACATGAAAATGTTTCCACACAGAATGAAACAATCTTCGATGGTTATAAGGGAGGGAAGGGGTGGAGTGGGAAAAACACTAGATAGTAGATAAGTGGTAACTTTGGCGAAGGGTAAGACAGTACACAATACTGGGAAAGTCAGCACAACTTGACCAGGGCACAGTCATAGAAGGTTCACAGACACATCCAAATGCCCTGAGGGACCGAGCTACTGGGCTGAGGCCTGGGGACCATGGTCTCGGGGGACATCTAGCTCAATTGGCATGACATAGTCTGACTGTGGTGATTGGTGACTGGGGTCTTAAAACTCTGCGAGCGGCCATCTAAGATACATCTGCTGGTCCTATCCTGGCTGGAGCAAAGGAGAATGAAGAAGACCAAGATACAAGGGAAAGATTAGACCTAAGGACTAATGGACCACAACTACTACAACCTCTGCCAGACTGAGCCCAGAGTAAATAGATGGTGTGTGGTTACCACCACCAACTACTCTGTCAGGGATCACAATAGAGGGTCCTGGACAGAGTGGGAGGAAAATATAGAAGAAAATTCAGATTCACACACACACACACAAAAAGACCAGCTTTGCTGAGAATATAGCCCCAGGATTTCTTTTAACTCAGTACTGAAGCCACTCCTGAGGTACAAACTTCAGCCAAAGACTGTTGTTGTTAAGTGCCATCGAGTCAGTTCCAACTCATAGTGACCCTATGTATAACAGAACAAAACACTGCCCAATCCTGTGTTATCCTTGCAATTGTTGTTATGCTTAAGCCCATTGTTGCAACCACTGTGTCCGTCCATCTCATTGAGGGTCTTCTTTGCTGACCCTCTACTTTAACAAGCATGATGTCCTTCTCCAGGGACTGATCCTTCCTGACAACATGTCCAAATTATGTGAGATGTATTCTGGCTGTACTTCTTCCAAGACAGATTTGTTCGTTCTTTCGGCAGTCTATGGTATATTCAATATCCTCCTCCAACACCACAATTCAGAGCCAAAGATTAGACAGGTGTATAGGGCTAACGACACACATGAGGGACATGCTTCATAGTTCAATTATGTATACTAGACTAGTGGGCACACCAGCCCAAAAGCAAAGACGAGAAGGCAGGAAGGGACAGGAAAACTGGATGAGTGAAAACAGGGAATCTGAGGTGGGGATGGGGGAAGAGTGTTGACACATCTGGGGTTGGCGACCAACGTTACAAAACAATTTGCATATCAACTGTTTAATGAGAAACTGATTTGCTCTGTAAACTTTCACCTAAATCACAATTAAAAAAAAAAAAGTGTTCATCATTGGAAAGTAATTTGCACTCACTGAGGAAACACCAGGTAGCCAATCAGTGGACACACTCCCTCCTGTCAGTCTGACAGCTTCATAGCCTGTCCCAGTGAGTCTCACTTTTAGGAAGTGCTAATGTCAAGCCTCTCTGGGGATAGTACAGGAGGGCAGGTGACCGTGGATTCTCAAGAGGAAGGAATAAAAAAGAATGATGTCCCAAAGGAGAGTCTCCTGTCACCCTACATTAAGAACACAGAAGTTTCAAAAATTATTTTTATGAAAAAGTCTGCTTTGGAAGACAATTCAATTTGGATGTCTATGTTCTAATGTGCCTTTAGCGTGATTCTGGCTGCCCGGTATCACCTGTTATTTATGTATAGGGCTAATTCATTATGTGACAAGGCAGGCAGAAGTATCGTTCTCCTTCTTCACTGTCCTTATGTATGTTCCATGCTGCTGTTGCCTCACTGGTCAGAGAGAGGACGACCTTTTTTCAGCTAAGAGTTATGTGAGTGGCTTTACAATAAAACACAGCAAAAGAAAGGACAGTTACCTAGTTGGTTACAATTAGTTGTTTATAATCTGATGTCAGACATCAGAGATTAACAGGCTGGGTAGTATGGATTCAAGTCTATACTCAGCATATCTTTTGAGCTCCACAACCTTAATAAAATCCATACTTTGAGCTTTTTCAATACTAAAATAAATTGTGACGGTAAATGAATACAAGTTTTCACAATGTAAAGGGATGTAAATACAAACAAAATAATCAGTATATATTAATTATGACTTTATACTTTTTGAATACAAATACCTGAAATAACATAGTAGGTGTAAGAAGTTACAGGTGGTGATGAAATAATACTAAAAACTCTCTGCTTTCAAACAGAATGGACAAGTGGACAGTTAATGAACATGCTAGCTATGGAAAAATTTACAGGAATGAAAGAGAGTAATAAGGTAGACCTCATAGGATGTTTCCTGAAAAAAATAACCATACAGCTTAATTCTCCAGAGTTTTTTTTTTTTTTTCTTGAAAATATATTGCTAAAAACATTCTTTCTGAAGTCAATGGCCCTAATAACCGTATTCCTTCATATCAGAACCCAGGTATGTATAAAGAAACAACATGTGGTAAACTCTTATATTGTTTTAGGTGTAACTTTTTATTATTCACTGTCTTTAACTAATTTATGTACTTCAAAAAAAAAATTTTTTTTTTTCAAACAGTATACTATCTGATTTTACTATCCATAGTTATCTTTGTGGTAATTTCTGTAGCTTCAGCGTAGTGGTTAAGTGCTACGGCTGCTAACCAAAGGGTCGCCAGTTTGAATCTGCCAGGCGCTCCTTGGAAACTCTATGGGGCAGTTCTACTCTGTCCTATAGGGTTGCTATGAGTCGGAATGGACTTGATGGCACTGGGTTTTTGTTTTTGTTTTTCCCCCATGGGTATTAGGTTCTAGCCAGGAGTTTCTGTGGGAAACAGTGCCTCTGTTGGCCCAAGCCTGAATCTTCAGTTTATTTTGTCCCCAGTCACACAGACTGGAGGTTTGGAGGAGGTGGCTCAGATAATACAACAGGAATAGGGCAATTTTAAATATCTTGTGCAAAACCCTCATGTTATCGTCCAGGAAACTGAGTTGTAAACATCACAGAGCTAGGTAATGGCTTAGTGGTGGCCTTGGGTTTGGAACCTGAGTCTCCAGATTGATTCTCAGTTCAATGTTTTTCTATTTTTGTCAGGAGTAATAAAACTCTTCATTTCAAGAATCAACTGGGTCCACAGACCTAGATTTTAGTTAGTCTAAGTTCTGCTAATAACTGCCTGTGTGATGCTGGGCAAGGTAGTTGACTTCTTTGGGCCTCTGTTGATGAGGTGCTTCCCAGTTTGGATGTTATGGTTCAGTTAAACAAATTAATTTGGCAGTTTTCTGAATTTTTAAGCAAAAACCAAGCACACTCTCTTTTTGTAAAGCAAAAAGCACTTTGCCTATCACCAAAAAAGTCTAAGTATAGCCTTTAAGTTGTATGAATTAACTTTTATGCTATGGCTTGCTAAGCAAATCAGCATTCCAGTGAGGTTTTATGAACGGCTCACTGCACTGATCTCACTTTCCTCATTTTGACATGGATCTGTGAATGTCATCACCTGTAGGCAGTAACGCTCCACCCTTTGGGAACTACTGGACACATCTCTGAAGTTCTTTAGCTCAGAGAGTTTATAATCCTGTCGCTGTATATGAACAAACATGCACTTATTTTCTGGAATGAATACCACTAAATTACTGGAAGCATCTATTTACCTCTGTAATAGACGCTCCCAGCGTTAGTGTGTACCACTCCTTCATAAGTTGGGGGGGGGCCTAACTGTAATCTTACTGTCACACATTCTTTCTTCTCTAAAACTTACAGTAAAAAGTATGAAAGATCAGGGACAGCAAAGACTGGAGAGTTCTTTATTCTCCAGTATTTCTTTGGTTTATTTGAATATCGTTATGCTGGGTTTGTCTATCAAGTTTCTTCACCTTCTCATAGTAGTGAAAATAGTTGTTCAGTATGTAGAAGAGATGGTTGTTGTGATTTCTGGGCTTTAATGTAACATAGATTTATAATCCCACATAAACATTAAATAAAAACTAGGGATTCACTTCTAATTGTCAAGGTAAACTACTGACAGCAGACGTCAACATGAAGTATTGCGATTTTTCTCTACAGGACAAGCCAGAATCATTGGCAAACCAGTGGAAATGTTTTAAAGTGCTTCTCTTTAATCAATTTTGTATCCAGCTGCCTTTGATTTGTGGAACCTATTATTTTACAGAGTATTTCAATATTCCCTATGATTGGGAAAGAATGCCAAGATGGCAAGATGGTATGTAAATAAAAATTTGATTTTTATACTCAAAATTTATTACTCAACTAAAATATAAACACTAACCCATTTGGTTATTACAATAACCAGTTGCAATAGCCATCACAGTAAATTGATAACCAGTTGCCATCAGGTTGACCCAACTCATGGAGACCTCATGTATCTTAGAGCAGAACTGTGCTCCATAGGGTTTCCAATGGCAGATTTTTTAGAAGTAGATTGCCAGGACCTTCTTCCAACGTGCTGCTGGGTAGACTTGAGCCACCAACCTTTTGCTTAGCAGTGGAGCTCTTAACTGTACCACCCAGGAACTCCAATTAAAATATACACAATATTTATCTTTTTTTTATTTGATTAATGCTTGTTTGATGTACACTTTGGAAGTAAATAAAATGTACAAAAGTAAACCATAATAAAAACTTAAATTGTTTTAATTTTTGTGTCTTTCTTTTTTCTAATGTAATATTTTATTGGAAGGTAAGTTTTTAGGATCAGAAGTTTCCATAGCATTCTTTGTATCATTGTATACAGATACACATGCTTATACTGAATAGAACTGGTATTAAAAGATAGTAATTACTGGGAAAACATTAAATTTCAAGTCTGAAATGAATGAAAGAATTAAAGAATAATTTTTGAGGTATGTAAACATTGTGCCCATATAAAAATAAATATGTATTATCTGAGTGCAAATATTTGTGTTCAAATAATATTTGTATTCAACTCTCTGTACCCAAAATTACCTGAGTATGTTGTTGTTGTTAGGTGCTGTTGAGTTGGTTCTGACTCACAGCAATCCTACGTACAACAGAACTAAACATTGCCCGGTCCTGCACCATCCTCACAATCATTGTAATGCTTGAGCCCATTGTTGCAGCCACTGGGTCAATCCATCCCATTGAGGATTTTCCACTTTTTCAGTGACCATCTACTTTACCAAGCATGATGCCCCTCTTGATAACATGTCGACATAGTCTCGCCATCCTTACTTCTAAGGAGCATTCTGGCTGCACTTATTCCAAGGCAAATTTGTTCGTTTTTTTGGCAGTCCATGGTATATTCAACATTCTGCACCACCACCATAATTCAAAGGTGTCTATTCTTTGGTCTTCCAGATTCATTGTCCAGCTTTCTCATGCATACAAGGTGATTGAAAACACCACGGCTTGAGTCAGGCACAGCTTATTCTTCAAGGTTACATCTTTGCTTTTAACACCTTAAAAAAGTCTTTTGCAGCAGATTTGCCCAATACAATGCGTCAGTTTGATTTCTTGACTGCGGCTTCTATGGGTTTTGATTGTGGATCCAAGTTAAATGAAATCCTTGAGAACTTCAATCTTTCCTCCATTTATCATGATGTTGCTTATTGGTCCAGTTGTGAGGATTTTTGTTTCCTTTGTGTTGAGGCATAATCCATACTGAAGGCTATAGTCTTTGATCTTCATCAGTTAGTACTTCAAGTCCTCTTCACTTTCAGCAAGCAATGTTGTCTCATCTGCATAACGCAGGTTGTTAATGAGTCGTCCTCCAATCCTGATGCTCCATTCTTCTTTATATAGTCCAGCTTCTCACATTATTTGCTCAATGTACAGATTGAATAAGTATGCTGATAGGATACAGCCCTGACGCACAATTTTCCTGACTTTAAACCATGCAGTATACCCTTGTTCTGTTTGAACAAGTGCGTCTTGGTCAATGTACAGGTTCCTCATGAGCACAATCAAGTGTTCTGGAAGATTCTCATCCTTCGCAGTGTTATCTGTAATTTGTTACGATCCACACTGTCCGATGCCTTTGCATAGTCAATAAAACACAGGTAAACATCTTTCTGGTATTCTCTGCTTTCAGCCAGGATCCATCTGACATCAGCATTGATATCCCTCGTTCCACATCCTCTTCTGGATCCTGCATGAAAACAGATGTATCAATTTTTAAATGTACATTTTTTCTATGTAATATATAATCAACATACAACAGAATTTCTGAGTGTGGGTGCATTTGTATATAAAATAATTTTTTGCCCATAGCACGTAAGTTGTGTCTTTCTCATTAGTAGAAAAAGGTGATGATTGTACTATTCATCTTAGTTCAAGCCCTTTATCAATATTACTTTTTTCCTGAAAAAAAACCAAAAGTTATCAATTTTGTTTCTTAACTCTGACTTCATACCTGTAAATTTCTGTCAGAATGAACTAGAATTGGTATGGTGTTCAAACTCTACCCTTCGGTTTGTACCATGTAGCCATCTTGTATCTAGTAGTTTTGGGACTTAGTTGATCAATATATGCAATTAGGTCAAGCTGATAAATGGGTATTTGGTTTTATGTAATATCTCAAGCCGTGATCTCAGATAAGAGCTTAGATTATTTACATAAAAATTATTTCATACTTATTACAATATTTTCACCTTAAAGGTACATGCTTTTGCTAAGATGCTTTGGCTGTGCCATGATTGAGGGTACCTTGCACTATTTCCTGCACAGACTCTTACACCACAAAAGAATATATAAATATATTCATAAAATTCATCATGAGTTTCAGGTATGTTAGAATTGTACTTAATACATTTTTTCATTAGACACAAAATGTCATCATTTTTACTGTGTGAGCATTTTTTAAAATTGTTGGTGATGTTTTTATTTCCTTCTCCTTTGGCATGATTACTAAGAACATAACACATACACACAGACAACCAGTTCTACAGATTTTCTTTAGTATCTAAATTTCATGGTAAATTGAGAACTGAAAAAACGAAAATGAAATACTTCATTTGTCTCATTTTTGTGGCCACAGCAATATTCTGACACAGCTGGGTCCCTGACAATTTGATAGTGGCTGTGGTAATGCCACAGTTGTTCAAAAGGGACCTAAATCAACCACCCTTTAATGTCAAAACTTCTAAAACCGCTATCAGCTTATGTTTAACACATTGTCACCACAGCACTAACACCCACAAAAGTGGTGATTTTTAGATTTTATTAGAACTACTATGACTTGGCTCTGACAAACTGGCTATGTTGGAATTTTCTGCATTGATCCTGATTACATGATATGCTTACTAACACCAAATCAACCATCCGTTTCTTCTTAAAGCAAATTCGAAGGCAAAGATCAAAATTAGAACTCAAGTCAATTGTTAAATGCCTTATTTAAACCATCAAAGACAGTTATTCAGATTCTATTAATGGCATCCCTAGACCTTTGGATGTTCAGTGGATATTTTTACTAAGATTTACTATTATTACATATGTATGGTTAGATACATTATTACATGTAGGAACAACGTACTTTAATAAAACTGTATGTATGAGTAACATAGAATATATTAAGGAATTCTTTTCTATTTGTTTTAGGCTCCATTTGGAATTGAGACTGAATATGTACATCCTCTGGAAATCCTAATTTTTGGAACTGGATATATCATTGGAGTCATGCTATTATTTGATCATATAATTTTTCTTTGGGCATGGGTGACCTTTCGTTTGATAGGAGCTATTGATACCCACAGGTGAGTTATGGTGTCTAGTCAGGTGATGAAGTATCATATCTTTATGCCATGGTCGTAAGATTATCTGTAGACTAATAAGAGAACTTAATTTTGTTAATGTTTATTATTTTAAAGAAGGAGACTAATCATTGGATAAAAGTTCAAGTAATAGAGATATTTTTATAATACAAGAAGACTTTTTCTCTACATATGCTGTTATCGGTTTATAGTCAGAATATATTCATGTATTATTTTTATGTGATCATGTATTTTTTCTTTGGGCATGGGTGACCATTCGTTTGACAGAATCTATTGGTGTTCATAGGTGAGTTACGATTTCTAGTCAGGTGATTAGGTGTCATAAAATATCTTTATTTTCATGGTCATTAGATTATCTTTAGACTAATAGAAGTAAATTTTGTTAGTTTTATTATTTGAAAAAGAAAAAAAGGGAGACTAATCGTTGATTAAAAGTTAAAGTAACAGAGATATTTTTATAGGAGGTTTTTCCCGCATCTATGCTGTTATCGGAGCCCTGGTGGTTAAGAGATAATCTGCTAACCAAAAGGTCGGCAGTTGGAATCCACCAGCCACTCCTTGGAAACCCTGTGGGGCAGTTCTACTCTGTTCTATAGGGTGGCTGAGTCAGAATTGACTGGAAGGCAATGGATTTGGATTTGTTATGTGTTATCGTTTTTATAGTGAGAATATATTCATGTATCATTTGGGCAAATAAAATTTTGATAGGTCCTGCCAAACTGCCCTCTAAAAGGGTCCCTACTCTCACTCCCACCAGGAATGTGTGAGAATGTTTTCCCTTCCCCTTTCCTCAACATCCTTCCAAACATAGACACTACACTCTTTTAAATATTTGTCAGTAACAGAACAAAAAGAGTTTTCAGTTTTTCACCTGCATTTCCTCCTTGACAAGTGAGGCTACGCATCTATTTGTATGTTTATTGACCAATATTACTTTTTTCTTCTTTGAGTTACCTTTCTATATCCTTTGCCCATTTTTCTATTAGGTTATATGTCTTTTTCCTATTGGTCGTATGAGCTTTGTTTGCTTTATATATGTTGTAAGTATTTTCTCCTGTCATTTGAATTTTAACTCGATGTTTTTTTTATGGTGCTAAAGTTTTTAATTTTCATGTAGTAAAATCTATCAGTCATTTCTTTAATGGCTTTTGGGTTTCATGCCTTCGGTTAGAAAGGCCTTTCCTGAAAGATTAATGTTCAAATAAAAATATTTTTGTTATTTCTTATAAATTTATTTAAATATAATTCAAAATTAGCCATTTTTTTAACCTTCTTTAATGAATCTAAACCTATTTCTTATTTGAAAAAAAATATGGAAACATTGAGCCCTCACTGAAGAAGGTTTCTCATTTTTTCTGTCTGGCAGTTTTTTTTAATTAATGACAAAGCACTCACCTGTAATATGTACATATTTCAGATGCATCTTTCCTGTCTATTGTAAGATATTTTGGGGCACAATATATTTAATGACTTTTTAAATGCCTAATATCCTAATTTTTTTATTATTATTTTAAAATTATTATATGCTTTTTGCATTTGACTTGGGGCTTACTATGCCCATGAAGGTGTATTCTAAGAATTATTTTAAACCGCTGAAGTAGCAAGATTAATGCTTCTCATTTTGGGCAGAGAATATTCTAGATGAATTGTAACTGACTTATTAAACTTACCCTTTCCTTTCATTTTCCTTGCCCTCTTCCTCCCTCCCTCTGTCTCAGCTCAGCCAAGGGAGAGAGCGGTTGGGGTGATTCGGCTGCTATTGTGCAGGCACAGCCACATGTGAGATGGTAGAGATGCAGTCAGAAATAAGGCAGAAAACTCTAAATATGACTCTTTTTGAAAATATATGCTCTCCCAGCTATGGAAAGCACACTCATATTCCGATTAAACATGGTACATTGAATCCCAATTGTCATTACCTAAAAAAATAAAACAAGTTGCTACACAGTAATTCTTGGATATAACCTTTTTTAATACTTGATGCTAATTTCACATGACCTTTACTGAAGGGCATATGTAGTGTTGTGGGCATTATTTAGCTGTTGAAATCTGTGGTGAGAACTCTCCTCTAAAACACAGAAGAAAAATGTTTCTTGAAAACCTATGTCAAAAAATTATTGGCTTTCATCCTCTTAAGTATTTAATATATAATTTCCATGGATCTTTTGTGGTTTTTTTTTTTTTTTTCTTAATATGTTTTCTAGAAAGTTGTCTTAGTTATCTAGTGCAGTTATAACAGAAATACCATAAGTGGATGGCTTTAACAAACAAATTTATTCTCTCATAATTTATGAGGCTAGAAGTCCAAATTCAGGGTGCCAGCTCTAGGGAAGGCTTTCTCCTTCAGCTCTGGTGGAAGGTCCTTGTCTCCTTTTAACATCTGTTGGCACGGCATTCCTTGGCGATCTCCATGTGTCTTGGCATCAGTCTTCCTCTGGGTGTAGGAGGTCTCCAGCGCAGACACTCCGGGTCCAAAGGATACACTCCACCCCCAGCTCTTCTTTCTTGGTGGTAGGTAAACCCTTCTCCTCTCTGCTGTCTTCTCTCTCCTTTTGTCTCTTGTAAGATAAAAGGTGGAACCCAAGCAAACGTGTGACATGAGTAAGGTGTGACTAAAGTCACACCCTCTTGTAAGGTATGACTGAAGATACACTCCACAGAGATCCTGCCTCATTAACATATAGAGGTTAGGATTTACAACAAATCACAAAATTGAGGATGATTTCATCAGATCACAAAATGGAGGACAACCACACAATACTGGAAATTATGGTCTAGCCAAGTTGACAAATGTTTTGGGGGGACACAGTTCAATCCATGACAAATATGTACCCATTTCTGTAAATTCTTGTCTTTTGTAAACATAATAAAAATACAATGACTTAGGCAAAGTATTGAATTAGTTAATCAGCAGGTGATTGTCAATGAAAATGTCACCTATTTGAGATGTATTTATTTCCTTAATGATCTTTGCCATTTTATTTCAGTGGTTATGATATTCCTCTCAACCCTTTAAACCTCATCCCTTTCTACGCTGGTTCATGGCATCATGATTTCCACCACATGAACTTCACTGGAAACTATGCTTCGACTTTTACATGGTGGGATAGAATTTTTGGAACAGACTCAGTTTAATGCCTACACTGAAAAGATAAAGAAATGGGAGAAAAAGACTGAGTGAACCTTTCCTCTAAACCCTCTTGAAGATATACATTTTCCTGGATTGAAACTAGTAGTAACATTGCATCTGGGAGCAGAAATAAGCACGTATCTTGGCTGCATGGTGATAAAAAGGACATTAATAACCTTTAATTATCTTCTTAGTGGGAACATTTTCTGCTTTACGTACAAGTCCTATTTCTGTACAAATAAATACATATTTAAGTGTGGCTTTCATGAGGAAATCTTAAATGCCATTTTGCTAACCTTACAAAAAAGGTTTTAAGTACTGGAAGAAGTATTTATCTTTTTCCCCCAGGAATACCATAGGTCTTAAGTTGAAATTGGTCTTTAAATTTTTTAAATATGCAGTGCCCATATCAGAAAGCTCTTAATCGTGGTGTTGGCCTCAGATTGAACTCTAGACTTTTGGAAGAATTTGCCCTTTCAAAGAATCCCTCTGTCCTCAGCCACATGCCCACTCACCCAAATCCTCCACAGTATCTGAAAAGTCCAGAGCCTCTTCTTTTCAATTTCTATTCATAGGGTTTTCAGTGGCTGATTTTTCCCAATTGCCAGGCCTTTCTTGTAAGGTGACTTTGGGTGGACTTGATCCTCCAAACTTTTGGTTAGCAGCTGATCATGTTACCCATTGGTACCATATCTTAATCAGTTTCCCATTCCTCACTGACCACATCTACCCAATAAGTAACTACCAAGTACCTGACACATAAAGTTGTTGTTGTTATTGTTAGTATTATTTGCGATACAGTCAATTCCAGCTCCTGGCAACTCCATGTGTGTCAGAATAGAACCGTGCTTTATAGGGTTTTCAATCTTGTGGCCTTTTGAAAGCAAATTGCCAGGCCTGTCTTCCAAGTACCTCTGGGTTTGAACTGCCAACCTTTCGGCTACTATTCAAGCACTTAACTGTTTGTACCACCCAGGGGACCTGACATATAACTAAAAACCAAACCCATTGCCATCGAGTCAATTCCAACTTATAGCAACCCTTATAGGACAAAGTAGAACTTTCCCATAGCAGTTTCCAAGGCTGTAATCTTTATGGAAGCAGACTGCCTCATCTTTCTCCTTCAGAGTAGCCAATGGGTTTGAACTGCTGATCTTTTGTTTGGCAGCTGAGTGCTTAACCACAGCACCACCAGGGATCTTTCTTTGGCATGTCCAAAACCAAACCAAATCTGTTGTTGTAAAGTTGATTCTGACTCATAATGACCCTTTAGGACACTAGAAGTGCCCCATAGGGTTTCCAAGGCCATAAATCTTTAGGGGAGCAGACCGCTGTATCTTTTTCCCACAGAAAAGCTGGTAAGTTCAAACCACCAATCTTTTGGTTAGCAGCCAAACACATAACCACTGTGCCACCAGGGCTCCGTCTAGTACAACCTAAATAAATGTTGAATGAAGAATGAATTGAAAACCCTCAGTACACTAGAAATAATGCTGTTTTTCTCCACCATCCTGGCTTCATAACTTCCTGTTTACATAAACACGTGCAAGTTATTTAACCCCTCTAAGCCCTGGTTTTATTAATTGTAAAAGATGGTAAGGGGGTGGATGATTAAGCCCAAGGGTTATTACAGTGCCTGGTTTAAATATTTTACCTAGTATTAGGGCTACTAGGAATGGTATTTTTTTAGAGGTAGATTTATTATTTCCTTGAAATACTAAAAGTTTAAAAGGGAAAAAGTTCTTGTGTATTTAAATAAGAATGTCAGGACATGTTAATAAATAAAACTAAAAAATTAAAACATAGGGTTTATTTGGGCAGTTAGTCTATATGTATATAGGGAGACCACTCTATTTCTAAAACATAAATGGCTCAATGTAGGCTAGTTACAATGATGCTTTTAAAGAGAAGAGGGCAGAGTAGAATAGAAAATCAACAATTGGCAAGTCTTAACATGATTGTTTGAACCACTGCCCCCTCCCTTACTGAGATCAGCTGACATCAGGTTACTAGGTGGTCTCTGGACTAGCTGGCCTCCCCATTCATTTAAATCTTAGGTGTAGTCCAGAGGTTTTAAAATTATACAAAGTATCTCAGTTACTCAGAGAATTCCAAAGGTTATCTCTCAGGAAGCAAGGGAAATTGCCTAAAGTTACACTCTTTGCATTAGATAAAGTCTGAGCTAGTTTATGGTTAACAAATGTCTTTGTCTGCCTGAAGTGCTGCTCTGTTACCAGAATCTAGCCTATAAAAAGGATTTAACAAACATTTGTTGAAACAATCAATGTCTCATATATCTGTTAATTATAAAGAAACTGAGACCCAATTTGACACAAATCATTGCAAACAGACATATAAGACATGGATTCTTTCAGTGAATACACATTAAATCCCTTTTATGGGCTAGTTTCCAGTGACAGAGCAGCACACAAGGCAGACAATATCACTACCCTCAAGGAACTCACCTTGCAGTGGGAAAAGAAAGCATCACAACTAGAGAAGTGGGTGAAATACACCCTCTCCTCACTTATCGACATGGTTAGTTCCAAAGGCCAGGTCATTGTGCGAAAATCGGCATGCGAAAATGGAAGATGATCACATCAGATCACAAAATGGAGGATGACTACATCATTACATAACTGCAAACCACTGAGAATCATAGTCCAGCCAAGTTGACACATAACCTTAACCATCACAGCCAGTGTTACTCTCACCTTGTACCTCAGGGCTTGTTGCTGCCAGATATACATTGTTAATGTGCAAAATAGTTGGATAGTAGATTTTTTTAATACTGTAGGAACACACACGTGCACGCGCACACACACACTCACATATATATTTTGGAGGCTTGAGTACACCCAGAGGCATCTTAAAAGAAAGGGGCGTAGTGATCCACTTCTGAAAAATCAGCCACCAAAAACCCTATGGAGCACAGTTCTACTCTGACACATCAAATGGCCCTGAGTCAGAATCAACTCAAAGGCACCTAGTACTGATCCTGCCAGAGATGGGCTCAGAGCTCACTCTCCAGCATAGAGGTAGAAGGTCACTTTGTCCAGTGATTAGCACACGCTGTGGCTACAACCAATAACCACTCATAGGATTTAGCAGAATTGAAGTCCTGGAAAAAGATGTGCTGTGAAAAAGTGACTTGCTCCATATTCTGAACACTTTGAAAAACCATATACAATATACAAATGTCCAGTAAACCAAGTGGCTAAATTATTAATTCACAGACCCAGAACAAACCATTTATTTTGGTTAATTAAATTGTCTAAGGGGTGATCAAGTTCCAGAGTTATTTTAAGCTTTCAACCCAGCTCTGTGCTCTTCACAGCAGGAAATCACTTCTATATTTGAGGTTTTATATGAGATGCTACAAAATAAAACATGATTCGTTTCAACTAAAGTTATGAAAGACTGATAAAATGACTGACAAGCATTTTAATGCAAAGTTTCCCATGGAATTGAAAACAAAATTAAAAAATTTTTGTTCTTAGCAAGTCTTCTAAGTGATAATGCTTTGAATTTATAGCTATTTTAAGTTTAAATGTGTGCTCTTGGTACTTATCTCAATTTATTTCAGCTTATTGAATATATCTACACATCACTTTTTAAAGAGAAAGATTTGCAAACGTTGCCTATCTCAATGTGCAAGGAAAAATAATCGTTTTCAGTGACAGGATCTGTGCTGGCTCTCAAATTTTTCATTTTCTTGAACTTAATTGGTTGACAGTCTATTTGAAGAATACCAACCAAGCAATTCAGGAAATAAAATCTTTAATTCAGACTTATAGAGACCCCACATGTGTCAAAGTAGAACTATGCTCCATAGGGTTTTCAGTGGCTGATTTTTTTTTTAATAATTTTTATTGTGCTCTAAGTGAAAGTTTACAAATCAAGTCAGTCTGTCACATATAAGTTATATACACCTTACTATATACTCCCATTTACCCTCCCCCAATGAGTCAGCCCGCTCCCTCCTTCCAGTCTCTCCTTTCGTGACCGTTTTGCCAGTTTCTAATCCTCTCTACCATACCATCTCCCCTCCAGATAGGAGATGCCAACACAGTCTCAAGTGTCCACCTGATATAAGTAGCTCACTCTTCATCAGCATCTCTCTCCAACCCATTGTCCAGTCCCTTCCATGTCTGATGAATTGTCTTCGGGAATGGTTCCTGTCCTGGGCCAACAGAAGGTTTGGAGACCATGACCGCCGGGATTCCTCTAGTCTCAGTCAGACCATTAAGTCTGGTCTTTTTATGAGAATTTGGAGTCTGCATCCCACTGTTCTCCTGCTTCCCCAGGGGTTCTCTGTTGTGCTCCCTATCAGGGCAGTCATCAGTTGTGGCCGGACACCATCTAGTTCTTCTGGTCTCAGGATGATGTTAAGTCTCTGGTTCATGTGGCCCTTTCTGTCTCTTGGGCTCATAGTTATCGTGTGACCTTGGTGTTCTTCATTCTCCTTTGATTCAGGTGGGTTGAGACCAATTGATGCATCTTAGATGGCCGCTTGTCAGCATTTAAGACCCCAGACGCCACACTTCAAAGCTGGATGCAGAATGTTTTCACAATAGAATTTATTTTGCCAATTGACTTATAAGTCTCCTTAAGCCCTAGTCCCCAAACCCCCACCCTTGCTCCGCTGACCTTCGAAGCATTTAGTTTATCCTGGAAACTTCTTTGCTTTTGGTCCAGTCCAGGTGAGCTGACCTTCCCTGTATTGAGTATTGTCCTTCCCCTCACCTGAAGTAGTTCTTATCTACTAATTAATCAGTAAATAACCCTTTCCCATCCTCCCTCCCTCTCTCCCCCCTCTCGTAACCACAAAAGAATATGTTCTTCTCAGTTTATACTATTTCTCAAGATCTTATAATAGTGGTCTTACACAATATTTGTCCTTTTGCCTCTAATTTCACTCAGCATAATGCCTTCCAGGTTCCTCCGTGTTATGAAATGTTTCACAGATTCGTCACTGTTCTTAATCAATGCGTAGTATTCCACTGTGTGAATATACCATAATTTATTTAACCATTCATCTATTGATGGACACCTTGGTTGCTTCCATCTTTTTGCTATTGTAAACAGTGCTGCAGCGAACATGGCTGTGCACATATCTGTTCGTGTAAAGGCTCTTATTTCTCTAGGGTATATTCCGAGGAGTGGGATTTCTGGGTTGTATGGTAGTTCTATTTCTAACTTTTTAAGAAAACGCCAGATAGATTTCCAAAAAGGTTGTACCATCTTACATTCCCACCAGCAGTGTATAAGAGTTCCAATCTCTCCGTAGCCCCTCCAACATTTATTATTTTGTGTTTTTTGGATTAATGCCAGCCTTGTTGGAGTGAGAAGGAATCTCATCATAGTTTTAATTTGCATTTCTTTAATGGCTAATGATCGAGAGCATTTTCTCATGTGTCTGCTAGCTGCCTGAATATCTTCTTTAGTGAAGTGCGTGTTCATATCCTTTGCCCACTTTTTGACTGGGTTGTTTGTCTTTTTGTGGTTGAGTTTTAACAGAATCATATAGATTTTAGAGATCAGGCGCTGGTCAGAGATGTCATAGCTGAAAATTCTTTCCCAGTCTGTAGGTGGTCTTTTTACTCTTTTGTGAAGTCTTTAGATGAGCGAAAGTGTTTGATTTTTAGGAGCTCCCAGGTATCTGGTTTCTCTTCGTCATTTTTAGTAATGTTTTTTATTCTGTTTATGCCTTGTATTAGGGCTCCTAATGTCCCTATTTTTTCTTCCATGATCTTTATCATTTTAGTCTTTATGACAAATTGATTTCTTTGGAAGTAGATTACCAGGCTTTTCTTCTGCGAATCCTCTGGGTGGACTCGAAACTCCAGCCTTTCAGTTAGCAGCCCAGCCCGTTAACACTCTGTACCACCTCAGATGTCTGTGCATTCCATGATTAGGGAGTGAAAGGTAGAAGATAATTCCTATAGATATTTTATAATTAAACAGCATAATTTTAAGTGCAGCCCCAAAATTGCTGTTTGAGAAAAAAGAGACAACAAAATTTATACACACACGGCTATGGGAGGTAGGAAAATGAAAAGGCCATTATAAACCTGCACAAGTTATTAAAATGGTCTAGCAAAATATTCTCAGTTGTAACTTTCTGAATCCCTTATTTAGGCCTGTTTACTACGTAATTTCTTTTTTTAAAAAAGAATAATTTTATCAGAAAATGGCTCAATATTAAGGAAAAAAAAAGTCAATAATCACAAACAACTAAGGGCTCAGATGCTAACCAAAAGTTGGAGTACACCCAGAGGTGCCCTGGAAGAAAACTTGGCAATCTGCTTCCGAAAAATCAGCCACTGGAAACCCTATGCAGCAGTTCTACTCTTGACCTACGTGGGGTCACCGTGAGTTAGAATCAACTTGAGGGCATTTTTTTTTTTTTTTTAAATACTAAGTTAGAATTATCAACCCTTGATTTGAGTTAGAATTTAGAGATTAATCAGCTGCGAAAATGTTCCACTCAATTCTTTATCTGTGCAGAAAACATGAATTTTCTATGGTGAGAAAAGAGCTGCTTGTATATCCTCCACTTTATCAGCTCAATGGAATTTCTCCCAGTAGGCTGCCTGATAATTACATGTGGAAAATTCCAGGAAACAGTTTAGCAAATGAAATATTTTAAAAGCAGGAATATTCCTTTTATTATAAAACTTAAAAATTTAATAACTTCTGTATTTTTCCTTAGAATAGTAAAATAAAAAGTAACAGGTAATGTTCAAAAATGGAAATGGAATGAGACAAAAATTTATTTCATTTATTTCAATAGCACAAAGTGCAAATATAGCAGGTCACTTCATAAAGTTTCCAGACACAGATTTAAGTATAATGAAAACCCGATATATAAAAATGAAAGTGTAAATACCAGAAACAAAGCCCCTCAATTTTTTTAAAATTTAAGTATGTGTGAGAACCTTCAGACTAAAATATTCCTCTTACATTGGTTCAGAAAAGCTCTAATTTATAGACGCCAATAGCGCATTGAATCAAAAAATCCCAAAGAAAGGGAGAATTACCTCAAATGGACAGCTCCAGACTAAAGTCCTCAGTGCAGCTATTCTGATTTAGCAGCTTCAGTCACTCACTGTATCAACTGATGTGGGTCAACCCATGACATTTTGATCCTTAGGCAAATTCAACAAAATGCCTAGAGTTAAATATGAGGCCAGCACAAGACATGTGCTTATTTTTACTCCCAGAAGCAATTTTACTAGCATTCAATTCAGGAAAATGTTTATCTTCAAGAGGGTTTTCAGGAGAGGTTTATTCAGTCTTTTCTCCATTTCTTCATCTTTTCAGTGTGGGCATTAAACTGACAGTCTGTTCCAAAAATCTATTCCACCATGTAAAAGTTGAAGCAAAGTTTCCAATGAAGTTCACGTGGTAGAAATCATGATGCTGAGCCAGCACAGAAAGGGATGAGGTTTAAAGGGTTGAGAAGAATATCATAGCCACTGAAATAAAAATGGCAAAAATTATTAAGGAAATAAATTAGTATCAAATAGGTGGCATTTTCATTGATAATCATGTGCTCATTATTCAAACAGCATTCTACTTCACCTAAGTCATTTTATTTCTGTTATATTCACAAAAGAAAAAATTTACAGAAAAGGCCTGACATAGAGTGGAGAAACCCTAAGAGTATGAACCCCAGACACCCTTTTAGCTTAGTAATGAAGTTACTCCCAAGGTTCATCCTTCAGCCAAAGATTAGACAAGCCCATAAAACAAAATGAGACTAAACAGGCACACCAGCCCAGGGGCAAGGATGAGAGGGCAGGAGGGGACAGGAAAGCTGATAATAGGGAACCCAAGGTCGAGAAATGAGAGTGTTTACATATCCTGGGATTCTTAACCAATGTCATAAAACAACACGTGTACTAACTGTTTAATGAGAAGCTAGTTTGTTTGCTAAACTTTCATTTAAAGTACAATTAAAGAAAAATTAAAATGTGCATATTCTAGAAAACAAAAAAAAAGATCTATGGAACTTGTATATTAAATACTTCATAGGATGAGACACAATAAATCTTTAGATGTAAATTTTCTAGAGTTATTTTTCTTTTCTGTTTTAGAGCGTTCACACTGCAGATTATAACAGCTAAATAATGCCCACAATACTATATATGCCTTTTGGTAAAACCCATTCCCCTTGAGTCGATTCCAACTCAGAGCAACCTCATAGGACAGAGTAGAACTGCCCCATAGGGTTTTCAAGGAGCAGCCGGTAGATTTGAACATCCCGTCTTTCGGTTAGCAGCCAAGCCCTTAACCACTACACCACCAGGGCTTTGGTAAAGGTTATGTGAAATTAGTATCAAGAGTTAAAAAGATTATACCCAAGACTTACTGTGTAGCAACTTATTTTAATTTTTTAGGGTAATAACAAAGCCAAAAAACCCGATGCTGTCGAGTCGATTCCAACTTATAGTGACCCTATAGGACAGGATAGAACTGCCCCATAGGGTTTCCAAAGAGCACCTGGTGGATTTGAACTGCCAACCTTTTGGTTAGCAGCTGTAGCACTTAACCACTACACCACCAGGGTTTCCAGGTAATGACAAGTTAGGATTAAATGTACCATGATTAATTAGAATATGAGTTTGCTTTGTAGAGTTGGGAGAAAATAAATAATTTTGTAAAGAGTCACATTTAGAGTTTTCTCCTTTATTTCTGACTGCATCTCTAACATTTCATACGCAGCTATGCCTGCACAATAGCAGCCGAATCACCCCAACTGCTCCCTCCCTTTGCGGAGCTGAAGCAGAGGGAGGGAGGAAGAGAGGGAAGGAAAAATGGGAGGAAAGATAGAAGGAAAGGGATAGTTCAACGAGTCAGTTACAATTCCTCTGTAGACTATTCTCTGCCTAAGATGAGAAGCATTAATCTTGCTATTTCAGTGGTTTAGAATTATTCTTAGACTATGCCTTCATGGACATACTAAGTCCCAAGTCAAATGCAATGAGCATATAATAATTTTAAAATAATAAAAAATTAGGATATTAGGCATTTAAAAAGTCATTAAATATAAATAATATGCCACAAGGTATCTTCCAATAGACAGAAAAGAAGCATCTGAAATATGTACATATTACAGCAGTGCTTGTCATGGGTTGAATTATGTCCCCCCAAAAAATGTGTGTATTAACTTGGTTAGGCCATGATTCCCAGTATCATGTGATTGTCCTCCATTTTGTGATTGTAATTTTATGTTGAAAGGATTAGGATGGGATTGTAACCCCACCCAGCTGAGGTCACGTCCCTGATCCAAGGTAAAGGGAGTTTCCCTGGGGTGAGGCCTGCACCACCTTTTATCTCTCAAGAGATAAAAGGAAAGGAAAGCAAGCAGAGAGCTGGGAACTCATACCACGAAGAAAGCAGCACCAGGACCAGAGCATGTCCTTTTGGGCATTGGGTCCCTGCACCTGAGAAGCTCTTTGACCAGGGGATGATTGAGGACAAGGACCTTCCTCCAGAGTCGACAGAGGGAGAAAGCCTTCCCCTGGAGCTGACGCCCTGAATTTGGACTTGTAACCTACTAGACTGTGAGAAAATAAATTTCTCATTGTTAAAGCCATCCACTTGTGGTATTTCTGTTATGGCAGCACTAGATAACTAAGACAGTGTTTTTGTCATTAATAAAAAAAAAATTGCTGGACTGAGAAAACGAGAAATATTTTTTTCAGTGAAGGCTCAATGTTTCCACATTCTTTTCAAATAAGATATAGGTTTAGATTTATTAAAGAAGGATAAAGAAATCGGTAATCTTGAATTATGGTATTTAACAGATTTTTAAGAAACAACAAAAATATTTTTATTTGAACATCAATCATTCAGGAGAGGCCTTTCTAAACAAGGCATGAAGTCCAAAAACCATAAAAGAAATGACTGATAGATTTGACTACGTGAAAATTAAAAATTTTATTACCATGAAAAAGCCATCAAGAGTTAAACTCAAAATGACAGGGTGAAAATATTTACAACATATATAAAGGATATAGAAAGGTAACTCAAAGAAGAAAAAAGTAATATACATACAAATAGATGCATAGCCTCACTAGTCACGGAGGAAATGCAGGTGGAAAAACTGAAAGCTATTTTTATCTTATTTAAAAGAGTGTAATGTCTAGGTTTAGAAGGATGTTGGGGAAAGGGAAAACATTCTCATATGTTCCTGGTTGGAGTACAGGTAGGGACCCTTTTAGAAGGCAGTCTGGCAGGACCTATCAAAATTTTATTTGCCCAAACAATACGCAAATATATTCTCACTATAAAAATGGTACAGAAGAGATAGGGTGAAAGTCTCCTTGTATTATTAAAATATTACATGAATTTTATCCAATTTTTGTCTCATTTAAAAAAATTAATAAAGTTAACTTCTATTAGTCTACAAATAATCTTTGATTATGAAATAAAGATATTTTATGATACTTTTTTTTAATCACCTGACCTGACTAGACGCCATAACTCGCCCACAGGTATCAATAGCTCCTGTCAAATGAAAGGTCACCCAAGTCAAAAGAAGAATTACACGATCAAATAAAAGCATAATTCTGACGAAACATCCAGGTTCAAAAATTAGGGTTTTTCAGAGGATATATATTTTCAGCCCCAACTCCAAATGGAGCCTAAAACAAATAGATAAGAATACCTTAATATATTCTGTTACTCATGCATATAGTTTTATAAAATTATATTGTCTCTACATGTAATAATATATCTAGTCATACCTATATAATAATAGTAATCCTTAATAAAAATATCATTTTGGGCCCACTAAACGTCAAAAGGTCTAGGGATGCCTTTAATAAAATCTGAATAACTGTCTTTGATGGTTTAAATAAGGCATTTAACGACTGACTTAAACTCTAATTTAGATCTTTGCCTTTGAATTTGCTCTAAGGAAAGGGATGATTGATTTAGGGTTAGTTCGCCATGTAATCAGGATCAATGCCGAAAACTCCAACATAGCCAATTTGTCAAGGCCAGATCAAAGCAGTTCTAATAAAATGTAAAAATCAACACTTTTGTGGGAGTCAGTAATGTGGCGAAAATTTGTTAAACATAAAATGTTAACAGTTTTAGAACTTTAAACATTAAAGGGTGGTTGTTTTGGGTCCCATCTGAATGGCTCTGTCATTGCTACAGCTCCTACCAAATTGTCAGGTATCCAACTGTGTGTCAGGATATTGCTCTGGCCACAAAAGTGAGAAAAATTAAATATCTCATGTAATTTTTTGTTCTTCGGTTCTCAGTTTACCATGAATTTTAGACACTAAAGAAAATCTGTAGACTGGCTGTGTGTGTGCATATGTGTTACGTTCTTAGTAATCATGCCAAAGGAAAAGGAAATAGAAACACTGATTTTAAAAATGCTCACACAATGAAAATAATGACATTTTGTATCTAATAAAAAATGTTTTAAGTATAATCCTAACATATCTGAAACTCATGATGAATTTTATAAATATATTTATATATTCTTTTGTGGTGTAAAGAAAGCACAGCCAAAGCATCTTAGCAAAAGCATGTACCTTTAAGGTGAAAATACAGGAATGAGTATGAAATAATTTTTATGCAAAGAATCTAAACTCTTACTTGAGATCACAGCTTGAGATATTACATAAAACCAAATACTCACTTATCAGCTTAAACTAATTGAGTATATTGATCAACTTATTCCAAAAACTAGTAGATATAAAATGGCTACATGATACAAATTGAAGGCAGGGATTGAACATAACACCAATTCTTATTGTTTTTGAAAAAGAATTCACAAGTATGAAATCAGAGTTAAGAAAACCAAAAAAACCAAACCCACTGCTGTCCAGTCTATGCCGACTCATAGTGACCCTAAAGGACAGAGTAAAACTGCCCCACAGAGTTTCCAAGGAACACCTGGTGGATTCGTTTGGTTAGCAGTTGTAGCTCTTAACCACTACGTTACCAGGGTTTCCAGAGTTAAGGAACAAATCTGAAAACTTTCGGGAAAAAAATAATATTAAACTATCAAAGAATTTTTTTCTATATGTAAACATTTTATTTCTTAGTAACAGTGGTCTCATACAATACTTGTCCTTTTGTGATTGACTTATTTCACTCAGCATAATGTCCTCCAAATTCAACCATGTTGTGAGATATTTCACAGATTCATC
Source organism: Loxodonta africana (assembly GCF_030014295.1). NCBI lineage: Eukaryota > Metazoa > Chordata > Mammalia > Proboscidea > Elephantidae > Loxodonta > Loxodonta africana. Next base: position 22,870,376 of record NC_087362.1, read on the forward strand.
ATTATTCTTTATCATTGCATCGTATTGCATTGCGTGTACGTACCACAGTTCATTAATCCATTAATCTGCTGATGGGCTCTAAGGTTGTTTCCATATTTTTGTTATTATGAATAATGCTGCAGTGAACTAGGGTGTTCCTATGTCTATTTGTGCCAAGGCTCTTAATTCTTTAGAGTATGTATTAGAATGGCATTGCTGGGCACAATTTTTATATACTTCAGAAATTAATCCCTCATTTCTTTCATTAATTTTAGATTTGGCATTTAATGTTTTCCCTTACTATCTTTTAATACCAGTTCTCTTCTGTTCAGTGTAAGCACATGTATCCATTTACAATGAAATTTTAAACTATTTACTATGGAAATTCCTGATCCTAAAAACTCACCTTCCAACAAAATATTACATTAGCACAAAGAAAGATAAAAAAATGAAAACATTTTGAGTTTCTACTACGGTTTACTTTTGCACATTGTATTTTCTTGCAAAGTATAGATCAAACAAGCCTTAATCAAATTAAAAAGAAAAAAAAAAGATAAACGTTATATATATTTTAATGAGAGTCCCTGGGTGGAACAGTTAAGAGTGCCAGTGCTAACTGAAAGGTTGGTGGTTCAAGTCCACCCAAGGGCACCTCAGAAGAAAGACCTGGTGATCTACTTCTGAAAAACCAGCCATTGAAAACCCTGTGAAGCCCTGTTCTACTCTGACACATTCGAGGTCACCATGAGTCGCGTCAACTCGACAGCAACTGTTATTGTTACTGTAACTGGTATAATAACCAATTGGATACTGGTTATATTTTAATTGGGTAAGAAACTATGTTGAGTATAAAAATCATTTTCATTTACATACCATATTGGCATTTTTTCACAGCCATAAGGAATTGTTTTAGTCATCTAGTGCTGCTGGAGCAGAAACACCCCAAGTGAATGGCCTTAACAAAGAGAAATGTATTCTCTCACAGTCTTAGGAAGCGAAAAGTCTGAATTCAGGGTACCAGCTCAAGGGGGATGCTTTCTGTCTCTGTGGGCTCTGGGGGAAGGTCCTTGTCATCAGTCTTCCCCTGATCTAGGAGCTTCTCAGCACATGGACCTCAGGTCCAAAGGACACACTCTCCCGGCTCTGCTTTCTTGGTGGTATGAGGTCCTTGCGTCTCTCTGCTTGCTTTTCTCTTTTGTATCTCAAAAGAGATTGACTTAAAACACAATCTAATCTTGCATATTGAGACCTGCCTCATTAACATAACTGTCCCTAATCCCACCTGATTAACATCATGGAAGTAGGATTTACAACACACGGGAAAACACATCAGATCACAAAGTGATGGACAATCACACAATGCTGGAAATTATGGCCTAGTAAATTAATACACATTTTTAGGGGACATAGTTCAATCTATAACAGGAATATTGAAATACTCTGTAAAATAATAGGTTCCACAAATCAAAGGCAGCTATATACAAAATTGATTAACGGGAAGTTCTTTAAAACATTTCCACTGGTTTTCCAATGATTCTGGCTTATCCTGTGGAGAAAAATCACAATACTTAACAGTGACCTCTGCTGCTAGTAGTTTAGCTTGACAATTAGAAGTGGATTTCTGATTTTTATTTAATGTTTGTATGGGATTATAATTCTATGTTACTCTAAGGTCCAGGAATCCTAACAACCTTCTCTTCTAAATTCTTGACAACTATTATGACTACTTTAACAAGATGAAGAAACTTAACAGACAAAGCCAAGCATAAAGATTTTCAAATGAACCAAAGAAGTACTACAGAACCAATAACTCTCCAATCTTTGCTGCCCACTGATCGTTCACACCTTTTACTGTAAGTTTCAGAGAAGAAAGAATGCATGATGGTAAGATTATAGTTGGCTCCCTCAACTTCTGAAGGAGTGGTACATGCTAACATTAGAAGCTTCTGTTGCAGTGGTAAATAGATGCTTCTAGTCATTCAGTGGAGCCCTGGTGGTGTAATGGTTAAGAGCTCAGCTGCTAACAAAAGGTCAGCAGTTTGAATCTACCAGCAGCTCCTTGGAAATGCTACGGGGCAGTTCTGCTCTGTACTATGGGGTCAGTATGAGCCAGAACTGACTCTATGGCAACAAGTTTGGCTTTTTTTTTTTTTTTCCTTAGTCATTTAGTGGCATTCATTTCAAGAAAGTACAAGGAAACCCAGGTTATAAACAAGATTCATTCCTAAGTCTGTCTTTAAGTCAAATTTGTAGGTAAGACAGAATAAGTAGCCAAATATTTGTGTTAATGTAAAGTATGTATTTTACCCTTCTATGCATATGCATATGAAAGACTTAAGAACTGCATACACACCGCACAATATATTCATGAGTATCACAAATTACATGCATTCATTACTATAAATTTTGTATTTAACCGAAATTTTTAATGTAATAAGCTTTATGGCAGCCCATTCTTAAGCACAAGTTGTCCGTAAGTAGGAAGTTCGTAACCCAAGGACTGCCTGTAAGTGCATTTTTGCTCATATACGACAATAGGATTATAAACTCTCTGAGCTGAAGAACTTCAGAGATGTGTCCAGTGGCTCCCAAAGGATGGGAAGCTACTGCCTACAGGTGATGAAGTTCACAGAGCCACGTCAAAATGAGAAAAGTGAGATCAATGCAGTGAGGCATTCATAAAACGTCACTGGAAGGCTGATTTGCTCGGCAAGCCATGTCATAAAACTAAAGTCATTCAATTTAAAGGACAACACTTCTACTATTTTGGTAATAAAAAAATTCTTTTTGCTTTACAAAAATATAGCAATAATAAATAGTAGTTATTGTTTTTTTTATTGTTTGGTTTTAGCTGTCTTTACTTAAAAATTCAGAAATATGCCAAATTAATTTCTTTTTTTTTAACTTGAACCACAATATCCAAACATGGGAAGCATTCTTCATCCACAGAGGCTCAAAGAGGACAGCCACCTTGCCCAGGATCACACAGGCAGTTATTAGCAGAATTTGTTGTTGTTGCTGTTGTTAGGTGCCATCCAGTCAGTTCCAACTCATAGAGACCCCAGGTACAATAGAATGAAACACTGCCTGGTCCTGTGCCATCCTCACAATCATTGTTATGCTTGAGCTCATTGTTGCAGTCACTGTGTCAATACATCTCACTGAAGGCCTTCCTCTTTTTCACTCACCCTCTACTTTACCAAGCATGTCCCTCCTGACAACATGTCCAAAGTACTTGAGATGAAGTGTCGCCATACTTGCTTCTAAGGATATACTTCTTCCAAGACAGACTTGTCCATTCTTCTGACAGTCCGTGGTATATTCAGTACTCTTCACCAACACCATAATTGAAAAGTGACAATTCTTCTTCAGTCTTTTTTATTCATTCTCCAACTTTCCCATGCACATGAGGCAATTGAAAATACCAAGTCTTGGGTCAGGTGCACCTGAGTCCTCAAAGAGACATCTCTTCTTTTTAACATTCGAAAAGAAGTCTTTCGCAGCAGATTTGCTCAAAGCAATATATCCTTTGATTTCTTGACTGTTAACTCCATGGGCATTGATTGTGGATACAAGTAAAATGAAATTCTCGGCAACTTAAATATTTTCTCCATTTATCATGATGTTGGTTATTGATCCAGTGTTGAGGATTTTTGTCCTCACAACTCCAGAACTTGGACTACCTAAAATCTAGGTCTTCAGACCCTGTTTGATGCTTGAAATTAAATCAACTACAGATAATAAAATCACATAGTATACAGTCTGAAGTGTACATAAATTCATTAAGACAGTTACTAATAAAAAAGTCACACCTAACGCAATATAAGAGTTTACCATGTTACTTCTTTAGATATAACTGGGTTCTGAAATGAAGGAATACCCTTATTAGGGCCATCGACTTCAGAAAGGATGATTTTAGTACATCCGTCTTTAAGAAACGAATTTTGGAGAATTAAGCTGTATGACCATTTTTCTCAGGAAACAGATCCTGCGAGGTCTATTTTATCTCACTCTCTTTCATTCCTGTAAATTTTCCCATAGGTAGCAAGCATATCCATTAACAGGCACATTGTCAATTCTGTTCGAAAGCAAAAGTTTTTAGTATTATTTTGTCACCACCAGCAACTTATTATACCCTCTATGGTATTTCGGGTATTTGTATTCAAAAATCATGAACTCATAATTAATATGTACTGATTATTTTGTTTGCTTTTAAATCCCTTTACATCATGAAAACTTGTACTAATTTACCATCATAACTTATATCAAAAGATATGCTGTATACAGACTTGAATTCATATTATCCAGCCTTTCAACCTCTGATGCTTCTGACATCAGATTAAAGACAATTGTAACCAAGTAGGTTACTGTTGGAGCCCTGGTGGCACAGTGGTTAAGGGCTTGGCTGCTAACCCAAAGGTCAGCAGTTCAAATCCACCAGCCGGTCCTTGGAAACCCTGTGGGGCAATTCTACTCTGTCCTACCTGGTGGCTATGAGTCTGAATCTACTCAACAGCAATGAGTTTGGTTTTTTTTTTTTTTTTTTAAGTCACTGTTTGTCCTTTCTTTCACTGTATTAACTGAAAAAAGGTCGTCCCCCCCTGACCAATAAGGCCTCTGCAGCACGGAACGCCCATAAGGACAGGGAAGAAGGGAAAGGACATTTCTGTCTACCTTGTCATGTAACCAGTCAGCCCTATACATAAACAACAGGTGACACCTGGCCGCCTAAAGACACATTAGAAATTAAACATCCAAACTGAACTCTTTTTTGTAGCAGGCCTTTTCATAAAAATCATTTTTGGAACTTTAGTGTCCTTAACTTAGAGTGACAGGAGACTCTCCTTTGGGACACCACCCTTTTTATTCCTTCCTCTTGAGAGTCCACATCACCTCGCCTCCTGTACCATCACTGTAGAGGCTCGATGTCAGCACTTGCTTAAAGTGAGACTCACTGGGAGAGGCTGTGCGCGCTGACTGGCCCCCGGATGTTTCCTCAGTGAGTGCAAATTACTTTCCAGTGATGAATGCTCTTGATATGTCTACTTTCTAGCAACACTTGGAGCCCCTGAGTTTTAGTTTGCCATGAATTTTTAAGAAAAACACAAAGCATTTGAAATATCATGGGTTTACCAAGTACAGATAAATAATAAACAAACCCAGATTCTTTTCTGGAAATAATGTTGAGCTCATTAGCATACACACTAGCAGAGTTTGCTGTGTTCCCTATGTTTATAATCGAGAAGGGGCATTTTGTATACCTCAACACCTTGTCATATACATAATGGGCTCTCGAGAAACATTTAGGGCATTGAATCAAACACCTAGGAACTAGGAGCATCACCTTCTTATTAGGTACGACATGACTACCGCACAACTACCTACCATTTATTTAGGCAGAAAATACAGCTTTCATAACCCTGATCAGGGTCTTACTGTATTAACATACACTTAGCTTGGCTATGACATTAGGGTATGGGGTAAACTGCAATATTAATACCCACAAATTCCCTTTCTTTTCCTTCCAGCTAGGTTAATAGTTAAAATTTATGAACCCAAGTTAGATAGCTCTCTTATCTACTTTAAGTCCAATTCAGTAAACTATTTCTGAGACATTATCAATAATGATCTAGGGCCGTGCTATCTAATACGGTAGCCACTAGCAAATCATGCTTTGTAAACATTTTATACATGGCCAGTCTGAATTGAGACTGGATGTAAGAGTCACAAACACTGGATTTCAAAGACTTCATATGAAAAGAATAATGTAAAATATATCATTAAATTTTTTTAAATTTTGATTACATGTTGAAATGATAATATTTTAGACTTATTGGGTTACATAAACTATATTTAAATTAATTTCATCTTTTTAGTTTATTTTATGTGTCCTATTAGAAAATTTTTAAAAATTACATATGTGGCTCACGTTATATATTGGACAGCAGAGATCCAGTCTCTCAAAACAAAGTTATATTCTGTGTAAAAATGCTCAGCAACACTAATGATAGTATTCTGTTTTAAGTCCATTATACCCACATTCTGAATTTTCTAATTTTCATGTAAGGTATAAACTGAAACAAAAACCCAGGTAAACAAAACAAGAAATAAAGAGCCTCATGAACTGTAAGGGATCCCCATGCTGCAATCTGGAACTTTGTGTAATTATTCAACATATAATTCCAAGCATTTTAAAATGGTTTTTGCAGAGGATTCTCAGGTAGAAGTGAACCTACATACTCCGCAGCCAAGGATGCTAAACTAATAAAGATGCTAACACTTTCATTAGCTGCCATTTTTCAAATCTCTGCCAACAGCCTTAAAATTCTCTAAAAAATAAATAAGGTATAAATTAAATTCCAATAGCGAAAAGAGTTGTAGCTTCTGATAATTTTAAAAATAACAATTACTAAAGGAGTACCAATTTCTCAGATTCCAAACGTGATTAAAACAAAAAATTCTAGATGTCATCATCACCTCCATTTCTAGATATTGATTTAAAAGCTACATATTATTTTTAAAAGCATTTTCTACAAGAACAACAGTGGATAATGAATTTTGAATTATCTTTAAAAAGACTTTAAGCATGGTCTCCATGGCAAAACTTCTAAGTGCTAAGAACAACAACTGGGTTTAAAAGTGTTACTTACAACCACAAAAGCCCATAAAGAAAAAATGCCAAACTTGACTATATAAGAATTAAATACTTCTAGAGCACAGACTGCTAACCAAAAGGTCTGCAGTTCAAATCCACCAGCTGCTCCTTGGAAACTCTATGTGGTAGTTCTACTCTGTCCTATAGGGTCATGAGTCAGAATCAACTCGTCGGCACACAACAACTTCAACAACCTGGGCAATAAAAAGACGGCCATAAATAAAATCAAAGATCAAATGACAAATTGGAAAAATATGTCAAAGGGCTTATGATAAAAGGCTACAAAGGGTGCGTTAGAGAAAAAAGGACAAAACTTGACAAAGGACATTCACAGGCAAATCAGAGAAAAACAAATACAAATGGTCACTAAACAAGAGTAAGAAACTCAACTTGACTCAAACAAGGAAATGCACTCTAAAACAGGATTTTTTTTTTTTAATTGAGTAGCAAATCTTTGAAAGTTTGACAGGGCCCAATTCTCAGTATTATTACGGGTATGGCGAAACAGGCTTCATTATACATTGCTGGTGGGGTTTAAATTATATAACATTGGGGAAAAAAAATTCACATTAACAATGAATACACTCTTTGGCCCAGCAATTTTCTCTGAAGTATACAAACAGGTATGCTAAGACGAAAGGAAGCATTGCTTATCATAGGAAAAATAAAGAGAATAAAAGAAAAACAAAACAGAAATAAGGAAGCTCATTAACAAGAGAAGAGTTAAATTAGGGTAAGTCCTTCCATAAACAATGATATAGCCATCTAACAGAATGAGGAAAATGTATGCTCCACACACAAAGATGTCTAAGATATAGCGTTAAGTGAAATAGCAAGTTGCAAAATAATCTGTAAAGCAACGGCCCCACTTGCTTTTGTGAAAAGAATATGTATTTCATCTATGCACTGACATGCACATGCCTGTACAGACACACACAGAAACAGAAAAAGGATGGAACAATACAGAGGGATCAATATAGAATGGGGACAGCTAGGAAAAGCATTAAGAGGTGCCTCCGTGTGTGTGTGTGTGTGTGTGTGTGTGTGTGTGTGTGTGTGTGTGTGTGCGCCCGCGCCTGTGTGTAGTGGGAGGGTTATGGAGGTGGGGGGCGGGGTGGGCAGGGAAGGGTGATGAGATACGATCAAAGCCTCTGAAATCATAGTTGTGAATCTGACATTCAACAAAATTAGGCAAACTATTTTATGGACATAACTACTCAAGCTTTAAAAAGAGAAGGTAAAGACAAAGAGATATTTGACAAATTAAGTAATTAAGAACTTGTCACCCTAATAGACTGAGAATCTGTTTTAAGAAAAGCTTTTAGATTCACAGAGAGTTTTCATGAAACATTAGCATCTTTGGAAGTGGTCAGGAAAGATAACGACCTCACACAGTTTTCTTGGTGCTGCTGTGAAAAACAGCTAACAGTGGCCCAAAGCCATCAGCTCCTCAGTATATGTTTGCGGACAATGGATGGGCTTGGAAGCCACGCTGACGCAGAAATTCATGTTTTCATCAGGTGAGTACAGGCTTTTTCTTTTTTTGATTAGATTCTTTATATTTCTACTCACAATGGAAAGTTCAACCAAGTATTAAGTATAGTTCTGTTTAACCTTTTAAGTTCCTCTTCGGACGAATAAATAGCTGGAAGAGCTAGATTATTTCTCTCAAACCTCACAATAACCTTGTAAGTGACATAAACACTACTGTTGTCATTTTAGAAAAGAGAAAATAAAGTCACAATGAGCGGCTGATAGAGGGGGCTGTAAACCCAGGACTGTCCGATTTCCATGCCTGTGGGCTTTCACCTACACCACACTGCTTTCTCCATAAACGAAGTGTGGTGAAGCCAGAGTTAGGACCCTTGAACCTTGACTCAAACTGTGGTTCCATTCCTCCATGTCGCCGCCCCTCCAACATGAGACAGTGGCAGCCATACAAGTCAGTAGGAGGCAATTTGCTTGCCAAACTGAAATACAGGCAGGCGTAGCATAGTGCTAGGTGATAGTATATTACCCTCATGCCCAACAATATAAGAAGTCTCAAAACTCAAAGATTAAAGCAGTTACAAGAAGTTGTACAGGTTGAAAAGTAACGTGATGTACGAGGCATGATCATGATAAAATGGAATATTCCAACACTTTCTTGAATATCTCCATAATATGTCATATTCTTGGGCAGCTTTCTCTCTACGTAAAGTTGCTGCGCACTATTTGTCTTGGTCAGCTTCCTGCAGCTGAAAGGAAAACCAATCATCTTTTTGAGGTGTGCAAGAAGCTGGCATTTGATTTTCATTGCAGTCATTTGATTTCCCAAGGTAATCGACTCAACGGCAGTGGGACTGAGTGGGCTAAGGTATTAACATCATAGGAAATCACTTTTCTCTCCTGAATATTATATGTGTGCTGAAGTAGACTTAAAATTATAGTACGGACGGTAACAATATAGACAGAAATAGGACCTACACTGAATATATACACATATAAAAACAAAAACCAAACCCGATTCCGACTCATAGCAACCCTATAGGACAGAGTAGAACTGCCCCATAGGGTTTCCAAGGAGCACCTGGTAGATTCGAACTTCTGACCCTTTGGTTAGCAGCTGTAGCACTTAACACTATGCCCCCAGGGTTTCCATATAGGCATACAGAATGCGAAAATCAGCAAATGGCTTATGCGACCTACAAGGAATTTGGTAAATGTGGTTGATGAGTGAAGAGGAAACTATGGTTGCTGCATCACGCCAAGGAAGGATTCCTGTAAAAGATGGAAGTGAAAGAGCTTGTTGACTAAGCAAAGCATTGAAGACATGGCGGGTAACCTGAGCGCGATGGCTAGAAGGAAGGCGGAAGCAATTTTGCTAATTAATTCACTTATTAGTAATCATATATTGAACACATATGACTGTGGCCCCCCACTGTGCTGGTCTGTGGAGGCATAAACACAAGTCAGGTCAGTCTCTGTCTCTAAGTGGGAACAGGCATAGGAACTCTTAAGTTCCTCTCTCTCAGTATTAAATATTAATCAGACAGCCATGTCTACGTGCCAAACAGCATGTACAGACAGGATGTACAATGAGCAACTCTGTTGTTTGAACTCTGCATGTTCCAGTCATGTGATCCCTTATCAGAGTTTATTTCTCCCCAGGTAACTGTGCAATGGAAACCCTGGTGGTGTAGTGGTTAAGTGCTATGGCTGCTAACCAAGAGGTCAGCAGTTTGAATCTGCCAGGTGTTCCTTGGAAACTCTGTGGGGCAGGTCTACTCTGTCCTGTAGGGTCACTATGAGTCGGAATCGACTGCAGAGCAGTGGGTTTGGTTTTTGGTTTTTTTTGAATTTTGCAAAGTTGGTCATGTTGGATGCTCTTTCAGTTATACCATTTGTCATTTTATAGAGATATTCAAGATTAATTCTAGGTAGGCAGGTTTTTAGGTAAGAAAGGAGGATCAATTTCTCATACTTACATATTTCAGGCGGTAACACATTTTACAACAGTGAGTCAAACTGGACAAAGTGTGGAAGTAGTGTTGAGGAAAGTATATTAAGACTTTGATATTATTTCTACCAAAACAGTGACCTAGTACTTTTATACTAGGCTCTGATTATGTGGACTGGTACCAATTTACATGAATGATTCTTTTTATAGCTTAAACATTAGTTTTGCATTCTCAGAAAACGGCATTGGGACTGTCTAAGTCAGCTTTGGAGATAAACATCAAAATGAAAAACTAAATTTTTCTATTATACTTTAATATTAGTTCTTTTTCTCTTTGGAATCTGTATTTTTACAAATGCTGTCATATTTCTGGGCATATATCTTCTTATATTTTTACCCAGTATATCTACTGAAATTTCCAAATGGAAAATCATGAAACTTGATTTTTCAGGAGGCATCTTTCACTCAATTGATCAATTTCAGACTGCAGAAGTTAGTAAAAATCTTCAGTTCCTTCATCTTTGGCCTTAGTGGTTGGTGTATAAATTTGAGTAACAATCTTATTAACTGGTCTCCCTTGTAGGCATATGCATACTATCCTACCACTGATAGTACTGTACTTCAGTACAGATCTTGGAATATTCTTTTTGGTGATGAATGCAATGCCATTCCTCTTCAATTTGTCATTTCCGGCATAGTAGACCATATGATTTTCCAATTTAAAATGGCCAATACCAGTCCGTTTCAGCTCACTAATGCCTACAATGGGGCCCTGGTGGAGCACTGCTTAAGAGCTGGGATGCTAACCAAAAAGTGAGCAGTCCAAATCCACCAGCCGCTTCTTGGAAACCCTATGGGGCAGTTCTACTCTGTCGTTTAGGATTGCTGTGAGTCAGAATCGACTCAACAGAAATGAGTTAAAGCAGTTAAAAAAAAAAAAAAGTACAAGAAATTACACCCATGGTGAGGAGGATGTGGGTATTCATAAATTTGCCGTGCCAATATAAAAATCACACCAAAAAATAATACTTAGAGCATTCCTTAAATTCTATTTGTACCTAGAAATGTCCACCTGAAAGAACTGTCAGCACCTACCTTCAACAACCCCAAGGAGTGACTGATGGATTTGAACTGCCGACATTTTGGTTAGCAGTCGAGCTCTTAACCACTGAATGCCAAGGCTCCTTAACAGCTTTATTGAGATATAATTCACATACCATACAATTCACCTACTTTAAGTGTTCAATCCATCGGCTTTTAGTATGTTCACAGAGTTGTGCATCCATCACCACAATTTTAAAATATTTTCATTACTCCAAAAATTAACCCTGGTTTCTTTAGTATCACCCTCCAATTCCACCACCCTTCCTATAAGCAACTACTAATCTACTTTCTGTCTATTTCAAACATTTCATATAAATGGAATCATACATTATGTTAGTCCTTTGCGACTGGCTTCTTTCACTTCACATAAGGTTCAAGTTTCATACATGCTGCAGCGTGTTGTCAGTACTTCATTTATTTTTATTACCTAATAATATTACATTATATCCCTGTATTAACTTTTTTAAATAATTTTTATTATGCTTTAAGTGAAAGTTTACAAATCAAGTCAGTCTGTTACATATAAGCTTATATACACCTTACTACATACTCCCATTTACTCTCCCTCTAATGAGTCAGCCCGCTCCCTCCTTCCCGTGTCCTTTCGTGACCGTTTCGCCACTTTCTAACCCTCTCTACCCTCCCATCTCTCCTCCAGACAGGAGATGCCAACACAGTCTCAAGTGTCCACCTGATACAAGTAGCTCACTCTTCATCAGCATCTCTCTCCAACCCATTGTCCAGTCCCTTCCATGTCTGATGAGTTGTCTTCGGGAATGGTTCCTGTCCTGGGCCAACAGAAGGTTTGGTGACCATGATCCCTGGGATTCTTCTAGTCTCAGTCAGACCATTAAGTCTGGTCTTTTTATGAGAATTTGGGGTCTGCATCCCACTGTTCTCCTGCTCCCTCAGGGGTTCTCTGTTGTGCTCCCTGTCAGGGCATTCATCGGTTGTGGCTGGGCACCATCTAGATCTTCTGGTCTCAGGCTGATGTAAGTCTCTAGTTCATGTGGCCCTTTCTGTCTCTTGGGCTCATAATTATCTTGTGACCTTGGTGTTCTTCATTCTCCTTTGATCCAGGTGGGTTGAGACCAATTGATGCATCTTAGATGGCTGCTTGTTAGCATTTAAGACCCCAGACGCAAAGGCTGTAATCTTTACAGAAGCAGATTGCCACATTTATCTCCTGCAGGGCAGCCGGTCGGTTCCAACCACCAACCTTTCAGTTAGCATCTGACCACTTAACTACTGTGCCACCAACCCAAAAAACCAAACCCATTACCGTTGAGTTGATTCCAACTCATAGCAACCCTATAGGACAGAGTAGAACTGCCCTATAGAGTTTCCAAGGAGTGCCTGGTGGATTTGAACTGCTGACCTTTTGCAGCCATTAGCAGCCAAAGCTCTTAACCACTATGCCACCAGGGTTTCCACCAGGACTCCCTATTTTGTTTGACAGGCCTCTTTTTTTTGAATACTAGTTATTATTGGGATTCCTGTTTGTCAGTTCTTTTCTTCTCTTTCTTACATTGTATGTTCTAATACTGACTTCTATTGTGAATAATAATTTCAAAAGTTTTAGTTATAAGTGATTTGAATACACCGTAATATGTTATAAATTTCTTGTCCCTTTTGCTGTACTATTATTTGGTTGTTTGTGTTTTATAGGTGTTGGTGTGTTAAACAACTTGTTTGCTGTAGGAGGTCATGATGGTCCTTTAGTATGAAAAAATGTTGAAGTGTATGATCCCACCACCAATGGATGAAGGCAGGTGGCAGATATGAACATGTTGGGAGACTTCAGTTAACTTATAATTTCTACTGATGACTACTTTTTATTGATGAATAGAGACTAATTAATTAGAGTAAAAAACCAATAACGTTGTAGTTGAGTCAATTCCGATTCATAGTGACCCTATAAGACAAAGTAGAACTGCCCCATAGAGTTTCCAAAGAGCAGCTGGTGGATTTGAACTGCCATCCTTTTGGTTTGCAGCTGTAGCTCACTGTAGCTCTTAACCACTGTGCCACCAGGGCTTCATTTAGGGTAATTCAATTTGATACTTGAATTTGTTCATTCTTAGCACACACATTTTTGAGTGCCTACTGTGTGTCATATACTTGAGATCACAGTTAGATAAGCTATGATCCCAGCTCTCAGGGCGTTTAGTCTAGTGGAGTAAATAACATGCCAGGTTAAAAAACTAGCTATTATCTGAATCTGGACAGGAAAGCCTGAGAAAGGTAGACCTGGTTTACACCATTCAAGATCTGCAGAAAATGGAAGAACTAAAGCAACAACAACAAAAAGATCTTAAGAAATCTCAACCAATATCAGGGGGAGCTCTGGAGCTGGGATACCCAATCACAGTAGTCCTAAACTAGGGTGAACGACTGGGCCTTTATTACAACTGCATCAACTAGTCACTGAACTCCACCTGGTCCCTGAAAAGAAGGAGTGGTCTGGGGAGAGGTGACTCTCTGCCAACACTTGGCAGGTGGAGGAATGCCCATTTCAGTCCCAAAGAGGGGAATCTGGGTGGTGCACTACGCATTCACCACCTGACATGACTCACATTCCTGCATGCACCTCCTGAATACTGAGGCCCCAGGGCCTCAAAGAATAGGTCCCATCTCTTTTCACTTAATGGGGCTTCTCTATCCTAATTTGTTACAAAGAATGTGTGCCAGCCACATGAGGCAGTTGGATGAATGAGTAGAGGTCACTTTTAACCTGACAAGAAGGGTACCTCCCTCAAGAGGGTCGTTCCTTAAGGAGACGGTATCTGAAGTGATGGGGAGGGATGGGCACGTGTGATTAAAACAAGTTTAAATGCCAATTTGAGCAAAGGCATGGAGGAGACAAATAACAGCAGAAACTACAAAGGACCTTCATCCTCAAAAGGGGCCCTTGTCCAAAGTTGCAAAAGGCACCCTGTTTCCTTAACTGAAAGTTTATATATTATTAAACTTTCTGAACCCCTGTACACAGTAGTTTAGTGTTGAGAGAAGGCGTGAGATGAGGCTAGACAAGAATAGAAGTGTGTTGACTCTTCCCTGACAGCAATCTTGGTGCTTACTGTTCAAACTGTCCAGCACAGAAACGGCAACACCTGGAAGGTCTCTAGGCCCGTGTGCTCTGTTAGGCCAGTGCCTTAACAGCCACAGGGGAGCACATTTAATGGCTCTGAGGTCCGTGCTGTCACCTTCTGTCTTAAGCTGGGTTCTCTAGAGAAAGAAAACCGGTAAAGTGTATAAATATATAGAGAGATTTATATTAAGGAAATGACTCAGGAGGTTGTAGAGGCTGGAATGTCCCAAGTCCATGGGTCAGGCTGGAGGCTTCTCCTGATTCACACAGCTGAAGGGGCAGGCAAATCCAAAACCAGCAAGCCAGATAGCAGGGCTCTGGCTCACAGACTGTGAACACCATCGAATCCCAAGACTGGCAGGCAAGATGGCAGGTAAGCTGCTAGCTAAGGTCTCAAGAACTGGATGGATGTCAGACAAACAGCAGCCAGCTACAGGATCCAGTGCAAATAAAAGCCCCGGAGCCTTACCAGAAAGTCTAACTATATTGGATGCAGGTCACACCCCAAGGAAACTCCCTTTCAACTGATCAGCTACTCACAGCAGATCCCATTGTGGAGGTGATCACATTACATCAAATCCCATTTAGGGGTGATCACATCATTATACAACTGCCAAACTACATCATAACTGCCAAACCACTGAGAATCATGGCTCAGCCAAGTTGACACGCAACCTTAACAATCACACTTCTCAACCTGCTGTTATGGCTTTAGAAACAATAAGACCTTAACAGTAAAACAGATCAACTACCTATTAAAAATGTGAGAGAAAGGTAGAAATTTACAAACTGTCAGTTCTACAGAAACTGTTCCAACTATTGCAAAGTGTTTTTTTTCCTCATATGCCATTCACAATCTGGTGATAAAAAATGTACAGTTGTACACAATACAGGTGAGGTCAGCACAACTGGACTAAACCAAAAGCAAAGAAGTTTCCTGAATAAAATGAATGCTTTGAAGGGCAGCATAGCAGGAGTGGGGGTTTGGGGACCACAGTTTCAGGGGACATCCAAGTCTATTGGCATAATAAAATCTATTAAGAAACCATTCTGCATCCCACTTTGAAGAGTGGCGTCTGGGGTCTTAAACGCTAGCCAGCAGCCATCTAAGATGCATCAGTTGGTCTCAACCCATCTGGACCAAAGGATAATGAAGAACACCAAGGACACAAGGTAATTACAAGCCCAAGAGACAGTAAGGGCCACATAAACCAGAAACTACATCAGCCTGAGACCAGAAGAACTAGATGGTGTCCAGCTACAACCAATGACTGCCCTGACAGGGAACACCACAGAGAACCCCTGAGGGAGCAGCAGAGCAGTGGGATGCAGACCCCAAGTTCTCATAAAAAGACCAGACTTAATGGTCTGACTGAGACTAGAAGGACCCTGGTGGTCATGGCCCCCAGACCTGCTGTTGGCTCAGGAGAGGAACCATTCCCAAAACCAACTCTTCAGACAGGGATTGGACTGGACAATGGGATGGAGGGATGCTGGTAAGAAGTGAGCTTCTTGGATCAGGTGGACACTTGAGACTATGTTGCCATCTCCTGCCTGGAGGGGAGATGAGAAGGTAGAGGGGGTTAGAAGCTGGGGAAATGGACATGAGGGAGGGAGTAGGCTCTCTCATTAGGGGGAGAGAATAATTTTTTTTTTTTTTTTTTTTTAGCAAGGGTCAGGGTAGCAAGGTGTACCTTTTGTGTGAGAGACTGACTTGATTTGTAAACTTTCACTTAAAGCACGATAAAATTTTTTTAAAAAATGTACAGTTGTTCTTCAAAGGTTATACAGTGGTGAAGAAAAACAAAGGGCACGCAATACATAAAATCCTAGAGATGAAGGTTTTGGAAAAAAGAAACTTTTAGGTTAAATATCTTAAAAAAAAAAAATTTTTTTTATCTACCATCTGTTACTTCAAAGTGACCAAGGTTCTTGGGAGAATAAGAAGAGAATTCTTCAGGGATCAATGAAGTTTGGTTACAAGCATCGCTGTGAGTCGGGATCGTCTGGACGGCAAAGGGTTTGGTTTTTGTGTTTTTGATTTAATGATAAAGGCACCCAAAAGTCTTGGAGCTCTGTCCAAGCTTCTGTGAAGTTATTTAATTTTAACAATGGTATCATTTTCTAAATTTCCCTGAGCTTCGCTTCCTCCTCTACCAAAGGAATAATAGCGAGTGCTTCTCTGGGTTGTTGCCGGGGTTACATTGCATTTGCAATCCTCCAACTTCCATATACAGGGGTTTATTAAAAGACACTAGGGCTCGGGGAGCAAAGGTAGCCTTCAGAATGATGTAAATCCAGGATAAACCAGACAGAGGTGGCCGCCTATAAACACAGAAAAAAACATTTCAAAACTCATTGACACTATTTTCATCCCAGGTTTTAGCTAAGTGGGGGCCACGGAGGTCACATCTTAGAGTAATCCTGGACTCCACCGTGCTACTTACTACTCACTTCCCCAGGCAGCGCGGGCGCGAGCAGGTCCCTTACCAGAAAGTGCAGTTGCCATGGCGACTGTTCGCCCTTGGCGCAGGGCTGACGACAGGGTCCGCCTCCTCACGCCGTCCTCGCCCTGGCGCTTCCCCGCCTCCAGGAGCCCTACAGCGTCGGCCATTGGCTGTGCGCCGGGGTCTCACTATCCTCACTCCATTCGCGGAGCCAATGGGAGAGGCCGTCAGAGGTTCGAGTCACACGTTGAGGGCAACAGCTTAGACCAATCACAGTGCCGTAAGGCCGGGGCCAACGTCCTCGTAGGCCAATAAGGGCAGGAGAAGCCTGCTCGCCTAACTCGGCTCCACCCACCAGCACGGAAAAGCAGGTTTTAAGGTCAAAGCACCTGACAAAATTCAGGTGCCGGTGGCTGTCAGTCCCCACGAAAAAGTCCAGGTGAGGCGGCCGGGCAAGTGTCTGTGCGCGAGGAAGAGGGAAGCGGGAGGGTTCGGAGCCTGTGCTCGGCGGGTGGGAGGGAGGCATGCTAGATGAGAAAGAAACGGATGAAAAGGGCTAAAACGCTTAAGTGACGAAATAGGACCCTTTAAGAGTTTACACTCATGGGGAGAAGAGGTATATTAGAAGACGGGCACAGCACAGTGATAGAATGGTGAAAGTTTTACAAAAACAAAATTACTACAGGGGAGATAACGTCATTTGCTATGTGCGTTTCGGGGAGTGGGGTTGGGGAGGACCTCTGAGAGAAGGTTGCTGCAGGATGGATAGGAGTTGGGTAGAAGGACGTTACCGGTGAGGGAAAGATGTTTTCATTGGCAGAGATAAACGAAGCAGCAGGAACAGTGAGCGGTCTAATATCATGAGAATGTGAAGTGCAAGCTGACGAGAGGCGAGGGGAACTCTGGCTGGGCGTCTCGGGAATCAGGGAGGAGCTTCGTCTTTATCCTCAGGGGAAACACTGCCGTGGACTTTGGGGTCTGAAGAAGGGGGTTAACTCTGCTGTTTAGATAGACAGGCATTGCTTCCTAGAGGTAACCAAAAAAAAAAAAAAATCGTTTTTTGGTGGTTTTCTAGAGGTACGTTTTGAGAAATACAATCTTGGAGGCAGGGCGACTAATGCAGGTGAGGGAACGTGTGCAATCTGGACTACCTAAGATAAAATGTCAAAGGACAGACACTGGCAGACAGTACACAAAGGGAATCCACAAATAACTACAGTTCTTATTTCTGAGGATCAGCTTAGCCAGAGCAGGTTGTCCAGACTTCTTTGATAGCTCCCAGTCTGTTAGGCTGCCCACAACAGAGAAAACGAAAAGTCACTTTTGGGAGAGTTTTTGTTTTTTTTCCCCTCCTCTGCTTTTCTCTTTAATTCCTATTTTTGACTTTGTTCAGTTGGCAACTCTCTATCCCCTTTTTCCCTTGTGTATGGAGACCAAGCTCCTGCATCTCAATTAAATGAAACATCTCTAAGTTATGTGAGAGTTTGAAGGCTTCTAATGGAGGAAGCAGAGATAGGGGACGGAGTGGGGGAGGGCGGCTCATTCTTTTTAACATTTCAGAACATTCTGCCTGAGATGACCAAGTAGATGATGATGCAGTTCAACAAGTTAGGAACTAAAGAAGGCAGAAATTATTAGGACAGGGATTGAGAGGAGCAGTTTTTCAATCGTTTGGACATGTTGAGTTTGACGTGCCTCTGAGCCGTCTAATTGGAGAAGGCCAGTAGACTGCTGGATAATCAGAATCTGGAGCTTAAGGGAGAGGGTTAGAAATAGAGATGGAGACACATCAGCATATTTTTAAAACAGAAAAGTGGTTAAGATCACTCAAGGAAATCTGGAATAGTTAGAGGGGAGTAAGGAGGGCACAGATAAGAAACTTTCTAGCCTCATTTCTCCAGTCTTCTCCAGGTCTATACCACAGACATACAGAATCATAAAGTGCTGTATCCTTTCTTATCTCCTGGTTGAGTTTTTGGACCTGCTCATCCTTTAGGTGAAACAATTACCATAGCCGTCCTAACATCACAAATCCTACTTTACCTCTTTTTAATCTGATCACCTCTCCCTCTTGCTTCAGGTCTCTGTTTAGATAGCATCCTCTAGAAACTTCTTCCTAGCCCACTGTGTTCTCATCCAGAAACCAAAACCTGTTGCCTTCAAGTCAATTCCAACTCATAGCGACCCTATAGGATAGAGTAGAACTGCCCTATACGGTTTCCAAGCAGCTGATGAATTTGAGCTGCCTGCCTTTTGGTTAGCAGCTGAGCTCTTAACCACTGCGCCTTCAGGGCTCCTGTGTTCTCATAAAACCCCATGCCATCGAGCCGATTCGGACTGACCTCAGAGGACAGAGTACACCTGCTCTATAGGGTTTCCAAGGAGCAGCTGGTGGATTTGAACTGCAGACCTTTTGTTTAGCAGCCATAACTCTTAACCACTGTGCCACCAGAGCTCCTTTTGCACTCTGTAATTCTCCCTTTAGTGCTTTTATCACATACTTTTGGTTTGGTTACTTTATATTCCTCATTAGAGTTTATGTTCTGTGAAGTCAGGGGTGAGGGTAGCAGACAGTGCAGTGGTGGTAGTAAGCACAAATTAAATAAATGTTGGAGTGAATACATGTGAATTTCAAGAACCAAGGAAGGAGAACATTTGAAGAAGAGAAGTGTCAAATCTTGCAGATGAGTGAAGTAAAATAAGCGGAGAGAATTTTTTTTTTTATTTGGCAGGTGATCCTTGGTGATTTTAGTAATACTAAATTCATTGCAGTGTTGGGAATAGAAACCCAATTGCAGTTGCAGTGAGTTGTGTGGTTGGGAGTTACGCAGTTAGAGACTTTGTGTAGATCTGTCCTTTGAGACAGAAGCTGGCTGGTTCAAAGAAAGAGAAATGGGATGGGGTTGGGGGGAGAGGTAATAAAGATTAGGGAAGCTTTTCTTAAGAAATGAAAATTCGAGTGCATTTTTAGACTTGAAGGGATAGGCTTGTGAAGAGGGAAAGATGAAAGTGAGAAAAGATAAGCGAAGGACGATATATTGATGAGGTAAGGCCAGATATGGGAGACATCAGTCTTAGAGGAGAGGATAAATGAACAAAGGGAGATCTTGAGGGTGGAGTGTCATGTGATGTAAAACTATAGCCTCCTTATGTAAGTCATTTCAGAATGAGTGGGACAGATGAATAAGGATGCAAAGTTAATCCAGAGACCTGAGGAAGTTGGCTAAGCTTCCCAGCATCCTCTCTGAGGAATGGGATGGGGGTCAGTAGGGGGATAGAGGGGAAAGGTGCATTTTAAGCACTATCGAGGACTCCCTGAGGCTTTGAAATATTTATTTTTAGAGTGGTCCATCATAATTCATAAATTAGATACAGCACTGAACATTTTTGAGAGGTGACATTATTTGTGTTTTTTTTAATTTGTAGACTATTAAGT
Source organism: Loxodonta africana (assembly GCF_030014295.1). NCBI lineage: Eukaryota > Metazoa > Chordata > Mammalia > Proboscidea > Elephantidae > Loxodonta > Loxodonta africana. Next base: position 22,890,527 of record NC_087362.1, read on the forward strand.
TTATTTAATATGTTGCTAAAACATGCTTGTTAAAAAAAATTAAAATGGTACAGATGGTATAAAATAGAAAGTGAAATTTTTCTCCTGTCCTCCATAACCCTCGTCCTACACACATACACAAACACACACCTCTTAATCTCTTCCTAGGGGTCACCGCTCTAAATTGTTCCCTTTTTATCCCTCCATTTTTTTTTCTTTTTCAGTTTCAGTATGTGTCTGTACATGCCTGTGCCTGTAAGTGCATAAATAAAATATCCTTTCATAAAAACATAAGTGGGGCTGTTGCTTTACATATTATTCTACAACTTGCTATTGCACTTAACACTGTATCTTAGACATCTTTATATGTAGAACATACATTTTTCACATTCTTTTAAATGGCTGTATCATTATTTATATGGAAGGACTTTCCCTAATTTCCTCCCTTGTTGTTGGGCTTGCCTATTTAGGTTTTGTTTTTCTTTCCTTCTCTTTATTTTTGCTGTTACAAACAATGCCTCCTTTAGTCTTAGCATGCGTCTTTGTACACTTGAGAGGAAATTACTGGGTCATTCATTGTTAGTTGTGAATTTTCCCCGTTATGTAATTTTATCCCCCATCAGCAATGTGTGATGAAGCCTTTCTCCCCACAGCCATACCAGTACTGGATATTGGGCATTGCTAAACTTTCAAAGATTTGCTACTCAGGTAAAAAGAAATTCCTCTTTTAGGCTGCATTTCCTTGTTCTGTGAAGTTGAGTTTCTTACTTGTTTAGTGAGCATTTGCATTTATTTATCTGTGAACTGTCTGTGAATGACCTTTGTTGTTTTTTTATTGGGATTTTGTCCGTTTTCTCTAAAGCACACTGTGTAGCCTTTTTTTCATAAGCCCTTTGACATATTTTCCTAGTTTGTCATTTGAATTTTTATTTTGTTTATGGCTGTCTTTTTATTCCCCAGGTAGAAGTACTTAATTCTTATATAGCAAGTTTGGCATTTTTTCCTTATAGGTTCTTGTGGTTTTAAATGACACTTTTAAACTCAATTAGTATTCATTGAAATTAGAAGTTTCTTCCATGGAAACCACACTTAAAGTCCCTTTAAATTCAAAATTCATTATCCACCGTCATTCTTGTAGATAATGCTTTTAAAAGTATATGTGGCTTTTAAATCAAGATCCAGAAATGGAGGTGATGACATCTATGATTTTTTGTTTTAATCACATTTGGGATCTGAAAAATTGGTACTCCTCTAGTAGTTGTTATTTTTAAAATTATCAGAAGCTACATTCTTTTTTAACTATTGAAATGTCATTTTTACCTTATTTATTTATTTTTACAGAATTTTAAGGCTGCCCACAGAGATTTGGAAAATGGCAGCAAATGAAAATGTCAGCATCTTTAGTTCAGCATCCTTGGCTGTGGAGTACGTAGATTCACTCCTACCAGAGAATCCCCTGCAAGAACCATTTAAAAATGCTTGGAATTATATGTTGAATAATTACACAAAGTTCCAGATTGCGACATGGGGGTCCCTCATAGTTCATGAGGCTCTTTATTTCCTGTTCTGTTTACCTGGATTTTTGTTTCAATTTATACCTTACATGAAAAAGTACAAAATTCAGAAGGTGAGTGCCATGGACTTTAAAAGGAATATTATCATTAGTGTTGTTGAATATGTTTAAATGGAATATAACTTTGTTTTGAGAGATCTCTGGTGGTGTATTGGTTAAGAACTATGGCTGCAAACCAAAAGATTGGCAGTTCGAATCCACGAGGCACTCCTTAGAATCCCTATGAGGCAGTTCTACTCTGTCCTGTAGGGTCACTATGAGTCAGAATCAACTCAACAGCAATGAGTTTGGTTGGTTTTAAAGTTTTTTTCTTCAAGATATATTTTACATTATTATTCTCATCTTAAGTCTTTGAAATCTAGTATGTGTGTGTGTGTGACTCTTACATTCCATCTCAATTCAGACTAGCCATATATAAAATGTTTACAAGGTGTGGTTTGCTAGTGGCTACTGCATTGGACAGCACAACCCTATATCACCATTGATAATGTCTCAGAATAGTTTGTTAAATTGGACTTAAAGTAGATAAGATAGCTATCTAACTTGGGTTCATAAATTTTAGTCTTTAACCTAGCTAGAAGGAAAAAAAATGGGAATCTGTGGGTATTATTACAGTTTACCCAATCCCCTGGTATCCTAGCAAAGCTAAGTATATGTTAATACAATAAGACCCTGACCAGGGTTATGAAAGTTGTGTTTTCCCCCTAAATATATGGTGGGTAGTTGTGCAGCAGTCATGTCGTCCCTAATAAGGAGGTGATGCTCCTAGTTCCTAGGTATTTGATTCAATGCACTAAATATTTCTCAGGAGCCCAGTATGTATATGACAAGTGTTGAGGTATACAAAATGCCCCTTCTCGATTATAAACATAGGGAACACAGCAAACTCTGCTAGTGTGTATGCTAATGAGCTTGACATGATTTCCAGGAAAGCATCAGAATTCATTTATTATTTCTCAGCATTTGGTAAACCCATGATATTTCAAATGCTTCCTGTTTACCTTTCTAAAAATTCATGCCAAACTAAAACTCAGGGGCTCCAAGTGTTGCTAGAAAGTAGGCATATCAAGAGCGTTCATCACTGGAAAGTAATTTGCACTCACTGAGGAAACATCCGGGGGCCAGTCAGCGCGCACAGGCCCTCCTGTCAGTCTGTCAGCTTCACAGCCTCTCCCAGTGAGTCTCACTTTAAGCAAGTGCTGACACCGAGCCTCTACAGGGATGGTCCAGGAGGCGAGGTGATGTGGACTCTCAAGAGGAAGGAATAAAAAGAGTGGTGTCCCAAAGGAGAGTCTCTTGTCACTCTAAATTAAGGACACTGAAGTTCCAAAAATGATTTTTATGAAAAGGCCTGCTACAAAAAACAGTTCAGTTTGGATGTCTAATTTCTAATGTGTCTTTAGGCGGCCAGGTGTCACCTGTTGTTTATGTATAGGGCTGACTGGTTACATGACAAGGTAGACAGAAATGTCCTTTCCCTTCTTCCCTGTGCTTATGGGCGTTCCGTGCTGCAGAGGCCTCATTGGTCAGAGGGGGGACGACCTTGTTTCATTAAGAGTATGTGAGTGGCTTTAAAATAAAATGCGGCAAAAGAAAGGCGAAAACAGTATGCTAGTTGGTTACAACTGGTTGTTTAAAATCTGATATCAGAAGCATCAGAGATTGAAAAGCTGTGTAGTATGTATTTAAGTCTATGCTCAGCATATCTTTTGAGCTTCACGACCTTAAAGTCCATACTTTGAGTTTTTTTGATACTGAAATAAACTGTGGTGGTAAATCAGTACAAGTTTTCACAATGTAAAGGGATTTAGAAGTTGATGACCTTAATAAAGGGATTCCTTCATGTCAGAACCCAGTTATGTATAAAGAAGTAAAATATATTTAGGTGTGACTTTTTTATTATTCGCTGTCTTTAACTAATTTATGTATACTTCAAACAGTATACTACGATTTTACTATCTATAGTTGGTTACTTTCCATGATAATTCTGTAGCTGCGTGGGTATCAGGTCTAGCCAGGAGTTTCTGTAGGAAACAGTGCCTTCGTTAGCTCAAGCCTGAGTCTTCAGTTTATTTTGTTCCCAATCACAGACTGGAGGTCTGGAGGAGAGGCCTCAGATAATACTCGAAACAGAAGTAGAAGGACAATTATAAATATCTTGTCTAAACCCCTCATGTTATTGCCCAGGAAACTGAGTTATACTCATCACAGAGCTAGTTAACGGCTTAGTGGTGGCCTTGGGGTTGGAACCTGAGCCTCCAGATTGATTCCAAGTTCAATGTTTTCCTATTCCTGTCAGGAAAAATAATTCTTCATTTCAAAAATCAAACTGGGTCTAGAGACCTAGATTTTAGTTAGACCAAGTTCTGCTAAGAACTGCCAGTGTGATCCTGGGCAAGGTGGTGGACCTCTTTGGGCCTCTGTTGATGCACATTCCACATTTGGATGTTGTGGTTCAGTTAAAAAATTGATTTGGCAGCATTCTGAATTTTAAAAAGCACTTTTTTATTTTCCCATCACCAAAAAAGTCTAAGTATAGCCCTATAAGTTGAACAAATTTAGTTTTATTATATGGCTTGCTAAGCAAATCAGCATTCCGGTGAGGTTTTATGAACACTTCACCACATTGGTCTCACTTTTCACATTCTGACATTGATCTGTGAAGTCGATCATCTCTAGGCAGTAGCTCACCTTTTGGAATCACAGGACACGTCTCTGAAGTTCCTCAGCCCGAGAATTTATAATCCTGTCGCTGTATATGAACAAAAATGCACTTATAGGCAATCCTTGGGTTACGAACTTCCAGCTTACAAACAACTCGTGCTTAAGAACAGACTGCGTTTAAGCCTCTGATATTAGAAATTTGAGTTAAGTACAATGGTTGGTAATAACAAATGCAGGCACTACTTTGTGACACTCATGAAAATACTGCTTGGTTTGGAAGTGTTTCTTAAGTCTTTCATACGCATTGAAGGGTAAAATATATAGTATATATTAAGACAAACATTTGACTAGCTGATGGTGAATAAGAACCACATGTACCTGTTCTGACTTACCTACAAATTCATCTTAAAGAAAGAGTTAGGAACAAATCTCATTCATAACCCAGGATTTGCCTGTACTTTCTTGGAATGAGTGTCACAAAATGACCAGAAGCATCTGTTTACCTCTGTAATAAAGGCTTCCCATGTTAGTGTGTACGGCTCCTTCAGTAGCTGAGGGGGGCCTAAGTCTAATCTTACCATCACACATTCTTTCTTCTCTAAAACTTACAGTAAAAGATGTGAACGATCTGTGGGCAGCAAAGATTGGAGGGTTATTGATTCTGTAGTACTTCTTTGGTTTATATGAAAAGTCTTTATGCTTGGGTTTGTCTATTAAGTTTCTTCACCTTGTTAAAGTAGTCACAAGAGTTGTCAAGAATTTAGAAGAGAAGGTGGTTGTGATTCCTGGGCCTTAGAGTAACATAAAATTATAATCCCATATAAACATTAAATAAAAATCAGGAATCCACTTCTAATTGTCAAGCTAAACTACTGATAGCAGAGGTTAACATTAAAATTTTTGATTTCTCTCCACAGGATAAACCAGAGTCATTGGAAAATCAGTGGAAATGTTTTAAAGTGCTTCTGTTTAATCACTTTTGTATCCAGCTGCCTTTGATTTGCGGAACCTATTATTTCACAGAGTTTTTCAATATTCCTTATGACTGGGAAAAAATGCCAAGATGGTATGTACATTAAAATTTGGTTTTTATACTCAATCGTAGTTTATTGCTCAATTAAAATATAAACAGTAACCAATTGGTTATTACCATAACCAGTTACGATAACAGTGACAGTAAACCAATGACCAGTTGCCATCAAGTTAAGCTGACCCAACTCATGGCAGCCCCACATGTGTCAGAGTAGAACCGTGCTCCATAGGGTTTTCAATGGCTGCTTTTTCTGAAGTAGATTGCAAGTCTTTCTTCCAAGGTACCTCTGGGTGGACATGAACCACCAGCCTTTCAGTTAACACTGGCAATCTTAACTGTTTGTTTCACCCAGGGACTCCAATTAAAATATACATAATGTATATTTCTTTTTAATTTGATTAAGTTCTGTTTGATCTAAACTTTGGAAATAAATAAAACACGCATAGGTAAACCATAGTAGAAACTAAAAGTATTACCATTTTTATGTCTTTCTTTGTAAAATGTAATATTTTATTGGAAGGACAGTTTTTAGGATCGAAAGTTTCCATAGCGTCCTTTACACCATGACATACACATAGCATGCTTATATTGAACCGAAGATAACTGGTATAAAAAGATAGTGAGGAAAAACATTAAAGTCTAAAATGAATGAAAGAAATGAGAGAATATAAAAATTGTGCCTATAATGGGGGCAGTTCTACTCTGTCCTGCAGGGTCACTATAAGTCGGAATCAACTTGACGGCAGTGGGCAGTGGGTTATATAAACACAAATATATGTTATCCGAGTGCAAGTATTTGTAATCAAGTAATATTTGTATTCAGCTCTCTGTACCTGATATTACCTGAGTATAGACATACCAATTTATAAATACATATTTTTCCTATGTAATATATATTCAGCATATAATAGAATTTCTAGGTATGTGTGCATTTGTATAGAAAATAATTTTTTACCTATAGCACTTAAGTTATGTCTTTCACTTTGGTGGAAAAAGGATTTTACTATTTATTAATCTTAGTTCAAGCCCTTTATCAATATTATTTTTTTCCTGTAAGTTTTCAATTTTGTTTCTTAACTCTGATTTCATACCTGTGAATTTGTGTCCAAGTGAATTAGAATTGGTGTTATGTTCGGTCTGTGCCCTTCAGTTTGTATCAATGTAGCCATCTTGCATCTAGTAGTTTTGAGAAAAAGTTGATCGATATATGCAGTTAGTTCAGGCTGATAAGTGTGGGTATTTTGTTTTATGTAGTTTCTCAAGCCGTGATGTCACGTAAGAGTTTGAATTGTTTATGTAGAAATTATTTCATTCTCATTACTGTATTTTCACCTTAAAGGTACATGCTTCTGCTAAGATGCTTTGGCTGTGCCGTGATTGAGGATACCTGGCACTATTTCCTGCACAGACTCTTACACCACAAAAGAATATATAAATATATTCATAAAATTCATCATGAGTTTCAGGTATGTTAGAATTGTACTTAATACATTTTTTTTTATTAGACATAAAATGTCATTATTTTTACTGTGTAAGCATTTTTAAAAATAGTTAGTGATGTTTTTCTTTCTCCTTTGGCATGATTACTAGCAACATAACACATATGCACAGACAACCCAGTTCTATAGCTTTTCTTTAGTGTCTAAATTTCGTAGTAAATTGAGAACTGAAAAACAAAAAATTACATGAAATCGTTCAGTTTTCTCGTTTCTTTGGCCACAGTAGTATCCTGACACACACAGCTGGATATCTGACAATTTGATAGCAGCTGCAGTGATGCCTCAGTCATTCAGAAGGGCCCTAAATCAACCACCCTTTAATGGTGAAAGTTCTAAAACAGTTACCAGCTTATGTTTCACACATTTTCACTGCATTACTGACTGGTGCTAAAAGTGGTGATTTTAGATTTTATTTGAACTGCTTTGACTTGGCCTTGACAAATGGGCTGTGTCAGAATTTTCTGCGTTGATCCTGATTACCTGGTGTACTAACACTAAATCAAGCAGCCTTTTCTTCTTAGAGCAAATTCATTGGCAAAGATCAAAATCAGAATTCAAGTCAATTGTTAAATTTCTTATTTAAACCATCACAGAGAGTTATTAAGCTTTTATTAACAGCATCCTTATGCTGTTCCATGTTGGTGTATATGAAAGGCTATTTTTATTAAGAATTACTATTTTTATGTATGTATGGCTAGATATACTATTACATGTAGGAAGAAAATATTTTATAAAATTGTATGCATAAGTAAGTTTGAATGTATTAAGGAATTCTCACCTATTTGTTTTAGGCTCCATTTGGGATGGAAGCTGAATACGCACATCCTCTGGAAACCCTGATTCTTGGAACTGGATTTTTTATAGGAATCGTGCTTTTATGTGATCACGTAATTCTTCTTTGGGCATGGGTGACCGTTCGTTTGATAGAAACTATTGATGTCCATAGGTGAGTTATGGTTGCTAGTCAGGTGATTAGGTATCATAAAATATCTTTATTTTCAAAAAGATACTAATTGTTGGAAACCCTGGTGGCATAGTGGTTAGGAGCTACGGCTGCTAACCAAAAGGTCAGCAGTTCGAATCCACCAGGCACTCCTATGGGGGCAGTTCTACTCTGTCCTTTAGGGTCACTATGAGTCAGAATTGACTCGATGACAATGGGTTTAATCATTGGATAAAGTTCAAGTAATACAGATATTTTTATAATACAAGTAGACTTTTGCCCTATCTATCCTGTTACCGTTTTTATACTGCTGCAGTTGTTGTTGAGTGCCATCGAGTCAGTTCCAACTCGTAGTGACCCTATAGCAAGAGAATATATTTTTGCGTCATTTGGGCAAATAAAATTTTGATAGTTCCTGCCAGACTACCCTCTCAAAGGGTTCCTTCTACTTGCACTTCTACCATGAGAATGTTTTCCCTTTCCCAGCATCCTTCCAAACCTAGGTATTACACACTTGTAGATGTTTGTCAATAATAGGACAAAAAGAGCTTTCAGTTTTTACATCTCCATTTACTCAGTGATTAGTGAGGCTAACCATTTATTTGTATGTTTATTGACCAATATTACTTTTTCTTCTTTAAATTACCCCTTTATGTCCTTTGCCTGTTTTTCATTAGGTTATATGTCTTTTTCCTAATGGTTGTATAAGCTTTGTTTGTTTTATGTATATGTTGTAAGTATTTTCACCCTATCATTTGAATTTTAACTCTCGATGGTTTCTTCATGGTACTAACATTTTTAGTTTTCATGTAGTCAAATCTGTCAGTCGTTTCCTTTATGGCTTCTAGGTTTCATGCCTCCTTTAGAAAGGCCTTCCCTGAAAGATTAATGTTCAAATAAAAATATTTTTGTCATTTCTTAAAAATTTGGTTAAATACCAGAATTCAAGATTAGCAATTCCGTTATCCTTCTTTAATGAATCTAAAGCTGTCTCTTACTTGAAAAAAATATGGAAATGTTGAGCCTTCACTGAAGAAGAATATTTCTCATATCTTCTGCCCTGCAATTTTCTTTATTAATGACAAAAACACTCACTGGTAATATGTACATATTTCAGATGCTTCTTGTCTGTCTACTGGAAGATATTTTGTGGTACATTATTTATATATAATGACATTTTAAATGCCTAATAGCCTAATTTTTTTATTATTTTAAAATTATTAAATGCTCATGGCATCTGACTTGGGGCTTATGCCTGAAGGCATATTCTAAGAATTATTTTAAACCACTAAAGTAGCAAGATTAATGCTTCTCATCTTACCAAAAAAAAACCAAACCTAGTGCCATCGAGTCAATTCCGACTCAGAGTAGAACTGCCCCCATAGAGTTTCCAAGGAGCGCCTGGCGGATTCAAACTGCTGACCCTTTGGTTAGCAGCCATAGCACTTAACCACTACGCCACCAGGGTTTCCCTTCTCATCTTAGGCAGAGAATATTCTACAGATGAATTGTAACTAACTTATTAAACTCTCCTTTTCCTTCTACCTTTCATTCCATTTTTCATTCTTTTTCTCCCTCCCTCACCTCACCAAAAGGAGGGAAAGTTTGGGGTGATTCACACTGCTATTGTGCAGGCATCACTGGATATCAGATGTTAGATATTTTTTAGTCAGAAATAAAGGAAAATACTCCAAATGTGACTCTTTTCTGCCAGCTATAGAAAGCAAACTCATATTCTAATCAATCATGATATGTTTAATCTTGTTATGTCTTTTGTAAACATAACAGAAATAAAATGACTTGCAAAGTAGAGTGCTACTTGGATTAATCAGTAGGTGCTTATCAATGAAAATGTCACCTATTTGAGATATATTTATTTCCTTAATGATCTTTACCACTTTATTTCAGTGGTTATGATATTCCTCTCAACCCTTTAAACCTCATCCCTTTCTACGCTGGTTCACGGCATCATGATTTCCACCACATGAACTTCATTGGAAACTATGCTTCAACTTTTACATGGTGGGATAGAATTTTTGGAACAGACTCTCAGTTTAATGCCTACACTGAAAAGATGAAGAAATTGGAGAAAAAGACTGAGTAACCCTCTCTGTAAACCTTCTTGAAGATACACGTTTTTCGGGATTGAAACTAGTAGTAACATTGCTTCTGGGAGCAGAAATAAGCGCGTGTGTTGGCTACATAGTGATAAAAAGAACGTTAACAACCTTTATCTTCCTAGTGGGTACTTTTTCTACTTTACACACAAGTCCCATTTATGTACAAATAAAATGTACATTTAAATATGGTTTTTATAAGGAAATCTTAAAATGCCATTTTGTTAACCTTAAAAAAAGGTTTTAAGTACTGGAAGAAGTATTAATCTATCAGCTGGCCCCATGGTTAAGCGCTCGGCTACTACCTGAAAGGTCGGCAGTTCAAACCTACCAGCTGAGAAAGACGTGGCAATCTGCTTCCGTAGAGATTACAGCCTTGGAAACCTCATGGGGCAGTTCTACTCTGTCCTATAGGGTAATTATGAGTCATTATCAATTCGATGGCAGTGGGTCTGGTTTAATGCCATAGGTCAGAAGTTGAAACTGGTCTTTAATTCTTTTAAAAATGTAGTGCCCGTTTCAGAAGGCTCTTCATTGTGGTGTTGGCCTCATACTGAACTTTACACACTTTGTTGAATTTGCCTAAGGATCAAAATATCATGGGTTGAACCACAGAGACTAATACAGTGAGCAACTGAAGCTGTACTGAAGACTTTGCTGTAGCCTGGAGCTGACCATTTGAGGTAATTCTCCCTTTCTTTGGGGAGTTCTTTTTGATTCAGCGCACTACTGGCGTCTGTAAATTAGAGCTTTTTTGAACTGGTGTAAGTGGAATATTTTAGACTAAAGGTTCTCACAGTTACTTGAATTTTCTAAAACTCGAGGAGCTTTATTTCTGCTATTACACTTTCATTTTTGTATTTGAAGTTTTCATTGTACTTAAATCTGTATCTTGTAATTTTATGAACTGACTTGCTGTATTTGCACTTTGAGCTATGAAATAAATGTGATTTTTGTCTCATCTCGTTTCCATTTTTGAGCAGCATACCTTTCATTTTATTTTTTATATGAAAAATTACAGAAATCATGAAATTATTGTTTTATAGTAAAAGGAATATTCCTGCTTTAAAACTATTTCATTTGCTAAATTGGTTCCTGGAAGTTTCAAATGTAATTAGTAGGCTGCCTATTGTGAGAAAGTCCATTGACGTGATAAAGGAGAAGATACGAGCAGCTCTTTTCACTCCACAGGAAATTTGTTTTCTGCACAGATGAAAATACTGAGCTAAACATTTCTAGGGCTGATTAATCTCAAGTATCTAAATTCTAACTCAAATCAGGAGTTGATAATTAGTATTCCAACTCATGGTGACCTCATGTAGGTCAAGAGTAGAACTTTGCTTCAGAGGGTTTTTAGTGGCTGATTTTTTGGAAGTGTATTGCCAAGCCTGTCTTTCAAGGCACCTCAGTGTGGGCTCCAATCTTTTATCTTCTACCTTTCACTCCCTAATCATGGAATGCAGAGACATCTGAAGTGGCACAAACTGTTAACAAGCTCGGCTGTTAAGTGAAAGGTTGAAGGTTCGACTCCACACAGAGGATTCTCAGAAGAAAGGCCTGGCAGTCTACTTTCCCCCCAAAAAATCAGCTTGTTAAAACCCTATAGAGCGCAGTTCTATTTTGACGCACATGGGGTCACCCTGAGTCAGAGTCTACTCCATAGCAATTGGTACTGGTATTCAGCACTTAGGTAGAGAGTGACAGCTGCTGGACACTCAGCTAAACATGTGCTAACAATTTGGTACATTCGCATGCACTCTTCGTGCTAGTTAACACAGGGCAGGCAATTACTCTGTCACGGGCTCTCAGTGCATGCTGTCGTGTAATCTCGCTGACGTATATGACATGCCATTTCTCCGTTTCATAGTTGAAGGCTGAGAGGGATTAAGGTGCTCAAGATCACAGGGCTGGTCTTCAGAAGCTATCTCTAAAAATCACGGAATGCTTTCCAAAAATTTCCCCTCATTTTATTTACAACCTTTAGAAGTAAGTTATTTGAAAAGGAAGATGGTTCTGAACCAGTCTGGTTATTACCCAGACTGTAGTAATACTCATTCACAATCAGCTTAATACATAATAGATGTTAATAGAGTTTACTGGCAACACTTTTCCATTTAAAGTTATCTGGATTAAGCTTCTATCTTACGTCCTAGCACTTCACAATGAGTCCAAAAAAAAAAGGAACAAAGTTGAAGACTAGCATACAAAACCAAGATACATGATTGTGATTCTACTCTAGGAAATAAGTTCTTTCTTGGATTATCTATTTTGGATCATACTGAAGTAGTAGTTTGAAAGCTTAATATTGTCATCAAAAAATATGCTTATAGTTATCATGACAGTTAAATAGCATGTTTTCTACATATTCTGCTAAAGACATTTAGGCCTTTGGACATGATTTAAGAGAAAAAAAAATTTTTTTTTTAGGTCTGTGTTATTTAGTAAGAGATGCTCACCCCAACTGCCAATTCTCATGCTCTTAAATAAAACCCAAACCTATTAAATTCCATGTTCAAGTTCCACATCTCCATAGCTGAAGACAGTGTCTAAGCTCTTCATGAAGAGTCAGTAGTTGAGGATATTCATTTCTGAAGGTTTAGATCTTAATCTATTCTTCAAAAAGATTTGAATATTTTTAGCCAGTATTCAGAATGGTGATATGTTGTTGTTAGGTGCCATTGAGACAGTTCCGACTTATAGCGACCCCATGCACAACAGAACGAAACACTGCCCGGTCCTGAGCTATCCTTACAATCATTATGCTTGAGGTCATGGCTGCAGCCACTGTGTCAATCCACCTCGTTGAGGGTCTTCCTCTTTTCCACTGACCCTGTACTCTGCCAAGCATGATGTCCTTCTCCAGGGACTCATCCCTCCTGGCAACATGTCCAAAGTATGTAAGATACAGTCTCACCATCCTTGCTTCTAAGCAGCATTCTGGTTGTACTTCTTCTAAAACAGATTTGTTCGTTCTTTTGGCAGTCCATGGTATATTCAATATTCTTCGCCAACACCACAATTCGAAGGCGTCGATTCTTCTTTGGTCTTCCTTATTCATTGTCTAGCTTTCACATGCATATGATGTGATTGAAAATACCATGGCCTGGGTCAGGCGCACCTTAGTCTTCAGGCGACATCTTTGGTCTTCAACACTTTGAAGAGGTCCTTTGCAGCAGATTTACCCAATGCAATGTGTCTTTTGATTTCTTGACTGCTGCTTCCATGGCTGTTGATTGTGGATCCAAGAAAAATGAAATCCTTGACAACTTCGATCTTTTCTCCATTTAGCATGTTACTCAGTGGTCCAGTTGTGAGGATTTTTGTTTTCTTTATGTTGAGGTGCAATTCATACAGAAGGCTGCAGTCTTTGACCTTCATTAGTAAGTGCTTCAAGTCATCTTCACTTTCAGCAAGCAAGGTTGTGTCATCTGCATAATGCAGGTTGTTAATGAGTCTTCCTCCAATCCTGATGCCCTGTTCTTCTTCACATAGTCCAGCTTCTCGGATTAATTGCTCAGCATACAGATTGAATAGGTATGGTGAAAGAATACAACCCTGACGCACACCTTTCCTGACTTGAAACCAATCAGTATCCCCTTGTTCTGTCCAAACAACTGCCTCTTGATCTATGTAAAGGTTCCTCATGAGCACAATTAAGTGTTCTGGAATTCCCTTTCTTCACAGTGTTATCCATGGTTTGTTATGATCCACACAGTCAAATGCCTTTGCATAGTCAATAAAACACAGGTAAACATCCTTCTGGTATTCTCTGCTTTCAGCCAGGATCCATCTGACATCAGCAATGATATCCCTGGTTCCATGTTCTCTTCTGAAACCGGCCTGAATTTCTGGCAGTTTCCTGTCAATATACTGCTGCAGCCGTCTTTGAATGATCTTCAGCAAAATTTTGCTTGTGTGTGATATTAATGTTATTATTCTATAATTTCCATGTTCGGTTGGATCGCCTTTCTTGGGGATAGGCATAAATATGGAGCTTTTCCAGACAGGTGGCCAGGAAGCTGTCTTCCATATTTCTTGGCATAGACAAGTGAGCACCTCCACCACTGCATCTGTTTGTTGAAATATCTCACTTGATATTCCATCATTTCCTGGAGCCTTGTTTTTTGTTAATGCCTTTGGAGTAGCTTGGACTTCTTCCTTCAGTACCATCGGTTCCTGATCATATGCCACCTCTTGAAATGGTTGAACATCGACTAATTCTTTTTGGTACAATGACTCTGTGTATTCTTTCCAACTTCTTTTGATGCTTCCTGGGTCGTTTAAATATTTTCCCTATAGAATCCTTCACTATTGCAACTCGAGGCTTGAATTTTTCCTTCAGTTTTTTCAGCTTGAGAAACACCGAACGGGTTCTTCCCTTTTGGTTTTCCATCACCAGCCCTTTACACATGTCATTATAATATTTTGTCTTCTCGAGATGCCCTTCGAAATCTTCTGCTCAGTTCTTTCACTTCATCAATTCTTCCTTTTGCTTTAGCTGCTCAACGTCTGAGAGCAAGTTTCAGAGTCTCCTCTGACATCCATCTTGGTCTTTTCTTTCTTTCCTGTCTTTTCAATGACCTCTTGCTTTCTTCATGGATGATGTTCTTGATGCCATTCCACAACTCGTCTGGTCTTCGGTCACTAGCGTTCAATGCATCAAATCTATTCTTCAGATGGTCTCTAAATTCAGGCAGGATGTACTCAAGGTCACATTTTGGCTTTCGTGGACTTGCCCTGATTTTCTTCAGTTTCAGCTTGAACCTGCATATGAGCAATTAATTGATGGTCTGTTCCACAGTTGAACCCTGGCCTTGTTCTGACTGCTGATATTGAGCTTTTCCATCATCTGTTTCCACAGATGTAGTCAATTTGATTTCTATGTGTTCCACCTGGCGAGATCTATGTGTATAAACAAAAAAAAAAAAAAAAATGTGTATAGTCGCCGTTTATGTTGGTGAAAGAAGGTATTTGCAATGAAGAAGTCGTTGGTCTTGCAAAATTCTATCATTCGATCTCCGGCATTGTTTCCATCACCAAGGCCGTATTTTCCAACTACTGATCCTTCTTCTTTGTTTCCAACTTTCGCATTCCAATGGCCAGTAATTGTCAATGCATCTTGATTGCATGTTAGATCAATTTCAGACTGTGGCAGCTGATAAAAATCCTCTATTTCTTCATCTTTGGCCCTAGTGGTTGGTGTGTAAATTTGAATAATAGTCGTATTAACTGGCCTTCCTTGTAGGTGTATGCATATTATCCTATCACTGACAGCATTGTACTTCAGGATAGATCTTGAAATGTTCTTTTTGACGATGAATGCAACACCATTCCTCTTCGAGATGTCATTCCCAGCATAGTAGATTATATGATTGTCCAATTCAAAATGGCCAATACCAGTCCATTTCAGCTCATTACCCAGAACTAAAACCCAGTGCCGTCGAGTCGATTTCAGCTCACTAGTGCCTAGGATATCGATGTTTATGTGTTCCATTTCATATTTGATGATTTCCAATTTTCCTAGATTCATACTTTGTACATTCCAGGTTCTGATTATTAATGGATATTTGTAGCTGTTTCTTCTCATTTTGAGTTGTGCCACATCAGCGAATGAAGGTCCTGAGCTTTACTATATCCACGTCATTAAGGTCGGCTCTACTTTAAGGAGGCAGCTCTTCCCCAGTCATCTTTTGAGTGCCTTCCAACCTGGGGGGCTCATCTTCCAGCACTATATCAGACAATGTTCCACTGCTATTCATAAGGTTTTCACTGGCTAATGCTTTTCAGTAGACTGCTGTGTCCTTCCTCCTGGTCTGTCTTAGTCTGGAAGCTCAGCTGAAACTTGTCCTCCATGGGTGACCCTGCTGGTATCTGAATACCAGTGGCACAGCTTCCAGCATCACGGCAACACACAAGCCCCCACAGTACGACAAACTGACAGACACGTGGTGGAATGGTGATGTGCCCTGGTCAAATGAACGCCCTCTATGACTGGTAACCATCAAATGCTGACATTCTTATATAAAATCACTAGAGGGTCTTTGTAAAAAGACTTTAGGACATGTGCTTAGAACACTATTGTGTTCTGAATGTCTATAGAAAGAGAAAGCGTGAGGCTAGAGTCCAATATAGGAAATATTACCTTCAAACTTAAGCAATTTGCTCAAGGGACAGGTGCAGGCTCACTGTGCAATCACAAAGGAAGGGAGCTGGGACAAAATATGAACTGAGGATTACCAACCATACAGCTGCTCATGGGAGATTGAAACCAGCACTGTAGGGATGGTAGCCTCTTGCTCCATAGCTCAGGCATTATGATTGTGAGGATGGCACAGGACCAGTCACTATGTACAACAGAACTGCACCTAACAACAACAACCTATAACCAAAAGGTCAGCAGTTCGAATCCACCAGCCACTCCTTGGAAACCCTCTGAGGCAGTTCTACTCTGTCCTCTGGGGTCACTATGAGTCCGAATGGACTAGACAGCACACAACAACTTGTTTTGCTACCTCTCTTTAGTCAAATAGAAGCTCTGGTGGTGCAACGGTTAAGCATTGGTGGTGGATGGTTTGACTCCACCAGCTGCTCTATGGAAGAAAAGACCTAGGGATCTGCTCCCATAAAGATTACAGCCTAGGAAACCCTTCAGGACAGTTCTACTCTGTCAAGTGGGGTCATTTAAGGTTACTGAGTCATAATCAACTCAATGGCACACAACTTTAGTCAACAATTTTTATTTTGCAGTATGTATCGTCATTCTTCTCTACTTTTGCTCATATTTATCTCAGCCTGAAACCGAGGCTTGGTCAGGGTTATTAACGTGGTCAAAGTCATGCAAGTGGTGAGTAACAGAGCTGACTCCAGAGTTTGGATTTTCCTATTATATGTGTATTTTCTCACTTGTATACTTGTTGTGCCTTTTATATAGTAAAAAACAAAACACTAACCAGTTGCCCTCAGTCAATTCCTACTCATGGTGACCCCGTGTTTCAGAGTAGAACTATCCTCCGTAGGGTTTTCATGGTGATGACCTTTCAAAAGCAGATCACCAGGCCTTTCTTCTGAGGCTTTTCTGGGTGGGTTCAAACTGCCAACGTCTTGATTAGTAGCCCAACACTTAATCATTTGTGCCACCCAGGGAAGGAGCTCAATAAATGTCTGTTGATTAAAAAACAGAGTGAACATTACTGTAGTAGCATCTTAATGGTAGGATTTGGCAATTAAGTTGCCATTTTAACAATCAGTTCAGACAGTTTTAAGTAATAATAGCTTATGGTGTGCGGGTAATAGGCAAGGAGAAAAAAGGGCCTTGAAATGCATACCAAAGCCAGAGTCAGGTGTGGGGATGCTTGGCTCACCTGAAGTCTGACTATACTAACAATTTGGCATCTTAAAGTTTGATTTCAGTAGTGCAAATTCTTGTGTACTATACAGCTTGATATATTCTTTCAGGGAACAAATTAAATATTACAGTGCATTTGTGGCAACTTAACTGAACTAAAGACCTTATTCAACTACTTAAAAATAAATACTTAGTTTAGTCTTTAGGCAGATTTGATCAGACTTTTCATATTCCATGAAGGTTCTCTGAGTTTTCCTTTACTATAAAATAATGTATCTGATAAAAATGAAATATCATGATCATTTATAGAAGAAGAACTAAGAGCAAGGACTTCGTCCCTGCCCAGGAGTAGATAATGTACTCTTAACATACGAGAATGGGATTCTAAACTACTTAAATCTTGTGTTTCTATATCAAAGGAAAATGATCTTCCAGTTGGAAAAGGAAGCAAAAATAGTCCTTGTTATGGATTGAATTGTGTTCCCCAAGGATGTGTGTCAGCTTGGCTAGGCCATGATTCCCAGTGTTGTGTGACTGTCCACCTTTTGTCTTCTGATGTGATTTTCCTATGTGTTATAAATTCTGCCACTGTGATGTTAATGAGGCAGGATTAGAGTCAGTTAGGTTAATCAGGAAGGACTCATTCTACAAGATTAGGTTTTGAGATATAAAAGAGAGAAGTAAGCAGAGAGACGGGGGACTTCCTACCATCAAGAATGCAGAACCTGGAGGGGAGCATATCCTTTAGACCCAAGTTCCCTGCACTGAGAAGCTCCTAGGCCAAGAGAAGATTGATGACAAGAACTTTCCCCTGAGCCAACAGAGAAAGCCTTCGCCTGGAGCTGGTACCCTGAATTCAAACTTCTAGCCTCCTAAACTGTGAGAGAATAAATTCTCTTGTTAAAGCCATCCACTTGTGACATTTCTGTTACAGCAGCAGTACATAACTAAGACAGAATTTGATACCAGAAGTGGGGTGCTGCTCTAACAGATAACTAAAATGTGGAAGATGTTTTGAAACTGAATGGATAGAAGCTGGAAGAGTTTTAAAGCACCTAATAGTAAAAGCCTAGATTGCCCTGAAGAGTCTGTTGGTGGAATTCTAAGACAATTCTGGTGAGGACTCTGAAGGAAATGGGGAGAGCTGTTACACTGGAGACACAGCAGCACTAGATGACTAAGACAGTACTGTTAAGAGGAAACTGAATCCTAATATGGGGAAGGAGGTACTCAACCAAGTTTCTAATTGCTTTAAAATGAGTTTTAAAGTCTCCAAATTCAAATGAATTGTATTCTCGAGGACAGAGAGAATTTGCAAATGTGATTGTAAATCCATTTTAGATGACCAGGGAGCAAGTCAGCCTTTTCATCACAGGCTCCCCAGATGTGGAGAGCCAGAGGCTCTTTGGAAGACAGGCCTGGTGATCTGCTTCCAAAAGGTCACAGCCTTGAAAACCCTATGGAGTAGTACGATTATGCACACATCGGTCACCATAAATCAGAATAGACTCAACGGCAACTAACAACAACCACATGTGGGATGGGGGTCAGTTTCTCCAAAGAAGAATGTTCTAATCTCTGTCTGGGGGAGACTACGCCTAGATGCAGTCATTCTGGGAATCAAGTGTGGAAGGGAAACTGAGGATCCCAGTTCAGTGGGTGTCTTTCACAGAGTCCATCTGTTCTCAGCCATATGCCCACTTCATAAGGCTTTGCCTATGGTCTTGTCCTATTAAACATGTTTATCATTGACTTGGATAAAGCCACTGATGGCAAGCTTATCAAATTTATCACTGACACAAAGGAAAGAAGGAAGCCAACATTTGTTTCTACACGACAAGCTCAAGATCCAACAAAATTTTTGCCTTGATTTATGGTCCAGCTGTGCAAATGGAAGATGGGAGTTATAGACCTGGATTAACAGCAATATACGCCTCAAAGATTTAGGATTTTAGTAGATGGCAAGTGTTAATTCCTAAAAAGTTAAGACAATTTTTATTTTTTTAAGCTGAATGGTTCCATTTTACTGTGTTTTGGTTTGGCAAACATGGAAAAGCATGTTATATTTATGGAAAAGCATGTTATATTTAGTGCATCATATTTTGACTAAAATTCAAAAGAGAGTGGTAAAGGGTCTTTGAAGGTATAGCAATAATGACACAAAATAGTTTAAGAAAATATAGTTGCATAGCCTAGAGCAGCTCTGTCAACTACGGTAGCCACTAGTCATATGTGACAACTGACATATTTGACAGTACAGATTATACACAACTATTTCCGTCACTGCAGAAAGTTCTACTGGGCAGCACTGGTTAGGCAAAGGAGAACTAAATAGAAGTATCAGTTTTCTTCAGATATATAAAATGCTCTTGGGTAAAAGAGAGTGAGGTATTCTTTGTTTCCCCAGCGGGCATAATTTTACTAGGAAATAAAGTTATAGGAGGTATTTTTTAAAGCCAATTTTTGGAAGAACATTATAACAACTAGAGCTAGTCGACAAGCTACCTGATGGTTTAGACAAAGGCTAAACCTAAAACGTGTTGCCCTGGAGTCGATTCCAACTCCTGGGAACCCATGTGTTACACCGTAGAACTGCTCCATAGGGTTTTCTTGGCCGTAATGTTCATCGAAGCAGATTACCGGATTTTTCTTCCAATTTAGGTTAGCCAAATTTTAGGTTACAGGTTGAGCACAATACATTTGAGCCACCCAGGGACCTAGACAACAGCTACACGATCCTTAATCGGCATGTAACAGAGGAGAGTTCAGAAATGAGGGAGAGTTTGAGCTGAGTTATTTCTAGTGATGTTTCCACCTCTTAATGGTCCGTGGTTCTCATGCAGATATTTTATTGTTACAACTATTTTAGATATGGTTTACAAGCTTTTGCCTCGACCAACTGTATTTGTACCACTAGTTCAAGTAGCTTTCACCCTAAGCTTCTTTCTGTTCCTGGGAAGAGCATGTTCTGTCTTGCTTTTTGGCATTTGCACTTTCGTTTCCTGATGTGTATAACAATCTTTCCTCTCCAGGCACTTCTGCCCCCATCAACTGGCTAACTCCCACGCATTCTCCTGTCTGGGCTCAGGTATCACTTCTGGAAATCACTTGCTGACCTTTTCCTCAAGTCTGATTTAGGTGCTTCTCCAATGTACTCCCATATTACTATTTCTTCTATCATGAGACTTATCACAGTGGATTAAAAGATGAATTTGCCGTCTGAACCCCCTACTACGAACTGTCGTACTGTGTATCTTATTCACAGTACCTTCCCCAGCCTCTAGACAGTACCTAAGTATTTCTAGGAATGCTACAAAATAAAAATATGACTACTTTAAACTAAGACAAGAATAGGCTGATAAAAATGTCTAAAAGAAAAATAATTTCGAAGTAAACATTTATTGAATGAATAAACATTCCATCATTGTTGACCATGATCAGAATGACGAAAATCGAAAAACTTGGCAGTGATGAGAGAGAGAGGCAAAGAAAGAAAAGAAATAGCAATAGCTTAAAATTCAGTTAACTTTCATTCTATGGGGCCATACGTTCCTGATGCCAAAAAGCAGGTGAAGACATTACAAGAAAAATTACAAAAAACCGTATGGAGCCCAGTTCTACTTTGACATATATGGGGTCTCCATGAGTCTGAATTGAAGATAAGTGAGATTTTATTTCCTGAATTGCTTTCCTAGTATACTTCAAATGGACCAACAACAAATTAAATTCAAGAAAATGGAAAATTTGAGAGCCAGTGCAGATCCTTCCTGGAAACCCTGGTAGTGTAGTGGTTAAGTGCTATGGCTGCTAACCCAAAGTCGGCAGTTCGAATCTGCCAGGCGCTCCTTGGAAACTCTAGGGGGCAGTTCTACTCTGTCCTACAGTGTCGCTATGAGTCGAAATCGACTCGACTGCACTGGGTTTGGTTTTTTTTTTGGTTTTGCAGACCCTTGCACTGAAAATTATTATTTTTTTGACGTACATACCATTGATATGTACAGCTTTTACAAATCTTTCTCTATAAAAAGTCCCGTGTAGATATATTCAATAAACAAAAATAAATGGATATAATGGCACACATTTAAACTTAAAATAGCTATATATTCAACGTTTTATCACTTAGAGGATTTAAGAACAAAAACTTTTAAATTTTGTTTTCAGTTTGATGTGAAACTTTGCATTAAAATGCTTGTCAGTCATTTTATCTACCAGTCTTTCATAATTTAGTCCAAATGAATCATGTTTTATTTTGTAGCATCTCGTATAACACCTCAAAAATAAAAGTGATTTTCCTGTTGCAAGGAGTGCAGAGTTGGGTTGAAAGTTTAAAATAATGCAGGAACTTGATCATCCCTTAGACAATTTAATTAGCCAAAATAAAGGGTCTTTTCTGTGCTATTTTTATTCTATTCCAGTTTATTTCTAGTCAATGGTATTTTCTAGCTAGCTCCTGGTTACTCCATCAAGCTCACATATTAGAAAGAATTCCTTAGAAAAGACTGTGAGAATTGACTAAGAATTGTTCTCTGAAGTGCTAATTCAGTGCAGTGGAGATAAGCAACAAGGAAGCAACAGTATTGGGAGACTTCACTATTAAGAAATATCCCATTTTTTTTTAACATGGCAGCATGCCTGTTCTACAGCTTTAATCATTTATAGCCTGAAAAGACGCAGAATGAGAACTTGGCAATGACTAACATCTAATCTTGGCCAAGAGATGATTGGGAAAAGAGATTTTCTTCCAGAAACAAGGAGTGAGTTAGAAGTAAGACACAAAGCATTTTCTTGGCCTTTACCAAGATAACGAATATTGTTTAAAAGCACAACTCTAATCTAAGTAGTTATATAAAGAATTCCACAAAACAGGAACCATTCCTGAAGCCAACTCTTCAGACATGGATTGGACTGGACTATGGGTTGGAGAGGGAAGCTGGTGAGGAGTGAGCTTCTTGGATCAGGTGGACACTTGAGACTATGTTGGCATCTCCTGCCTGGAGGGGAGATGAGAAGGTAGAGGGGGTTAGAAGCTGGTGAAATGGACACGGAAAGAGAAAGAGGAGGGAGATAGCGGGCTGTCTCATTAGGGGGAGAGTAATTGGGAGTACGTAACAAGGTGTATTTAAGTTTTTGTGTGAGAGACTGACTTGATTTGT
Source organism: Loxodonta africana (assembly GCF_030014295.1). NCBI lineage: Eukaryota > Metazoa > Chordata > Mammalia > Proboscidea > Elephantidae > Loxodonta > Loxodonta africana. The sequence continues at coordinate 22,912,833 of NC_087362.1, forward strand.
AAACTTTCACTTAAAGCACAATGAAAATTATATATATATAAAAAAAAGTCCACAAAGTCTGAAAACAGAGATAGTATTATTTTACTTACAGGCTGAATTTGTTCTTGATGATATTGTGTCTTTACCTGTGTTTCTAGTAGTACCCTGTAGATACTGGTGTTTGAAGTTTGCTTCCCCTTGCCTTTTAGAGCTCATATTTTAGGCTTAACCTATCATAACACCACATTTTCTTGCCTCCAGTGATTGGCTTGTGAGTAGACAACTCATCCAAGCCAGCCAGACTAATCCCACAACATTTCTTTGGGATTTTATGTATGGACATTGAGAGGGACACTTAAAGTGTCTACAGAAATTCCTGTAGGAAGTCTCTCCAAATTGAATAGAACGCAGAGACTAAAGCAAGAAAAGGACGAACAGATGGATATATGGATATTCGTGATGCTGAGGGAGTCTCTGGAAGAAGCTGGGGAGAGGCCAGTTCCAGTTATGAGAATTAACAATTTTTTTCTGTCTTTTATTAATCCCTTCTTCCCCCTTTTCTTCCCTCTCTCCTTCCCTCCCTTCTTTCCTTTCTTCCTTCCCCTCTCCCCTTTCTTCCTTCCTTTCTGCTTAAGCTATGCTGAACTCACTTTAGTTGCATAAAATCAAGTTCTCACAGGTTCCACTACTCAAGACTTCTGAGTCATGTTCCACTACTCAAGACTTCTAAGTCTTAGAGCTACATTCCAGGTTTCCCTTTGGTTACAACGGATATTTCCACATGAAGTGGCAGATGTAGGCAGCAGCGATGGGCTCCTCATCAAGCTCAGAACAATACTTCCCTCAGCTCTGCAAATGTCCAGAAGCACAGCCTTTTCCCGTAATTATGGAAGTCGTTGCAGCTTGCCGAATGTAGACGTTGAGCCAAGTATTTTGTACCGTTGAAGCTTGATTTAAATGGTGGGGTATCTGATATCAACTGATGAACATAGCTTGATCTCTTGAAGAATTTATATATTCATTCAGTCAATAAACAGTATCCAGTAATCCCACTTCTCAGAACATATCCTAGAGAAATAAGAGCCTTTACTCCAACAGATGTATGCACACCCATGTTCATTGCAACACTATTTACAATAGCAAAAAGATGGAAGCAAACAAGGTGCCCATCAACAGGTGAATGGATAAGTTATGGATATATTCACACAATGGAATGCTATGCATCAATAAAGAACAATGACGAATCCATGAAACATTTCATAACATAGAGGAATCTGGAATATGTTATGCTGAGTGAAATTAGACAGTTGTACAAGGACAAATATCGTACAAGACCCCTATTATAAGAACTCAAGAAATACTTTAAACAGAGAAGAAAATATTCTTTGATGGTTATAAGGGGAGGGGGAGGGATTTTCACTAATTAGATAGTAGATAGGAACTATATTAGCTGAAGGGAAAGACAACACACAATACAGGAGAGGTCAACACAACGGGACTAACCCAAAAGCAAAGAAGTTACCTGAATAAACTGAATGCTTCAAAGGGCAGCATAGCAGGGGCAGGGTTTGGAGACCATGGTTTCAGGGGACATCTAAGTCTATTGGCATAATAAAATCTATTAAGAAAACATTCTGCATCCCACTTTGGAGAGTGACGTCTGGGGTCTTGAATGCTAGCAAGCAGCCATCTAAGATGCATCAATTGGTCTCAACCCATCTGGAGCAAAGCAGCATGAAGAACACCAAAGACACAAGGTAATTACGAGCCCAAGAGACAGAAAGGTCCACATAAGCCAGAGACTACATCAGCCTGAGACCAGAAGAACTAAATGGTGCCCGGCCACAACCAATGACTGCCCTGACAGGGAACACAACAGAGAATTCCTGAGGGAGCAGAAGAGCAGTGGGATGCAGGCCCCAAATTCTCATAAAAAGACCGGACTTAATGGCCAGTCCCCAGAGGTCATGGTCTCCAGACCTTCTGTTAGCCCAAGACAGGAACCATTCCCAAAGCCAACTCTTCAGACAGGGATTGGACTGGACTATGGGATGGAAAGTGATACTGGTGAAGAACGAGCTTCCTGGGATCAAGTAGATGCATGAGACTATGTTGGCATCTCCTGTCTGGAGGGGAGATGAGAGGGCAGAGGGGGCCAGAAGCTGACAGAACAGACATGAGGAGAGAGAGTAGAGGGAAGGAATGTGCTGTCTCACTAGGGAGAGAGCAATTAGGAGTGTATAGCAAGGTGTATATAAATTTTTATATGAGAGACTGACTTGATTTGTAAACTTTCACTTAAAACACAATAAAAATTAATTAAAAAAAATTTACTTAGTTTCCATTATGTTGGTACTCTGCTAGGCATTGGGATACTCTAGTGGGCATAAGAGACATAATTCCTACCATGACACAATTTATAGTATAAAGGAGATTATGGTCAATTTATTATTTAAAAACTGAGAGAGGCACAAGGAACTTGAGGTTCAGATAACACCAGGATTTTTCTTGCCTGATAGAGGCTGTTAGGGAAGATCCGCATAGGAAATAATGTTTAATCTGAGACCTGAATGGCAACCAAATTTGCCAGAAATGGAGGGGAGTAGAAGAGGAAGAGTAATCCAAATAAAGGGAATGTGTGTGCCAATATCTGGTGGTAAGAGTGGCTGTGGAAAACACGAAGTACTGAAAGAAGGTCAGCATGATTCAAAGGAATGAGGGAGATGGTGAGAGGAGATTGGAGAAATGAACCAAATTAGCTCATGATGGAAACCCTGGTGGCGTAGTGGTTAAGTGCTACGGCTGCTAACCAAAGGGTTGGCAGTTTGAATCCATCAGGTGCTCCTTGGAAACCCTATGGGGCAGTTCTACTCTGTCTTATAGGGTCGCTGGTACTCCTTCGAGCTTGTTTCTGCAGGGTTTCAGACAAGGGAGCTTGCCATGCTGTGAGGCTGTGCACAAGAGGCTACTGAGGTAGAAGGGTGATCACGGGCTTTGCGGATCATTTCCTTTCATATAACCTTCACTTGGAAACCCTGGTGGTGTAGTGGTTAAGTGCTATGGCTGCTAACCAAAGGGTCGGCAGTTCAAATCCACCAGGTGCTCCTTGGAAACTCTACCGGGCAGTTCTACTCTGTGGCACTGGGTTAACCTTCACTTGCTTTCTATTTCCTCTGCTGCTTAAGCCCATCAATTCAAGGTACCATGTGAGCCTTTTCTCTGTGTGGTGTTGTTGCACCAGCCTGTTAGCTGTGCAGTCAAGCGTATCTATGGGTTAGTCATAAATATCTAGAAGAGGATGAATTCAATGAATAATGAAATAGCAGAGGTGCCCTGGTGGCAGTGGTTAAGAGCCACAGCTGCTAACCAAAAGGTCTGCTGTTCAAATCCAGCAGCCGCTCCTTGGAAACCCTATGGGGCAGCTCTACTCTATCCTATATGGTTGCTATGAATCAGAATCGACTTGATGTCAATATATTTGGTTTTTGGTTTGTTGGATTCTGACTCAATGGCCACTCAATGTGTCAAAGTGCTTCATAGGGTTTTCAATGGCTGATTTTTCAGAAATACAACATCATGCCCCTTTTTGCCAAGGTGTCTCTGGGTGGACTCAAACGTCCAACACACACACACACTCCTCACTTATTATCTCGTTACCTGTCTTAGTCGCTAGTGCTGCTATAACAGAAATACCACAAGTGGATAGCTTCAACAAAGAGAAATTTATTCTCTCACGGTCTCATAGGCTAGAAGTCCAAATTCAGGGTGTCATCTCCAGGGGAGGGCTTTCTCTGTTGGCTCTGGAGGAAGGTCCTTGTTATCAATCTTCCCCCAGACTTGGAGCTTCCTCACACAGGAAGCCCAGGTCCAAAGGACTTGCTCTGCCCCCTGGCACTGCTTTCTTGGTGGTATGAGGTCCCCACTCCCTACTTGTTTCCCTTTCCTTTAATCTCTCGTAAAATTAAGACAAAAGGTGGTGCAGGCTACACTCTAGGGAAACCCCCTTTACATCGGCTCAGGGATGTGACATCAGTAAGGGTATTACAATCCCACCCTAATCCTCTTTAACATAAAATTAAAATCACAAAATGGAGGACAAACACACTATACTAGGAATCATAAAAATCCTAGCCTAACCAAATTCACATGTATTTTGGGGGACACAATTCAATCCATGACATTACCTGATATTTTGCATTTACTAAAATATTAAAAAAAAAAATCCACTACCTATTTTGCACATTAACAATGTCCATCTGGCACTAATGAACGCTGAGGTGCGAGAAGAGAATAATACTGGCTGTGATAGTTAAGGTTATGTATCAACTTGGTTGGGGCAGGATTCTCAGTGGTTTGTAGTTATGTAATGATATAGTCAACCTCCATTTCCACATAATGCCAATTTTTGCATAACAATCTGGTCTTTGGAACCTAACTGTGTCAATAAGGGAGGAGAGGGTGTATCTCAGCCAGCTCTACTTCTCTACTTGTGTTTTCTTTTCCCACTGCCAGGTGAGCTCCTTGAGGGTAGTGACATTGTATGCCTCGTGTGCTGCTGTATCTGGAAAATAGCTCTTAAGAAGGATTTAATGAATATTTGTCTTATAATGACTTACATGTCTGTTAATAATAAGGAAACTGAGGCCCAATTTGACACAATGATTAAGTCATTATGAACAAACATATAAGACATTGATTCTTTCAACAAATATTTATTAAATCCCTTTTATGGGCTAGGTTCTGGTGACAGAGCAGCACACAAGGCAGACAAAGACATCTAACTATAAACTAGCTCAGACTTTATCTAACACAGAGAATGTAAATTTAAGTAATCTCCCTTGCTTCCTGAGAGATTATCTTTGGATTTCTCTAATTTTAAAAGCTCCAGACTACACTGAAGATTTGTGCAAATGAATGGGGACACCAGCCAGGCCGTAGACCACCAAGTAACCTAATGCCAGCTGATCTCAATAAGGGCGGAGGGGATGGCAATGGTTCCAACAATCATGTTAAGACTTGCCAGTGGTTGATTTTCTATTCTACTCTTGCCTTTTCTCTTTAAAAGTGTCATTGTAACTAACCTACATTGAGCCATTTGTTTTTCAGAAACAGAAACATATAGACTAAACGCCCAAATAAACCCTATGTTTTAATTGGTTTTATTTCTTCATAGGTCCTAACATTCTAGTTGGAAACCCTGGTGGCATAGTGGTTAAGTGCTACGGGTGCTGACCAAAGTGTCGGCAGTTTGAATCCACCAGGCGCTCCTTGGAAACTCTATGGGGGCAGTTCTACTCTGTCCTATAGGGTCGCTAGGAGTCGGAATTGACTTGACGGCACTGGGTTTGGTTTTTGGTTTTTAACATTCTAATTTAAATGCACATGAACTTCTCATCTTCAAAGAAATAATAAATCTATAATAAAAGAATACCATTCCTAGCAGCCTTTTTATTAAATACTTAAAAGAGGCACTGTACTAATCATTGGTTTTAATCTTCCACGCCCTTACCATCTTTTACAATTAATAAAACCAAGGCTAAAAAAAAAAAAAAAAAGAGGGGTCAAATAACTTGCACACGTTTATGTAAACAGGAAGTGATGAAGCCAGAATTGCGGAGAAAAACAGTATTATTTCCACAGTGTACTAAAGGGTTTTCAATTCATTCTTTCATTCAACGAACATTTACTTAGGACTTACTAGATGGAGCCCTAGTGGTACAGTGGTTAAACACTTGGCTGCTAACCAAAAGGCTGGTGGTTCTATCCAACCAACTTTTCCACGGGAAAAAGATGTGGCAGTCTGGTCCCCTAAAGATTTATGGCCTTGGAAACCCTATGGTGCAGAACTACTCTGTCCTAAAGGGTCACTACAAGTCCGAATGGACTCGACAACAAGTTTGGTTTGGTTTTGGATATGCCGAGGAAGGATCCCTGGTGCTGCAGCAGTTAATCGCTTGAATGCTAACCAAAAGACCAGCGGCTCGAACCTATCAGCCACTCTGTGGAGGAAAGATGTGGCAGTCTACTTCCATAAAGACTACAGCCTTAGAAACCCTATGGGGCAGTTCTACTCTCCTACAGGGTCACTATGAGTTGAAATTGACTCAATGGCAATGGGTTCATTTCTTTTTTAGTTAAATGCCAAGGTCCCCTGGGTGGCACAGTTAATTGCTTGAAGAGTGGCCGAAAGGTTGGTGGTTCAAACCTAACCAGGGGCACCTCAGAAGATAGGCCTGGCAATCTGCTTTCAAAAGGTCACAACACTGAAAATCCTATGAAGCATAGTTTTACTCTGACACACATGGAATAGCCAAAAGCTGGAACTGGCGGCAACTAATACTAACAACAATCACAACATTATATGCCAGGTACTGGGTAGTTAGTTATCGGGTAGGGTGTGGTCAGTGAGGAATGGAAAACTGATTAAGATGTGATGCAAACGGTTAATGCCATCACCTGCTAACCAAAAGGCTGGACGTACAAGTCCACCCAGACCTGACTCACAAGAAAGGCCTGGCAATCGAGAAAAATCAGCCACTGAAAACCCTATGAATAGAAATTGAAAAGAAGAGGCTCTGGATACTGATACTGTAGGGGATTTGGGTGAGTGGACACAGGGATTCCGTGAAAGGGAAATTCTACTAAAAGTCTAGAGTTCAATCTGAGGCCAACACCAAGATTAAGAGCTTTCTGAAATGGGCACTGCATATTTAAAAAATTTAAAGACCAATTTCCGCTTCAGATCTATGGCATTCCTGGAGGAAAAAAGATAGATTAATATGTCTTCCAGTACTTAAAACCTTTTTTGTAAGGTTAGCAAAATGGCATTTAAGATTTCCTCATGAAAATGACCCTTAAATATGTATTTATTTATTTGTACATAAACAGAATTTAGATGTAAAGTAGAAAATGTTCCCACTAGGAAGATAATTAAACATTGTTAATGTTCTTTTCAAGCCCCGTTAGTTCAGTGTTTAAGAGCTTTGCTGCTAACCAAAAGGTCGGCAGTTCGAACCCGCCAACTACTCCTTGAAACCCTATGGGGCAGTTCTACTCTGTCTTCAGGGACACTAAGAGTCAGAATCAACTCGACAGCAACAGATTGGGGTTTTTTAATCACATAGAACCCAAGACACATGCTTATTTTTGCTCCCCGAAGCAACTAGTTTCAACTTAGGAAAATGTGTATCTTCAAGTGAGTTTACAGGAGAGGTTTATTCCGTCTTTTTTTCCAATTTCTTCATCTTTTCAGTGTAGGCATTAAACTGAGAGTCTGTTCCAAAAATTCTATCCCACCATGTAAAAGTCGAAGCATAGTTTCCAGTGAAGTTCATGTGGTGGAAATCATGATGCCGTGAGCCAGCGTAGAAAGGGATGAGGTTTAAAGGGTTGAAAGGAATATCATAACCACTGAAATAAAACGGTAAAGATCATTAAGGAAATAAATACATCTCAAATAGGTAACAATTTCATTGATAAGTATGTGCTCATTAACTAATTCAAATAGCATTCTACTTTGCCTGAGTCATTTTATATCTATTATGTTTACAAAAGACAAAAATTTACAGAAAAGGGTACATATTTGTCATGGATTGAACTGTGTCCCCTCAAAATATGTGTCAATGTGGCTAGGCCATGATCCCCAGTATTGTGCGGTTGTCTTCCGTTTTGTGATCTGATAAAATTATTCTTCATTTTGTGATGTGTTGTAAATCCTAATCTCTACATGCTAATGAGGTAGAATCTTTATGGGATGTATCTTGAGTCATACCTTACAGATGGGTGTGACTTGATGACTCATACCTACAAGACATAAAAGGAGAGAGAAGAGAGCAGAGAGGAGAGGAGCCGACCTACCACCGAGAAAGAAGAGTCAGAAGAAAAGCGCATCCTTTGGACTCAAGGTCCCTGCACTGAGAACCTCCTACACCAACAGGAAGATGGATGCCAAGACACTTGGAGATCCCCAAGGAAGGCTGGGCAAACAGATGTTGAAAGGAGACAAGGGTCTTCCACCAGAGCTGACAGAGAGACAAAGCTTTCCCCTAGAGCTGGTGCCCTGAATGTGGACTTCTAAACTCCTAAACTGTGAAAGAATAAATTTCTGTTTGTCAAAGCCATCCACTCGGTATTTCCGTTATAGCAGCACTAGAGAGCTAATATTCTAGAAAACACAGTAAGAAAAAAAAAAAAAAGATCTATGGAAACTGTGTATTAACTACTTCAGGGGATGAAAGACAATAAATCTTTTGACATAGATTTTCAAAAACTGTTTTTCTTTTCCGTTTTAGAGGAGAGTTCTCACCACAGATTATAGCAGCTAAATAATGCCACAATACTACATATGCCTTTAATAAAGGTCATGTGAAATTAATATCAAGAATTAAAAAAGTTATATCAAGAATTACTGTGCAGCTACTTCTTTTATTTCCTTTATTTCTGACTGTATATCTAAAACCTGATACCCAGTTATGCTTGGCTACAATGAGAAGCATCAATCTTGCTACTTCAGTGGTTTAAAATAATTCTTAGAATATGCCTTTATGGGCAGAATAAGTCCCAAGTCAAATGCAATGAACATATAATAATTTTTTTGAAATAATAAAAAATTAGGACATTAAAAAAATTTTTTTTTTTTTAGGACATTAGGCATTAAAAAAGTCATTAAATATAAATAATGTGCTGCAAAAGGTCTTTCAATGGACAGAAAAGAAGCGTCTGAGATATGTACATATATAGGTCAGTGCCTCTGTCAATTAAAAAAAACAGCCACACAGAAAAAACGAGAAATGTTCTTCTTCAATGAAGCCTCACTGTTTCAATTTTTGTTTTTTTTTTTGAAAAAGAGATTGCTTTAGATTTATTAAAGAACGATAAAAGAATTGTTAATCTTGGATTACGGTATTTAACTAGATTTTTAAGAAATGACAAAAATATTTTTGCTTCAACATAATCTTTCAGGAAAGGTCTTTCTCAGCAAGGCACAAAACAAGAAAGCCACAAATGAAGTGACTCATATACTTGACTACATGAAAATTTAAGACTTTAGTGCCATGAAAAAGCCATCGAAAGCTAAAATTCAAATAACAGGGAGAAAATATTTATAACATATTTAAAAAAACAAAGCTTCTGCAACCAACAGGAAAAAGATGCATAACCTAACAGAAAAATGGGCAAAGAATATAGTAAGGTAACTTAAAGAAGAAAAAGGTAACACTGGTCAAAAAATAAACACACAAAAATAGACTTTAAAATTAAATCCACCAAAAAGGACAAGGAAAGACACTATACAATGGTTAAGAGGACAATATACCAGGAGGACATAACCATATTAAATATTTATGCAAACAATGACAGGGCTACAAGAAACTCTAACATCATTAAAAAGTGAGATAGACAGCTCCACAATTACAGTAGGAGACTTCGACACACCACTTTTGGTGAATGACAGGACATCCAGAAAGAAGCTCAATAAAGACACGGAAGATCCAAATGCCACAATCAACCAACTTGACCTCATAGACATATACAGAACACTCCACCCAACAGCTGCAAAGTATACTTTCTTTTCTAGTGCACCTGGAACAGTCTCTAGATAGGCCACATATAAAGCAAGACTTAGCAGGATCCAAACCATCAAAATATTACAAAGCATCTTTTCTGACCATCAGGCCATAAAAGTAGTTATCAATAACAGAAAAAGCAGGGAAAGAAATCGAACACTTGGAAACTGCACAATACCCTGCTCAAAAAACACTGGGTTATAGAAGACCTTAAAGATGAAATAAGGAAATTCACAGAATCCAATGAGAATGAAAACACTTCCTATCAGAACCTTTGGGACACAGCAAAAGCAGTGCTCAGAGGTCAATTTATACCAATAAATGCACACATCCAAAAAGAAGAATGGGCCAAAATCAAAGAATTATTCCTATAAATTGAATAAATAGAAAGAGAGCAACAAAAGCGTTTAAAAGAAACCTTCAGGCACCAGAAGAAAGCAAATAATAAAAATTAGAGCAGAATTAAATGAAATAGAAAACAGAAAAACAACTGAAAGAGTTAACAAGACCAAAAGCTGATTCTCTGACAAAATTTACAAAATTAATAAACCATTGGCCAAACTGACAAAAGAAAAACAGGAGAGGAAGCAAATAACCCAAATAAGAAATGAAATGGTTGATATTACAACAGACCCAACTGAAATTAAAAGAATCATATCATATTACTACGAAAAACTGTATTTTAACAAATTTGAAAACCTAGAAGAAATGGACGAATTCCTAGAAGCACAGTACCTACCTAAACTAACACAAACAGAGGTAGAACCACTAAATAGACCCATAACAAAAGAAGAGATTGAAAAGGTAATTTAAAAAACTAACAACAACAACAAAAAAAAAACCCTGGCTCAGATGACTTCACTGCAGAGTTCTACCAAACTTTCAGAGAAGAGTTAACACGACTACTACTAAGGGTATTTCAGAGCATACAAAAGGATGGAATACTACCAAACTCATTCTATGAAGCCACCGTATCCCTGATACCAAAACCAGGTAAAGACACCACAAGAAAAGAAAATTATAGACCTATATCCCTCATGAATGTAGATGCAAAAATCCTCAATAAAATTCTAGCCAATAGAATCCAACAACATATCAAAAAAATAACTCACCATGATCAAGTGGGATTCATACCAGGTATGCAGGGATGTTTCAACATTAGAAAAACAATTAATGTAAACCACCACATAAATAAAACAAAAGACAAGACTCATATGATTTTATCAGTTGATGCAGAAAAGGCATTTGACAAAGTTCAACACCCATTCATGATAAAAACTCTCAGCAAAATCGGAATAGAAGGAAAATTCCTCAACATAATAAAGGGCGTTTATACAAAGCCAACAGCCAACATCATCCTAAATGGAGAGAGTCTGAAAGCATTCCCCTTGAAATCGGGAACCAGACAAGGATGCGCTTTATCACCACGCTTATTCAACATTGTGCTGGAGGTCCTATCCAGAGCAATTAGGCTAGGTAAAGAAAAAAAGGGCATCCAGATTGGTAAGGAAGAAGTAAAAGTATCTCTGTTTACAGATGACATGATCTTATACAGAGAAAACCCTAAGGAATCCTCAAGAAAATGACTAAAACTAATAGAAGAGTTCAGCAGAGTATCAGGATACAAAATAAACTTAAAAAAATCAGCTGGATTCCTCTACACCAAGAAAAAGGACATCGAGGAGGAAACCACCAAATCGATACCATTTACAGCAGTCCCCAAGAAGACAAAATACTTAGGAATAAATCTTACCAGAGATGTAGAAGACCTATACAAAGAAAACTACAAGACACTACTGCAAGAAACCAAAAGAGACCTACATAGATTGGAACAACATACGTTGCACATGGATAGGAAGGCTTAACATTGTAAAAATGTCTATTCTACCAAAAGCCATCTATAGATACAACGCAATTCTGATGCAAATTCCAATGACATTTCTTAATGAGATGGAGAAAAAGATCACCAACTTCATATGGAAGGGAAAGAGGCCCCAGATAAGTAAAGCATTAGTGAAAAAGAAGAACAAACTGGGAGGCATCACGCTACCTAATTTTAGAACCTATTATACCACCACAGTACTCAAAACAGCCTGGTACTGGTACAACAACAGATACATAGCCCAATGGAACAGAGTTGAGAATCCAGGCAGAAATCTATCCACATGTGATCAGCTGATATTTGACAAAGGCCCAAAATCAGTTAAATGGGGAAAATACAGTCTTTTTAACAAATGGTGCTGACATAACTGGATCTCCATCTGCAAAAAAATGAAAAAAGACCCATACCTCATACCATGCACAAAAACTAACTCAAAATGGATCAAAGATCTAAATATCAAATCTAAAGCGATAAAGATCATGGAAGACAAAATAGGGGCAACGTTAGGAGCCCTAATACATGGCGTAAACAGTATACAAAACATTACTAACAATGCAGAAGAGAAAGTAGATAACTGCGAGCTCCTAAAAATCAAATGCCTATACTCTTATATTATTATTATACTCATCGAAAGACTTCACCAAAAGAGTAAAAAGATTATCTACAGTCTGGGAAAAGTTTTTTGCTATGACATTTCTGATCAGTGCCTAATCTCTAAAATCTACATGATAACTGCAAAAACTCAACTACAAAAAGACAAATAACCCAATTAAAAAAAGGGCAAAAGATATGAACAGACATTTCGCTAAAGAAGACATTCAGGTAGCTAACAGATACATGAGGAAATGCTTACAATCATTAGCCATTAGAGAAACGCAAATCAAAACTACAATGAGATTCCATCTCACTACAACAAAGGCTGCCGTTAATCCAAAAAAACAGAAAATAATAAATGTTGGAGAGGTTGTGGAGAGACTGGAACACTTATACTTTGCTGGTGGGAATGTCAAATGGTACAACAACTTTGGAAATCGATTTGGCGCTGCCTTAAAAAGCTAGAAATAGAACTACCACATGATCCAGCAATCCCACTCCTTGGAATATGTCCTAGAGAAATAAGAACCTTTGCATGAACAGATATATGCACACGCATGTTCATTGTAGCACCGTTTACAATAGCAAAAAGATGGAAACAACCAAAGTGCCTATCAATGGATGAACAGATAAATAAATTATGGTATATTCACACAATGGAATACTACGCATCGACAAAGAACAGTGACGAATCTGTGAAACATTTCATAACATGGAGGAATTTGGAAGGCATTATGCTGAGTGAAATTAGTCAGTTGCAAAAGGACAAATATTGTATAAGACCACTACTATAAGGACTCGAGAAATAGTTTAAACAGAGAAGATATTCTTTGATGGTTGAAGGGAAAGACAATACACAGTACAGGAGAGGTCAGCACAACTGGACTAAACCAAAAGCAGAGAAGTTTCCTGAATAAACTGAATGCTTCGAAGGCCAGCACAGCAGGGACAGGGGTTTGGGGACCATGGTTTCAGAGGACATCTAAGTCAATTGGCATAATAAAATCTATAAAGAAAACATTCTGCATCCCACTTTGGAGAGTGGCGTCTGGGGTCTTAAACATTAGCAACTGGCCATCTAAGATGCATCAATTGGTCTCAATCCACTGGGAACAAAGGAGCATGAGGAATACCAAGGACACAAGGTAATTATGGGCCCAAGAGACAGAAAGGGCCATATAAGCCAGGGACTACACCAGCCTGAGACCAGAAGAACTAGATGGTACCCAGCCACAACCAATGACTGCCTTGACAGGGAACACAACAGAGAACTCCTGAGGGAGCAGGAGAGCAGTGGGATGCAGACCCCAAATTCTCGTAAAAAGACCAGACGTAATGGTCTGACTGAGACTAGAAGGACCCCAGTGGTCATGGCCTCCAGACCTTCTGTTAGCCCAAGACAAGAACCATTCCCAAAGCCAACTCTTCAGACAGGGATTGGACTGGAGAATGGGATAGAAAAAGATGCTGGTGAAGAATGAGCTTCTTGGATCAAGTAGCCCCTGGAGACTATGTTGGCATCTCCTATCTGGAGGGGAGATAAGAGGGCAGAGGGGGTCAGAAGCTGGTGGAATGGACACGAAAAGAGAGAGTGGAGGGAAGGAGTGTGCTGTCTCATTAAAAAATTAGAGGGAGAGCAATTAGGAGTATACAGCAAGGTGTATATAAATTTTTGGGTGAGAGACTGACTTGAATTGTAAACTTTCAATTAAAGCACAAGAAAAATTAAAAATAAATATACAAATAGATGCTTAGGCTCAGGAGACACAGAAGAAATGCAGATGGAAAAACTGAAAGCACTTTCTACCAAATATTGAAAACATTTAAAAGAGTTTAATATGTAGATTTGGAAGGATGTTGGGAAAAGGGAAAACATTCTCATACATTCATGGTAGGAGTGTAAGTAGGGACCTCTATGGAGGGCAGTTTGGCAGTACCTATCAAAATCTTATTTGCTGGAATAGTAATGAATATATTTTCACTACATAAAGGATAACAGTATAGAGATGTATTATAAAAACATCTCTATTACTTGAACTTTTATCCAATGATAAGTCTTTTTTCTTTTAAATAATAACAGTTAACAAAATTTAATTTCTCCTGTTAGTCTACAGATAATCTTATGGGCATGAAAAATCAAGCTATTTCATGGTTTTAATTATCTGACTAGAAACCGTAACTTACCTATGGACATCAATAGCTCCTATCAAACGAAAGGTCAGCCATACCCATAGAAAAACTGCATGATCACATAAAAGCACGAATGCAAGAACAAATCCAGTTTCAAGAATTAAGAGATCCAAGGGATGTGCGTATTCAGCCTCCATTCCAAACGGAGCCTAAAACAAATGGATAAGGATGCTTTAATATATTCTGTTACTTATGCATATAGTTTTTAAAATATATATCAGTAATATATATTTAAAAAAAAAGTTGCAGTCGAGTCGATTCTGACTCACAGCGACCCTATAAGACAGAGCAGAACCGCCCCATAGAGTTTCCAAGGAGTGCCTGGTGGATTTGAACTGCCGACCTTTTAGTTAGCAGCCGTAGCAATTAACCACTGCGTCACCAGCATTTCCAATAATGTATATAGTCATATATAATAGTAATAATTCTTCATAAAAATATCCTTTTGTACACACCAAAAATCTAAAGATCTAGGGATGCCCTTAATAAAATCTTAATGTCTATCTTTCATGGTTTAAATGAAGGCATTTAACAACTGACTTGAACTCTAAGTTTGATCTTTGCCTTTCAATTTGCTCTAACAAGAAAGGCATGTTTGATTTAGTACTAGTACACCATGTAATCAGGATCAGTGCATAAAATTCTGACATAGCCAACTTGTCAGTGCCAAATCAATAAAATAATAAATAAAAATAAAATTTAGAAAAAATTTAAAAGTCATGACTTTTGTGGCAGTCAGTGGAAATGTGTTAAACGAGCTGATAATGTTTTAGAACTTAAAACATTAAGGGGTGGTTGTTTTGGGTCCCATCTGAATGACACTGGCATCCCTACAGCTGCTATCAAATTCTCAGATATCCAAATGTGTATGTCAGCATATTGCTCTGGCCATAAAAATGAGAAAAAAAGTATTTCATGTAATTTTTTTTTGTGCTTCGATTCTCAATTTACCATGAAATTTAGGCACTAAAGAAAATCTGTAGAGCTGGCTGTGTGTGTGTGCCTGTATTATGTGCTCAGCAATCATGTTAAAGGAGAAGGAAATGAAAACACCAACAATTTTTAAAAATGCTCACACAATAAAAATAATGACATTTCGTGTCTAATAAAAAATGTATTAAGTATAATTCTAACGTACCTCAAACTCATGATGAATTTTATGAATATATTTATATATTCTTTTGTGATGTAAGAGTCTGTGCAGGAAATAGTGCCAGGTATCCTCAATCACGGCACAGCCAAAGCATCTTAGCAAAAGCATGTACCTTTAAGGTGAAAATACTGTAAGGAGCACAAAATAATTTTTATGTGAACAATTCAAACTCTTACTTGAGATCACGGCTTGAGACGTTACAGAAAAGCAAACACCCACTTAACTTGACCTAATTGGATATACTGATCAACTAATTCTCAAAACCATTAGATAAAACATGTCTATATGATACAAATTAAAGTACAGAGATTTAACATAACACCAATTCTAATTCATAGGTATCAAATCAGAGTTAAACAAAATCGAAAACTTACGGGAAAAAAATAATATTGGTAAAGGGCTTGAACTAAGGTTAATAATAGTAACATCATCAAGTTTTTCAACCAAAGAGAAAGACACAACTTATGAGCTATGGGCAAAAAAATATTTTATATACAAATTTGCAGAAATTCTATTATATGTTGAACATATATTACTAAAAAAATACACATTTATAAGTCGGTATATCTACGTTGCTAGGTGCCATCAAGTCAGTTACACTCATTGCGACCGTGTGTACAAAAGAACAAAACACTGCCTGGTCCTGCGCCAATCTCATAATCATTGTTATGCTTGAGCCCATTACTGCAGCCACTACACCTTTAATTGAAGAAGGTTCTTGCCTTTCGCTGGTTAAGAACAAACAGGTGAGGCATGGAGAATTTTCCATAGGAACAAAGCTTTACTGAAGAGGCTTGCAAGCGGAGACAAGGAGAGCCTAGGCAACGCTTACCCCTGTCTCTCAGAGCAAAGAATTTCCATGGGTTTTTAAAGGTTTTTTTTTGGAGGGGGTAAGATTTATGTTTATTCATAGGTATAGACGAGGCTTTCTGGTAAATGGCCCATCTGGGCCGGGATTTGTTAACTACGGTGCACACCCAGCAGCTTTGTAAGATGGCTTTAAGATGGCTCCTGTCCCGGCTGCTTCTGGGATTTGGTGCAGACCTTATTATGGGGTGTTGCGTCTGCACAGTCTTTCCTGTGGTGCCTGGTTAATTCTTGTCTTGGGTATTTGCATCAGGCATAAGTCATCCGTCGGTCACCTTGCAGAGGTCTGCGCATGCTCCAGGGACCAGATCTGGTCAGTCCTTCTGAAAAAACATCTTACAAGGGAGTACATTGTTTGTTCTTTTCTTATTGCACATTCCAGGATGGGGGTTTTGCTTAGCCAAACACATAGTATTGTAAGTAAGTTGCAAGTTGCAGGTGTTGCAGGGCTCCTTGCCTAGGGGCTCGGTCCCTGTTTCTTTCCTATCTTAAATGCATCTCATGGGGAGTCCTCCTCTTTTTTCAATGATCTTCTTCTTTACCAAGCATCATGTCCTTCTCCAGAGACTGGTCCCTCCAGATAACATGTCCAAAGTATGTCAGACAAAGTCTCGCCATCCTTGCTTCTAAGGAGCATTGTAGCTGTGTTTCTTCCAGGACAGATTTGTTCGTTCTACCGGCAGTCCGTCGTATATCGTATATTCAATATTTTTTGCCAACGCCATAATTCAGAGCTGTCAATTCTTCAGACTTCCTCATTCATTGCCCAGCTTTCACATGCATATGAGCCAATTGAAAACACCATGGCTTAGGTCAGGCACACCTAAATCCTTAAAGTGACATCTTTGCTTTTCAATACTTTAAAGACGTCTTTTGCAGCAGATTTAACCAACACAACACGTTGTTTAATTTCTTGACTGCTGCTTCCATGGGTGTTGATTATGGATCCAAGTAAAGTGAAATCTTTGACAACTTCAATATTTTCTCCATTTATCATGACGTTGCTTCTTGGTGCAGTTGTGAGAATTTTTGTTGTCTTTATGTTGAGGTGTAACCATCCTGAAGGCTGTAGTCTTTGGTCTTCATCAGTAAGTGCTTCAAGTCCTCTTCACTTTTAGCAAGCAAGGTTGTATCGTCTGTATAATGCAGGTTATTAATGAGTCCTCCTCCAATCCTGATGCCCAGTTCTTCATATAGCATAGCTTCTCAGATTATTTGTTCAGCAAACAGATTGATTAAATATGGTGACAGGATACAACCCTGATGCACACCTTTCCTGACTTTAAACCATGCAGTATCCTCTTTTTCTGTTCAAATGATATGCCTATTGGTCTATGGACAGGTTCCTTATGAGCACAATTAAGTGTTCTGGAATTCCCACTCTTCAAAATGTTATCCATAATTTGTTATGAACCACACAACCTAATGCCTTCACAAAGTCAATAAAACACAGGTAAACATCTTTCTGGCATTCTCTGCTTTCAGCCAGGATCCATCTGACATCAGCAATGATAACCCTCATTCCACATCCTCCTGAATCCACCCTGAATTTCTGACAGTTCCCTGTCAATGTACTACCTCAACTCCTTTTGAATGATGTTCAGCAAAATTTTAATTGCATGTGATATTTATGATACTGTTCGATAATTTCCACTTTCTATTGGATCATAAGTCTTTGGAATAGGCATAAATATGCATCTCTCTAGTCAGCTGGCCAGGCAGCTGTCTTCCAAATTTCTTGGTACAGACAAATGAGCATTTCCAGCCCTGCATCTGTTTGCTGAAACATCTCAATTGGTATTCTGTCAATTCGTGGAGCCTTGTTTCTTTCCAGTGTCCTCAGAGCAGCTTGGACTTCTTCTTTCAGTAGTATTGGTTCTTGATTATATGTTACCTCCTGAAATGATTGAACATTGACCAATTTTTTTGGTATCATGACTGGATTTCTTCCATCTTCTTTTGATGCTTTCTGCATTGTTCAATATTTTGCCACTAGAATCCTTCAATATTGCAACTTGAAGGCTGAATTTTTTCTTCAGTTCTTTCAGATGCCATATACCCAAGGTCATACTTTGGCTCTCATGGACTTGCTCTAATTTTCTTCAGCTTCAATTTGAACCTGCATATGAGCAATCGATGGTGTGTTATGCAGTTGGCCCCTGCCTTGTTCTGACTGATGATACTGAGCTTTTCCATCATCTCCCTCCACATAGCCGATCTGATTCCTGAGTAGTCCATCTGGCGAGGTCCACATGTATAGTCACCATTTATGATGTTGAAAAAGGTATTTACAATGAAGAAGTCATTGGTCTTGCAAAATTCTATCATGTGATCTCTGGTATTGTTTCTATCACCAGGCCCATATTTTCCAACTACCGGTCCTTCTTTGTTTGCAACTTTCCCATTCCAATCACCATTAATTATCAGTGCATCTTGATTGCATGTTTGATCAATTTCAGACTGCAGAAGTTAGTAAAAATCTTCACCTTCTTCATCTTTGGCCTTAGTGGTTGGTGTATAAATTTGAATAACAGTTGTATTATTAACTGGTTGTCCTTACTGGCAATAATATGGATATTTTACCTCAGGGTATGTTTTGCAATATTCTTTTTGACTATGAATGCAACCCCATTCCTCTTCAATCTGTCAGGTTATGTTAAAGTTATATGTCAACTTGGCTGGGCCATGATTCTCAGTGGTTTGGGAGTTATGATATAGTTTGGCAGTCATATGATGATGTGATCACTTCCATGATGAGATCTGCTGTGAGGAGCCAATCATTTGAAAGGGAGTTTCCTTGGGGCTGTGACCTGCATCTAGTATAAGTGGACTTTCTGGCAAGGCTCAGGGGCTTTTTTGCTCACTCTGGATGCTGCAGCTGGCTCCTGTTCCTCTGACCTCTGGTTTTTGGGACCTGAGCTAGCAGCTTATCTGCTGTTTTGCCTGCTTATCTTGGGATTCATCAGTCTTTGCAGCCTGTGATCCAGAGCCCTGCTATCTGACTTGGCGATCTTGGGTTTCCAGCCCCTGGGGCTACGTGGGCTACATGAATCAGGAGAAGCCCACAGCCTGACCCATGTTTCAGCCTCTACAACCCCTTGAGCCATTTCCTTGATATAAATCTCTCTATAGATATATTTATACACTTGAATGGTTTTGCTTCTATAGAGAACCCGGCCTAAGACAGTAGACCATATGACTGTCTGATTCAAAATGGCCAATACCAGTCCAATTTCAGCTCACTGATGACTAGGATATTGATGTTTATGTGTTCCATTTCATTTTTGACAATTTCCAATTTTCCTAGGTTCATACTTCATACATTCGATGTTCCTATTATTAATGGATGTTTGTAGTTGTTTCTTCTCATTTTGAGTCATGCATACCAGCAAATGAAGGTCCTGAAAGTTTGACTCCATCCACATCATTAAGATCTACTCTACTTTGAGGTGGCAGCTAGCTCTTCCCCAGTTGTATTTTGAGTCCTATCCAACCTGAGGGGTTCATCTTGCGGCACTATATCAGACAACATTCTGCTGATAGTCATAAGGTTTTCACAGGCTAACTTTTTTCAGAAGTAAACCATCAACTCCTTCTTCGTAGTCTGTCTTAGCCTGGAAGCTCAGCTGAAACCTGCTGGTATTTGAATACTGGTGGCATAGCTTCCACCATCACAGCAACACACAAGCTACCACAGTATGACAAACTGACAGATGTGTGGGTAGTAAATCTATATTGAGATAATATAAGGTACAGAGAGTTGAATACAAATATTAGAACACAAATACTTGCATCCTCCTAGTATATATATTTGTGTTTATATGGGCACAATTTTTACACACCTCACAAATTATTCAATTCTTTCATTCATTTTAGCCTTAAAATTTAATGTTTTCCCTTATTACCAGTTCTCTTCTGTTCCATATAAGCATGTGTATGTGTATAAAATGATATAAAGGATGCTACAGAAATTTCTGGTGCTAAAAAATCTCCTTCTAATAAAATATTATATTAGAACAAAGAAAGATTTAAAAATGGAAATATTTTAAGTTTCTAGTATGTTTTATTTTTGTACATTGTATTTACTTCTAAAGTTTAGATCAAACAAGTCTTAATCAAATAAAAAAAGATACACATTATGTATTTGTTAATTGGAGTTCCTGGGTAGTACTAACAGTTAAGAGCTCCACTGCTAATCAAAAGTTTGGTGGTTCAAGTCTACCCAGAAGCACCCTGAAAAAGGGCCTGGCAATCTACTTCTGAAAAAATCAGCCACTGAAAACCCTACAGAGCACAGTTCTACTCTGATGCATTCCGGGTCACCATGAGGCGGGTCAACTTGACGGCAACTGATATACTCTTATTGCTATAGTAATAACTAATTGGTTACCGGTTATATTTTAATTGGGTAAAAAATTATGATTTAGTATAAAAATCAAATTTTTATTTACATACCATCTTGGCATTCTTTCCCAGTCATAAGGAATATTGAAATATTCTGTAAAATAAGAGAGTCCACAAATCAAAGGCAGCTGGATACAAAAGTGATTAAAAGATATCACTTTAAGACATTTCCACTTGTTTTCCAATGATTCTTGTTTATTCTGTGGAGAAAAATCCCAATACTTAGCATTAACCTCTGCTATCGGTAAAAAAAAAAAAAAAATTTTTTTTTTTAATCAGTAGTTTAGCTTGACAATTAGAAGTGAATTCCTAATTTTTATTTAATGCTTATATGGGATTATAATTCTATGTTACTCTAAGGCCCAGAAATCACAACAACCATCTCTTCTATATGCTTGACAACTATTATCACTACTTTAAAAAGATGAAGAAACTTAATAGACAAATCCAGCATAAAGATTTTCAAATAAACCACAAAAGTACTAGAGAATAAACAACTCCCCAATCTTTCCTGCCTACAGATCATTCATATCTTTTACTGTAAGTTTCAGAGAAGGACAAATGCATTTTGGTAAGATTATAGTTGCCCCCCTCAACTTTAAAGGAGTGGTGTACACAATAACACTGGGAGCTTCTATTACAGAGGAAAATTGATGCTTCCAGTTATTCAGTAACATTCATTTCAGAACATAAATACATTTTTGTTTATACAACGACAAGTTATAAACTCTCTGGGCTGAAGAACTCCAGAGATGTGTCCAGTGGTTCCCAAAGGATGGAACACTACTGCCTACAGATGATGAAGTTCACAGATCCTTGTACAAATGAGAAAAGTGAGATCAATGCAGTGAGGTGCTCATAAAATCACACTGGAGTGCTGATGTGCTCAGCAAGCAATATCATAAAATTAAATTCAGTTAAAGTGAGGAACATGCTCCTTAGTTCCGCCAAATATACAAGACCAAATGGGGAGCTCCTGCCCAAAAGCAAAAAGGGAAGGCAGGAAGGGACATGACTGAACAAATGGACATAGGGAAACCGGTGTGGAAAGGGTGAGAGTGCTGTCACATTGTGGGGATTGCTACCAATATCACAAAACATTACGTGTATAATTTTGGAATGAGAACCTAACTTCAACTGTAAACTTCTACCTAATGCACAAAAAAATTAAATAAATAAAGGGCTACACTCATACTTTTTTGGTGATAAGAAAACGTACTTTTCACCTTACAAAAAGATAGCAATAAATACTAGTTGTTGCTTGATTTTAAATGTCCTTACTTAAAAATTCAGAAAGCTGCCAAATTAATTTTTTTTTAACTGG
This sequence comes from Loxodonta africana, assembly GCF_030014295.1. NCBI lineage: Eukaryota > Metazoa > Chordata > Mammalia > Proboscidea > Elephantidae > Loxodonta > Loxodonta africana. The sequence goes on from NC_087362.1 coordinate 22,934,789, forward strand.
ACCACAATATCCAAACTGGGAAGCACTGTTCATCAACAGAGGCCCAAAGAGGTCCACCACTTTGCCAGGGATCACACAGGCAGTTATTAGTAGAACATGGTCTAACTAAAATCTAGGTCTCCAGACTGAGTGGGATTCTTGAAATGAAGAGTTTATTATTCCTGAAAAAAATCGGAAAACACTGACATGGGAATCAACCTGGAGACTCAGGTTCCAACCCCAAGGCCACCACTAAACAGTTACCTAGCTCTGTGATGCTTACAATTCAGTTTCCTGGACAATAACACAAGGTGTTTAGACAAGATATTTATAATTGTCCTTATCTTTCTATGATGAGTATTATCTGAACCTCCTCCTCCAAACCTCCAGTCTGCGACTGAGAACAAAATAAACTGAAGATTCGTGCTCTGGTCAACAATGGCACTATTTCAGATAGAAAACTATTGGCTAGAACCTGATAACTGTGCAGCTACAGAAATTACCACAAAAAATTAATCAGCTATGGACAATAAGGAGCCCTGGTGGCATAGTTAGTGGTTAAGAGCTACAGCTGCAAACCAAGAGGTCAGCAGTTTGAATCCACCAGCTGCTCCTTAGAAACCCTATGGGGCAGTTCTACTCTGTCTTATAGCATCACTATGAGTTGGAATTGACTCCATAGCAACAGGTTTTGGTTTCTGGTTTATGGATAATAAAATCACATAGTATAATGTTTAAAGTATACACAAATTAGTTAAAGACAGTGAAAAATAAAAGTCCCACATAATGCAATATAAGAGTTTATCATATTTTACTTCTTTATACATAACTGGGTTCTGATATGACGGAATACCTTTATTAGGGCCATCAACTTCCAAAAGAATGATTTTAGTACATGCACCTTTAAGAAAACATTTCTGGAGAATCAATCTATATGACTATTACTTCAGGAAAAAGATCCTTCAAGATCTCTTTTATCTTACTTTCATTCCTATAAATCTTCCCACTGTTAGTGAGCGTGCCCATTACCTGTCAAGTTGTCTATTCGCAAGCAGAAAGTTTTTACTATTATTTTATCACTACCACCAAGTTTTACACCTGCTTTGTTATTTCAGGTATTTGTCTTCCAAAAGCATAAACTCATAGTTAATATGTACTGACAGTTTTGTTTGCTTTTAAATCCCTTTTTATTGTGCAGACTTGTACTGAATTACCACGACAATTTATTTTTATCATCATAAAAGTTCAAACTATGGACTTTAAGGTTGTAAAGCCCAAAACATATGCTGAGTATAGACTTGAATCCATACCACCCAGCCTTTGAATCTCTGATGCTTCTGACATCAGATTATAAACAACTAATTCTAACCAACTTGGTTACTGTTTGTCCTTTCTTCTGCTGCGTTTTATTTTAAAGTCACTCACATATCTTTATCTGAAAAAGGGTTCTTGTCTCTCTGACTAGTGAGGCAACTGCAGGATCGAATGCACGTAAGGACAGTGAAGAAAGAAAACCACTTGTTCACCCTGTCATATAACGAATCAGCCCTATACATAAATATAGGTGACACCTGGCAACCAGAATCACCCTAAAGACACATTAGAACATAGACATTCAAACTGAATTGTCTTTCATAACAGACCTTTTCATAATAATCATTTTTGGAACTTCTGTGACCTTAGTGTAGGGTGACAGGAGACTCCTTCCTCTTCAGAGTCCACATCAACTGACCTACTGTACCATCCCTGTAGAGGCTCGATGTCAGCACTTGCTTAAAGTGAGACTCACTGGGAGAGGCCGTGAAGCTGACAGACTGACAGGAGGGCGTGTGCGCTGACCGGCCCCCTGATGTTTCCTCAGTGAGTGCAAATTACTTTCCAGTGATGAACACTCTTGATATATCTACTTTCTACCAGCACCTTGAGTTTTAGTTTGGCATGAATTTTCAGAGCTGTACAGGAAGTATTTGAAATTATCATTGGCTTATCAAGTACTGATAAATAATAAACAAATTCAGATTCTTTTCTGTGAAGCTCATTAGCATATGTATTAGTAGAGCTTACTATGTTCCCTATGTTTATAATTGAGAAGGGGCATTTTGTATACCTCAACACTTGTCACATACATAGTGGGCTACTCAGAAACATTTAGTGCATTGGATCAAATACCTAGGAACTAGGAGCATCACCTCCTTATTAGGGACGACATGACTGCTGCACAACTACCCACCATATATTTAGGGGAAAAACACGACTTTCATAGTCCTGCTTAGGGTCTTATATTAACACACACTTAAGATTTGCTAGGATGGAGTAAACTGAAATATTTATACCCACAAATCCCCATTCTTTTCCTTCCAGCTAGGTTAATAATTAAAATTTATGAATTCAAGTTAGATAAATATCGTATCTATTTTAGTCTAATTTAACAAATTATTCTTGAGACATTATCAATAATGATCAAGGGCTGTGCAGTCCAATACAGTAGCCATTAGCAAATTGTGCCTTGTAAACATTTTATATATGGCTAGTCTGAATTGAAATGGGCTACACGTGTAAATCACACACTGGATTTCAAAGATTTAATACGAAAATAAATCATTAAATTTTTAAAAAATTTTGATTACCTGTTGAAATGACAATAATTTAGACTTACTGGGTTAAAGTATATGAAAATTAATTTCACCTTTTTATTTTATGGATTCTACTAGAAAATTTAATTGTACATAAGTGGCTCACATTATATATTGGACAGCACTGATCTAGATCTCTAAAACAAAGTTATATTCAGTTTCAAAATATTTAACAACACTAATGATAATATGCCATTTAAAGTCCATTATACTCACCTTCTGAATTTTGTACTTTTTCATGTAGGGTATAAATTGAAACAAAAATCCAGGTAAAGAGAACAAGAGAAAAACAGCCTCGTGAAGTATAAAGGATCCCCATGTTGTAACCTGGGATTTTGTGTAATTATTCAACATACAATTCCAAGCATTTTTAAATGGTTCTTGCAGAGGATTCTCTGGTAGGAGTGAACCTACATACTCCACAGCCAAGGATGCTGAACTAATAAAGATGCTAACACTTCCACTCGTTGCCATTTTTCAAATCTCTGCCGACAGCCTTAAAATTCTCTAAAAAATAAATAAATGAATAGGGTAAAAATGAAATCATAATAGTTAAAAAATACATAGCTTTTGATAATTTCAAAAATAACAATTACTAAAGGAGTACTGATTTCTCAGATCCCAAACATGATTAAAATTCTAAATGTCATATCATCTCCATTTCTAGATACTGATTTAAAAGCTGCATATTACTTTTAAATGCATTATCTAAAAGAACAATAGTGGATAATGAATTTCAAATTATGTTTAAAGAGACTAAGTGTGGGCTTCATGGAAAAACTTCTAATTTAATGAATAATTATAAGGTTTAAAAGTGTCATTAAAAACCACAAAAACTTATAAAGAAAAAAAACCATACTTAACTAGGTAAGAATTAAATACTTCTACCTGGGGAATGGAAACCCTGGTGGTCTAGTGGTTAAGAGCTATGCCTGCTAACCAAAAGGTTGGCAGTTCAAATCCACCAGGTACTCCTTGGAAACCCTATGGGGCAGTTCTACTCTGTCCTATAGGGTTGCTATGAGTTGGAATTAACAAGAGGGCAAGGGTGTGATCTGATCTGACGACCTGGGGATAAAAAGACAACCATAGACAAAACCAAAGCTCAAATGACAAACTGGAAAAATACATCAAAAAGCTTAAGACAAAAGGCTACAAAGTGTGTTTAGAGAAAAAAGGCAAAACACAACAAAGGTCATTCACAGGTATTTCACAGAACAATCAATGCAAATTGTCACTAAAAAGTAAGAAATTCAACTTTATACAAGAAAATGCATCCAAAAAAGTAACCTGAGTAACAAATCTTTAAAAGTTTAAAAGTGGCCAATACCCAATTGGTAAGCATGGGGGAAAACAGGCTTCATCATATATTGTTGGTGGGAGTATAAATTATGTAACGTTGGAGGAAAAAATTCACAATTATGAATATACTCTTTGACCCTGCAATTTTCTCTCTAGTTTACAAAGAAGCATGCTAAGATGAAAGGAAGCACTGCTTAAAATTGGAAAAAAAAAAAAAGAAAACCAAATCGTAAATAAGCAAGCCTATCAACAAGAAAGGAGTTAAATTAGGGGAAGTCCATCCACACACACTTATATAACCATTTAACAGAATGAAGAAAATGTATGTTCTATGTATAAAGATGTCTAAGACACAGTGTTAAGTAAAATAGCAGGCTGCTGAATAATATGTATAGCAACAGCTCCACTTAGTTTTTGTGAAAAGGATATGTATTTTATTTATGCACTTACATGTGTTTATGTACTGACACACACACAAATGGAAAATGTATGGAAGGGCATAGAGGAACAATTTAGAGTGGCAACTGCTAACAAAAGAGATTAAAAGGTGTGTGTACGTGAGTCTGTGTATGTGTGTGTGTGCACCTGTGTGTAGGGGAAGGGTTAGGGAGAAAAATTTTTACTTTCCATTTTATACCTTCTGTACCATTTTAATTTTTCTTAACGAGCACGTTTAGTGACTTATTGAATAAACTTAAGAGTCACCAAATACAAAAAAAATAATGTCACTTTTCTAAAAATGTTCACTGCAATTATCTAATTTACGAATTATGATGGACCACTCTAAAAAAAATATTTTAAAGCCTCAGCAAAGTCATTAGCAGTGCTTAAAATGCACCCTCCCCAATGACCCCTCATCTGGGAAGCTTAGCCCACTTCTTCAGGTGTCTGGATTGACTTTGCATCATTACTCTTCTGTCCTACTCTTTGTCAAGCGACTTAAAACATGGAGTCTATAGTTTTCTGTCACATGCTACTCCACGTCAAAAATCTGCTTTGCTCTTTTGTCCTCTCCTCTAAGATTGACCAGTCCTCCCGTATCTTACCTTATGTCATCAAGATATTGTCCATCACTTATTCTTTCTCTTTCATCTTTCCCTCTTCACAAGTCTCTCCCTTCAAGTCTAAGAACACACTCAAGTCTTCCTTTCTTGAGAAAAGCTTCCCTAACCTCAATTACCTCTTCCCCCAGCCACTATCCCATTTCTTTGAACCAATCAGCTTCTTTCTCAAAGGAGAAATCTACAAAGCCTCTGACTGTATAACTCCCAACCACGTAACTCACTCATCCACATGCAATCGAACTCCCCACCACACCAAGATATCTTCAATGATCCTCTAAATTGCAAAATAAAACAACTTTCCCAATCCTCAGTTTTGGTGAAGTCATTATCAAATTTGGCAATGCTGAACCAATACCACTTACTAGCTGTGTGACATTGACCAAGTTATGTTGCCTCTCTGAGCCTCAGTTATATCATCTGCAAAATGTACATAACAATAATTCTTCCAATGAGTCCATGAGATAATGTGTGAGACATGCTTAACATAGTACCTGGCACATAGTGGCTACAAGAAGGTAACAATACTGAGCACTTTGTATATGAGAGGAAATGTGTTCTAAGAGTACTTACATTTTCTCTCTATATTAACAACTTTAACCCTTATCACACCTTCATGAGGTAGGAGGCACTTTTATTACCCCCATTTTATAGATGCAAAACTGGGGTGTAGTCAAGACTAAGCAACTCACCCAAAATTATGCAAATGATAAGTGAGGCTGCCCATGCTCTCATCCATTATGCTACACTGTAATAATAAATAAGCATGCAGTAAATATTACAGTAAGAGGGTGTCTAGTTATCTAGAGACGCTATGACAGAAATACAAGTAGGTGGCTTTCACAAACATAAGTTTATTGTCTCATGGTTTAGGGGGCTAGAAGTCTGAATTCAGTGTGCCGGCCCCAGGGGAAGACTTTCCTTCTCTGACAGCCCTGGAGGAAGGTCCTTGCTCCCTTGAGCTTCTGCTCCTGGTCAGTCTTCATGTGGCTTGGCATGTCTCTTTCCCTGTCTCTGTTTCTTTTGCTTGCTGTTATACGTCCAAAGAGACTGATTTAAGATGTATCCTCTATTAATCTTGTCTCGTTAATGTCACAAAGACAACCCATTCCTCAATGGGATTATAACCACAGGCATAGAGGTTAAGATTTGCAACACATATTGGTAGCAGACACAATTCAATCCATAACAAAAAAAAGCAAACAAACAAACCCACTGCTGTTGATTCCGACTCATAAAGGCCCATTAGGACAGAGTATAACTGTCCCATAGAGTTTTCAAGGAGCGCCTGGTGAATTTGAACTACCAACCTTTTGGTTAGCAGCCGTAGCTCTAAACCACTATGCCACCAGGGTTTCCAAATCCATAACAGAGGGTAATAAAGCTTTTAGTTTATTTAAGCCTCCTGAAAGACTATTCTACATTGGATGTCTTCATTGCCTCATTTTCCACTTATCCTCTAGCAACTGCAATCTAATTTCTATTCTCACCACCGTACTCTATTTACTTTTACTAAAATCATGAAAGACCGAAAAATTTCTCAACATTTTATTCTTCTCTTCTGGAAATATTCTCCTCCCTTGGTTCTTGAGATTCACATGTATCCACTATGACAAATATTTAATTTGTTCTTAGTGTGTGCAGCCACTGTGCTGGCTGCTACCTTCGCTCCTGCCTTCACAAAATAATAAATCTAGTGAAGAATACAAAGAAATAACCAAACTAAAAGCATGTGATAAAAAACACTACAGGGGGATTTATAGGGTACTACGGCTGCTAACCAAAGAGTCGGCAGTTTGAATCCGCCAGGCGCTCCTTGGAAACTCTATGGGGCAGTTCTACTCCATCATATAGGGTCGCTATGAGTCGGAATCGACTCGAGGGCACTGGGTATCTGGGATGAGAACACAGGAGCCTTGGTGGCACAGTAGTTAAGAGCGTGACTGCTGACCAAAAGGTCTGCAGCTCAAATCCACCAGGTGCTTCTACTCTGTTCTACAGGGGTGCTGTAAGTCGGAAGTGACTCAAAGGCAGTAGGTATGGTTTCTTTTTTTTTTTTTTTAATGAGAACACAGAGGACTAGGAAGACGTTACTAGAGGATGCAAGCAAAATTGAGACCTGAAGCAAGGAGAGGTAACCAGATAAGAGAGAGGTAAAATAGGGTTTGGGGTGGGAGGGTTAGGGTAAATGTTTCAGGTAGAGGGACAGTAGGTTCAAAGACTCAACCAGGAAATGAGAAAGGATACAGCACTTTCTGATTCTGTATGTCTGTGGTACAGATTTTGAGAAAACTGGAGGATTGAGGCTGGAAAGTTTCTCATCTGTGCCTTCCGTACCTCCTTCTAACTATTCCAGATTTCCTTGAGTGATCTTAACCACTTTCCTGTTTTAAAAATATGCTGATGTCTCTCCATTTCTATTTCAACCCTCTCTACTAAACTCCAGATTCTGATTACCCAAAACTCTACGGGCCATCTCTAATTCAATAGTTCAGAGGCGTATCAAACTCAACATGTCCAAAAGTTTCAGCAGCTGCTCCTCTCAACCCCTGTCCAAATACTTTCTGCCTTCTTTAGTCATCTACCTCGTCAACTCAGGTACAATGTTCTGAGATGTTCAAAGAATGACCCCTCCATCTCTGCTTCCTCCATTAGAAGCCTTCGAACTCTCATTCAACTTAGAGACATCTGGTTGAATTAACATGCAGAAGTTTGCTCTCCATAAACAAGGGAGAAAGGGGATACAGTGTTGCCAACTGAACAAAGTTAAAAATTGGAATTAAAAAGGAAAGCAGAAGAGAGGGAAAAAAAGTCTTTGAATTTTCTTTTTGTTTTCTCTTTCGTGTGCAACCTGATACATTGGAAGCTATCGAAGAACTCTGGACAGTCTACTCTGGCTAAGCAGATTCTCAGAAATAAGAAATTTACTTATTCGTGGATTCTCTGTGTATGTCAGCCAGTGTCTGTGCTTTGGCATTTTATCTTAGGATCTTGGATGAAAGCAGAGGATACCAGAAAGATGTTTACCTGTATTTTGTTCACTAAGCAAAGGCATTCAATTATGGGGATCATAAAAAATTATGGATAAGATCTTGAAGAATGAGAATTCCAGAACACTGAATTGTGTTCATGGGGAACCTATAATTAGACAAGAGCAGTCATTCACACAGAACAAGGAGATGTTGTGTGGTTTAAAATCAAGAAGTGTGCATGTGAGAGTTTTAACCTTTCACCATATTTGTTCATCTGTATGCTGAGCAAATAATCCGTGAAAGTGGACTATATGAAGAAGAACGTGGCATCAGGATTGGAGGAAGACTCACAAACAGTCTTCTATATACAGTTGACACAACCTTGCTTGCAGAAAGCGAAGAGCACTTAAAGCACTTATTGGTGTAGATCAAAGATTACAGTCCTCAGTTTGGAATACACCTCAACATAAAGAAAATGGAAATTGTCACAACTGGACCAATAAGCAACATCAAGATAAACAGAGAAAATACTGAAGTTGTCAAGGATTTCATTTATGTGGATCCACAATCAACGCCCATGGAAGCAGCACCCATGAAATTAAACTATGTATTGCATTGAGCAAATCTGCTTCAAAGGACCTCTTTAAAGTGTTAAAAAGCAAAGATGTCACTTTGAAGGCTGTCTTAGGTTGTGTTTTCCAGAGAAGCAAAACCAGTAAAGCATATAAATATATACATAGAGAGAGAGATTTGTATCAAAGAAGTGGTTCACGCAGTTTAGAGGCTGGAACGTCCCAAGTGTAGGGGTCAGGTCGAAGGCTTTTCCTGACTCGTGTAGCCCACGTAGCCTCAGAGGCTGGAAAACTCAAGATCGGCAAGTCAGACAGCAGGGCTCTGGCTCACAGGCTGCAAAGATAGATGAATCCCAATATTAGCAGGCAAAATGGAGATAAGCTGCTAGCCCAAGTCCCAGGAACCGGAGGTTAGAGGAACAGGAGCCAGCTGCAGAATCAAGTGAGCAAAAGCCCACGAGCCTTGCCAGAAAGTCCACTTATACTTGATGCAGGCCACATTACAAGAAAACTCCCATTCACCTGATTGGCTACGCACAGCAGATTCCATCATGGAGGTGATTACGTTATATCAAATTTTATCATGGAAGTGACCATATCCTTTAAGGGCTGACAAACTACATTGTAACAGCCAAATACTGAGAATCGTGGCCCAGCCAAGATGACACACAACCTTAAGAGCCACAAAAACTAAGGTGTGCCTGATCCAAGTTATGGCATTTTCAATTGCGTCATGTGCACACAAAAACTTGACAGTGAATAAGACCCAATAATTTATGACTGAATTATGGTGCTGCGCCACAATACCAAAAATACCATGGACTGCCAGAAGCATGAACAAATCTGTCTTGAAAGAAGGATAAACACAATGCTCCTTATAATTAAGGATGGCAAGACTTTGTCCCAGGTACTTTGGACGTATTATCAGGAGGGACCAGTACCCGGAGAAAGCCATCACGCTTGGTAGAGGCTCAATGAAAGAGAGGAAGACCCTCAGTGAGATAGCCTCAAACATAGCAATGATTGTGAGAATGGTACTGGACCAGCTACTGTTTCATTCTGTTGTGTATAGGGTCGCTACGAGTAGGAATCAACTCAATAGCACCTAACAAGAAGAACAATGAAGTCCAGATTGCACAAGTTCCCTCATCTGCAGAAGTTGCCTTGCATTTCTCAAACCTTATCTCTAGGAAGAAAGGCCAGAATCTATCTAAACAGCTGTGGGGGCATTTCCCCTAAATACTAAGCTCCTCCAGGACGCACAAAAGGTCTTGCCAGACTTCCCACCACTTGTCACTCTGCACTTCATATTCTCACAATATCTGACCACTCATTGTTCCTGCTGCTTTAGCTATCTCTGACAATGAAAACAGCTTTCCCTCACTGGTCATGTCCTTCGACCCAACTCTTATTCATCCTTCAGCAACCTTCTCTCAGAGGTCCTTCTCGACCCCACTCCCCCCAATGCAAATAGAAAAATGACCTTATCTTCCCTGAAGTGCTTGTTTTTGTAAAACTTTCATGATTCTATCACACTGTGCTGTGACTACCTTCTAATATATCCCTTCTCCTGATGATTGTAAACTCTTAAAGGATCCAGTTCCATTACTTAAGCATTTTAGCTCTTTTCATCCATTTCTTTCCCATCTATCATCTGCCCCCCTTACCCACACTAACCTGACTGGGGAATATCTCACACCAATTACATAGCAGTTCCCCCTCCCTCTACCTCTCACCTGTACTAACCTGATTGGAGACTCTTTCATACCAATTACACAACAGTCCACCCCGTCCTTTGCCTCTCACCCATACTAACCTGACTGGAGACTGTTTCACACCAATTACACAGCTGTTCTCCACCCTCTCACCTCCCACCTGCATTCACCTGACAGGAAACTCTCACACCAATTTCACAGCAGTCCCCCCATCATGTGCCACCCACACTCATCTGATTGGGCAGCCTCTCATACCAAGAGCCTCTCATACCAAGAACACAGCAGTCATCCCACACTCACCTGACTGAAGGATCTCTCACACCAACTACCCAGCAGTCCCCCTCTCACCTCCCACATGCATTCAACTGACTGGAATTTCTCTCACACCAATTACATCACAGCCCTTCCCTCATCTACCACCCAAACTCACCTGACTGGAGATTCATACCAATTAAACAGCAGTGCCCCCTCACCTCCCACTGGCATTCACCAGACTGGAGGCTCTCACGCCAATTACACAGCACTCTTCTCCTCACCATGGTTTCCAGTACCCATGTAACTGGGCTGTTAAAAGTCTTATTTTTTTCTAAAACTATGTCAACATTTGGGAGGTGACAGCACTGACCTCAAAGCCCTTAAACATGCTCCACTGTGGGTGTTAAGGCACTGGCCTAACCCAGCACATGGGCCTAGAGACCTTCCAGTTGCTGCTGTCACTGTGCTGGACAGTGAGAACAGTGAGCTCTGAGATCGGGTCGGGCAAGAGTTGACCCACTTTTATCCCTATCTAGCCTCATCTCACGCCACGCCGTCTCTCAACACTAAACTACTGTGTACAGGGGTTCAGAGGGTTTAATAATATACTAACTTCATCTTTCAATTAAAGAAATTGTGCAGATTCGCACAAGTGCCCCATTTGAGGGTGAAGGTCCTTTGAAGTTTCTGCTGGTGTTTCCTCCACACCTTTGCTCAAATTGGCTCTTTTACTTGTTTTAATCATCTAGCAGCTCCTTAGGGAAGTACCCTCTTGAGGGAGTTGTCCCTCTTGTTAAGGTTCACGGTGACCTTACTCATTCATCTAACTGCCTCATGTGTCTGCCACACATGGTAACACTTTTTTGATTAAATTCTTTGTATTTCCACTTACAACAGAAAGTTGAACTAAGTATTAAGTACAGTTCTGTGTTTAACCTTTTAAATTCCTCTTCTGATGAACAGTTGGAATACCCCATCACATCCTGCCTTTTCTGTGTCCTGAACATCGACTCTTCACCCCGCTCCTCTTTCTCCCATATTTCCTTGATCTCTTTACCTGGTACCAAAATTTATCTCTCAGCATAGAGTAGATATTTTTTTCTATGACTTTCTTTTTAGTTCATTGCTATCTGTTTTATCTTTCTTGGTGTCCTGCCAAACCATATTACGGACCAAGGAATACAAAATCTTTGAGTTTCATCGACCCTTGGGAGACTTTTCCTCAACCCCTTTCTCAAAGAAAAATTTTCAGTGATTTCAATTATTGATTTAACAGCCTTATTTTAAAGGTTCCTTCAGTAACAAATTAAAACTATAGATTTGTGAAGCTGGAAACACAAATATTACAAAAGAACAGAAAAACTAACCAGGTAACTTTCTTGACAGCAAATTAAAAAGATAAAAATCAAGAAGTTTGTGAAACAAATAATATACAAATTTTTATTCAAAGATAATTCAAGAAAGACATGTTCTGGTCATTTTAAAAGTGAGAATTAATTGAAGATCTCAGGGAAATTACATCTGATCAATGCACATGGCTACTCAGAAAGTTCTCTCTTCTTTAATACCAGCTAAATTTGTACACACAGAAAAAATTCTTAAAACCATGCAAATTAACTGAACTCCACACATTCATATATTTATCAAAAACCTGAAGTAATGTTCATGCCAATGTGTCACTTTGAAGAAAAAAAAATTAAAAATACACACCAAAACATGACCAAGATTAAACAAAATAATAAATAAGCATAATTTATATTTTATTCTAAAAAGTTTGGCATCACACATATTCAAGTGTGTTACACCATGTTCATTCCTTAGAAGTGGCATTTTAAAGTGTTAAGCATTGTTAAATATCAAAAAATACAACTCTGTTTTACAATGTAGTACTGGCATAATTCAAGTACTGTGCCAATTATTAACAGTATAATCAAGTTTCAAACATCTTTTCAAACATACTTAAAGGAAAGCATATAGACACACACTATATGCACACAATTTATGATACTCATGTAATCAAATATGTTTTATAAAAGCAGACAGTTTTATCCCTCAATTAGTTTGTATACTTACATAGATTTTAACACCTGTCCCAAGATTTTCGGTTCTTGGGTATACAGGTTTTCAGGAGCAGGAATAAAGATAAAATTTAATTTTACAAGAACACACATTACTTTATTCTCCTTCACAAAATAGTCCACAGTCATTCAAGGTTGGTAAGAACCAGTCTTTAGGAAGCAACTGTTGTCTAAAGACTACAGAGTCAGTGCTGCAGTCCAGGTTTCTTATTAAAATTCAGTCAGCTGCTGCTCATTGCAGAAAAAGCCTACACGGTGCTTCTACCAAAAATAATCTTCAGTATCCGAGGCCTATAAAGGCAGACGATCTTATCCTCTGCTGAGACTTAAAGTGCAGCTACAAGTGGAGAAGTGCTAGATTCTCAGTCACTTCTGAAATACTTGCTGAAGACTCTTTCTCCTGTATGAATACGCTGAAAATGTCCTTCAGGCTCATAATGGTTTATCAATAACTGTGACCCCTGAACAAAGAAATGAAAAAATAAAACACAAGTCATAGGCAGCATTCTGTATCTCCCAGAAAATACTGAATTCTTTGTTATTACTAAAGCAACAGGAACTGAACAAACCACAATGTTTCAAAATCTCTTTATTTAACCTTCATAGGACTATCATTTTCATCGAAATGACAGCGGAATCTGTTTTGTTATGGAGCAGGACTACTATTTCATCCAGAAGTAGTCTTTTGCCCTCTGTAGTTACAATCTAGGGAAAATAGTTTTATTCAGGAAATACCAAAATTCATCTAACACTCAAAGGGGTACAAGGAAACTTTTGGGGTGATGGATATGTTCATTATTTTGATCGCGGTGATGGTTTCAGAGATATATAGATACGTCAAAATTAATCAGATTGCATGCTTTAAACATACGCTGTTTATTCTATGTCAGTTATACCTCAGTAAAGCTGTTAAAAAAATTCACCTAATATTGAGCCTTGCTATTCTGGGATCCTACTATATACAGCTCTTCTACTGGGTGGTGTTTTGGAAGATGCATAAACAACAGTGATGGTTAAATAGTATAATTTTTTTCCCCTCCACTATTACATCAATTTTGTCACTAAAACATCCTAATTTTTAATGCAACATAAATAATAAACAAGCAGCATATGATTTTAAAGACTCGTCATTAATGTCTAATTTTTCACAACAATCCAGTTTTTATGTGTATTGAAGAGTACCATCATTTCTGTTACTAAGGGAATGGACCAGACGTGACATTATTCAACCAGTGCTGTGCTTAAGAAAGAAGTTATCCCGTAGCCTCACTCTAACACGGCCTCATGGAGCCCTGCCATGGGGTTGTCGAAGGGGTCACATTTCACGGCCCTCTGAATAATTAAAGCCTTGCCACATAGTAAGTTCCACTCCACTGCAAGCAGATTTTGGCCATATTTTACTTTACACTATGATTTTGCATTACAAAGATTTGGGATTTTGAACACAAATGACTGTAGAGTGACAAATGATACTGGTGCTTAATTTTGGGATATATAAATCTGATGTTAATTATTTTAAGAATAAAACAAATGTTCAGAAAAGACTTTCTTCTTCCAGTAGAAAAATTTTCATAATATAAAAGTCATAATGACGTAATCTTTTTTGTGGTACACTGGAAGACTGTAAGAAAATTAGACAAGTATTACCTGCATAGCTTCTGCCTGTGCTCATACAAGATGACACGACTGTCCATTTATCAGTTGTTGGGTTATAATACTCCACTGATGCCAAGTTACAGGAGCCATCATCCCCTCCAACTACATATAACAGACCATTAACTGCACAAACTCCTTTAAAAAAAAAATCACAGAGAGAAAACAATTACTTTAACGAATATAAATACGCTGCACATGTTTGGTGAGTGATCCAGAGGCACTTATCAGCATGAAAAAAGGCAAGAAGATGGTGAATATGTAAAGACTTCCTTTTATACATGGAAGCCCAATACCACTTCTAAGTTCCTACCATGCATCTGTTAAGCAATAATTGCTTTATGTAAGTATAATTTCACTTAATCTTCGTGATAACCGTATTTTATAGATTAGAATTATTTTCATCCTCACTTTATACAAGTTTTGTAATTTTTCCAAAGTCAGCTTTGTGGGAACCCTAAAAGAATTTACTAGCAGGAGGTAAAAATTATTCTTAATTTTAATTATTATACTGAATGGTTAACTATTTTATCTCCCTTAAAAGGGGGGAACAATACTATTTATTAGAATACTAGAAATAACTCATTTCTCATAAAAATTCCAAATGTCTAGAAAAGTATAAAGAAAAAAAAGATCACCTGTAATTCAATACAACTGAGAATAGCTTCCATTAAAATTTTCGTCTCTACTTTTTTCTTCTTTTTCTATGTATATATACTCTGATCCTTCTTTTTTCAATTCAAGGTGGCTCACTCTGCTCGTTATTTTATTACCCACCCACCTGCACCAATGTATCAGAGACATCTCTCCAAGTTAATAAATATAGATCTGTATCATTTTTAATGACTGAATGTATGATAATACAGTAATTTATTCAATCATATTTACTGAAGGACATTTATTTTCTATTTTTTTTTTCTCTCATCAATGATGTTGCAATGAACAGGATCACCCTGCAGACTTCCTTGCTTACTTATCCAACTATTTTCTTTACATAAATTTTTAGAAAACTGGTGAGTGAAAAGGTAGACATTTTTCAAAAGTTGCTTATTTCAATTTAATTTTGTTTACATCATACTTAATATTCTAAAAGTAGGTTTAGCATTATTATGAGCAGGTAACTGGAGGGCTTCAAAGAGTCCAGAAGAATACCGTCCACACGCTGGTTTTTAGATAAATCCACAGACGATATGCTAACATAATTCACAGTTGCTTGTAGATTTTTAACATACTAACAAAGTAATGAGCCTAAACCTCTACATAGCATTTAAAAGTGTACTAGCAATAACACTCTCTTCTGTGCAAATGGGGCGGATCTTCTCCATGTTACTCAAATTTAATCTGTGAAGAAATCAACATTCTAGTCGCTTCACAAGAAGCAAACTCCTATCACTTTAAAGTAGTTCAAATACTTGGGAAAAAAAAGAGCTCGATATTGCTGCCACACCACCTCCCCAAAGTAGTTGCTTATATGTGTATGTAAGCCTTGATCTTAACCCACTGGCAGACGAAACACAACTGCTTGGAGATAAGCCCCGGTGGCGCAGTGGTTAAGCACTTGGCTGCTAACCAAAAGGTCAGTTTGAACCCACCAGCTCCTCCACAGGAAAAACATGGCAGTCTAGTTTCGTGAAGATTACAGCCTTAGAAACTCCACTGGGCCGTTCTATGCTATCACATGGGATCACTCTGGGTCAAAATTGACTAGGTGGCAATGGTTTTTTTTTTTTTTGGCAGGGGGACTATGTTATCCTAAAAGACATTCCCAGTTAGATCTACTAGCGGCTCATACGTAAGAGTGTCCCACTGCAAAGGAAGAAGGCAGTCCGCACATCCTTTTGAATGCATGACATATATATTCAAAAGGCTTCAAATTTACGAATCACTTGATAACCTCCGGATTCCTTTTAGGCAAGAGGAAAAAGCCAAATCACTCTGCCAAAGGATGCACCTTCCTGCAAATAGTGTTTAGCTCAGTTTAGTTCATCACAATCAGACACATGTTGAGTACCCGTTATAGATGTGCTAAGCATTATAAGCTAGTCCAAATTTACTTCATTTTTCCTACACATTTGATGTCACAGTTTATCACACCTTTGCAAAATTCTGTAGATTCCTTGCTATTTCAACTTTATATGGACCTGGTCACTTTCCCCAATCAAAGCTGAACACATAGCCTCCTCTCCTTGCCAGCTTTGCCCCTTTTCTTCCCAATTTATGTACTTGTGTGAGGTCCTCATCCTAAGATATTAAAAAGGAAGAGCTGGATAGATCTTACCTGAAGCTTGTTTTACTTTTAAAATACTCTTTTATGAGTTTACATAAATAAAGCAAAAATAAGGTGTTCAGGATAGGATTATACTGTATGTTTTAAATTACAGAAGTGAATTATTCAAATTCCATTATTTACATAAAAATATAAATACTAAGTCTATTGAGGAAAAAAACAAACTACAGAGCATGCTTTCTTATTTTCTTCCTTTCGTGATGATTACCTAAATAAAAAGTTAACTGTTGTTCCAATCAAAGTATTAAATAACTTTTCGATGGAGACTTAGGGAAAGTTCCTTCCTAAATAACACCCTTCCCCACAATATTTTCAAAGAGCAAGACAACAATAGCTCCACATACACAAATTATCTCCTTATTCTCCTGGTTGGAAACCCTGGTGGTGTAGTGTTTAAGTGCTACAGCTGCTAACCAAAGGGTCAGCAGTTTGAATCCTCCAGGTGCTCCTTGGAAACTCTATGGGGCAGTTCTACTCTGTCCTATAGGGTCGCTATGAGTCGGAATCGAGTCGACAGCACTGGGTTTTTTGCGTTCTCCTTGTTAGAAGAGATAAGCTAATTTTGATTTGATAAGATTAGAACATACATAGAAAAAAAAATAAGATTACTCCAATCTTTGGGAAAATACTAATGAGGCTGAAGTTGTAAATGAGTTTCTTAATTCAGGGATATATACACACACAGTTCTACCCTGTCCTATAGGGTCGCTGTGAGTCGGAATCGACTTGAATATACACGCACAAATTCCTTTGCTTTCTTGACTCAATACGTACTGGAGTCACGCACTTATTCCACTTACGGCCAATTATTTGTAGGTCCTAGTATGGTTCTGACCTACCTACAGCTGAGAGGCTTTTAGTACCTTACGAATAAAACTGACTAAATGAGATGCAAGATCATGTAGAATTAGTGATAAATTCTGTTCTGTTTTTGACAGTTCTTGTGGTTCCACATACTTAGTATCACTTAGTCACTACATTTAAATTAAAGAGAAATTAAGAGAGTATTTTTTCATGCATCTTGCAACATCATCCAATGGTGCACAGTGAGTTTGAGAATCATCAGGAACGTATTTCGGATGATGGGAAATGGTGTCAAGATCATGGCATTTTAAAGACAACTAGCATTTCCTGAAAGACTAACTAGCTATGGTGAATCTATTTTCCAATTCTTTTTCCCTTCCATGGATCTTCTTTTCAAGTAGTTTGCTCCCTAACCTCGAAGACTTCTGCTTTCTTAAAATTATTTTGTTGTTGCTTTAGTTCTTCCATTTTCTGCAGATCTTGAACTGTATTAAGTTAGGGCTACCTTCCTCAGGCTTCCTCGTCCAGATTCAGGTAATAGCTAGCTTTGAACCTGGTACAATATTTACTCAAGTAAACTAAACTCCCTGAGAACTGGGATCACAGCTTACCAATGTCTGATCTCCAGTACATGACGCACGGTAGGCACTCAAAGACGTGTGTGGTAAGAATGAACATTTTCAAGTATCAAATAAAGAGGACTCTTACCCTACTTAATTAGTCCCTATTCATCAATAAAAAGTAGTCCCCAGTAGAAATTATAAGTTAACGGAAGTGTCCCAAAAGGCTGTTACATTGTAGTCACTATGCTAGGTGCTCACTACATAGAATTATTACAAGTTTCCACCTTTAAAGAGCTCAAAGTCTAACAGGGAGGCCAGATCAGTAAATTTAAACAAAATTCACTGTAAACTTCACAATCTTAAACTAGACAGATACCTGCATTTCTTCTACACATGTTCATATCTGCTACCTGCCTCCATCCATTGGTGGTGGGATCATAAACTTCAACACTTTTTCGTACTAAAGGACCATCATGACCTCCTACGGCATACAATAAGTTGTTTAACACACCAACACCTATAAAACACAAACAAGCAAACCGTAGTACAGCAAAAGGGACGAGAAATTTGTAACATATTAAGGTGTATTCATATCACTTATAACTAAAGCTTTCAAAATTATTACTCATAATAAAAGTAAGTCAATATCGGGGCACATAATTTAAGAAATAGAGAAGAAAAGAACTGACAAACAGGAATCTCAATAAGAACTATTATTCTAAAAAAAAGAGGCCTGTCAAACAAAACAAGGAGCCCTGGTGGCGCAGTAGTTAAGTGGTCGGCTGCTAACCGAAAGGTCAGTGGCTGGAACCCACCAGCTGCTCTGTGGGGAAAGAAATGGCAGTCTGCTTCTGTAAAGATTACAGCCTTGGAAACCCTGTGAGGCGGTTCTATTCTTCCTATAGTCTCTATGAGTTGGAACAGACTCTGCCGCAAGGGGTTTGGTTTGGGTTTTGGTGAAATGAAATAAAAATATGTAGGTGGAACACAGAGAAGGATAAAGTTCGTCAATATAATCTTTCTAAAAACAAGTTTTAAAATGATAAAAAGTAAAACAGTATTAAAAGCACAAAATTTCAAAGAAATGAAGATGAACCCAAAATATTACACAAGCTCCCCTGTAAGCACTAACACCAAAAATTGAAAAAGAATGCCAAACAATGTATTAGTGAAACAGAGAAGAAATCTTTTAATATAGTGCTTAGAAATTAAATTTTATGAAGTGAAATTTAAGTACAGCTACCTAACATTACCTGCATAATTCCACACATTTAAAACTGTCATTAAAATCAGCACGTATTTCCAGATAATACAGCGATGCCAAGGAATCATTTCACTTTTTTAAGGATCTGATCACTTTCCTGCTGCAATCGCTAAAAGGGGTTCACACTCACCTGCTCCACTCCGTCTGGTGCTCATTTCCGCTATATAGTTCCACTCGTTTGTTGTAGCATTATAGCATTCTACCGTGCTGAGACACTGACGTGAAGCTCCATCATAACCCCCGACAGCATACAGCAGACCTAAACATGGGATCACAAAGAAAGCCAAATTCATAAGAAGCTATTTTTCCAAATCAGGAAATAGTCATATATTTTCCTACATGGTAGAAATCTTCCTCTGGAAGTGATACTGATTTTTATGGCGTGTATTTAGACCTTGACTAATGCTGACAGGTGGCGTGAACGAGTTGTATTACGAAGAGCTGCAGGGCAGACATGATGGTGTTAAGTTACATTTTCATCAATAATCTGAGTGACAGAGCTGAAGTACATTCATTTATGTTTGGATAACACAATTTGGTAAGTGAATAACATTCTGGAAAACACTTAGGTATCAAAGTTATTTTAGTAAATTAAAAAAAAAGTAATACAGGGACACAATGAAATATTATTCAGCAATAAAAAGAACTGAAGTAGTGATAATATGCTACAGCATGGGTGAACTTTGAACCTTAAGCAGAGAGAAGGAAGCCAGTCACAAAGGACTGCATAGCGTACAATTCTATTTATATGAAATGTCCAAAAGAGGCAAATCCATAGAGACAGAATGTAGATTAGCAGTTGCCTATGCTGGGAAGGATGGGGGAACTGGAGAGTGACATTAAGGAAACCAGGGTTAATTTCTGGAATAATGAAAATATTTTGAAATTGACTGCAGTGATGGATGCACAACTCTGTGGCCATACTAAAAGCCAGTAGACTGTACACTTTGAATAGGTGAATTTTATGCTGCGTGAATTATATCTCAACAAAGCTGTTAAAAAAAGAGCACAGGAAACTACAACCATAGTGAGGAGGAGGTGGGAACTCTAACATTTGCCAAGCCAATATAAAAATCACCCCAAAAAATAATACTTAGAGCCTTCCTTAAATTCTATTTCAGGACAAAGTAGGATATAAATAAATAAGTGGGAATCCATCCCTTAAATGTAAACAGCGCTTCTTCATACATATACACATATATGTGTATGTATAGATATGTCATCTAATTTATTCACATACAAGTATATTAAAATCACCTGACTGCCTTGAATAGGACACACACACAGATAGAGAGAGCAGCTGGTAGATTCGAATCACCACACCTTTTCAATTAGCAGTTGAGCACTTAGCCACTGCGCCATCAGTTATATAGATAGGTAAGTTCATATGGGTAAGCCAATTTTCAAAACATTTCATGACAACCATTAGTTTCCTTTTTTTAAATGATCGTTTGCTTGCCCACTTGTAACATTACTGTTTAGATTATTGGAAGAACCCACTCCACTCCCAACTATCAAGAAGACATATGTACCTGGAAATGTTCACCTGCAAGGACTGCCTGCACCTACCTCCAACAACCCCTACGCCAACACTGCTCCTCCTTGTGTTCATTGGTGCTACATGAAACCACTCATTAGACTTTATGTTATATGCCTCCACAGATGAGAGACCTAAAATAAAGCACAGCACTCTTCATTTCCTCCTCTAAAAAGTTTAATTGCTCTTTTTTACATACATATTTGATTAAAGGAAAATACTTCAGGTATGTTAAATTGGGCTAAAATTACAAGAAGAAAATGGTGGAACGTAAAACATATCAATTTTATGGTAAATAGGAACAGCCTCTTTTCCAAAGTGCTCCTCCCAAGCTACTGACATTTATCAGCTTTTTAAAACTGGTGAGATGACTGACATTGATGTTAAGAAAGAAAACGTATATAATTTGGACTCTTACATCATTAAAGAATTCTTGATGCAATTTAAAAACTTATGTTTAAATATAATACCTGTTAAAATAGTCAAATGTCTCCAAATCTTGCCACGATTTGTTCCATAAGCGTGGTTACTGTGTTAGTGCTAAGAGCAGTATAAAAAAAAAATGAAAAGGAAATTACCTGTACTCCCATCAAAACCTCCCACAGCATACAATAATCCATTTAACACAGCGGCTCCCAAAGTGCTTCTCCGGTCTCGCATGTTAGCAACACTGGTCCACTGATCCTTCACAGGGTCATAGGAGTCTACAGTGCGGACTCTTAATGACCCATTAAAGCCACCAACAGCAAAAACAAGCCCAGCCATGTACACCATCCCTGTAAAATGAACACAGAGCTTCAATATAAATATGACACCGAACTACCACCACTATCTAAAGACTGCGGTCCAGTAAGTCCACAGGTGTTGTCAATGTAAGTTACTCTTGAAAGGATCCTGATTGAATAGGTCCTAAGAAAGGCTATTCATTTGCAATACATAACTACTAAATTGTATTTCTTTGTATGGCTCTTAAAATACCACGGTAAAGGTTCTCACAAGCCCTCAGAGGAGACAGGTCCAGCCATCCTGGAGGACTATCCAAAACACGATGCCAATCCTTCAGAGGAGGTGGCAGGGTGAACATACTTGGATGCTGTAGATTGGAGTCAGCATTGCAGGCAGAATGTGGACAGGTGAGAGGGGATGGATAGGTGGATGAAAGCCTACACCTCGTCCCTGAATCAGCCTATGGTAAATGTGAGGGAGAGTCAGCCAAAATCAATGTGTAAGCACCATTCTGGTAGCCCAATACCATGTAAACCCTTGGAAGAAATATCATAGCAGCAAGCAAGAGCAATCTTCTGACCAGGCCACCTTCCGGGAACCAGGCCCCAGGCACTGGGATTGTGAAAAAAAATCTCATAGGCATGAGTCCAGGAGGTCCTCAGGGCATCTGGTTGAATCCATACACAGAACAGTGGATCAAAGAGTAACTCAAAGAGGAGAAATGGGATGAGGCACCCTGCCTACCATCCTGCCTGGCAGATGGCACTGCTAGCCCCAGGCATGCCCAGGTACCAAAGGAGGACTTAAAAATGTCAAGGAAGTTACTCCAAAAAACGGGAACCTCTGAGGCACAGGGCAACAGCACGGGTCCCATTTGCCCAAGTCCAAGGACAATACTAGTTGTTGATCTTTAATAAACATACCCAAACTCCATCTGAGTGACTGCTTCCTGAGAACCCTGCTGTGACAATAATTGACTTGTGAAATTACTTATAATAACCAAAAGTTATTTGAATGAATAACAAAAGCAAAACTTGGAGGAAAAATGCTGTCACAGCCTGGAGTACCATTTTGACTCTTGGCCTTTTCAAATATTTATTTACAAGCTTAAGAAACGAGACCATATTTTCTAACTATTTGAATCTACAGAAATCTTTCATGGCTTTCAATTTTGAATTTTCTATTGAATGTTTTTAAATGAAACTCATATGTTTCTATTTATATATGGCCTATGAACTATGAATTATTTTTAATTTTTAAATGGTTGAATGAGAATCAAAAGAATATTTCACAACATGTAAAAAACTGTATGAAATGCAAATTTTAGCATCCATAAACAAAGTTTTATTGGAACCAGCCACACCCTTTCATTTACATATTGTCTATGGCTGTAGCAGAATCTGGCAGTTGCAACAGAGACCATATGGCCCATAAAGCCTACAATACTTACTCCCCGGCCATTTAAGAAAAAGGCTGCAAACACCTGAGCTGAAGAGAAGCTAGAGGGTCTCAGGATGGGAAATTAGATTGCTAGACTCAGGGTTTCAACCATCACTTCACTTTTCTGAACTTTTGTTCATGCCACTATACTGACCTGAGAAGCACCTCCCAACATCCACTCTGCTTTCTTGAACTGTCAAGCCCCCTCAAATTTCACATTCTGTATGAGGCCTCACCTGAGCCATTTTAGCCTGAAGGGATTCCTTCCAGCTCCTGAATCCCTACAGCAAATAACACCTATATAGTGCACCTGAGAGGTTACTAAATCTTGTATAGTCTGCAATATCACTGCTTTAAACTGTCCAAGTTTCTATTGTTTTTAATTCTGAACATAAACACTCTGCTTATGTCACTGCCCCAGGTAGATTATTAAACTACCTGAGGGCAGGCACTGCGCCTCCTATGTCTGTGAACTCCAGCAGAGAGAACTGAAACCACCAGCAGTAAGTGTTTGACGAGCTCAATGTTTTACATGGTGTTTGTACTTGGATGTCTTCAGGTGAGACATGTAGCCCCTCTCCCTACTGTTTTACACTCTGGGCTATAAATCCCCCTGGGCTATGAAAATATATGGATGTTCAGTCCTTTGTGAGCTATTGAGACCCTTCAGAAGTCAAATGAAGCTGGCTATGTAGAAAGCTGCGTATCAGGGTAAAGGAATAACTTTTCAATCCCTTGTTCAAACAGGAAATGAATACTCAAGCTACTTCCTGGTAAATCCAGATAGTCTGAAGAGAGCTGTAAGCAGTGGACTAGCAAATTATCAAAGGTAATCACTTGTTGTAATCACTAGATTTTCTGAGGGTCCCCTGCTGGCAGGGAATGTGGTAGGTCTTCTAGAAGGGCTTGAGGACCAGTGAGCAGTGACACAGCAGGAAGCATACTTCAGTGTGAAAAAAATCCTGTATTCAAAAATCAACAGTGACACTGGGAATGTTCACTGTGGGAATATGAACCAGAGCAATTTTCATTTTTCTTTCTCTAGAAACAAAACAAAAAACTATAATCTCTTAGGAATATTATAATATGCTTACAAAGTATTAGGGTATTTCAGGTGAAAGAGAAGAGAAATATGAATCAATTTGCAAAGTAAGCATTTTCCCCACCTTTCTGACTGGAGAGGGGGTTTGAACTAAAAGAAATGTGATAACCTCCAAAAGTTACTAGGGACCTAGAGTACCTAGAAGTTTAAGTAGTTGGCCATGATAATACAATTAGAGCTCTCTGGAAACCCTGGTGGCGTAGTGAGTGGTTAAGAGTTATGGCCACTAACCAAAAAGGTCTACAGTTTGAATCCACCAGGCTCTCCTTGGAAACCCTATGGGGCAGTTCTACCCTGTTCTTTAGGGTCGCTATGAGTCAGAATCAACTTGACAGCAACGGGTAATGGGGCTCATCTGAAGGAAACGGGGAGTAGGGTGAGAGAGAGGGAGAATGAGGGTACAAAGAGGGCAAAACTTACTCATGGTTAATCAGTAAGTAAACAGCACACTCTGGAATAAATCATGTCTAGTAACTTACAGCACAACGACAAGGAGATTGTTTCAGGAATCAGATGTGAATTAAGAAACCAGTTAGTAAATATATTGAAAAATTGCATTTCCAACAGTAACAATAAAGATAAAATGTCTAAGAATAAACTTGCCATGAAACATATAAAACCATATAAGGAAAATGTTAAACATGGGCAAAAAAGACATGAATAAATGGAAAGCTATAACTCGTTCTTAAATGAGAGTATTAGTATTATAAATGCGACAATTTGCCCTAAATTATTCCAGAGAAGCTAAGAAAACTCTGATTAAAAAGGAGTGATGAGGAAGGAACTAGTCCTATCATGCATTAAAAATATTATAAAACATAGTAATTAAAACTGCTTTGTTTTGATGCATTAACAGGCAAGACAAATCAATGGAAGGGAATAGGAAATTCAGAACAAAACCAAATAAATGTGGAAATTTAGTATATGATAAAGGCAGCATTTCAGATTAGTCAAAAAGGGTGTTGGACAACTAGCTAGCCATTAAAAAATATGAAGTCCAAGTATTTTAGGTATGAAAATAAAAATTACAACTATAAAGAACAGTAAAAATTCATGTTTTCAAGATAAAACTTTGTCACAAAGTGGAGAAACCAGACAAATAACACCGGAACCAAGTGACCAAGGCTGGCATCACCAGAAACAATCATGTTGCTACCGTGTATCCCGATATGATGCTCTAAAAAGGAAACATTACCTCTGTGGTTTTTCTTCCAAAAATCCAGCACCTCAATTTAATCCTGATGAAACATCAGACAAGCTCAAATTGACAGACATTTCCACAAATTACCTGATCAGTACTCTTCAAAAGAATCAAGGTCATGAAAGACAAGGGAAGACTAGGGAACTTCCATTGATCAGAAGAAGCTAAGAAGAAATGAGAACTAAATGCAATAAAGGATCCTGGAACAGATTAAGGACACTAACGGAAATGCTGGTAAAATCCAAGTAACACTGTAGTTTAGTTAGTTGTAATGCACCAATGCTAATTTCTTAGTTTTGGTAATTGTACCACAGTTAGCTAAGATGTTAACATTATGTAATGTTAGGTTATGTAATGAAGCTGTGAAGCTGGGTAAACAGTGTACCAGAACTCTTTGTACTATCTTTGTAACTCTTCCGTAAGTCTAAAATTATTTCAACATCGTAAGTAAAAAAACAAAAGTGTGTGTGTGTATAAAAAGTTAATACAAACAAAAGATTAACACAGATATTCATACCAGGTATGATAAACAAAAGGCTACTTTCTTTAATGTGATAGTTAATTTTATGAGTCAGCTTGGCTAGGCTATGGTGCCCAGTTGTTTGGTCACTCACCTAAATGTTGCTATGACATTGTTAAATGTGATTACCATCTAAATTATTGGCCTAAAGTAAAGCAGACTACTTTCCATAATGTGGGTGGGCCTCATTCAATCAACTGAAGGCCTTAATTTCCTTGGTAGAATTCTGCCTCCAGACCATAAACAGGCATTCTGACAGAACTCCTCTGCTCTTCTACCTACAGACCTCTGGACTTGGAATACAAGACTGACAGAATTTCCAGCTTGTTGCATGACCTACAAATTTTGGATTTGCCAGTACCCTATCACATGAGCCAATTCCTCAAAATATCTATGTATCTACCTACCGACCTACTACCTATCTAACTGGTTCTGTTTCTCTAGAGAGCCTAAGACACTTTATGTAAATACATCTGTCAAATTGAAGAAACAACACAATCCAAAATGGCAAAAATCATGAACTGACAATTTAGAGAGGAAGGTGTCAACTTTCCCCACAATTAAAGAAGGTCAAGATGAGACAGCTTATTTTACCTACAAACTTGGTAAAGCTCAAACTATTTAATTACAAGATGTTGTCAACAGTGTAGCGAAAACTGGCGTTCTTATCTTTTACTGTTACTGGGAATAATTAGAATATCCTTTAAATAGATAAATCCAATGCTACAAATTTTTTTTCGAGTTTGAGGTTGCTTTTTTATTCTAATTTAAAAAAATATTTTACTACATAAAGGTGACCTTTGAATTTCAATAAACTTAAATATGACACACTGATTCAGTTTTGCCAATTTCTCTAAGAACTTGTAACGAAAGGACCTAAATTGTTTGGAATTCACCTTCAATTTAAGGTTTAATAATAGAAAGATAATTAAGTAATATCTGCAAAATGATGTAGGGGTGATTTTGAAATTAATACTTTTATTGTCATAAAAATCCTCTGTTTTAGCACTTAGGCCATGCTGCTCCTGTCAAGAGTGATGGAAAAATCCAGAACGGTGATGGCTGAACAACACGTTTAATGTCACTGAATTGCACATGTGAAGATTGTTGAAATGGTGAATGTTTTGTTACCTATGTATTTAGCAAAATTTAAAAGAATCCTGTTTTAAGTACACACCAAAAAAAACTAAAAACCCGTTGCTGACAAGTCGATTCTGACTCATAGCAACCCTATACGACACTGCCCTGTAGAGTTTCCAAGGAGCAACCGGTGGATTTGAACTGCCGACCTTTTGGTTAGTAGCTGTAGCACTTAACCTTTACACCACCAGGGTTTTCTAAGTACACATACCTGCATATATTTGAACACGTACATAATGATGTATGTATAAAGAAATTCATTGCGGCATTGTCTCAGATTAACAAAAAAATTAATGTCCTTCAATTAAAAACTAGTAAACTCATACCACATCTGGACCAAAACAAGAGGACAGCTCTTATTAAAGAATGATGTACCTTGGATATGTTAACATGTTAATACACAGAAATGTTCTATTACACTTAGAACTCATTTTGCTATGAAAAATAGGAACTCAAAGAAATATGGATCCAAGTTTGGGTCCCAGGAAGAATCCAAAGAGTTTGCAACTGTCTCTGCTGATTGTCATTTTCACTAAATAAGGTCTGTCAAAAAAATCTGTAAAACAAATGCTTGAAAAAATGTGTTATGGATTAAACTGTATCCCCCCAAAATGTGTGTCAACTTAGCTAGGCCATGATTCCTAGTGTTGTGTGGCTGTCCTCCATTTGTAATCTGACGCAATTATCCTAAACCAAAAAACTCATTGCTGTGAAGTGGTTTAGAAAATCTCAGGTAAAATATTTGAGAATTATTTTACTTAAGACATGCAATAAAATATTTTTATTTTAAAAATTATCTATAAAAGGTATTTTTAACTAAGTTACTTACGTAAGTTCTTTAAAGTTACAAAGTTGTAGTTTAAAAATATTTTTTCTTTTTGCTTTTGACCAACCACCCCTTCATGAAAAAGGCTACCTTGTTTTATTTATTTATATTTAATTTTTTTATCGTGTTTTAGGTGAACGTTTAGAGAGCAAAGTAGTTTTTCATTAAACAGTCAATACAAAAATTGTTTTATGACAATGGCTGCCAACCCTGAGAAGTGTCAACACTCTCCCCTTCGCCAACCCAGGTTCCCTGTTTCCATTCGTCCTGTTTTCCTGTCCCTTCCTGTCTTCTCATCTTTGCTTTAGGGTTAGTGTGCCCATTAGTCTCATATACACGATTGAACTACAAAGCACATTCTTCATATGTGTTCTTGCCGGCTCTATAGGCCTGTTTAATCTTTAGCTGAAGGGTGAACCTCAGGAGTGACTTCAGTACTGAGTTAAAAGGGTGCTTGGTGGCCATACTCTCAGGGTTTCTTCAGTCTCTGTGGGACTAGTAAGTCTGGTCTTTTTCTGTGAGTTTGAATTTTATTTTACATTTTTCTCCAGTACACAGTTATTTTAACCAATACTTTCTAATAGAGACAGCCTTAATAAATAAAATAAGACCTGAAAGAGAAGTTCCTAAAGGCCCTGCAGTAGGGAACTGACCATAATGCATCACGCTTACCTGCCCTGCACCTCCTGGAAGGTAATTCTGCTACTTGGTGCCATCGTTCTTCTTTAAAGTCGTAGCATTCCACACTTCGGATAGCCTTTGGGGCTTGGCCTCCAACCACCACCATCAACTGGAATGGCAGAAATGTAAGCATTTGAACAAATGACTACTGCATATTCAGGGATGTAAAATGTCCTACAAAGACATTGGTGTGGAGAGTATTAGGGTGGAGATGGTAAGGTGAGCTGGGGAAAACAATCATCTAAACAAACAAAAAAAAAAACAAAAAAACCAAACCCAGTGCCGTCGAGTCGATTCCGACTCATAGCGACCCTATAGGACAGAGTAGAACTGCCCCATAGAGTTTCCAAGGAGCGCCTGGCGGATTTGAACTGCCGAACCTTTGGTTAGCAGCTGTGGCACTTAACCACCACGCCACCAGGGTTTCCAACAATCACCTAGACAACATTTAATAAACATCAACAAAGGGGGCACATGTTAGAACTAAAATTCCATTATCTAGCACAT
Organism: Loxodonta africana; assembly: GCF_030014295.1. Taxonomy (NCBI): domain Eukaryota; kingdom Metazoa; phylum Chordata; class Mammalia; order Proboscidea; family Elephantidae; genus Loxodonta; species Loxodonta africana. Next base: position 22,963,607 of record NC_087362.1, read on the forward strand.
TTTGTCAAAAATAAGGATGTCAGAAACTAAAATAAGTTTCTGATCCTTCAAGCGAAAGCAGAATTTAAGCCAAAAAATAGCAGGCAGTCAGCACTGGCAAGGCTGTGGTATGTCATAGTGCTTGCTATAAAGTCAATCCTGATTTTGCAATGACCAGAGATTAAATCTCCAAAAACTAGGAGAGCAGGCTGAAATGAAATTTATATTAGTGGGTAGGTGAGGTGAAAAGGACAGTAAGGTATTCAAGAAAGATGAAAGAAGTGAGGGAAAGAAACCTATTGATAAAGGAGGAGTGATTGAATTCGAGTTCATAAGAAAGCACAGATTCCTTGATCTCAAGTAGAGACCTCCCTTGAAGCCCCACAAATAAAATAGCCAAATAGGAGACAGAAATCATAATGAACAAATGTACAATAGTCTAGTGCTGAGAATAAATGAAGTCTATGAGTTTCTTCAATTCAATTCAATCCAACAATTATTTACAAAGTGGCTACCATCTGCATCTGTACAGAACTGTGCTAGGTGCTGTACCCAAGAAATAGAAGACACAGTCTCTGCTCTCTCTGAAGTTATAGATCTCACTGAAGAGACAAGATCCATGAAGCAATTCAAGAATACACGATTATATCTGATCATAAGCCTATACGAACAGTTCATGAATGCTACTGATTTTCAGAAAATAGAAAGTTGCCATAATTTAATGAAAGAATTCTGGAGGGGGTGGAATCTAATCAAATGACTTGAGAGATGGACGGAATTTATACACCGACGTGTTTGTTTTTTACTGGGTGCATACGGGCACCCTCTGGCAACAGTGAAAACACAGATGTCAAATCAGAACATAAATGTTAATACTGTCTCATACGGAAAAACTGTAAAGAAAGGTAAGGATCTTTGGGGAAAGATGAGATGAAAGGAAAAACAGATGTTAAAAAGGAAAAAAAAAAATAAGAACAAACAGAACACAGAGTAATTCATACAAACAAAAAGGGGAGGTCTGCAACCCTGCCTGAGCAACGACCTACACGTGCTTACAACTATGAACATGGGTACACAGAACACATGATTCCTTAATCAGAGCAAATCCCAAGTTTCCAAAAAGAAATCTCTTCTAGTAGTTTAGTAACTGGGGAGTAGAATATTAAAGGTCTTAAAAAGAAGACTGAACATAGACCAAACATGGTATTTTTCAGTTCTGCATTCCTCTAGTATTGAATGCAAATGAATAAAAGGAAGAATTAACAAAGAAAACCCACAAGTACCAACCTTTCCTACCACCAAAGGGAAAAAAAGGAAGGGTTTAAGGTTGTAAAATCACACAGGGAGAAGGCACGGTGAGACCAATATTGTACTTGGCGGTTTTTGTAGGATCTGTGTTCAAAACTTCCAAACTCTCCCCAGCAGAGTTAGACACCAGTTGAAAGAGGCTCGGGATAATGTATCTGATGAGGAGCAATTAAATAAATCTCAGAAGAGAAACTTATAAAAAAATCTATGCAAAACAATACTGATTTACAGATTTCATTATTTTCAAAGTATGAATCTCATGATTTCCATGCAAAAGTTCACATTTGCACATCGAGGATGGAAAGGAAAATGTGCTCCTACATACAGAGAATCAGTAATATTTGTCCTTCACTCCCCAACAGAGGTACGATAGGTGGGGATTTGGGGCTTTAGGAACCAGGCGTAACAGGAAGAAGGTAGGATACACACAGGAAAACAAGGATATTTGTATGAGATCAAGGGACTGCTAAAAAAACACTGTCTGGCTACCACTGAAAGGGCTGCTCAAAACTCTATGTAATTTGTAAAAGCCACCTGATGTCATCTGAGACACACCATATTAATTATGTTAATATAAAAGATCTAGAAAAGTGGAAAGACGTTTTGTATGCAAAAGTCAAATGTGACATATTTGAGGAAGGCAAAGAGTGAGGAGTTAAGACATTTCAAGAGGGGCCGTGGTAGTTCAGTGGTAGAATTCTTGTCTTCCATGTGGGATATCAGGGTTTGGGTCCAGTGCATTTCATGAGCAGCTTGGGCGTTGCTACGATGCTAAACAGGTTTCAGCAGAGCCGCCAGACTAAGATGAACTAGGAAGAAAAGCCTGCTGGTGTACTTCCAAAAATCAGCCAGTGAAAACCCTATGGATCAGAACAGTCCTATTCCACTGCGCATGGGGCGCCATGAGTCGGGAGCCAGCCCTGTGGCAGCTAACAACATCCTGAAATGTAGACCAAGTACATTCTCAATGGGTAGGTAAAGATGAAGGAAAGATTTAATATCTCATGCTTACAGACTTCATACTTATTCACTTCAGTTTCTTCACCTATTAAATATTAGTCAAAAATTGCCTCCTGAAAAATCAAGTTTCATGATTTTCCATTTGGAAATTTCAGTAGAAATACTTGGTAAAAATATAGGCAGGTATATGCCTAGAAATATGACCAAAAAAAAAAAAAAAAACAACAACAGCAAAAAAAAACCAAACCCAGTGCTGTCGGGTTGATTCCAACTCATAGCGACCCTATAGGACAGACAGAACTGCCCCACAGAGTTTCCAAGAAGCGCCTGGCAGATTCGAACTGCTGACCCTTTGGTTAGCAGCCGTAGCACTTAACCACTACGCCACCAGGGTTTCCAAGAAATACGAGAGCATTTGTAAAAATAAAAGTTACAAAAATTACTAATATTAAAGTACAACAGAAAAATAGTTCTACATTATGTTTAAATCCAAAGGTGCCTTACTTTACTATTTATTGAGAACGCAAAAGTAATGTTTGAGTTATAAAAAGAATCATTCATGTGAATTAGTACCAGTCCACAGAATCAGAACCTAATATTAAAGTACTAAGTCACATTATGGTAGAAATATGATCAAAACCTTACGATACTTTGCTCAGCACTACTACCACACTTTGTCGAATTTGACTCACTGTTGTAAAAACACACCATTGCTACAAAATACGTAAGCATGAGAAATTAATCTGTCCTTCATTCTTATCTACCTACTTAGAATTAATCTTGAATATACCTCTCTAAAATGACAAATGCCATCATTGAAAGAGCATCTTAACATAAGCAACTTTGAGAAATTAAAAAAAAACGACTGCCATCGAGTCGAGAAATTACATGGGTATAAATAAACTCTGAAAAGGGATCATGAGAATGGATGGAACATGCAAAGTCAAAGCAACAGAGTTGCTCGTTGTTATTCACCAGGTCAGCTACCCCTCCTTCCTAGCCGTTCTGATAGAGTAGAATAAGAGAGAACTTCCATGAATCAGTACACTCATTATAAAAAAAAGAACCAAAAAACCCCAAAGTATAACATGGGTGGAAGGGCCACTCCAAGGTCACAACTAGAGAAGCCCAGAAACAATGTAAACTAAACAGACAACTGCAACTCTACAAAAGAGAGGAAATAAGATACTTGATAGGATTTTACCAAGAACTCTTCGGAAGGTTTTGAAAAATGGCATGCTTATTCCAGAAATTAGACATCAATTAGTTTTTACTGTAAAGGTCGGCAACAAAGTTAATGATAGCAATGCAAAAGATGCCAGAAGAGGGGTTATATAAGTTGAGATTTTTTTTTTTTACAAATGTGAAATGTTTAAAAAGTTATTAGAGATAAAACAAACCATTTAGAGAGAAATTAGAAAGACCAGCATAAGAGAAATGGTAACTTCAAGTTGGCCACGACTCTGGACATTTTTTATCAGTATATTATTTGTAAGAACAAAAACTGACAAAACAAATATGAAGTAATGAAGACTTATAAAGATGGCCACTTATGAAAGCAGGTGAAAGGGATTTGGGAAACATAACACTTATAAAATCAGCAGACCCAGATGGCATGCATACTAAGGTGTTAAGGGAACTAGCTAATGTACTTACTGAGCCACTTACAATTATTTTTGAAAAATCTTGGAGAACTGAGGAGAGATCAGAAAATTTAAAAAAGGCAAATACCAATTTTCAAAACAGGGTAGGAAGTGAATACCTTGTAAATACCTTTTGTTGAAGAACAATAATTCTCAGTAAGAACATAGAATATTTTGATAAAAGTATTCAAACCTCTAGGGGCCAACAAAATGGGAATATGCAGAGGGATGTTAGAAAAATCATGCCAAATATGAATCCATTTGATCTTGAATCTCACTGGATGCTATATGCCAAAATACTTATTTTTGGCTTGAATAATAAACATAATCATATGGACTGAAACCTTCTACAAATGGACTGTCAGTGGGTGGGTATTTCTAATAAGTGGTCACCAGAGGGAGCAGTGAGGTGCACTATCAAATATTTACTAATGATCTAGAAAAGAGAATGAATAGCCATTGGCAAAATCTGCAGCTGATTCTAAATTGAGAACTGTTGTCAACACAGGGCATAATGGGAAAACAACACCAATACAGGCTCGAAGCAATTATAAAAATGTGGACTCCAGAAATAAAACTTGGAAAAACATTAAATAAAAGTATTAAAGTGAAAGAATTTAAAAGACACCATTCAATGAAAAGGATAGGGAACAATAATTGAAGATGAAAGATATAAGAAAGCAATGGGTATCAGATTAATTCTCATTTTTTAACCCATCATTGCCTCAAACACACATAAGAGTAACCTAAAAAATAAAAGCGTTCTATAAGAAGTCATTCTGGTAAGACCACACACCAAGTGGTGCTTAAAGTGTTGGTCTTCTGGTACTCTACAGATGAAAACGGAGCAGAAAGAATTGCAAAGAGAGATACAGAAACGGGGGTATTTTGAAAGAAAAATTAAATCAGTAAAACAGGAATGGCTTCAACTAAAACGACAAAGGTGTGATACGAGCTTTAACACAGGAAAATAGGAACACTGGAGATATGGGAAGACGTGGGAAATCTATGCTGAAATGGCGACATATGATGCGTGGGTGAACCGTCAAGTATACAACAGGGAATAGCAAGATGAACTTAACAATCTATTTTATCATCCTTCGTTCTAATATGTAATTCTGGGAACCACTGTGTTTCCAGTTAAAACACCTAATTTATAAAAAAACCTTTTTACCTAATCTTTCTTCTTTCTATTACAACTAGAGAGTCCCTGGGTGGCACAATTGGTTGAGCATTCAACTACAACTTGAAACACTGGTGGTCTGAACACACTCAGAGGCGACTAAGAAAAAAGGCCTGGCCACCTGCTTTCAAAAGGTCACAGCCTTGGAAACCCTGTGGAGCAGTTCTACTCTGAACACATGGGGTCACCAGAGTCAGAACTGACTCAACAGCAACTTTTATTTTTCTTATAACTAGAAACAATAAGGAGCCCTGGTGGCACAGTGGTTAAGAGCTTGGTTGATAACCAAAAGGTAGGCAGTTCAAATGCACCAGCTGCTCCTTGGAAACTCTATGAGGCAGTTCTACTCTGTCCTATAGGGTCGCTGTAAGTCGGAATTGACTTCACAGCGACAGTTTGGTTTTTTTGTTGCTGTTGTTGTTTAGAAATAATAAAACTGATAAGGGACAAAAACCAGTCATTTTCTGTTTCAGAAAAGTGACATCTTGCAGTTTATAAATATTAAGTGAACCAAACAACTCCCACCCCCAACAAATATAACAGAGGTTGAATTATATAGACTACAATGAATTCTTAGGCACATTCTCTGTTGCAGTGAAACTAGACAATAAAACACAGAAACTCAGGCAAGTAAAAATATTAACAGTTAGCTTCACTACATGGGCCTCAGATGAGGAACGAGTATGAACAACAGCTCCTACTTTGGGAAGGTTCATGGGTGTCCTCAGTCGCGTCCGGACACTCTTCATTAACACACGCTGCTCTGTTGGTAGCAAATGATACTTCATCGCTTCAATGAGGTAATCTTTGCAGGCACTGCTGTTCTTGACCAAGGCTTCCTCTTCAACCCTCTGAAAGAAGAAATCAAACACACCCCATGAGGGAGCTGCTGTTTTATAGTAAAACTAACACTGAAACAGAAATAAAGAAGACAAAAAGAAAAAGCAATCACTATCCTTTCCAGTTCAGTCTAAAAGTAACAGAAATGATTATAAGTGACACCAGGAGAAAAACAAATTTTCAAACATCTCATGTATTTGGCCTACAGAGAAAAAAGATATTCAAGTAATAAAGAGAAGAACTGCAATGAAAATGATATACTTCAATGACAACTATAAAACAGGATAAACTCATTAGATAATACTGTAATTATATGTTTTTTATCCTTAACCATCAAGACAAACAGTAGGAAAAGAAAATTTAGATAATGAGTGCTTCAGGTGGCACAGACAGTAAAAACCAGCTGCCGTCAAGTCAAGTCCAACTCGGAGTCACCCCACGTGCATCCGAGGAGAGCTGTGCTCCACGGGGTTTCTGATGCCTGATGTTTCAGAAACAGGTTGTCAGGACTTTTCTTTTGAGGTTCCTCTGGGTGGATTCGAACCGCCAACCTTCAATTAACAGTCAAGCATATTAACTGTTTACACTACCCAGGAACTCCTCCTTATCAATTGAAAACACTTTTTCAAACACAAAAAAGGCAAACAAAGTATCCAGGGAATAGATACAAAAAAAAATTTTTTTTCCAAAATATTTTTAAGTAATGGTCCTACACTACAAGTAAGTCTTGTCCTTGCTATACCTGACCTCAAAAGCAAGAGTTTTTTTGTTAGTTCATTTTTTAACAGTACAGGAATGATTATTCAGATCACAACAAATAATGAAGAACAAGTAATCATAAAAAGCTCAGATCAAATCTCTTAATAAAGAAATGTTGCTTTAGATACAGCTTCAATTATAAAAATACTGAAATTTCCACAGTACGATGGTAAAATAAAACAGTAAATTTAAAATTGTCCTATGGGCTACTAAAGAACCACTTATTCCTATTTATTTCAAATGACTTAATATTCTTCAGTTTAGAAATAAAGATAAAGGAACAAATGTATGCCATTGTGAAATTACGAAGTAGAATTAAATAGCTGTTGTTGTTAGGTGCCATCAAGTTGGTTCCTACTCATAGCGACCCTACGTGCAACAGAACGAGACGCGGTCCTGCTCTGCGCCATCCTCAGGATCGTTGTGCTTGAGCCTACTGCTGCAGCCACTGTGTCAACCCATCTCATTGGAGGTCTTCCTCTTTTTCGATGACCCTCTACTTGCCCAAGCATGATGTCTTTCTCCAGGGACTGACTCCTCCTGATAACATGTTCCAAGTCTCACCATCCTTGCTTCTAAGGAGCATTCTGGCTATACTTCTTCCAAGACAGATTTTATTCCATTTTTCGGCAGTTCATGGTATATTCAATATTCTTCACCAACATCAAATTGAAAAGCATTAATTCTTCTTTAGTCTTCCTCACTCATTGCCCAGCTTTCGCATGCATATCAGGTGGCCTGAAAACACCATGGCTTGGGTCAGGCACACCTTAGTCCCTAAAGTAACATCTTTGCTTATTAACACTTTAAAGAGGTCTTTTGCAGCAGATTTGCCCAATGAGATGGGTCATTTGACTTCCTGACTGCTGCTTCCATGTGTGTTGGCTGTGGATCCAAGTAAAATGAAATCTTCTGCAACTTCAATCTTTTCTCCATTTATCATAAGGTTTTTTTATTGATCCACTTGTGAAAATTTTCATTTTCTTTATGTTGAGGTGCAATCCATACTGAAGGCTGTAGCCTCTGATCTTCATCAGCAAGTACTTCAAATCCTCTTCACTTTCAGGAAACAAGGCTGTGTCATCTGCATACTGCAGGTTGTTAATGAGTCTTCCTCCAATTTTGATCCCCATTCTTCTTCATATAGTCCAGCTTCTCAGATTATTTGCTCAGCATATAGACTGAGTATGGTGAAAGTTTACAATCCTGACGCACACCTTTCCTGACTTTAAACCACACAGTATCCCCTTATTCTGTTTGAACAACTGCCTCTTGATCTATGACAGTATTTGGATCAAATCTCCAAATTCCATTTCTGCAGGAGACTCAGAAGATACTATCAAAGGAAAATGTAGCAGAGATGCAGAGCCATAGGCACATTTATTTATGTGCAGTTAAATGATCACCAGAGTCCCTGTGGAGTACAAATGGTTAAGCACCTGGTTACTAACCAAAAGGTTGGCAGTTCGAATCCACCCAGAGACACCTTGGAAAAAAAGGCCTGGCGATCGACATCAGACAGATCACAGCCACTGAAAACCTTATGAAGCATTGGGTTACTCTAAAACACATGGGATCTCCATGAGTCAGAATCGATTCAACGAAACTAGCTAAACCACCACCACAAACACTGCCTGGATACGTTCTAATACTTGCTCACCCAAATCAGAAATAGAGGCTGCCAGCAAACCTCTAAGAATGGGGGGTGGCCTAAGACGGAGTAGCTGCCAAACACTGCAGGTGGCTTTACCGTTCTCGGTCTTGTACCCCTTGGACCTGTGTTCTGTAGCTCTGTGGGACAGGGGTCTCCATGCCGTTGGGGCTGCTGACACAGCGCTATGCACACTTGTGTGTTTCGCATCTAAGCTTACCTGAACTAAATATTCCCGAGGAAGCAGAGGTAACCGTACATGTTCCATTAGCCGAGCCATAAACTCTTGCCTTACATCCTTGTCGTGGTTCACCCAAGCTATTACTGCTTCAAACACCTTTCAGAAAATATGGGGAAAAGAAAAATAAGGAATGAGTTATGTACCAAGGCTTCTGGATAAATATATGAGACTATTTTTTACTTGCAACTAAGACGTCCAAATTTAACCTATGACTCAATTTTTTTTTCAAAATCCTGACTTGTGATATACTTACAAAGCCATTCACTCCCTTCCTTTCTTCTCCCTGCCCCGCCCCCCACCATTTGGTATTTAGCTAGTATATTTGGTATTTAATAAGCACTTGCCAAGTACATTACCTAATCTTCTTGAACTTGAGCGTAGTTTTGATAGTTTGATGATACATGATCTGTTTCACTGTTGGCAACCTTTTTAAAGTAAACTTAGTTTTACCTACCTGGGTTTAAATCTCAAGTCCTAGGGACAGTGAAACACCCAATATAATAAAACAAAATGATATTGTAGAATGAAAATCATGAACCCTTACAAACTCATTTTTGGCTTTTTCTTTAAGTTTACAAAAAATGTTGCACTATGCATCTATAAATTGAGGGTGTGAAGAGAGATTAACTCTGCATTTTCACAATACTAAGTATATTAAAATATTAAAATTCTGACTTTTTTTATAAACTAAATAAGCAGCACTACTTACAACATATATCTGTGAGAAATCAGACAAGCTAATATGAAGGCTGCATTTTACTAAATAATATCCTCCCAGACTGATAAATATATCATCTGATGATATTTAAAAGGCTGTCTTTTTTTTTTAGAAAACGTCTGACAATATATAAGTGGTTACAGTCATTTTGATGCAGGAATAGGGCAAGAAGCTAAAAATAATCCACATTATAATTCATATCCCTCTTTAAGTCATTCAGTCAACAAGTATTTATCGAAAGAAGTGAACTAAACAGACTGCATCCTGTCAATTCTACTATTTCTCAGTTCTGTCTCCTCCTCTTCACCCCTACTTCTACCATCCTACATCAGATCCTTACTGCTCACTGCTATGACTTCAGCAGCCTCCTATCGGGCCCTAGTATCCACTCCCAGTCCACTTCTAATCCATTCTACACACGACCAATACGAAGGCTAGTCTCTAAAGATGGCCCCCCTAAAATCACATCTCCCAATATTCACAGCTTTATGGAAGAACCTCTCACACTGAATATGACGTCTCCTGCAAAACCAATAAAATGTGGTGGAGGCAATGCTACATGACTTCTGAAGCTGAGTCATAAGAAGTCTTGTGGCTTCTACTTAGGTCTCTGGAACTGCTTGTTTGGGGGAAGCCGGATGTCATGAGGAAATCTGACTACCTTCAGACAACCATGCTATCAGAAATCCAACCTAGCTATATGGAGATGGAAAAAAGAGAGAAAGAGGTTGAGAGAGATGCCAAACAAACCAGCCCAGGATCTAGAAAAGTAAGTGGAGTAGTTATCCTGGACATTACGGACCCAGACGATGCCATGTGTAGAAGTGAAGCCCTAAATACATGGCTCCAGCAGAACCATCCCAGACATCTTCAGTCATTTGATTCCCACTCCACCTTGAAGAGAAACCCTGGTGGTGTAGTGGTTAAGAGCTACTACAGCTGCTAACCAAAAAGGTCGGCAGTTTGAATCCACCAGGCGCTCCTTGGAAACTCTATGGGGCAGGTTCTACTCTGTCCTACAGAGTCACTATGAGTCAGAATCGACTTGACAGCAGTGGGTTTGTTTGTCTGCGTGGCCACCTTGAAGTCTCAGACATGGCAGAGCTCAGACAAGCTGTCCCTATTATGCCTTGCCTGAAGTCTGGCCACAGAATTGTGGACATAATAAAACGGTTATTATGTTTTGCCACTAGATTTTGGGGTGGTTTATTAGAAACAATGGATAACCAGACCAGCCCTTGTAATATTTTTCTAACAGATCTGACATCACTCTTCTATTACTTAAAACTCTTTAGTGGCTCTTCATCATTAGGATGAAGTCAATCTGTATGGACCATGACTATGCCCCCACCCCAGAAGATATAAATCTGAGGGTTCCCTCAACCCCCTCAGGATAACAGCCTTAAACACAGGGATCCCTATTCCCACTTACTTCTGACCTGCTGGCTCCCATTACTCCCTTGAGTTCAACAACTGGCTATGGAACTCATGCAAAGTGCTATATGTACAATTACACTTTTATTATAGCAAAAAGGTTATAAATGAAGAGATGCACAGGGCAAGGTCTGGGAGGATTCCTAACACAGAGCTTCCACATCCCATAAAGGAACGGGCTAATACTCTCCCACATGAACCAATGTCTGTTAACTAGTCAGGAAGCCCAGGGAGCTTTCCTGCCCAGATCATTACTGGGGATCTTATTGCATAATTCAAACTCCAGTCCCTCTCCTCTGAGGTCAGTCAATAGCATGAGGTTGCATGAGGTTGATATCATGCAAAGGGTCTTTCTAGCATAGTCAGCCCCCACCCTACAAAAGTAATAAACCCTCAGGTGTGCTCTGGAGTTCTCATCAAAGACACTTCAATGATTAGGGAAATTCCAAAGGTTTTAGAGGTCATCTGTCAGGAACCAAGGACAAAGGCCAAATTCTTTTGGTAAAGTTAAGCCCCATACAATCTGATCTCCTGTCACTCTCCCAAACATATTCTAAGCTCCAAGCACAACAGACCCACAGAATGCAATTCCTTCTCTAGAATGCCTTTCCTATTCTCACCCTTCCTTATCTCTCTGGCAAACTCATATTTCTTTTTAAAGACTTAGATCATACATCTGAGGCTAGCTACAGCATTCTGTAATCATTTATTTACCCCACTGGCTATCACTCTAAGGAGCCCTGCTGACACAGTGGTTAAGTGCTTGGCTGCTAACCAAAAGGTCAGCAATTGGAACCCACCAGCCACTCCATGGGAGAAGGATGTAGCAGTTGTTTCCACAATGATTACAGCCTTGGAAACCCTATGGGACAGTTGTACTCTGTCCTATAGGGTCGCTATGAGTCAGAATTGACTCAATGGCAGTGGTTTGGTTTAGGTTTTGGGGACTAGTCCTTTAGTTTGAGTAAGAAATTTTGTTTTGCTAATCTTTTCGTATCTCGGGCTCATGACAGTGTCTGATACATAGTTGGCACTCGATACATGTTTACTAAATCTAAAAAGTAACGTCTTCCTCCTCTATTCTAGAGTGGTAAGATTATACGTCTTACAACTCCCTTTCACATATTTTCTTGTACTTTAAATATTAGAGTAAATGTGTCTTTTTACCCTCGAGTGGAGTAACTGTCCTTGAGGGAGAGAATCAGAGTTTATACAACTTTAAATGCAAAGCAAAGAAAATAGAAACTCAAGTCTCATTTCCTTTAAGAGCAGTGTTTTCACAAGCATTTGTGCCCTGATTCCCGCGTGCTACAAAATCCACCCAAAGAAAACAGCCAACTCAGAAAACCTTCTCTCTCCAACTATATGAAAAGTGCATGTGGCTGAGCAAGGCAAGCCAAACTATGAGGATAAAGAAGACTAAAAAAGACAAGCAGGGAACCAACCTAAGGAAAGAGAACAACGAAGGATATCCAGGCTGAAGTCAGCCAAACTTTGCCACCCTGGGAACTTCTCCCTACTCACAAGATAGTAAATGTCTTCGGTTTGAGAAATAACTACTTTCGGATCACAATTCTTATAGGCATCTTGCTGTGTGAAGAAACTCATTTGCAAAGAGGCAGCTGTTGCAGACAGTTTAATGTGTGTAAGCTCTTGCTGAGCAGGTCCAGCGCAAAGCTCTAATGTCTAACAATTCAGGGAAACCAACCTCCTGAGAACTGAAGAAACAGTAATCGACACAATCAACGAGTCAGCTGAGTTTCTTAACCTCTAGATCAAAGATCACAACCGACTATCACTATACATACAGGATCATCCGGTTACCAAAAAACTGAAATAAAGGGCAAATACTGTGTTACTGTATTCTGGGGCAAGAAAAATATATTTACCTTCTCTTCTGAGGAAATGGTAAGTTTGTCGCTTGAGATTAAGCTGCATACTTGTTCTATGCCAAGATTCAGGAACTCTTCACTGAGTACGACATCTGCAAAATGTTGTTCTGTTTGGGATTAAAAGGAAAATCCATTAATACCAAGATTCCATTATCAGAGTTTCAAAATCTGCTTAAAAAAAGAAGAGGCCACACAACCTAAGTATGAGAAAACCAACTGACTTCTACACAAGAACTAACAAAACAAACACAAACTCAAAGACACCTTATACTCTGGGGTGAAATAAGGGAAGTGATTTGTTTACAGTATGACAAAGCAGAAACACAGGTAGGAAAGTTGCCGTGATAGTTGAATCATTTCTGTTTTCCATAGTGACATTCTACAGTTAAATATCCATCCCTTATATAGTGACAAGAACATAAGCATTTAAGTTTGTAAAATCTTTTTTTAATTTTTAATTGTGGTAACTACATAGGTAATAAAACACATGACATTTCTACAATCTTCACCTGTACAGTTCATTGACAATTATGTTCATTCATCATGTTGTTCAACTATCACCATTAAATGTTCCTGAATTTTTCCATCAGCCAAAAAACTTTTTATTACATAAATCGAAAAAAGCACATGTGCCATACAGTCACATACTGGAATGTATTATTCATTATGGAGTTATGAAGAACACTCTGCTTTATTTGAAGAGCTAAAAAAAAATGTGTATAATAACCAACAATAATGTTAAGACTCATATTTTGAATTTTTCCTGAAGTCTCAGCATTTACTAAGTCTTTGATCTGAAAAATAGTAAAGTATCCATTTGTAAAACCAGGTACCTTTTCATTGAACCATCCAGAACTAAACAAAGAAACCTTAAATGGTCGCTATGAGTCGGAATTTACTCAATGGCAATGGGTTTGGACAATCTGAATATATGACTTTTACTTAAAAAAAAAAAAAAAAGAATAAGTTTATGATAAAGCTCTGAATTCTATGTAACCAGTTTACGTGGAATCAAATTACTTTATACCTTAATTGCTTTAAAGAAACTAGGAAAATTAGTATTCTTAAAATACTTAAACTTTGATTTCACAAACAATCTTAGGCAAGTTACTTGATTTTTCTAAGCCCTGGTTTCCTCATCTGTAAAATGAGGATAATAAAAATACCTTACCTAATTTTTTTTTAATAGGATTATGGGGAGAATTAAATAAGATAAAGTTCTATAAAGCACCCAGAAGTATGTCTGGTACACAGTAAGGACTAACAAATTCTGTGGGATGATCCCTAAATTCTAAAGTAAAAACTTGCTAGGAAATCCAGGTTTTTCTAAGGTGAAATAAAGGAGTCATTTCAAATATGTTTTAATATACCATAAAAAGGAATATAGCTGACTTCCCTTTCAGCAACACATAAAAATTAATATCTGCATTTACGCAAATCTCATAATTAACTTCACTCTACAAAAGATTCATCACAGGATGATTTTAAAAATGATAAGCAGCTCTAGGGTAATTATAAAATGATTGGATTGACAAAAATACAACTGACACACCATTTTTTTTTATGTAGGGTTACAGATTTTAAGAAACCACTGTGACTAATTGCAAAGGTCCTTTTTACAACTGAAAAATGACAGTTCTAATTTTCTCCTAAACCACTTGCTGTCAGTTTGTCGTACTGTGGTGGCTTCTGTGTTGCTGTGATGCTGGAAGCTATGCCACTGGTATTTCAAATACTAACAGGGTCACCCATGGTGGACAGGTTTCAGCAGAGCTTCCAGGCTAAGACAAACGAGGAAGAAAGACCTGGCAGTCTACTGAAAAAATCAGCCAATAAAAACCTTATGAATAGCCGCAGAACACTGTCCGATACAGTGCCAGAAGATAAGCCCCTCAGTTAAGAAGGCATTCAAATTGTGACTGGAGAAGAGCTGCCTCCTCAAAGTACAGTCGACCTTAATGAGGTGGATGGAGTCAAGCTTTTAGGACCTTCATTTGCTGATGTGGCATGACTCAAAATGAGACAAAACAGCTGCAAACATTCATTAATCATCAGAATACGGAATGTACGAAGAACGAATCTGGGAAAACAAGAAGTTGTCAAAAGTGAAATAGAATGCATAAACATCAGGTATTGGCCATTTTGAATTGAACAATCATATAGTCTTCTATGCCAAGAATGACAAATTCAAGAGGAATGGCATTGCATTCATCGTCAAAAAGAACATTTTGAGACTATCCTCAAGTACACCAATGTCAGTGATAGAATAATATCCATACGCCTTCAGGAAAGACCAGTTAACATGACCACTATTCAAATTTACACACTAACCACTAAGGTCAAAGATGAAGAAACTGAAGATTTTGACCAATTTCTGTAGTCTGAAATTGATCAAACATGCAATCAAAATGTATTGATAATTATTGGTGACTGGAATGAGAAAGTTGGAAACAAAGGAAGATCAGAAGTTGGAAAATATGGCCTTGGTGACAGAAATGATGCCAGAGATCACATAACAGAATTCTGCAAGACCTATGACTTATTTATTGCAAATATCTTTTTTTCAACAACATAAATGGTGACTATACACATGGACCCTGCCAGATGGAATACACAGGAATCAAACTGACTGCAACTGTGGAAAGAGACAATGGAAAAGCTTAATATCACCAGTCAGAACAAGGCCAGGGGCTGACTATGGGATAGACCATCAACTGCTCATATGCAAGTTCAAGTTGAAGCTGAATATAATTAGAACAAGTCTACCGGAGCCAAAGTACGACCTTGAGCATATCCAACCTGAATTTAGAGACCATCTCAAGAACAGATTTGAAGCACTGAAAACTAATGACCGAAGACCAGACAAGTTGTTGAATGTCATCAAGGACATACAGGAAGACAGAGGTCATTAGAAAGAAAGAAAAGACCAAAATGGACGTCAGAAGAGACTCTGAAAGTTGTTCTTAAATGTGGAGTGGCTAAAGCAAACAGAAGAAATGACCACGTAAAAGACTGAAGAAGACAAAGTATTATAATGACACGTGCAAAGACCTGGAGTCAGAAAATCAAAAGGCAAGAACACACTCAGCATTTCTCAGGCTAAAAGAACTGAAGACAAAATTCAAGCCTCGAGTGGCAATACTGAAGAATTCTATGGGAAAAATATTAAATGATACAGGAAGCATCAAAAGAAGATGGAAGGAATAAAGAGAGTCACTGTGTTAAAAAGAACTCTTCAGTGTTCTACCACTTCAGGAGGTAGCATAGGATCAATGTCTTAGGCTGGGTTTTCTAGAGAAACAAAACCAGTAATGCGTATAAATAGAGAGAGAGATTTATATTAAGGCAACAGCTCACGCGACTGTAGGGGTTGGAACATCCCAAGTCCTTGGATCAGGATAAGGTCCTTTCCCAATTCATGGAGCCACAGAAGCAGAACCCAGGATGAGCAGGTTGGAGAGCAGGGATCCCACTCACAGGTTGTGATGGTCGAGGAATCCCCAAGGTTGGCAGGCAGGGCCACAACGTTTCTCCTGAGTCACTTAGCTACAGAGGCTGGAGAATCGAAGACAGGCACGTTGGGGAGCAGGACCCTTGCTGGCAGCCAGGAAGATCAGCGAATCCCAAGATGGACAGATAACCTCCTGGCTCAAGTCTCAAGAACCAGAGGTCAGACAAGAGACAGCTGCTGGATCCAGAACAAGCCAACCTTTGCAAGGTGGTCAGGAAGCAAGTAGGCAGCCGAAGGCAGAGAGATGAAGGCTGAGGGGCTGGTGAACCGCTACAGACCCCACCCCTACCAGTACCCCTCAGCAGATTCCATCATAGGGGTGATCACATATCAAATTTCAACAAGAAAGTGATCACAACATTATACAACTGCCAAAACACTGAGAATCATGGCCCAGCCAAGGTGACACACAATCTTAACCATCACATTCAAGAACTGATGGCACTGAAGGAATAAGTCCAAGCTACACTAAAGGTATTGGCAAAAAAACAAGGCTCCAGGAATTGACAGAATACCAATTTAGATGTTTCAACAAATGGATGCAATACTGGAAGCACTCACTTGTCTATGCCAAGAAATTTGGAAGATAGCTACCTGTCCAACCACCTGGAAGAGATCCATATTTGTGCCCATTCCAAACAAAGGTGATCCAAGAGAATGTGGATATTATCAAAATCATTAACCTCGGAAACCCTGGTGGTATAGTGGTTAAGTGCTACGGCTGCTAACCTAAAAGTCGGCAGTTCAAATCCGCCAGGTGCTCCTTGGCAACTCCATGGGGCAGTTCAGCTCTGTCCTATAGGGTCGTTATAGGGTCGCTATGAGTTGGAATCGACTCGACGGCACGGGGTTGGTTTTTTTTTTTTTTTTTTTATCATTAACCTCACACGCAAGTAAAATTTTGCTGAAGATAATTCAGAAGTGGTTGCACCAGTACATTGACAGGGAGCTGTCAGGGATTCAGGCTGGATCCAGAAGAGGGCATGGAACAAGAGATACCATTGCTGATGTCAGACAGATCCTGGCTGAAAGCAGAGGATATCACAAAGATGTTTACCTGTGTTTTACTAACTATGCAAAGGCATTCAGCTATGTGGATCACAACAAATATGGATAACGCTGCAAAGAATGGGAATTCCAGAACACTTAATTGTGCTCATGAGGAACCTGTACATAGACCAAGAAGCAGTAGTTAGAACAGGACAAGGGGATACTGAGTGGTTTAAACTCAGGAAAGGTGTGCATCAGGGTTGTATCCTTGCACCACACTCATTCATTATCCATATGCTGAGCAAATAATCCAAGAAGCTGGACTATATGACTAAGAATAGGGCATCACAATTGGAGAAGACTCATTAACAACCTGCGATAGGCAGATGACACAACCTTGCCTGCTGAAAGCAAAGAGGACTTAAAGCACTACCTGATGAAGATCAAAGACTACAGCCTTAACTGGACCAATAAGCAACATCATGATAAACAGATAAAACAATGATCCATTTTACTTGGATCCACAATCAATACCCATGGAAACAGCAGTCAAGAAATCGGACGACGTATTGCATTGGCAAACCTGCTACAAAAGACCCCTTTAAAACGTTAAAAAGCAAATGTGTTACTTTGAGGACTAAGGACCCAAGCTATGGTATTTTCAATCACTGCATATGCATGTGAAAGCTAGACGATGAATAAGGAAAACCGAAGTAGAATTGATGGCTCTGAATTATGATGTTGGTGAAAAATACTCAATATACATACTACAGACTGCCAGAAGAATGAACAAATCTGTCCTGGAAGAAGTACAGCCAGAATGCTCCTTAGAAGCAAAGATGGTTACAGCATGCTTGGTAAAGTACAAGGTCAGCAAAAAAGAGGAAGACCTTCTACAAGATGGACTGACTCAGTCGCTGCCAAGAATGGGTTCAAACATAACAACAATTCTAAGGATGGCGCAGGAAAGGACGATGTTTCGTTCTGCTGTAGATAGGGTCTCTATGAGTCGGAATCAACTCCATGGCACCTAACAACAACCACAACAATATTCTCCTAACTTCAATACAAGTCTATAGAGAGAAATTATTTCAAAGGATTTTTTATACACTACGAAAATTTTTTTTTCAGTAATTTCCTTTGCTTAAATTCTAAAGAAATTTAAGAAATGCATAGATTTTTTTATATTAAAAGTTATAAAATATTGAGAAATAAATTCATCGTGATGAACATCTGGCAAACAGCACATACATTTTAAAATATTTATGTACACTGACTTGGAACTTCAAATAGGAAACACAATACCCGTTG
Source organism: Loxodonta africana (assembly GCF_030014295.1). NCBI lineage: Eukaryota > Metazoa > Chordata > Mammalia > Proboscidea > Elephantidae > Loxodonta > Loxodonta africana. Next base: position 22,982,027 of record NC_087362.1, read on the forward strand.
AATAAAAGAGAAGTTATAAACGTCTTCCTCTCAGTCAAAAATATTTTTACTTCCAGAAATATATTTTGGACTAAGCTATTTATGTAAGTTTTAAGTTTGAATGAAAGTAAGCAAATGGGGGCCTCCTCATACTTTTCAAGGGAAGAAATACTCTCCAATGGTAACAAACATAAAAGAGAGAACAGAAGTTTTCTATACTGTGAGAATACATGTTGTCCCACTGTGGTTCACTGATCAGAAAAGATGACTTGCTAAAACACAGACTTGGTCTTTTTTTTTTTTTAATTTAATTACATAATTTAGAAGTAAGGGTATTAGTAAGCTATATGCAAAGTCAACTCTGAGACCTAAATTCATTGTTTCTCTTTACCAGTGTATTCAAAGAGGTTAAGAGAACATCAGTCCAACATCATCCTAAATGGAGAGAGCCTGAAAGCATTCCCACTGAGATTGGGAACCAGACAAGGATGCCCTTTATCACCGCTCTTATTCAACATTGTGTTGGAGGTCACAGCCAGAGCAATTAGGCTAGATAAAGAAATAAAGGGCATCCAAATTGGGAAGGAGTAAGTAAAATGATCTCCATTTGCAGATGACATGATCTTAGAAAACCTAAGGAATCCTCAAGAAAACTACTGAAACTAATAGAAGAGTTCAGCAGAGTATCGGGATACAAGATAAACATACAAAAATCACTTGGATTTCTCTAGACCAACAAAAAGAACATCGAAGAGGAAATCACCAAATCAATGCCATTTACAGTAGCCCCCAAGAAGATAAAATACTTAGGAATAAATCTGACCAGAGATCTAGAAGACTTATACAAAGAAAACTACAATACATTTCTGCAAGAAATCAAAAGGGACTTACGTAAGTGGAAAAACATACCTTGCTCGTAGATAGGAAGACTTAACATTATAAAAATGTCTATTCTACCAAAAGCGATCTAAACATTTAATGCAATCCTGATCCAAATCCCAACGACATCCCTTAATGAGATGGAGAAACAAATCACCAACTTCATATGGAAGAGAAAAAGGCCCCAGATAAGTAAGGCATTACTGAAAAAGAAGAACAAAGTGGGAGGCCTTACTTTACCTGATTTTAGAACCAATTATACTGCCACAGTACTCAAAACAGCCTGGTACTGGTACAACAACAGAAACATAGACCAGTGGAACAGAATTGAGAATCCAGACAGAAATCCATCCACATATGACCAGTTGATATTTGACAAAGGCCCCAAAACAGTTAAATGGGGAAAAGGCAGTCTTTTTAACAAATGGTGCTGGCATAACTGAATATCCATCTGCAAAAAAAATGAAACAAGACCCATTCCTCACTCCATGCACAAAAACAAACACAAAATGCATCAAAGACCTAAATATCAAATCTAAAATGATAAAGGTCGTGGATGAAAAAGTAGGGACAATGTTAGGAGCCCTAATACATGCCATAAACAGTATACAAAACACTATTAGCAACGCAGAAGAAAAACTAGATAACTGGGAGCTCCTAAAAATCAAACAGCTATGCTCATCCAAAGACTTCACCAAAAGAATAAAAAGGTTACCTACAGACGGGGAAAAAGTTTCTAGCTGTGACATTTCCGATCAGCACTTGATCTCTAAAATCTACATGATACTGCAAAAACTCAACTACAAAAGATAAAAAACCCAGTTAAAAAATGGGCAAAAGATATGAATAGACACTTCACTAAAGAAGACATTCATTTACCTAACAGATACATGAGGAAATGCTCACGATCATTAGCCATTAGAGAAATGCAAATCAAAACTACAATGAGATTTCATCTTACTCCAACAAGGCTGGCATTAATCCAAAAAACACAAAATAATAAATGTTGGAGAGGATGTGGAAAGATTTGAACACTTACACACTGCTGGTGGGAATGTAAAATGGTACAACCACTTTGGAAATCGATTTGGTGCTTCCTTAAAAAGCTAGAAATAGAACTACCACACGACCCAGCAATCCCACTCCTTGGAATATATCCTAGAGAAATAAGAGCCTTTACACGAACAGATATATGCACACCCATGTTTACTGCAGCACTGTTTACAACAACAAAAAAATGGAAGCAACCAAGGTGTCCATCAACAGATGAATGGATAAATAAATTATGGTATATTCACACCATGGAATACTACGCATTGATAAAAGAACAGTGAGGAATCTGTGAAACATTTCATAACATGGAGGAACCTGGAAGGCATTATGCTGAGTGAAATTAGATGCAAAAGGACAAATATTGTATAAGACCACTATTATAAGAACTTGAGAAATAGTTCAAACTGAGAAGAAAACACTCTTTTGTGGGTATGGGGTGGGGAGGGAGGGAGGGTGGGAAACAGGTATTCACTAATCAGATAGTAGATAAGAACTACTTTAGGTGAAAGGAAAGACAACACACAATACAGGAGAGGTCAGCACAATGGGACTAAACCAAAAGCAAAGCAGTTTCCTGAATAAACTGAATGCTTCGACGGGCAGTGCAGCAGGGGCAGGGGTTTGGGGACCATGGTTTCAGGGGACATCTAAGTCAACTGGCATAATAAAATCTGTTAAGAAAACATTCTGCATCCCACTTTAAAGAGTGGTGTCTGGGGTCTTAAACGCTACCAAGCGGCCATCTAAGATGCATCAATGAGTCTCATCCCACCTGGATCAAAGCAGAATGAAGAACACCAAGGACACAATGTAATTACGAGCCCAATAGACAGAAAGGGCCGCGTGAACCACAGACTACATCATCCTGAGACCAGAAGAACTAGATGGTGCCCGGCTACAACCGATGACTGCCCTGACAGGGAACACAACAGAGAACCCCTGACGGAGCAGGAGAGCAGTGGGATGCAGACCCCAAATTCTCATAAAAAGACCAGGCTTAATGGTCTGACTAAGACTAGAAGGACCCCGGTTGTCATGGCCCCCAGACCTTCTGTTGGCCCAGGACAGGAACCATTCCCGAAGCCAACTCTTCAGACATGGATTGGACTGGACAATGGGTTGGAGAGGGATGCTGGTGAGGAGTGGGCTTCTTGGATCAGGTGGACACTTGAGACTATGCTGGTATCTCCTGCCTGGAGGTGAGATGAGAGGGTAGAAGGGGTTAGAAGCGGACAAAATGGATACAAAAAGAGAGAGTGGAGGGAGGGTGTGGGCTGTATCATCAGGGGAAGAGTAACTGGGAGTATGTGGCAAGGTGTATATAGGTTTTTATGTGAGAGACTGACTTAATTTGTAAATTTTCCCTTAAAGCGCAATAAAAATTATTTAAAAAAAAAAAGAGAGAACATGAGTCAAGTAGTACGACCATACTGCCAAAACCATGACATACCCACTACTCAAATAAATGAGCCACCCCATCACCAAAGACAAAAAGTTGGACAAAAGGAAGAATGAAGAAGAAATGTTGAAAGTAACTTTCATTTCAGATATACATGTTTTTAAATATTCCCAGCTCTCACATACTTTCTACTTTGTAACTGCATAGTCTTTCTGTCTTAGTAAAATCTTTTAATATTGGTATATAATGTTTAAGAAAACAAAAAAAAACACCAAACCAGTTGCCCTGAAGCTGATTCCAACTCATGGTGACCCCACGTGTGCAGGGTAGAACTGTGATCCATAGGGTTTTCAAGGCTGTAACCTTTCAAAAGTAGTTCACCAGGCCTTTCTTGGAAGATGTTTCTGGGTGGGTTAGAACCACAAACCTTTCAGTTAGTAGCCAATTGAGTAACTATTTGCACCACCCAGGGACTCCTCTACTGTATTAACTAGTAGGAAATTTCATGAGATGGCTGCCTGTAACACATTCCCCAGGGATCTACCACGGTATCCCATACCCATAGTCAGGACATATGAAATGATAAGCTGAACCACTCTAAAGTATGCACCTGTTATGAACCAGGTACTATTCCAAACGGTTATGTGCTCAACTACTAGCCAAAATGTTGGCAGTCTGAACCCATACAGAGGTGCCTTGGAAGATAGTACTGGCGATCTGCTTCAGAAAGATCACATCCTTGAAAATCCTATGAAGAAGTTCTACTCTGCAAACAAGGGTCACCATGCCACCAACTCAACAACAACTAACAACTACTTACCTACAAGAATTCACACCATTTGTATGTCTTGACTCCAACCCATAGACCAGCATGACTTGTGGATGTCCTAGAGTCACTATCCCTGGCCCAACCCTCATTGCTTTGTGCTTTCACACTGTCCACAACGTGTCTGATGCCTCAGTTTGCAGTTCCCTTAGTTTCTTATCAAGAAACAAGCATGGAAACTGCATGATCCTGCCATCCCTAACACTTCAACCAATCTGCTTAGAATTAAACCAAAAACATTAAAATAGTATCCAAATCTATTACTGTATTTTCAAAGGTTATCTATCATCTTTTCTTCTTTCTAATCCTTCTGCTATAAGGGAAGAAAAAAAGAAAAGATTTAGTATGGAAACACTACTATTAAGTTTGGGGATTTAAGCTTCTAGCAAGCACTACTGAAAACTAGGAATAGAGGAGTGAATTAATTATTAACGAAATATTTTTGCTGAATGGCAAAGACTATAACACTTCTAACTCCTAAATAAGACTGCCATATAGTTAGTAAACCTATTACCTTTACAGTGATGATTTTCAAAGTTTATGGTGAATGTGATACAGACTGCTGCAATGAAACCATCCTGCTTTTTGGGCTAGAATGGAACTGCTGTGAGAAACTCAGACTAGTGTTATAAAACGGTTAAGAAGGGCAATAAGATTCATTATCAAGAGGAATCACTGCAGATTTGTATACATTTTAGTGTGTATAAACCAAAAACCAACCGCTTGAGTCGATTCCGACTACAGGGTCACTATGAGTCGGAATCAACTGGAAGGCAACGGGTTTGGTTTTTGGCTTATACACACCTAGTGTACAGACACGTGCATATTTAAATTGTTAGCCACATTTTACTTTGATTTACGTTCATGCCCTCTGGGGTAAAAAGAAGGGCAAACGGCTTTTTTGAAAGTATTTACAATTAATTCTCTTCAGCTAAAATACAACACATTTTGTCATTTGAAGGAAAAAGTTCAGTGTTACATTTATTAGGAAAAATTACTAACATAAAAATTTAAAGGCAAATAGAACTTTACAAAGGAACAAATAAAATCTAAAACACATTTCTAAAGGGAATCTCTCAGATTTTCAACTTTGGGTGAGATGAGATGACAAATTTTAGTCAATTTATGTGAGACATGGCCCATAAGGCAAGTCATATCTCAAAAAAGAAAAAGCATGACTTTCTAACAATATCCTTTTCTGAATAAATCAGCCAGCAAAATCTTGGGTCTGTTTTCAAAAAATGTTAAAATATCATGAATCTGGTAAGACTGATAAGGGCATTTGTCAATTCTAAGATTCCTACACATCTTCAAATTTCTAGTTACGAAAAGCAACTGAAAACATGTTTGGATAGAAATTGGTTCGCAGGAATTCTGTGAGAAGGCAAGAAGGTAGTGCTGCCCATCTGCTATTTGACATGTTCTTGATGCAAATTATTTCTCTCTCTGATATTTAGTTCCTGTTTTAGCTCTAGTATTATCGCTATTACTAATAAAAATTACATGAGATTCACATTTCTTCCCTGACCTCTAGCCACAAAACCATGAAGATTAAAGTTTAGAGGAAAAAAAAAAAACCTACTCTGAAACAGGGGACTCTCATACATTGCTGGTAGGAGTATTCATGTATACAGGCTCCACAGACAGCAATTCTGAACTTTCATCTACAAACACACTTTAGCACTCATGAAACAGCACATTCAAAGTTATTCACTGCACCATTGTTTTCAATATTGACAGAGAATTCATCAGTAGGCACTAGTTAAAATATGGGGCATCCACACAATGGAATATTCTTTAGCTGTGGGGAAAAAAAAAAACATGAGGATGCTCACGATATGAAAAAAGCTTCAGGAAATCTTGTCAGACACAGAACAGTCAGAACAGTGCACACAGCACGTTAACTACCTTTTGTATGAGAAAGGGGAGAGAGAAGGCTCTCAGATACGCTAGAAAGATACGCTAATAAAAACAGTTATGTATAAAGGGCATTAAGGGAGATGGCAAGTGGGACAAGTGTGTGAACAAGGTTTTTCCATGTATATACAGTTTTTTATATTGTTTTGTTATCTGAACCATGTGAAGGGATTACCTAGTCCCAAAAACAACTAAAAAACAAAACAAAAAATGGGAACTAATCAGTAATTATATTTGGGGAAGGGGAGGATAAAGGACAAGGGTGAAACAGAGACTTTTTCAATGTATATCTTTCAAATATGTTTTAAAAAATGTTCAACCATGTAAACATATTAGTGATTTTTTTTTTTTTTTTAAATTAGGTCCAACTAGCTTTCTTCCTCAGTGAGAAAGAAAAGCGTTGCTGTGGACATTCAATGCGTCTTATTACTTCCACTTCATGGATAAATATCCACTATTCTTAAAAAGACTACTGGCTTATCCTCCTGCCTTGGGCTACTGACCTACTTGACTGGCCTTTCTACCACACTCTTTGAAGTCAGATCTTACCAAAATCTCTGTATCCTGAGGCATACTCACACCTTTATCAGTTATAATATCACCTCTGTTACTTCATCTCCTGAAACTGTTCTTTGAAAGCCCTGTTCTTTGGACTAGTCCTTCCCAACTCCTCAGTAGTGTTTAACCCTAGAGACATTCTCTCCTCTCACTCTTACCAGTCTGAATTCCAAAATACCATGTTCTACCTTTCTGACAACTCAGAAAGTGTGGTTCTGCGCTCAGTCTTCTTTTCATTGTCTGCTTGTTCTCTTAACCATCCAGTTACCTTCAACCACCACCCCAGTATGGTTGCTCTCTGGACCCCACCTCTTTCGCGAACCCCAGTGTTTGAATTTCCAGGTGTCTGCTAGTCTCCATGTGGATTATGATCTGTCTAAGCCCCATGGGGAAACCCTGGTGGCATAGTGGTTAAGTTCTATGGCTGCTAACAACATGGTCGGCAGTTCGAATCCACCAGGCACTCCTTGGGAACTCTATGGGGCAGTTCTACTCTATCCTATAGGGTCGCTATGAGTTGGAATTGACTCGACGGCAATGGGTTTGGTTTTGGTTTTTTAACTCTCATCGCTTTTAAACAGGCAGATTCACCCCGTGCCATGCAACCAGCAACACATACAAATGGCCCTCTAACGCCCTCACACTGCTTATTACCTTATGCTCCTTACCATGCTCACTTTTCTTCATCGTTTATGGAGCTGATTCATTCCTTGCCCTGACGCTTGACAAACGTTCTCTGGCTGTGCTTTCTTCGGCTCTGCCAGCTAAGTGTCCTGCCCAGTCTGAGAGCCTCTAAACGGATTCTAACTGCTGGTTCTCCCGCCTGCATTTGCACCTTCATTGCCTTCTTTCCTACACCTGCTCAACCTCTATTGTGCCTTTGTGTTGTAATGGTTCCACTATCTACTCTCATGTTAAGGTTGGATGAAGTCTTAATCACAGTTGATTCCTGACTCCCTTTAAACTCTAAATAAATCATTTCCCAAATCCTGTGGATTCTCTCTCAGTAATACCACAGAAATAGTAAGATTTACTGGCATAAGGGATCTGAAAGGTCACCTGACACAATCTTCATTGTATGTATGAGTAGCCTCTAAAACGTTCATTATAAATGGCTATCTGATGACAGTTTGCAAACATCAAAAAGCAGTAACACTGAGGCAGAGCCAAGATGGCAGAATAGACAGATGCTTCCAGCGAGCCCTCTTACAACAAAGACCCCCCCACCAAAACGTGAAACGAGTATATTTAAGAAAAGCTAGGAGCCCTGAACATCAAGGGCAAGCTTACAAAACAAACTGAGGGGCAGGGGGAGGAGGAGACGGTTCAGAAGCAGAGAGGAGTTACCAGACTTGAATCACAGGGAGCCCTCAAGCACCATTCCCAGAACGGCGGCGGGCTGGTACTAGCATTCGGCTGCACTTTCCTCAGCGAGAAGCAGCCAGCCACACAGCCTACTCACACCTCCAGAACCAGAGAAGAACGGCACTCTCAGAAAAGCTAAGTACTTGCATATATTTTACCATGTGCCCTCCCACTCCCCAGCCGGCTTCAGCGGCTGAATTCCCTGGGCCTGAGATAGGCCCTATTGAGCACCTAGAGCCATCCTCCCAGCCTTGGAGAAGGAATAAAATTGCAACTGGGGGAAAAGATAATTTCCCAGCTTAACTAACAGGGGAAGCTCAGGACACAAGCAGCTCCTGTCTAGGCATAAACAGTCCATGGACTTTCAGTACCCTTCCCATCTGCATGGACCTATGTGGGCCTACTTCAGGAGAATAGGCCCTTCTTGGGGGACTCTAACCATTTCACCTGTGCACACTACCTACCTAAACTAACACAAACCGAGGTAGAACAACTAAATAGACCCATAATAAAAGAAGAGATTGAAAAGGTAATCAAAAAACTCCCAACAAAAAAAAGCTCTGGTCCGGACGGCTTCACTGACGAGTTCTACTAAACTTTCAGAGAAGAGTTAACACCACTACTACTAAAGGTATTTCCAAGCATAGACTAGGGCGGAATACTACCAAACTCATTGTATGAAGTCACCATATCCCTGATAGCAAAACGAGGTAAAGACACCAAAAAAAAATTAGAAACCTATATCCGTCATGAGCTTAGATGCAAAAATCCTCAACAAAATTCTAGCCAATAGAATTCAACAACATATCAAGAAAATAATTCACCACGACCAAGTGGGATTCATACCAGGTATGCAGGGATGGTTCAACATTAGAAAAACAGCTAATGTAATCCAACACATAAATAAAACAAAAGACAAGAATCACACGATTTTATCAATTCATGTAGAAAAGGCATTTGACAAAGTTCAACACCCATTCATGATAAAAACTCTCAGCAAAATAGGAATAGAGGGAAAATTCATCAACATCATAAAGGGCATTTCTACAAAGCCAACAATCAACATCATCCTAAATGGAGAGAGCCTGAAAGCATTACCAACATGCATTATGCAGATGACACAACCTTGTCTGCTAAAAGTGAAGAGGACTTGAAGCACTTACTGATGAAGATCAAAGACCACAGCCTTCAGTATGGATTATACCTCATCAAAAAGAAAACAAAAATCCTCACATCTGGACCAATAAAGAATCTTACAACAAATGGAGAAAAGACCGAAGTTGTCAAGGATTTCATCTTACTTGGATCCACAATCAACACCCACGGAAACAGCAGTCAAGAAATCAAAGGATACATTGCATTGGGCAAATCTGCTGCAAAAGGAATCTTTAAAGTGTTAAAAAGCAAAGATGTCACCTTGAAGACTAAGATATACCTGACCCAAGCCATGGTGTTCTCAATTGCCTCAAATGCATGCAAAAGCTGGACAATTAATAACAAAGACTGAAGTAGAATTGACGCCTCTGAATTGTGGTGTTGGTGAAGAATAATGAATATACCATGGACTGCCAAAAGAATGAACAATTCTGTCTTGGAAGAAGTACAACGAGAATGCTCCTTAGAACCCAAGATAGCAAGACTTCTCACATATTTTGGACATGTTATCAGGAAGGATCAGTCCCTGGAGAAGGACATCAAGCTTGGCAAAGTAGAGGGTCGGCAAAAAAGAGGAAAACCCTCAATAAGATAGACTGACATGGTGGCTGCAACAACGGGCTCAAGAATAACAACTGAGGATGGCACAGGACCGGGCAGTGTTTCATTATGTTGGATGGGGTCGCTATGAGTTGGAACCAACTTGATGGCACCTAACAACAACAACAATAACGCATTTACCTAAACATAATGCTAAAAGGCAGGGCTTCTCAAAGTTTAGTCAGCTTCTTCTATGCCTCATACTCTAGAGTTAGTTTCCATATTCACGATCTTCCTTTGACCATCTCCTCTCTATGTTCATCACTGCTACCCTAGGTCTCACTCTGTTACCAATTGCAACTATTGTTTCCAATCCTTTCACCCATATGCTGACAGATTAATCTGTGTATAGAACACAGCTTTCACTGACATTAATAGTTTGCCTTCAGAAGTCATCAAAGTCTACCGAATAAAGCCCAACCTAGTTACACTGGTATTCGATAATCAGTTCCTTCTGTCTGAGCTAATACTATAACTGCAGCAGGTCATAATTCTCAGTACTATAAACATACCATGACAACACAAAACAAAAAAGCCCAGGAATTTGCAATATACATGAAACATGTTGTATGTGTGTGTAAAACATGCAACATATATTCTTCCTTACACGTATTCTGTAAGGATTCTCCTCACTCTCCAGAGCAGCTGAACTTCCTGGTGGCTTCCCTCCAGCAAATAAAACAAGCTGCTCATCAAAACTGAAAGACAATCCCCAGAATCTGTCACACCAGGTCTACAGGCCACATCAGGTCAGGTCCCTCATCCCAAATTAAGTCCAAAGAAATCAAGAATATATAACTTGTTGATATATATATATAATAAGTACACATGCTATACATGCCTATCAATATACAACAAAGTTTTGCTCATTTGGTTTTATGCCTTTAATAAGCTACAAAGGGCCCTTGATTTCTAAACACCTTGCACCCTTTCTAGCAAAATTAAATACCATGAGAGGGTGCCTATAATTCCTCTGTATTCTACTTTGTACTGAATCCCATCTGAGAAGTAAGGGTACATGCGTGGGTAACGATCATATCTTAGACCCACAAACAGCCGACCCCTAACGCAAAGTGTTTTGGAAAAATAAAAGTACCTCTGGTTTTCATTCTCCCAATTTATAAAATGAGAGTGTCCGGCTAGATAACTGCTAGGGCTCTCTACAAGCGCTAAAACTCCATGATTCTTTGGTTCTGAATAATATTAGTCTCGGGGTGGGGGTGGTGGTGGGAATAGATTTATGAATATATGTATCTCCAGCAGTTACATTAGCATAGACAGTTTTTGGTGAAATCTGAAAACAGCTAACTTATCTCAGCTAGAAAAACTGTCAACAAAGCAGGGCTGAGAGATTGCATGCAGTTTATGAAGACATAAATGAAGGCTATAATGAGTGCAAGAATATAAAAATGATTATTTTAAGGAACGTCATTTAAGGCAGCATGAATTCAGGCAAGAAGTGCTGTATACAGTTCTCCAAAGGAAGAATCTGTATCAGTAAATTAACATTGCAACAGGCCCTCGAATCATTAGCATCTACTCTTTAGTATGCACAGCACATAGTTGAGGCTAGTAATACCATTATTAATATCACTGTCTTGATACAGATTTCTTTCAAGGGGGCAGCTTTCGAAATCATGGGCTTATTTTGACAGATGTTTACTCTGAGCAGTGATTCCTGGTCTAAATTATGCGAGGGTGGGTAAATGACTAAGTCAACTGATTACAGAAGAAAAGGCTACGGCAACCACTTTTACAGAAATAAGGCATAAGCTGAAATAATTTAGGTGCGAGTTTACCACTGTTGTTGTTGTCAGGTGCCATCAAGTTGGTTCTGATCATTATGACCCTATACATATAACACTGAACATAACACTGCCCAGTCCCCCACCATCCTCACCATTGTTGCTATATTTGAGCCCACTGTTACAGCCGCTGTGTCATTTCATCTCATTGAGGGTTTTTTCGCTGATCCTCTACTTTACTAAATATGATATCCTTCTCCAGGGACTGGTCTTACAAAATCTTTGTAAGCAGGGCCTAAAACTTATAGAGCCCATTATCAGTAGCAACGAGGTACAGAGGAAAAATACAATATAGGTCAAAGGTAGAAGTATGCCTGGAAGCCTACAGAAATAGTGGGCTGCAGAGAGAATGCTGTGGGCTGGCAGCCAGCCAATGCAGAACCGAGGTGGGTAACAGTGACAAAACAAGAGTCTAGAAATAGCACTCTTCTATTTACCTTTCCAGTGAGTTGGAGGAGTGGCCCTCAAAGAAGTTGGCCCCCAACATGCAGGCTTTTGGGGAAAACCAAGTTTCAGTTAAGACCTACTGAGCTGGGACACACATGAAAACAGTTAAGGATGTAACTGATCATTTCACAGGAAGGAGAAAGGCTAGGAGGGCAATGTGGGATACTGGAGATGCCTGGGTAAGGGTAGTTACTACCACTGGGCCTGGAATGTATAAAAATGCAGCAGCGTTAACCACAGGAACAGAATGGGAAAAAACTGGAAAGCATGTTTGTGACTGGGGAAGAAGAGGACTTCCTCATAGGTGGTCCTATTACTGATGGAGGTTGAGTGTTTACCAACCCCAGAATTTCAGCCAGAGTACCAGTTTGAAAACGATACTGCAAATTTCCTCCAAAGCTTAGTTAGAACTGGTGATAAGAAGCTTCTCAACTCTTCATCATGTGGGGTGGTAAGGCATGGAACAGCTAAGAATTGGCAATTATTTTTTCTCTTAAATTCGCTTAAAATTCTGGAAATTCAACTACGGGCAACTCTTGATTATCAACAAGGAAGGTGAAATGAAATCCATATTTTGATTTATAATTACACAATTTATAGCTATAATATAAATTGTACAATTTATATTTACAATTGAATTTCCAAAAGTCTTTACTGGGACTGTTGAATGCTGTTGAGTTCAATTTCTATCTCACCTATATTGTTGATTACAAAAAATGCAAAAAGCAAATCAATGATTTGGAAAATGGCTAAAATATGGACACCACTCCAACTTGAGAAGCAGAAGAGCCGACAACCAGCATTCTCTATAGAAGTCAGTGCACTTGTAGTTGTCAAAATTTGCAGTTTTAGGGATAAAGTAAAGAATAATTTCACACAGCTTTTCAGATAAGTAAATAATCATTCAAGAGTATAAGTAAGGCAGACTATAGTTCATAACACCACGCCCTGTGTGCAGGTCATTTAACCTGCTGGTCGAGTCACCCTCAGATGTTAACTGGCTTAAAGCCCTTCACTGCCACGCCTTGGAGAAGCAGCTGGGTCAGCGCGAAGGGCAACGGCTGCCAGTATCACGCTGCTGGAGTTAAGACAGCGCATCAGAGTGAGCAGGGTGATTCCACACCCTCCCCCATCAGCCTCTCTACCCGTCACCTCTTGGTTTCTCACATTTTTACTTCCTCTAAAAATGTTGACAATAGTAAGAATGAGTTCACTGAATAGATTTCCAGGCAGCACTTTTATTCTTTCATTGCACCTGTACAATTTAATTATAATAAACACTAGAAATCATATTTCCAATCTGCAAGAGAAAGGAATAAAGCTGATCCTAAGTCTAGAATCTCTGGTGAGTTCTTCAAGGATAAGGACTGCTCTGGGCACTGAAGTATAGTCATATCTTAGAACAGAAAGTACACGGAGACTATGAAGATTTATTCCCTTTCCCATCCTTGCTCTCCCTTAGCTCCTCCTCTTCCTTATGCCTTCTTCTTTCCTATGCATCTCCTCCTTTCCTTCTTTCATGCCTGGATAGGCCCTTCACAGGTCCTACTTAGACTAGTGCTTATAATAAAGAAAAGAAAACCTAAGGTATTATCTTCCTCTACTGTACTCATTTCGCTCTTCTAGATCTTTTCCCACGCTATATACCGTTTGGCTTGGGTAGATTTTTCTGGACACATTAAAAAAACCCATTGCCATCAAGTCCATTCCAACTCATAGTGACCTTATAGGACAGAGTAGAACTGCCTCATGGAGTTTCCAAGGAGCAGCTGGTGGATTCATACTGCCAACCATCTGGTTAGCAGCCGAGCTCTTAACCAATGCACCACCAGGGCTCCACGGTACTTGAATTATTAAAAATAGATAGATACATTCATACATACACAGACATATAGACACACACACAGACAAGGACACTAAAAAAGAATTGTTTGTTTATGGCAGAAAAACAGAGCTACAGCTATCTTCCCTCATGGACTCCTTACAACATCATCACCTATTTACTTAAGATATAAGCAGCAATCGGCTAGTTTTCATTATTAAGAACTTTTTTATTATTATACCAGATTATTTATTTTATAAACTTTGCTATAACTAGTTGTCAAAATACCAAAAACATGAGATTAGCTTCATTATATGAAGTTGGTCCCTGGAATTGTACAGGATGAAACAGTGACAGAATTTATTTCAAAATAAATTTATCGAGCTGTAGACTTAAGATTTGTACAATTTTTTCTACACGTATATTAAATTTCAATAAAATATTTACATATAAAAATAATAATAAGGAAGAAAGAAGTAGAGAGGGGTATAGCAGAAACAGTTAAAAACTGTTAAGGTTGGATGATGGGTACTATTCTAATTCTGGATATGTTTGCAATCTTCCATAAATAAAAAGTGTGTTTAAATGTTACCTATAAACCTAAGATACTTAAGGAATTATAAATTTCAGAACTATGGTATGAATGCAGTACTTCCTCTAAGACTAGATCCTGATTTAAAATACATTGAATTAAAAAAGAAGAATCAGTATTTCATCATAATTTGATGAAAGTGACAATTTCTCCATGAAAAACTCTTGGCATAATTATGAAAAAGAAATCTATAAACTAAGATATGGAGGTATTCTAATTCTGGTAGAAAATTGGTCATACTTTATACTATACTACAATAAATTTAAGATTTTAAATAAGAGAAAACAGTAAAAGAAAATCTATCACCTACCGGGGGGAAAAAACTAACAAGCTAGTGCTGATGTGAGTGAAACCAAGAGCTCTATTACATTACATGAAGTACGTTTGGACATCCTTCCCGTTAAACCTGCTTTGTTCATTCTCTCCCTCCCTGCTACTCTCTCTCTCTTAAGAGTCAGTAACTTTTATCAAGCACTATGGAGATGAATAAGGAGACCTGATGGTACAGTGGTTAAGCGTTTGGCTGCTAACTGAAAGGTCAGTGGTTCGAGCCCACCAGCCGCTCTTCCGGAGAAAGATGTGGTAATCTGCTTCTGTAATGATTTACAGCCTTGGAAACTCTATTGGGCAGTTCTACTCTGTCTTATAGGGTCGCTATGAATCAGAATCGACTCAATGGCAATGGAGTGTTTTTTGGTTATGGGGATGACTAGCAACCCAAAAAAGGCATTTTTGTTAAGCAGCAATTGCTACAGGCAAAAAAAAAAAAACTACCGAAAATACACAAGTCTATTTGTTGTTTTTCCTAATGTAAGCCACTTATAATAGGTTCATTATATATAGCAGTTAGTGGAGTTTGTATTTAGAAGAAATACTTCGTATTTAGCTGACGAACAGAATTGGTCGCATCGCAGAACACCAATGAATCCAAATTTGTCTTTGGTTCTTAAAGTGCCTCACTCCACTCAAAAGAAGTACATGAATACCATTACATATTATAGGCATTCCCCAGCTTACAAATGGGTTGTATTCTAATAGCTCATTCCCAAATCAGATTTCTGAAACTCAAATCACATTTTCTCTGAAACAAATTTATGAAGGGTAGTTGGACCATCAGGCCACCCCACAGAAATCTAAAAAACTCAAATTTATAGGGCTACTGGGTTTACTGAAGCACTGTGTTTTTTCAACAACCATAGGGACCTAAACCACCTTGTACCATTATTTCTTTGATAAAATCAATAGAGGTTCTAGAACTATTTCTCCTCCCCAGTGCTCTAAACCCAGCCACTTTCTAACAGAGGTCTGTTCTACTTGCCTGCATAGGTGTTGGCCTTGTTAAGGAGGTCTGTGCATGCGTGCATATCAGCAAAAGCCCGGATTCCTAAGCAGTTGACAGGGTGTAGCTGGGATTCCAAAAATTCACAGCAAGTCTTCTTTACATCCTGTAACTGTAACAGGCCAGCTGCTGGAAGAAGTACCTGCAACACAAAAGGAAGCTTGATTAGTCAATAGGCTCTTTACTGCTTCCAAAATAGGGCACAAGTCCAGCTACAGGTTATAACCTGTATCCAGCACCAAATATTCCATAGAAAAGAAATACAAAGATTTTCAAAACAGTGATGGTTCTGTTCATTCTTCATAATTTCCATGGAGTCTTTCCAAGGCACCATCTTCTTGGTCACAAGAATATAAAAGCTATGGGATCATATTACATTAACAGTCCTTTTTATAAGTATAAATAAAATGGTTTTTTGAATTTTAAAGACACAAACTATTAGGATGCTAGGGGGTGCTATGGTTCAAGCAGAATGGTTTTGTTTCCACAGTTCTAACAATCATGAGCTTCACTAATTTGTGGGGGAGCGCTGAGCTCAGGGTAATACAGACTACAATAAAGCTTCATTTTGCTGAAGGCCCCTTGTTATTCTACTGTCTGAATTACACAACACACTGCTTTCCTTCAGGGTAAAACAATTCTAAATACAACAGTCTCTAGCTACAAGTGGGCAATTTCTCTAGAATGTAATATATGTGCTAAAAAGGAAAGCATAAAAGTAAATTGCCCAATAATCACTTTTTACTTTGTATTTTTATTTGAGTAACTCAAGCAATTTTATATTAATTATAGGTTAGATTCTGTTAGATTTTGCACTGTTTTTCACTTGTAAGTGCTCTATTCAACACTACAACTGCTTTTCAAACAGGTCAGTAATGGAAATTTTTTTCCTTTGTGAGTTGGTAAGGTGCTATGTAGAGAACCGTATTAGAAAGTCAAATCATGGAGGAAAATTTTATAAAAAAGAACTTACTGAACATCTGCTGTTCTTTTATAAAGCCAAAGGGAGGCCTCTCAACTATTAGAACGGTCAATTTTAGAAAAGATCACATTAGCATAAAAACATAAATAAAACTGTTTAAGTTTCTTCAGGAATTGACTTTCATAAATGCACAGCTACAGCAGAGAAAATAAATACTGGTTTATAAGTATCTTTTATAATTTTTATAAATCTATTTAATAAGTCTTCAATGAGAAAGACTGTTCATGTCCTTCTATAACATAAATGACTCTGTTTTCTTAAAAAAAAGCCCAGAAGCTTTAGCTCTCAGAGTAAAGGGTATGAGTACGTGTGTGTGTACACACAATCAACTAATAATGGGCACCATTAAGGACATGGAGGATCACTTCTTGTATCTTAGCTCAATTCCACCAACTAATATCAGTTTTCTCCGGAAAAATGGATACAATATCTAGGGAAAAAATTAAAAAAAAAAACAAAAACATAATGCAAAAGATGTTATTATAGTCAAATCTTTTCCATAATATGTGGAGTGTGTTTCATTATGAGAATGATTCTCCACGGAAGGCTTTAATTTGTTGGTAATGTGCAAATTGGAGGTTTTTCTACACTGGTAAAATTGTGCTCTGAAGCAACATAAAATAAATTCTAAGATGTTTAACAGTGCAGCCATTTAATTCAGCAAATACAGAGTTTAGAAAGTAGTCTTCAGTGTAATATTCAATCTCTGAAATTTGCACAAATAGTAACGATCCGCCGTCCAGTCAGCGCTTTCCCAGAGACTACAGTGTTGTATTGTTGTTGTTGTTAGGTGTCACGTCTTGGCCGTGGTTAACTAAAAGGTCTGGAGAATAAATTTAAGTCTTTCAGGGGCATTCCAGCCTATTATATTATAGACATAGCAGATGTGAATCTGCTTAACCAGAAGTGTACAAAATGGGCAAATTAATTTAGGAAAAGTGAACAAAATGGGAAAAAACTTTGAATATGGATACACTTAGCTATAAGAATATTAATTAATGTTAATTAATTATAATGCTGTTTAAAATATCAAAAATTGGACAGAACCCAAATGTCCAATAACAAGAGACATATCAAATAAATTCTATAATATCAATAAAGTTGAATATTTTGTAGCTATTAAGATACAGAGTAGATAAATATTTAATGACTTGGAAAAATGTTCCTAATATATCAAGTATAAAAAACTAATTTCTAAACAGAATATACAGTATAATCTCTTTTTTTGTAAATACACATACACATAAATTGAGAAAAACAGTACTAGGAGAATATACCCCAAATGTAAATGTGGCTTATCTCTGCTTAGTGGTAGTATGAAGGCTTTCTATTTTCCTTCTTGTTAAGTATGTGTATTTTAAAGTTTTCTATAATGAATATGCATCATTTATATGGTTACATATTATTTAAAAGAACAGAGAGGGAGAAGCACGTAAAGGAATGCTTTCTGAATGGGTAAAGCCAGCTGCCATCCCGTCGATTCCACAATCCCTTGTGTGTCAGAGAAATTATCTCCACAGGGCTTTCAAAGGCTGATTTTTCACAAGTAAATTGCCAGGCCTTTCTTCTGAGGTGCCTCTGGGTGGACTCAAACCTCTTAACCTTTTGGCTAGCAGCCAAGGGTGTTAACCATTTGTACCACCCAGAGATATAACAATGGATACTCATTGCTGTCCAGTTGATTCCAACTCATAGTGACCCTACAGGACAGAGTAGAACTGCTCCATAGGGCTTCTAAGGAGCACCTGGTGGATCTGAACTGTTGACCTTTTGGTTAGCAGCTGAGCTCTTAACCACTGTGCCACCAAGGCTCCTAGCAATGGTTAAAAAAAAAAAAAAATAGAGGGAACTATTTATGGGATGTGGCTTTTCCAGTAATTATCATCCGCAACCCACTGGCGACTGCTTCACTTCAGCCTGTCCTCTGAGTACCATGAGTCTCAAAGGCCTCTGACCATCAAGCTAGTGTTTTGTAGGTTCTACATATTATTCCTTCTCATGCGAATAGCAGTATCTTTAAATGTCAGGAGAAACACGAAGTTAAAAACAAAAATCATGATCAGCTGATTAAATAAACTCAACTCCAAATGCTATCATTTTGTAAAATTGAAAAAAAAATTTTTTTTCATCCATATTATATTGATTTCTAACATATGGAGACACATGAAAGACTAACCATTTTATACCGTGGAGATGCTTTCTGCAGTGAACAAAGAAGTGGAGGGGAAAGCTACTACTGATTAGTGAAGACAAGCAGAACACTGGACATGGAAGACGCTCTAGCCAAACCATCAGCATCCGTCTAACACTCTCACACCAGCTGCACACTTTAAAGTGAGATACTGTCATCCTACTTCATGTTACTCGACAAGCCAAATTACACACAGACGTTTCACTGAGACAAGTATACTCCTCCTGCTTGGCTATTAAGATCTGTAGTTTATTTTCAGCTTGGGCATTCACTCCATGGGAGAAATAATTTAGGTAGTAAATCTTCTAAATTCAGAGCCATTAACAGTGTATTTATCAGAAGAGTCTACCAAGAGGTCTGATTCCTCTTACTTATAAAAGAAGACTCCCAGATGTCTATGAAAACATGGAAATATGAAGCTCACATCTCACTGTTAACGTTATAGTAACTACACTGCTAAAAGCAGATATTTTATTAAGCTCCAAGTCATGTTATATCTTATCAGAAACACCTACGTAAGTGCAAGGGCCTTGCATTCCAGAAAGAACTTAAAAACAAAAAGGAAACAGCCGTCCAAAGGGCTTGAGCAGAGGAAAGAAGTTATCTGCAAACATAAAGAAGCTGTATGTTGTTGGACGGAAAAGAAATTCTATAAAATAGCATATATCTCTTTGATTAGCACACATCTTCTAAAATCTGCATTCAGTCCCCAATTTATAAGTAAGCCATGATCCACAAGTTTATTTTTTCAGTTGGCGGATTGGCACTGCACATTCACTTGCAGAAGTAGTACTGTAAGTGGTTATAAGTTGCATTATCGATGAGCATAATATCACTACTACCTGACTGCTATGACCTCAGGAGGTGTGGGGTGTAGGAAAGGAGGAAGAAGAAAGTTTCCTTCCTCTTTCTGGGATGAAGGTAGGGCTGGCCCAGAGCAGACTTTTGAAATAGGAAACGTTTGTCCTTGGCAGCCTGCCACCCCCTTATTTACACTTCCATATCTCAAGGCTCCAGGCCTAAGCCACCCAGAGCCAGCCCTCTGCTCTACCCACCTATGACTCTCCACCCAGATCTGCCCTTCCTGACTGCTAAGTGTTTCAGTCTCTAAACACGCCTACCTCACCTCTCTCTTCCCAACACACCCCAACCCAAGTTTCATCCCTCAGGACAGCTACTGCTAAAACTGCTAAGCAGAGTCAAAAGGAAAGCTGTCTACTTGTTAACGCACATTATGGGTTAATAATGCAAGATCTTCCAGAACAAACCCCTTCCAGAGATATTTAAAATTTTAAGAGGGGCTGCCTCTTAAGCGAATGCATCTCTCATTGGTAGGGTTCCAATGGGGAAGTACGTAGAAAAGCACAGAAAGTATGGAAGGAAAGGAGAAACCTGGGGATAGTGCAGCTTCCAAGGAGGCTTCCTGAGGGCCTATCCTTCCAGTCACCTCTCCTACACTGTCTGTTCTTTTTACAATTTCATCTTCTATTACCTTTAACTCAGTGCTTCTCTAAAATCTCCAAATTATTTGAGTGGCTCAAATGTAAAGACAACATCTACCTGGTAGTGTTGCTTAAATTAAACAAGCTGGTCAGCAGTGCTTGGCATGTGACTGGTGTAACACATTAGCTCAAATTCAAGACTTTTTTTCTTGGGCTGCATTGAATATTCAACCCAGGACAACGGAATGCCAGTATTTCCAAGTTGACGTTCTATCCCGGATCGCTCACAATAAGTATACTTTTTTTTTCTGATCAAATATTTCAAAAGTAAAAGACAAGCAGGGATAATTTACAGAAGAAGAACCACAATTATTTGATACCTTATTAGTTATCAAATAAACAAATTAAAACAATCAAAGAGCATTTTATAACTATTGATATAAGGTTTTTTTTTTAAAAAAAAATAACATTCAGATTAAGGTATAGTAAGCCTTAGTCCCTGGCACAATTTTGTAGTCAACCCTCTTACAAAGCAAATGGATAATATTCACCAAGAGCTACCAAAAATAATAAAGTTCAAAAGAAATCAACTTGACAACACATAACAAAAACATCTCCCAACTTTGTTTCTCAAGTCAAATGCTTCAGGTGAAACAGAGATTGTAAGACAAAATCAAATCACTGCTAGAGAAATAAAAAGAGAGAAAATACGTAATAGAGCGTATGTTAAGCAAAAACATCAAATTCCATCTATAAGCCAAGGAAATAACTTAATCAATCATGATAGCCTATCCCTAGCCCGAACTATAGTTTAACTATACAGTATGCATTATTCTCAATGTTTGCTATCAAAGTGCTTTAAGCCGTATTCATAACAGCCAAAAATTTAAACATACATGTTCATTAATAAGATAAAACCAAAAACTAGACCTGTTGCCGTCAAGTCAATTCCAACTCACAGTAACCCTATAGGACAGAGTAGAACTGCCCCATAGGGTTTCCAAGGAGCAGCTGGTAGATTCGAACTGCCGACCTTGTGGTTAGCAGCCAAGCTCTTAACCACTGTATCACCAGGGCTCCATCGATAAGATAAACAGTGGTAAATCCATACAATGAAATACTCAGCAACTAAGAGGAACAAACTACTGAAACATGCAACACAGACCAATCTCACAAATGCTATGTTACACAAAACAAAGCAGCCTCAAAAAACATATTCGCACAGACTCTTTATGTGAAGTTCAAAAATGGGCAAAATAAATCTATTGTGATCGAAATCATATCAGCAGTGCCTGGGATCAGGACTGGGACCCTTACTGGGAAGGGGTATGAGATTATAAATTGATTTGGGTGTGGGTTAAATGGTACATGCATTTGTTAAAACTTACCAAACTGAACAGTTAAGATCTATGGTATGTAAGTTATACCCAACCAAAAAAGAAAAAAACTGTCTTAAACTCACACTAAAAGATTCCCCAAAGGTCAATGGAAAGCATTTACTATTAAAAAAAATTTTTAATGGAAAATAGTAATCGATCCAAAATAAGAAAGTAGACAATAAAAAATTTTAACTAAGTTACCAAATTTCTACATTACCATTCATAAACTTAATTTTAAAACAACAGCTTATACATATAAATTAGTGATAAAGCTATATTATACTTTCACAAGAAATATAAAATTTTCATAAATTATATATTTTAAGGAAAGCCACAAGTACACTTATACCAGAAGATCGGAAGCACACTAATTTAGAAAATACCGAATGTTGGCGAGGATGTGGGGCAACTGGAACCCTTATCCATTGCTGGTGGAAATGCAAAATGGTGAAACCATTGTGTTTCTAAGATCTTGCTTAGAAATCTCATCAGCCAGATATTCAAGTTTATCACTTACAAGTTCTACCTTCCACCAAACGTTTGAACACAATTAAGACAAGTTAGTTTTTTGCCACTGCAATAGACTCAACAGAAGCACATTTAATGTACACATTCTAGCAACATTCTATTGTTAGTGCCATATGTATTCTCTAAGATGACAAATACTTTCTCTATAGCTCTCTTTACTTCCTTCTGAACCCTCACCACAATTGCCTTTAACATCCATAATTCCACCAACAGTCTCTTCAAGGCAATCGAGGTAGTGTATTAAAAAAAAAAATTTTTTTTTTTTTTTTTTTAGTGTATTAGGCACCTTAAAACTCTTCCATCCTATACCCATTACCCAATTCCAAAGCCGCTTCCACATTTTAGGTATCTGTTAAAGCTGCACTCCACTTCTTGGTACCATAACATTTGAGCATTATGCTTTTCTAAGAATTATCTAGATGGGATCAAAAAACCTTAGGGGGCAGTAAGTATATGTTAACGGGGGACGAACATCTCGGAAAAGGAGCATGAGAATGGCTGTATAACTCGCAGAATATAATCCACGTCACTGAACTATACGTGCAGAAATGGTTGAATTGGTGTATGTTTTGTTTGTGTATATTCTCAACAACAAAAAAAATAAAATTCAAAAAAAAAAGAGAAAAAAAGTAGCACATTAATTTTACTAACTTAAAACTTAGATTAAGACATTAAGGTCCAAAAGGTAATATTTTTTAAAATAATATATCAGTACTTCTAGAGTTTATACAACCTTTGGCTGATCTCAAACCAAACATGCAGAACCACAGATAGTCTAACAACTGTAGACCCTCACCACCTAAACTGGTTTGTCTAGCCATTTTTTTAGGTCCTTGGAAAGAGGTACTCTGAATACCTGCAACAAGCCTGATATAAATGCACTCTCCCCCACCACGGATTCCATATGGAAACATGAGGCAAACATCAAAAGTCAAGGGAAAAAAACTCCAATAAAAACTTTGAATTATTCCTAACTTTTCAGATTCCTATTCAAATTACTAGGACATTGCTATATGATGCTAAGTCATAATCAGGATGGAGTCTCTTTTTGTTTGTTTTTATTGTTGTAAAAATATAGATAATATAAAAAAACAAAACACAACCCGTTGTCGTTGAGTCTATTGCCACTGCAATAGTCAATTCTGGCTCATAGAGACCACATAGGACAGAGCAGAACTGCCCCGTAGAGTTTCTAAGGGGTACCTGATGGATTCGAACTGCTGACCTTTTGGTTAGCAGACACAGCTCTTAACCACTACGCCACCAGGGTTTCCACAGATAATATCCCAATACCAGTGCCGTCGAGTCAATCCCGACTCATAGTGACTCTATAGAACAGAGTAGAACTGCCCCACAGAGCTTCCAAGGAGCGCCTGGCGGATTTAAACTGCTGACCCCTTGGTTAGCAGCCGTAGCACTTAACCACTATGCCACCAGGGTTTCCGTAGATAATACAGTATCTGCCAATTCAACATTCATTATCAACTTACATCAATCATGTTGTGTAACCATCACCAACATCCCTTTTCATAGGATGGAGTCATTTTTGTTCAGCAAGATAAATGCCTTTTATGTACGACATGAAGCTATTTAAAACACAAATTGCAAAATGACTCAACTGTGTGGATGTCTTCAAAGATTACGTATTTTAATGATTTAAAGCCATATTAACTTAATTACTAATGCCTTTAGAGTAGTTAGCTTTTTCTCAAGCAAAAAACTTTAAAAAACCACTTCAAATTTGATGTCTATCTAGCTTTATAAGATGTTCTTATAATAAGGTTTCTAGGTTTTCTTGAACTAGCTGACCTAAATTCTAATAAATAATAAGCTGTTCATTTGTTCTGTACTCTTATACAGAGTAAAATGTAATTTAACTGGCATGTTTGTTGAAAGGAAATTCTACTTGCTCAAATATCTGGACTAAAATTATGCAGATTTTCAAATTTCAAAGACGAAGTATAATAAAATACATTAACATCAAAACTCAATTATAATTTAAAATTTAGAGTAATTACCAATGTAAAAGATATCCATCATTTTGTGCCTCTGGATAATAACAGTATGCTTAAACTATGACTATCCTGGAAATGTGATAAAATTCTAGGCCGACAGATTTCTGGGTATCAGAAGGCCACACGAATTCACTGCAATAATAAGACTTCCCACTGTTTTTATACCATGAACAGCCACTAGCCATGAAGGTTTGATTCCAGGGATTTCCTGTGTATTTTTTCAGTTTTAACTTGTGTATTCCAAGCACATCTTCCGTTAAATTTTTTTCTTTTTCCTTTTAAAGGATTTACTCTCTATTGTAAGAGAAACAGAACACGAATGCACAAGCAATAAGCTGTCTATAGGCTCTGCTGAAAGACACATCGCTTTTCCTCCCCCAGCCACCATGTCAGACCAACGAACAAGGGTTGTTATAAACGAAAGATACAGAAAGGTACTGCCCCCATCCCAGACTGCTGACTCTACACTAACCCAAATACACGATACTCCTTGCATGGAAAGAAATCTATGGCAAATTAATAATCCTTTTTGTCACAAATATACGTCCTGATTCAGAATACAAAGAAAGGTTACATGAGCCATTTTCTACCCAGTGATCCCAAAACATCTTAACGACTTATTATTCTTCTTCCTCATGGCTTCAAGTCTTTACTGCCATCCCATTTCTTAGTTCTGTTCAACATTAACAGAGTGCTTTAATGTTTTTACGAGCTTTACCTGTATATTTCACAGCATTTCTATGAGATGTCAGAGCATTATTAGTCTCATTTAATAGCTGAGAAATGGGCAGAAAGGTTAATGTCTTGCTCAAGGCCATTCTTGAAGTAAATGGTAAATTCAAAATGTGAGTATCTGAATTCTAATATAATTGGCCAGAGGCCACTAGACCATGAAGTTTTTTTTACAGATAGTCCTGTAGGGTTCCTTTTTATTATCTTCTGAGTTGTTCAACAGTAATTTAAGTATATGGTATAATACACTTAATTTAGATGATTTTATCCTAAAGATACCACTAAGAACATTTATAAAACTCTCCAGTACATGTCTTTGTTGACCTTGAAGATGAGCCTTCTACTGAACTCCTTTGGTACTTGGGCAGCTTCTAGGCATGTGGCTGAGAACGGAGAATGGGCATCCAACCGAGATGACTGAAGGGCACTGATGGAGGAGCAGAGATCTGGAACGAAACTATAAACTTAAAACATAATCAAGTGTACAGTCTCTGTACACGTTTAATAAAATAGCCCATGTTATCAAATCTTCACATGGAGATCAATGAGAATTCAAAATACCCAGGCCCCCTGCTCTTTATTTCAATGAGCCAGAAGACAGTTTCTGAGTTCCATTTGAAGTAAACCGTTGACCTTTCTTTCCTCCAATTCTATGCTCACCAAATGATCCTGTGCTTACGAATTCTTTTACATACCTGGATCCTCAGAAGGGTGCACCTAGAATAATGTACACTGGGATACGATCACTAGAAACACCTATTATACCAGTAAAAATCAGTTTAAGACCATTAGGGTTCACATATCAGCTTTTTGGGTTTGGATAGTCTGAGCCATTCCCCAAGAGTTTGATCAGTTCTGAAGGAGCTGGCAAAATAGTTTCTAGACCTGAAAAGCCAAGTCCAGCCACCCTCTGCTCTGACATCACTCTCATCATACCCGCTTCCTAAGGGGTCCATCTGTATCTCATTACACTGTTTCCGGGGCTGCACCTGTTAAGCCAGAACAGGTAACAAGCATACTTCTTGGATTATTACTGCATAGATATGTCTTCCTGATATTCAAGTAGTCAGCATTTATTAGTCACCTATTGGGCTCTTCTGTGTTAGAAATGTGTCCTAAAGAATACAATCTAGGAAAAAAAAAGGAATCAAAAACACATAAAGAAGCAACCAAGATAGCCCTCAATAGGTGAATGGATAAACGTTGGCACATCCATGCAACGGAATATTGCCCACTGCCGTCGAGTTGATTCCGACTCAAAGCGACCCTGTAAGACACAGTAGAACTGCCCCATAGAGTTTCCAAGGAGTGCCTGGCGGATCTGAACTGCTGACCTCTTGGTTAGCAGCCGTAGCACTTAACCACTATGCCACCAGGGTTTCCAATGGAATATTATTCCAATGAATAATTCCAGCAATACAAAGAAATGAGCTATAAAACCACAAAAGACATGCAGTATCCTTAAATTCATATTGCTAAGTGAAAGAAGCCAGTCTGAAAAGGCTACATACTGTATGATTCGAACTATATGACATTCGGGAAAGGTCAAAACTATGTTGTTGTTATTGTTATTAGGCACCGTTGAGTCGGTTCCGACTCATAGCAACCCTATGCACAACAGAACAAAACACTGCCCAGTCCTACGCCATCCTTACAATCCTTGTCATGCTTGAGCTCATTGTTCCAGCCACTGTGTCAATCCACCTTGTTCAGGGTCTTCCTCTTTTCCACTGACCCTGTACTCTGCCAAGCATGATGTCCTTCTCCAGGGACTCATCCCTCCTGACAACATGTCCAAAGTGTATAAGATGCAGTCTCACCATCCTTGCCTCTAAGGAGCATTCTGGTCGCACTTCTTCCAAGACAGATTTGTTCGTTCTTCTGGCAGTCCATGGTATATTCAATATTCTTTGCCAACACCACAATTCGAAGGTGTCAATGCTTCTTCCATCTTCCTTATTCATTGTCCAGCTTTCACATGCATATGATGTGACTGAAAATACCATGGCCTGGGTCAGGCGCACCTTAGTCTTCAGGCGACATCTTTGGTCTTCAACACTTTGAAGAGGTCCTTTGCAGCAGATTTACCCAACGCAATGCGTCTTTTGATTTCTTGACTACTGCTTCCATGGCTGTTGTTTGTGGATCCAAGTAAAATGAAATCCTTGACAACTTCAATCTTTTCTCCATTTATCATGATGTTGATCATTGGTCCAGTTGTGAGGATGTTTGTTTTATGTTGAGGTGCAATCCATACTGAAGGCTGTGGTCTTTGATCTTCATCAGTAAGAGTTTCAAGTCCTCTTAGTTCTCAGCAACCGTATGGATATTATCTTATTGCTGACAGTGCTGTACTTCAGGATAGATCTTGAAACATTCTTTTTGACGATGAATGCAACACCATTCCTCTTTGAGTTCTCATTCCCAGCATAGTAGACTATATGATTGTCCGATTCAAAATGGCCAATACCAGTCCATTTCAGCTCACTAATGCCTAGGATACTGATGTCTATGCGTTCCCTTTCATTTTTGACGATTTCCAATTTTCCTAGATTCATACTTTGTACATTCCAGGTTCCGATTATTCATGGATGTTTGCAGCTGTTTCTTCTCATTTTGAGTCATGCCACATTAACAAATGAAGGTCCCGAAAGCTTGACTCCATCCACGTCATTAAGGTCAACTCTACTTTGAGGAGGCAGCTCTTCCCTAGTCATCTTTTGAGTGCCTTCCAACCTGGGGGCTCATCTTCCAGCACTATATCAGACAATGTTCCGCTGCTATTCATAAGGTTTTCACTGGCTAATGCTTTTCAGAAGTAGACTGCTGGGTCCTTCTTCCTAGTCTGTCTTAGTCTGGAAGCTCAGCTGAAACCTGTCCTCCACAGGTGAACCTCATGGTATCTGAATACCAGTGGCATAGCTTCCAGCATCACAGCAACACACAAGCCCCCACAGTACAACAAACTGACAGACACATGGGGGATCGTGGTGGTAGTGGTTGTAAACTATACAGACAAGAAAAAGATCAGTGGTTGCCAGAAGGATGGAGGAATGAACAGGTGAAGTATAGGGGATTTTTAGGGCGGTGTGACTATTCTGTATGAACTGTAATGGCAGATACATGACATTATGCATTTGTCAAAAGCCCCAGAATTAGATAACACAAAAAGTGGACCCTAATGTAAACCATGAACTTTAGTTGATAACAGTATGTCAATATTGGCTCATCAGTTATAACACATGTATCACAGTAATGCTAATACTATCTGCTCAATTTATCTGTGAACCTAAAACTGTTCTAAAAATGAAAGTTCATTACTTAAACACAACACAAAAACCAACATACTCATGAATAACCAATAACACATACATATTCATTCACATACCTACTGTGTATAAAAGCATGGCAATTTTTTTCTCCCACATTCTGGGAATCTTACGGCCAAAATTTCAAACATTTTTACCACAATCCACAGTAAGAAGTACTTTTTATATCACATCCTGCATCTCTAAGTTTCACAAAACACAGATTGTTGCTAGGATCTGCTATTTTTCTATTCGAGATTCTATTTTTTTTTTTCTTAAACGCTAATAATGGCTGGCTAAATTTATTTCTTGCTCCACTAATTGATCACCACCCACACCTGGAAGACAAAAATACTACTTTAAGGCATAGAAATGTAGCTCCACACTGCTACTTCCCTTCTCTTTCCACCAAAAATCACAGCTCCTTAGAAGCACAGGTCCCCTCTTCAGTCTCCTTGTTGGGATTATCTAGCGACATTTCAGTCACTCCCACTAATTTCCAGATGACTTTTTAAAACCAAAGTCACCGTTCTTCTCTCCATCATAATTTCCGGTGACCTTCAACATCTACACACAACTCAGTTCCTGGAGTTTCAATAAGCTCTTCCTCCACCTCTCTTCAACTACTCACTCATGCTTCCTAGCTTTAAACTGTGTCATCCCAGGAGGATGAAAGAAACGTGGAGCAGAGCCAACCACCCAGTCAAGTCCAGCCTAGATTAGTCAACCCTCAGCCAGTCTGCAGATGCTTAAATTATTGTTTTAAGCCACTGAGCTCTGGCATAATTTATTGTGCAGCATTTTTGTCGCATCTCCATGTCTATATGTAAGTGGCTGAAAATGGCTGAAGGAAAGGACACAACCATTCTCCCTGTACCACTAGACTCAAATTTATGACCACAAATCTCAACTGAGCTCTCCACATGGAGTGACAATTTTAACACACTGCACTAGTAAATTTACCTTGGTCCTTTCAAAGACAATGATTTTACACCTTTATTCTCTTCTCAAATCTCTAACATCCCCCTTTCTCACCTCCTTCTTGACTGATGACTTGCCACAGGCAGTCAGGCCAACAGAAAACTACCCAACCTTTCCTGCTAACCTACTTTTATCTGTAAACGTATGCTGTCTTTCCTCCTCCAGTTAACAATGGGAAAAGCTTCCCTGCTCCTGTCTAAGGTAAATTTTGTTTTAGATCCCAATTCCTCTTGCTTTAACAAAAACTTATCTCATTCTTTCTGCCTTTATTGCATCAACTTCTGCTTCTCTACTGAGTCAGTCTGATTGGCACGTAAACATGTTTTATTACCAGCCAAAACAGTAACAATAAAATCCCACAACAAAAAACCTCCCTGGACCCCATGAACCCCTTCACTTAACACCACATTTCTCTGCCCTTTTATAGCAAAATGCTGTGAACGTGCTGTCTGTACTCTTTACCCCCTTCCTCTCCTCAATCCACCCCAATCCAGTTTTCCTTTAATTCACATCAGCACATCTAAACAACTACTGTCAAGGTCGACCACACAATTTATCATTTACACTGGATAATTTCTGAATAAATAGCACTAACCAGACAGGATCCCAGGATAATAGGTATAAAATGGGACTATCCCAGACAAAATGGGAAGTAAGGACACCTAATACTGATGTCACTTACCACAGTCAATGGTCAGTTCACTCCATTGACTTTCTTCACCTATCAGAAACACCTGACACAGCTGACCAGCCCCTTCTTCTTGAACCACTTTCGTCTCCAGAACTAGAGTTCTGTGATATAAAAATAAGCGGTCTTCTTGCTATATTTCTAGTCTCCCTCATCTGAATTCTGGAATTCGCGAACTGTGTCTTTGACCTTCTTTCCTTCTCTATCTACACTACCACTCAAAGTGATCACATACAATTTAATGATACCTTTCTAAGCTGGCCCTTTACCATCACAAAGCCAAATGCCTACTCAACATCTCCACTTACATGTTCAAGAGGCAAAAGTAAACGCGACCAAAATAGAACAACTCACCAACCCAAAAAGGTGGCCTCATCAAATGTCTTCACCAACTCGACAATAGCATCATTACCCGCTGAGTTGCTCAGGCCAAATATACATAAGTCATCCTTGATAATCTCCTTCCTACACCCTCTCATGCAAGTCCAAATTCTGCTGGGCCCTATCCCCAAATATATCCCCAGTGTGCCTGCTGCTCACTATCTCATGCCAACAACCCAGGTCCAAGCACAGCATCACCTCACTTAGCCCACCACAACAGAAACCTAAATGGCTTCCCCACTTCTACTATTGCCCACAACAGTCCATCCCACACACAGCAGCTGTTGGGGGGCCCATCTGTCTAAAACAAAACCAGTAAGTAACCAGTTGCTGTGAAGTCAACTGCAACTCATGGCAACCTCATGTATGTCAGAGGAAAACTGTGCTCCATGACTGATTTTTCAGTAGATCCCCAGGCCTTTCTTCCAAGGCACCCCTAGGTGGACTCAAACTTCCATCTATCAGATATCAGCTGAGCACATCAACCATTTGTGTCAACCATTTGCATCAACGAGGGATTCCTCTAAACTATAAATCCTGTTAAAACCCTTGTTGTTGTCGCTGGGTGCTGTCAAGCTGGTTCTGACTCATAGCAACACGAAGTGCAGCAAAACTAAACAATGCCCGGTCCTGTATCACCCTCAAAAATCCTTGCTACATTTGAGCCCATTGTTGCTGCCATTGTGTCAATCCATCTCACGGAAGGTCTTCCTTTTTATGGCTGGCCCTCTGCTTTAAAAAGCAGAATGTCCTTCTTCAGGGACTGGTCCCTCCTGATAACACGTCCAAAGCACTTGAGGCAAAGTCTCACCATCCTCGCTTTTAAGAACCATTCTGGCTATACTCCTTCCAATATTTGTTCATTCTTCTGGTAGTCCATGGTATATTCAATATTCTTTGCCAATACCATAATGCAAATGTATCAATTCTTCTTCAGTCTTCCTTATCTCCATTGTCCAGCTATCACATGTATATGGGGAGACTGAAAATACCATGGCTTGGGTCAGGCACACCTTAGTCCTCAAGGTGACATCTTTCCTTTTTCAACACATCAAAGAAGTCTTTTGCATCAGATTTGCTAAATGCACTATGTCATCTGATTTCCTGGCTGCTGCTTCCCTGGGCAATGATTGCAGATCCAAGTAAACTGAAATTCTTGACAATTTCAATATTTTCTCCATTGATCATGGTATGTTGCTTATTTGTTCAAATGTGAGGATTTCTGTTTTCTTAATGTTGAGGTGTAACCCATACCGAAGGCTGTAGTCTTTGATCTTCATTAGTAGATCAAAGTCCTCTTCACTTTCAGCAAACAAGGTTGTGTCATCTGCATATTGCAGGTTGTTAAAGAGCATTCCTCCA
Source organism: Loxodonta africana (assembly GCF_030014295.1). NCBI lineage: Eukaryota > Metazoa > Chordata > Mammalia > Proboscidea > Elephantidae > Loxodonta > Loxodonta africana. The sequence goes on from NC_087362.1 coordinate 23,013,752, forward strand.
ATCTTGATGCTGTGTTCTTCTTCATATAGTCCAGCTTCTCAGATTATTTACTCAACATACAGATTGGGTAAGTATGGTGAAAAGATACAACCCTGACACATATCTGTCCCAATCCCAAACCACCCCTTGTTCTGGTCAAACAACTAACTGGTCTATGTACAGGTTCTGCATGAGCTTACAGTTAAGTGTTCTGGAATACTCATTCGTCACAATGTTATCCATAATTTGGTATGATCCACATAGTCAAATGCCTTTGCACAGTCAATAAAACACAGGGAAACATCTTTCTGGTATTCTCTGCTTTCAGCCAATATCTATCTGACATCCATGTCCTCTTCTGAATCCAACCTGCATCTCTGTCAATGTACTGCTGCAACCGTTTTTGAACAATCTTCAGCAAAATTTTACTTGTTTGTGATATTAATGACATTGTTTGATAATTTACACATTCTGTTGGATCAATCACCTTTCTCTGGAATGGGCACAAATATGGATCTCTTCCAGTTGGTTGGCCAGGTAGATGTCCTCCAAATTTCTTGGCACATAAGAGTGAGTGCTTCCACTGTTGCATCCGTTTGTTGCAATATCTCAGTTGGCACTCTGTCAATTCCTGAAGCCTTGTTTTTTCATCGATGCGTTCAGTGCAGCTTGGTCTTCTTTCTTCAGTACCATCGGTCCTTGATCATATGCTACCTCCTGAAATGGATGAACATCTATCAGTTCTTTTTGGTACAGTGACTCTTTTGATGTTTCCTGCGTCATTCAGTATTTTATCCATACGCTCCTTCAATACTGCAACTTGAGGCTTGAATTTTTTCTTCAGTTCTTTCAGCTTGGGAAATGCTGAGCATGTTCTTCCCTTGGGGTTTTCTAAATTCAGGTCTTTGCACATTATCATTATAATACTTTGTCTGTTCAAGGTGTCCTTTGAAATCTTCTGTTCAGCTCTTTGACTTCATCATCTTTTCGTTTCGCTTTAGTTATTCTATATTCAAGAGCAACTTTCAGAATCTCTTCTGACATCCAATTTGGTCTTTTCTGTTTTTCTTTTTTTAATGATCTTTTCATGTGTGATGTCCTTGATGTCATCCTACAACTTGTCTGCTCTTCAGTCATTAATGTTCAATGCATCAAATCTATTCTTGAGATGGTCTCTAAATATAGCTGGGATACACTCAAGATTGTATTTTGGCTCTCATGGACTTGTTTTAATTATATTCAGCTTCACCTTAAACTTGCAAATGAACAATTGATGGTCTGTTCTGCACTCAGCCCCTGGCCTTCTCCTGCCTAATGATGCTGAGCTTCTCCACTGTCTCTTTCCACAGATGCAGTCGATTTGATTCCTATGTATTCCACCTGGTGAGGTCTATGTGTATAGACACCCTTTGTGTTGTTGCAAAAAGTTATTTCCAATGAATAAGTCATTGGTCTTGCAAAATTCTATCATGGGTTCTCTGTCATCTTTCTATCACCACGGACACATTTTCCAAACACCAATCTTTCTAGTTTTTTCAATTTTCACGTTCCAATCACCCGTAATTATCAATGCATCCTGACTGCATGTTTGATCAATTTCAGACTGCAGAAGTTGGTAAAAATCTTCAATTTTCTCCATCTTTGGCATTAGTGATTGGTGCATAAATCTGAATAATAATCATATTAACTGGTATTGTGTGCAGGTGCGTGGATATTATCCTATCACTGACAGCACTGTACTTCAGGATAAATCTTCAAATGTTCTTTTGACAATGAATGTGACACTGTTCCTCTTCAATTTGTCATTCCGGGTATAAGCCTTATGATTGTCTGGTTCAAAATGGCCAATACCAGGCCATTTCAGCTCACGAATACCTAGAATATCGATCTTCAAGCATTCCAATTCATTTTTGACAACTTCCAATTTTCCTAGATTCTTACTGTATACATTCCGCATTCCAATTACTAATGGATGTTTACAACTATTTCTTTTCATTTTGAGTCAAGCTGCATTAGCAAAGCAAGGTTCTGAAAGCTTTACTCCAAACACATTATTAATGTCGACTCTACCTTGAGGAAGCAGCTCTTCCCCGGTTGTATTTTGAGTGCCTTCCAATCTGAGGGGCTTATCTTCCAGCACTGTATCAGACAACGTTCCGCTGCTATTCTTATTGTTTTCGCTGGCCAATATTTTTTACAAATAGATCGCGAGGTCCTTCTTCCCAATCTGTCTTAGTCTGTAAACTCCTGAAACCTATCCACCATGGGTGACCCTGCTGGCATTTGAAATACCTATGGCACGGCTGCCTGCATTACAGCAACATGCGAGCCACCACAGTATGACAATTGACAGGCAAGTTTTGGCCTTCAGAGAGTAATAATGTAAAATCGTTCTTTTTACTTATTTATGTGTTTATTACTTGTCTCATCCCCCTCCCTTTCCACAATGTAAAGACTTTCAGGACAGGGACCTTATCTGTCTTGCAATGAGAATACAGACTCTCCACAATCCCAAACTGATTTGGCTGTGGTCTTCACAAATGCCCCCAAGTCGCCTTCTAGACAAGATGGAACATAGGAGCCGAAGTCTGTGTTCACCCCCGGCAGCTCCTCTGGATCAAAGACATTGTCACCAGCCTAATAGCAAGCGGCAGCACCAGCAGCAGCAGCAGCACAAGATTCCTGCTGCTGTGCCTCCTGTAGCACCTCACTCAGACCTGAGTAGTCACTCACTCTGAACATTTTAATTTGCACTGCATGCTACCCTCAGTTTAATAAATATTTACTGAGTGCTTGCTATGACTACATGCCAGGTTTACACCCAGGTCAGCATCCCTATTCCTGACCCATTCATTTCTGGCCCAAGCCTCGCTCCCAATCAACATCTCTCGCCTATACATAAACCAGAGATCTAATGACTAATGTTCCACAAGCTCTTATATAAGGAAGAACAGCGTTAACCCCCTTTTATAAACGGGAAAACGAGGTTCAGAGAGGTTAAGGAATTTGAACAAGATTACGTAACATTTAAATGACAAAGTCATGATCCAAACCCAGACAAAATCTATTCTTTATTATGCTTTGCTTCCTTGTTCATTTTTTGTTGTGTCAAGACCTAGCAAAGGACCTAGTACTTAGCAAGTACTCCACCAATGTCTACTTAACTGATAAAACCGAAAAACCAAACCTGCTGCTGTCAAGTCGGTTCCACCTCATACGACCTATAGGACACAGTAGAACTGCCCCACATGGCTCCAAGGAGTGCCTGGTGGATTTGAACTGCCGACTTTTTGGTTAGCAGCCATACCCCTTAACCACTACCCCACCAGGGTATCTTAAATATCCGTTTTCTTAATAAAATTAATGGGGATTTCATTTCAGTGTTTACCTACTCAATGCAGAAATATACACAGCAAAAGCACTCTTTACTGGTTTAAACACAGAAGAAAACATTCTTTGATGGTTACGAGGGTGGGGAGGGAGGGAATGGGGAATTCACTAACTAGAGAGGAGACAAGAATTATCTTCGGTGAAGAGAAGAACAACACACAATACAGGAGAAGTCAGCACCACTGGATTAAACCAAAAGCTAAGAAGTTTCCTGAACACAACCAAACACTTTAAGGGATGGTGTAGCAGAAACGGGGGTCCAGGGACCATAGTTTCAGGGGACATCTAGGTCAACTGGCATAACAAAGTTTATTAAGAAAATGTTCTGCATCCTACTTTGGTGAGTGGCATCTAGTGTCTCAAAAGCTAGAGAGAGTCCATCTAAGATGCATCACTTGGTCCCAACCAATATGGAGCAAAGGAGAACGAAGAACACAAGAAAAATATTAGCCCAAGAGACAAAATGGGTCACATAAATCAGAGAGTCCATCAGCCTGAGACCAGAAGAACTAGGTGGTGCCCAGTTACCACCAATGATCGCCCTGACAGGGAACACAACAGAGAATCCCTAACGGAGCAGGAGAAATGTGGGGTGCAGAACTCAAATTCTAGTAAAAAGACCAGACTTAATGGTCTGATTGAGACTAGAGAAATCCCAGAAGACATGGCCTCCTGACTCTCTGTTAACGCAGAACTAAAACCATTCTTGAAGGCAACTCTTCAGACAAAGAATAGACCAAACTTTAAGACACAAAATGATACTCAGAAGACTGTGTTTCTTAGTTCAAGCAGATACACGAGACTAAATGGGCAGCTCCTGTTCTGAGGCGATACAAGAAGGCAGAAAGAGCTGGTTGAGTGGACACGGGAAATCCGGGTGGAAAGGAGGAATGTGCAGTCGCATTACAGGTATAGCAACTAGGGTCATATAACATAAAAATTTCTACACATGTGTGTATGAATTTTTGTATGAGAAACTAACTTGAGCTGTAAATTTTCAGCTAAAGCAACAACCTCCACTTATCCTGCTTACCTGATTAACCATCCTCCTCACACCCTCTGTGAAGTGTACTCTCTAATATGCTCACACACTTCTGCCTCTCCAAATAAGCTGCATTTTACTAACTCATGCATTTTGGACTTGCTACCAAATCTTTTTTTTTTCTTTTTTCTCACCAAATCTGTGTATGACACTTAAACGTGTTACTGAAATAACGTTATTTAAATAAATATATGTAAATCCAAGAAAATGTTTGAGTGCAAAAAGAAAATTAGGTTGAATGTTTTAGAACGAATTAATTATTCAACATATTACTACAAAAATACTTTTTAATCAAATAAGTCATGGAAGACAACTGTGTAGGAAGGGAAGAGAAACTATAATTTGAGGAAGATTCTGAACTGAGGTTTCTTTTCAATTGTCTCAGTTCTTGCTGCACTTTTAAAAAGCCTGAAAATTTTGGTTGATATATCATGGTGTGGTTTGTGCAAGAAAGAATATGTGGCTTCCCAAATAACTGACCATATCTAATCTTACAGAAAAGGCTGGCACACAATTATACAATTACAGGTTTAAAATATTTAGGACATATATGTACCTTTTTTTTTTTTTAATGATTTCCCTACTTAGTAGCCTTTTTTTTCGTTAAGTAGTCAACTATGCCAACAGGCTTCGTACTTCTTAAGTCCGTCCTTGTGATGATCATCTTTTAGGAATGCCTCATGGATAAAACACTATCAAAACAACATACTTCTAATTATTGTTAGCTGCCATCGAGTCAATTCTAACTTATGGAGACTCCATGTATGCAGAGTAGAACTGCTCCAAAAACAACCCACCATACCCCATCAATAAAATGGACACATGCTGTTGTCTACTGTACTGATGTTGTATCAAACATTCTTTTGTTTATTACCAACTGATTTGAAATGACACTTGAAAATTTTTGACTTAAATTCCTTTTTTAAAGGGATGAGATGTTTCTGTCTCAAATTTCAATTTATGCAACATATGAAGTTCATGAACCCACTAAAACACCCACTGCCGTCAAGTCGAAAGTTCATGAGCTACTTAAAATCCATCCATTCAAAATTATCAGATGCTTCTTAAATTCCTCCAAGATGACAACAGTTCTAATGTAAACAGAATTTGTGGCTACACACTCATATTAATTTGGGACTGAGAGCATTTACTTATATTGGCATCATCTATTAACAATCCTTATCTTTTTCACACTTACATCAAGTGAAAAACGGACCTACTTTTGGCAAGCCAAAACAAATACCCAAAAGCTGAGGAATCAAAATGCATGTAATAAAACTAAATTTAGCAATGAAGTAAATGTTTTAAAAATTCCAGATCTTTTAGGATTCTACAAAAATGTAAATCAGCACACCTAATAAAGAAGCGTAAATCTTGAAAAAACCTCAGAAAATGAAAAAATTATTTTTCAGTTATAGAGGTATTTGTATTTTTCAATACATGAATTTTCTTTGTAAACAGTGTTAGTTAATGACTGAGTTCCTAAACCTACTATATCCACTCCTCACTTATTGGCTCCCTTGTTATACATTTCACATTTATACCAATAGTAAAAAACCTACTATCCAACTATTTTGTGCATTAACAACATACATCCGGCAGTAATGAATGCTGAGGTACAAAGTGAGAGTGACACTGGCTCTGATGGTTAAGGTTATGCACCAACTTGGCTGAGCCAAGATTCTCAGTGGTTTGGCAGTTATGTAATGATGTAGGCATCCTCCATTTTGTGATATGACATGGTCATCCTCGATTTTCACATAATGCCAATTTTCACATAATGACCTGCACTTTGGAACCTAAACATGTCAATAAGTGAGGAGTGGGTTATCAAAAGCACCATGAGAAAACTAGAAAGGAAACAGATTTTGGAACCAAATATGGTTCAGATCCAAACTCCTAGAACTTAATAGTTGCTGTGTGGCACTGAACAAATTCTTTAACCTGCCTGAGTCTACTTCCTCGCTTGCAAAAATGGGGATAATATCTACTTTATATGGTGGTGAAAACATAAACGAGATATATGTAAAATGTCCAGCACGTAGCTGGAGATAAACCCACATGAAAACTCTTAAATTATATATGTAACAAAAATATACTTGCATACACACACACATATAGATATATAAACATCTAAAGCTAATTATTTTTTAATTTTGGGAGAAGGGAGACGCACATGAATTCTCTGAAAGTGTATGAAAAACTCCGTGTACATAAGCTTATGTACACTTGGGAAAGGATACACGTTTTTCATAAGATTTTTCAATGGTGTTCATAACCACAGAAAATTTTAAAAAACACTTTAGAATAGCCTTTGCTTGATTTTCTCTGTTCCCCAGATTTATAAAGTTCGTTTGGAAACTCTAGGTTAACTCACTCAAACAGCAACAACATGAAAGTTGAATTAAAATATGTGTTCTTTTATGAGATTATATGGGCAGCTTCTGTCTGGAGGGGAGATGAGAAGGCAGAGGGGACAGGAGCTGGCTGAATGGACATGAGGGAATACAGGGTGGAGAGAAGGAGTGTGCTGTCTCATTAGGGTGAGGCCAACTAGGGGTACACCAAACCAAACCTGTTGCTGTCGAGTCGATTCCGACTCATACCGACCGCATAGTGGTTAAGAGCTATGGCTGCTAACCAAAAGGTCAACGGTTCAAATACACCAGGTACTCCTCGGAAACCGTATGGGCCAGTTCTACTCTGTCCTATAGGGTCGCTACAAGTAGGGGTACACAGCAAGGTGTATATAAATTTTTGTACGAGAGATAGACTTGATTTGTAAACTTTCACTTAAAAAAAAAAAAGCACGATTAAAAAAAATGTTGTTTTATCGCTTTTTTTAAAATGAGCATAAATTCACTTCTCTAAAACCATGGCCCAACTTTAAATATATATATATATATAAATCAATAGCTAAACTCAAAATCAGTTTCAAAACCTAAACAAACAAAAAAAAAACAGCAAAAAGAATTAGGGAAACCTGAAATAGACAAGAATTAAAACCCTACTGCTTCGGAGTTAATTTGTCAAATTACTTCATTCCCTCGTTCTGACTCAAAGTTAACAAGCTTCATTTCAAACAGCTATTACATACACATTTTTAAATGTGTGTACTAAGGAGATGGTACAGTATCATGGAAGGGACCTTAAGCTGTTGTTGTTTGTTGTTAGGTGCTGTCGAGTCAGGTCTGACTCATAGCGACCCTATGCACAACAGAACGAAACACTGCCCAGTCCTGAGCCATCCTTACAATCGTTGTTATGCTTGAGCCCATTGTTGCAGCCACTGTGTCAATCCCCCTCGTTCAGGGTCTTCCTCTTTTCCGCTGACCCTGTACTCTGCCAAGCATGATGTCCTTCTCCAGGGACTCATCCCTCCTGACAACATGTTCAAAGTATGTAAGACGCAGTCTTGCCACCCTTGCTTCTAAGGAGCATTCTGGTTGTACTTCTTCCAAGGCACGTTTGTTTGTTCTTTCGGCAGTCCACGGTATATTCAATATTCTTCACAAACACCACAATTCAAAGGCGTCAATTCTTCTTCAGTCTTCCTTATTCATTGTCCAGCTTTCACATGCATATGATGCGATTGAAAATACCATGGCTTGGGTCAAGCCCACCTTAGTCTTCAGGGTGGCATCTTTGCTCTTCAACACTGAAGAAGTCCTTTGCATCAGCTTTACCCAATGCGATGCGTCTTTTGATTTCTTGACTGCTGCTTCCACGGCTGTTGATTGTGGAGCCAAGGAAAATGAAATCCTTGACAACTTCAATCTTTTCTCCGTTTATCATAATGTTGCTCATTGGTCCGGTTGTGAGGATTTTTGTTTTATGTTGAGGTGCAATCCATTCTGAACGCTGTGGTCTTTGATCTTTATTAGTAAGTGCTTCGAGTCCTCTTCACTTTCAGCAAGCAAGGTTGTGTCATCTCCATAATGCAGGTTGTTAATGAGTCTTCCTCCAATCCTGACGCCCCGTTCTTCTTCACGTAGTCCAGCTTCTCAGGTTATTTGCTCAGTATATAGATTGAATAGCCATGGTGAAAGAATACAACCCTGACGCACACCTTTCCTGACTTTAAACCAATCAGTATCCCCGTGTTCTGTCCCAAAAACTGCCTCTTGATCTATGTAAAGGCTCCTCATGAGCACAATTAAGTGTTCTGGAATTCCCATTCTTCTCAACATTATCCATAATTTGTTATGATCCACATAGTTGAAAGCCTTTAAATAGTCAATAAAACACAGGTAAACATCCTTCTTCTATTCTCTGCTTTCAGCCAAGATCCATCTGACACCAGCAATGATATCCCTGGTTCCACGTCTTCTTCTGAAACCGGCCTGAATTTCTGACAGTTCCCTGTCAATATATTGTTGCAGCCGTTTTGGAATGATCTTCAGCAAAATTTTGCTTGCGTATGATATTAATGATATTGTTCTATAATTTTTACATTCAATTCGATCACCTTTCTTGGGAATAGGCATAAATATGGATCTCTTCCAGTCAGTTGGCCAGGAAGCTGTCTTCCATATTTCTTGGCATAGACGAGTGAGCACCTCCAGCGCTGCATCTGTTTGTTGAAACATCTCACTTGATATTCCATCAATTCTGGAGCCTTGTTTTTCACCAATGCCTTCAGAGCAGTTTGGGCTTCTTCCTTCAGTACCATCGGTTCCTGATCATATGCCACCTCTTGAAATGGCTGAACATCGACTAATTCTTTTTGGTATGATGACTCTGTGTATTCCTTCCATCTTCTTCTGATGCTTCCTGCGTCATTTAATATTTTCCCCATAGAACCCTTCACTACTGCAACTCGAGACTTGAATTTTTTCTCCAGTTCTTTCAGCTTGAGAAATGCCAAGCATGTTCTTCCCTTTTGGTTTTCCATCTCCAGCTCTTTGCACATGTCATTAAATGCTTTACTCTGTCTTCTGGAGATGCCCTTTGAAATCATCCGTTCAGTTATTTTACTTCATCAATTCTTCCTTTTGCTTTAGCTGCTCGAGGTTTGAGAGCAAGTTTCAGAGTCTCCTCTGACACCCATCTTGGTCTTTTCTTTCCCTCCTGTCTTTTCAATGACCTCTTACTTTCTTCATGGATGATGTCCTTGATGTCATTTCACAAGTCATCTGGTCTTCAGTCACTAATGTTCAATGCATCAATTCTATTCTTCACATGGTCTCTAAATTCAGGTGGGATATACTCAAGGTCATATTTTGACTCTCGTGGACCTGCTCCAATTTTCTTCAGTTTCAGCTTAAACTTGCATATGAGCAATTGATGGTCTGTTCCACAGTCGGCCCCTGGCCTTGTCCTGACTGAGGATATTGAGCTTTTCTATCATCTCTTTCCACAGATGTAGTCAATTTGATTTCTGTGTGTTCCATCTGGTGAGGTCCATGTGTATAGTTGTCGTTTATGTTAGTAAAAGAAGGTATTTGCAATGAAGAAGTCGTTGGTCTTGCAAAATTCTAGCATTCCATCTCCAGCATTGTTTCTATCACCAAGGCCATATTTTCCAACTACTGATCCTTCTTCGTTTCCAACTTTTGCATTCCAATCGCCAGTAATTATCAATGCATCTTGATTGCATGTTTGATCAATTTCAGACTGCAGCAGCTGATAAAAATCCTCTGTATCTTCATCTTTGGCCCTAGTGGTTGGTGTGTAAATTTGAATAATAGTCATATTAACTGGTCTTCCTTGTAGGCGTATGGATATTATCCTATCACTGACAGCGTTGTACTTCAGGACAGATCTTGAAATGTTCTTTTTGACAATGAATGCGACACCATTCCTCCTTAAGTTGTCATTCCCAGCATAGTAGACTATATGATTGTTCGATTCAAAATGGCAAATACCAGTCCACTTCAGCTCACTAATGCCTAGGATATCGATGTTTATGCGTTCCATTTCATTTTTGACGATTTCCAATTTTCCTAGATTCATACTTTGTACATTCCAGGTTCCGATTATTCATGGATGTTTGCAGCTGTTTCTTCTCATTTTGAGTTGTGCCACATCAGCAAATAAAGGTCCGAAAAGCTTGACTCCATCCACGTCATTAAGGTCAACTCTACTTTAAGGAGGCAGCTCTTCCCTAGTCATCTTTTGAGTGCCTTCCAACCTGGGGGCTCATCTTTCAGCACTATATCAGACAATGTTCCACTGCTATTCATAAGGTTTTCACTGGCTACTATTTTTCAGAAGTAGACTGCCGGCTCCTTCTTCCTAGTCTGTCTTAGTCTGGAAGCTCAGCTGAAACCTATACTCCATGGATGACCCTGCTGGTATCTGAATACCCGTGGCATAGCTTCCAGCATCACAGCAACATGCAAGCCCCCAAAGTACGACAAACTGACAGAAACGTCGGGGGACCTTAAGCTAGGGATCAGGATACCACGCTTATAGCCTGTTCTGTCCCCGAATGACTCTAAGACAATGGCACTATAATTTTACATCAAAACATTGAATCCTAAAATAGATTACTAACACACCTGTTATCCTAATCTTATACTTTATTACTAAAACAAACACTTACAAAAGGGAGGTCACCTGACAAGAGACTTGATTCTAAGTCTAATGAGAAAACATACCTGCAACAATAAACATGTGAATTACAAAAAATTCTGTCCCTACTGTTGGCACTCTGTGGTTAAGTGTAGTCCAGGCAAGTCTGACATGGTGACCTCACGTGGCAGAGTAGAACCGCCTCATAGCATTCTCTAGGCTGTACTATTTATAAGATTAGATTGCCAGCTCTTTCTCCTGTGGAGCTGCTGGGTGGGTTCGAACCGCCAACCTTCTGGTGAGCAACACAGCGCTTAATTGTTGTGCCACCAGAGCTCCTTGTCAGCACTCTAAAAGCAGATACACTCACAGCAGGACTTAGCCTAACAAGAACACCAGAACACCACCATATGATCTTTTTCTTAAGGTGGAGAGCAGCTACAGGGAAGATTTAACAAAATTTATATAAACAAGAACACACAGAACAGAGGAAAGAGCAGTTTGGTGTATCTATTTTTAAGTCTATTTTAATTCTAAACTGCCTTTTCCAAAATAAGTGTCTTTCAATGGAATATAAAATAAGGCTTTACATACAAGGATACTCCTATCCTGAAGAGATCCCAAACAAAACAAAAACAAAAAAACTATACAAATGTTAAGCGGTTAATAAGTCTGCCAAAAGTAACTCTGAATGTGTTCCTGTAAGAGCTGAGCAATACACACAAAAGAAATTGGCAAGGCAAGAGGTTTTCTGAAAGGCTGTGATGACTAATATTTCAGGACTGGAACGTGATGGTTCTTTTAATAACTTAATGAAAGAAACATGAGAGGCGTTCTCCCAGTTCCTAAAAGGCCAATGTCCCCACAGCAAGAACTACTACAAACAACACTCAGGGCTGAGCTCACACAGTCTAGTCTCTTTGGCCTAAATCATCTTTTACAATTTCCCCCCATGTGGCCCATTATGTGAAATCAAAGAAACTAATCTGTAAACCATTTGTTAAAGGTCAGACACAGGGTACAATTAGGCCCACGCAGCAAATGGATAAAAAGAGGAAGCGGACAGAAATCCAAGATACACTCTTGTTGAAATTAATGTCCCAGAATCCAGCAAACAGTGTAACTGTACAGCATAGGGTGGGGGCAGCGGTGGTTCAGCAGTAGAATTTCCCCCCTTCCATGCAGGAGACCTAGGTTCGATTCCTGGCCAGTGCACCTCAAGTGCAGCCGCCACCTGTCTGTCAGTAGAGGCTTGATGTTGCCATGATGCTGAACAGGTTTCAGTGGAGCTTCCAAACCGAGAATGACTAAGAAGAAAGGGCTGGTGATCTACTTCCGGGAATCAGCCAGTGAAAACCCTGCGAATCACAATGATTTGATTCCACTGGGTCACTGTGAGTTGGGGGCCAACTCAACAGCAGGTAACAAGAACAACAACACGAAAAGAGCAGAACTGGTAATGTTATCTCAGGACACAGACCACACACTGTCTTCCATGTTAAAAAATGATCATCTAGCATCTGATTTGCTATCTTTATATACAATCCCAAACCTAACCAAGGCTTTTCAAATGCTTAAGTCATACACAGACCTTCCAGGCAAAGGCTAATGAGGTCATCTGGGAGAAATCACCAGAAGGTCTTACTACTGCCAATATTTGATATAAAAATCAACAGCATTTCTTAAGTTAAAAGTATAAAGATTTCAGTCTTCAAATTCAAATGTTTTGTAGCATATTTCAACTAATGACAAGAGACAAAAGACTAGACCCACAATTTCATATTTGTGCAGGTAGAATTCAGAGATTATTTCTTAAGTATTTAGTCCTAGTTCTTTCTGTTGTCTAGTGTTCCTGCTGGAAGGAATATTAACGAATAAAAATTTTAGACGGCAACTTGGCATATCTATCAAAAATTAAAACGTTCACATACTCTCTGATCCACCAATTTCATCTTGAGAAATCTATCCTATGGAAGTAATGATGCAAATATAAAAATGTCCACTGCAGCATTTTTGTAAAGGTGAAAAATTATAGTGCTGGTGAAAACATGGAAGCCCACACCAGAGAATAAGCTGGACTCATACGTATTGATGTCTAAAGAACTTCAAGACATCTTGTTCGGTAAAAACACAAGCAGCAGAATCACATATACAGTATAGATGAATCTATGTAAAGAAAAGTGTGTGTCTGTATGTGTGAATACATAAAAAATGGTCTGCAAGAATTCATATCAAGAGTAGCAGCTTTGAGCACCTATGTTTGGACAACATTTGACAGAGGTTATGGAAAAGGAAAATGGATCCATGTGTGTGCATGGGTGGGGAAGGAGAAGAGCAGTTTTACTTTCCTACTTTCTTACTCCATATGTTGTTGTTGTGTGCCGTCAAGTTGATTCTGACCCATACTAACCCTAAACATCTGTATTACTTAGATATTTACATCACATATACATATATATATATATAAAATTGTTCTCTATAGAGAGAAAGATGCAACGTGACATTTTAGCTAAACCCTACAATCATTTATGGAGGATGCTTTAAACAGTAAAAGAAGTAAAGGCCGTTGGCAGTCAAAAACATCCTTTGTACCTCTGTAGACTTTACCCTTCAAAGGAATAAAGAAAAACTGTGGGCAGCATCAGTCAGTAATTTGAAATGAACATGACAGTGTTTTCACGAAAGAACAAGCATTGTTCAAAGAACTAAGGGATTTGTATCTCAGAACTTCAAGAATATAAAAGATTGAAATCAGAAACGTTAGAAAGACGTCATCATTTCAAACAGTCCTTCAAAATACAATTTTAACAACAAATCCTATGACTCTGGTACAAAATGAATACTGTGTGGGTAGGTTTGTCTATTTGTTTTAATTTTTAAAAATGGCATGTATAAAGAGTTACAGGGTGTGAAGTGTTGACACCTACCTGTACATTTTCTTCTGTGACCTGAATTTCTGCAGTGTAAACATAATCAATGAGCATCCTCAGGGTCCAGCCATCGACCTCTTTTATTCGAACTCTCTTTGCTCGGCTCTCACTCATCTCACCTAAAAAAAAGAATAAGAGTAAAGCTACAGCAAGGAACTGTTGAGAAAATACCAGCGCCAAGTTAAGGTAACCCATCTTTGTGCCACTCACTATACGCAGCAGGAAACTTCATCAGCCACTTTTTAAAGGCCTAAAACCCTCCCCTATCTCCCACCAAAACTTAGCTGAGCATACTGTAAAATTTATCTTTTGTCCTCCACTTGTAGCTGAAAATCACATCACACAATGAATATATGTGTCTAGCTGCAAGAAATACAATACCTGGGCCTGTAAGATCTGCCCATGCTTTTGAGCAGGGCACTTCCCACCCCCCACTCCCTTTATGGATTTCTACTCATGACTTGAAGAGTAACGATATTACCACCTTTGGCTAATGGCAAGGAGCACCTGCTGAAAAAGACCCACCTGGCTGGCATCATTCATTCCACAAGCACTGGAATGCTTGGCAGAAGGACACAACCCTCATGCAGGAAACAATTAACAAATTATATAAGATGATGAGGGAGCAAGGTAAAAGAGGAATCAGAAAAGGATTAGTCAATGGCAGAGGCTTGTTACAGAAATCTTCTAGCCCAAGTTCAGTTCCTGTTTGTCATCTGTGGTAACCTCATCCTGAAGTCATCACCAGACCACCACTTATTACTAAAGCTGGGTACAGTACCCTTCTATAGCACTGCTTCCTAAAAACTGCCACAAGACCTCATTGCTAACACCCACTGAGCTAACTTCGCGTTCAGGGATCATAAATAAGATCCTGTCTCATGGAAAGAGGTAGGAAAGCAGAAAAGACAAGGGATAGCTCCTAGACCAAAGAGGGTGGAAAGAGTAGCGTCTCTGAGCGCACCTATGTTTGGACAACATAAAATGCATCAAGATATAGGGGACATAAGCAACCAAATGGTGGGGAAAGAAAAGAAAACCTTAATTAACTAAAACCAACAGAACCAGTTGCTGTCAAGTCGATTCCTCTCATGGGAACCCCACGTGTGTCAGAGCAGAGCTGTGCTCCGTAAGGTTTTCAACGGCTGATTTTTTCAGAAGTAGATCAGCAGCCTTCCCTCCGAGGCACCTCTGGGTAGACTTGAACCTCCAAGCTTTCAGTGAGCAGACAAGCACATTAACTGTTTGTTCTAGCTGGGGAGGAGGGTCCAAAAATTATGTTGAGTGCCATAGGACACTCTTAGCAAAAAAAGGTTTGGGTCTAGAATTCATTAGGATTCAAAATAAAATAAGCACGAAAAATTATGCCACCATCCATCACTTTTGCCTTAATCCAGCATCTCCTATTATAAACAATGACAAAATGTCCTCAAGACTTCAAGGACACTCATTTCTTTTTCAGATACCATGCACTGTCAGCAACCATAAACCATCAAAAAAGCTTATGGGGATCCATAATTACACAAAATTCCTTTGCAAACACAAACCCTGGGAGGAGAGAAATGATAACGGTGATGTACATTTAACTACCTGCTTCCCTGGAGGTTATCTCTGACAAGATCGCAGAAAGAAGTTGCTTTTCTAAGAGCCAAAATATCTCAAAATGCAACCCTGCTACTTCCCAGAGGGAGAAAAAACATTCATCTGTATTATAAGAGAAGGGGGAGAACTCATGAGAAGAGGAACACGATGCCTAGCTAGCAGGAAGAAACAGAACTCAATTATGCGTTTATTGCTACAGCAAAAATTTCTTCCCCTCTTAAAGTAAGGGAAAAGAGGAGCATCAAGGTTGAAAAACAATTCTTCATCTGCTTGGAAGGCACCTTTCTGTATCCCACTCTCTGGAGCCTGCAGGTGGTTACACGAGTTTGTGGATAGACTCTACAAATCTGTCCGTGGCGCTCAAAACCCTTCAGCTGTTCCCCATTACCTGGGCATCAAGTGAAAACATGCACAGACCTTCCAGGCCTGGCCCCTGCTCTCCTGTCTAGCCTCATCTCTCTCTCCCACTTCTAGCCTTAAAATATATTAATAAGGAACTTTTTCTAGCTTTCCACAAACACCAAGCAACTTCGTACCTTGAGGCTCTTACTGAGCTTTGTCCATTTTGTCCCCCACTTCCCAGTGTAATCCCCACACATTCTTCAAGATTCAGCTGGAACCTCTCCAGGATGCCTTAGCTGTTGCGACCCAAGGCTGGGTTAGGCTCTCACTCTGAATATGTGCAAATTTCACTCTGTCATTATCAACTGCAGGAATCAAGTCTTTCTAATCACTGTATCCCACAATGCCTGGTATTTAGTGGATACCCAAAAAATATTTGTTGGATGAATGCTTAGATAAACGAAAAGTAAAAGCAAGCGTCAATTTAAAATGTTAATGTCTTAACATTATGACTAAAACTTAGTCTTGAGCATGAGCATTCTAGCAATGAAGAATTTAGGCCAACAAACATTTACTGGACATCGTTATACACTGCAGGCTAAGCCAAGCACTTTTATTAGTAAATACCACACCATGTCTACTCTTCTTGAGAAAGAAATGAAGTCCTCCAAACTTTAAGAGCTTAAGGACATATGTGTAGCTAGAAACATTTCTACCTCAAGGACCTTTAATTAGGGCTCCTGAAGTCCGGCACACACTGATAGCTTCATTTATCCTCTCTGAAGTTCTAAAACGTGATAGGTTTAAGATGGTAAACCCTAGCATCCATTTTAATTAAAAAATTCTCTTTGTTTCTAATCGCAGTTATCATTCAGCATGTAAAAACATTTGAAAAAATTAAGATATCATGCAGAAGCCTTTACTAAAATCCTGAAAGTGACAAATTTACAGCTACTTTTAATAATTAAATTTGATTCCACTGCTTTTCAAGTTCCACTCATCATCTACTCTAATCATTACTGCCCTTTTTGTTCATTATTACTGTTGGATTATGGAGAAGCTACCAACACATACAGGCGCTTTCAATGTGGCAATGCCCCCACCAGCCATTCTCTGTGCTGGTCATGATAGGTAACTGCCCAATTTTATAACTAATCAAAGGCAAACCCGGTAACTGCATTCTCTAACAGGTTTTGGTCTGGGTTTGGATAACTTCTGGGAAAGGTTTCCTACCTCCTACAAGAGAGCAAAAAAGAAAGACAGTCCTCTTCTTCCTCAAGATGTTGGGTCCATTCCCGTAGGCATCTTGCATCTAGGAGGGGAATCTGCTTCAGGATAAAATTTTTACTAAGGATGTGTAAAAAGACCATGGGAGCGGTAACTGACCTCCTCCAATCCCACAAGCAGGAAGAAGAGCCAAAATCAAAAAGCACAAGGCTGACTTCCATGAGGCGGAGGCCAGGCAAGCCTCCTCTCTCCATCTTCTTTACCAAACCCTTCTCCAGGGACTGGTCCCTCCTGATAACCTGTCCAAATTACATGAGATGAAGTCTCACTTCTAAAGAGCTACTTTCTTCGTAGCATTCATCAATATCACAAATTATCTCTTCTTTACGTGCTCACTGTCTCTCTAATCTTTCCTCCTCTCTCCTTGAGGACATGGACTTGTCTGTCTTGTTCACCTTTTATTTCCCAAAGCCTAGGACAATGCCTGACACATAGAAGATGCTTAGTAAATATTTCTTTACGAATGAAAGCATGAATCTTAGACAAACATAATCATGCATACAACTTAAAAAAAAATGACTTCTTAATCATTCAAATAATAATCTATCTTTTCCTGGTCTAATTTACCTTACTGAACCACATTTAATATGACAAAAGAATCATCAAAAAGTACAAAAGAAGACAGAAAAATAAAAACTTCATATTTCTTACCAGATTTAGGACAATTTAGTCTGTGGCACTAAATAAGCCTCAAATATATCTGTTAAGCAAATGTTAACAAAATTTTAAGGCCACATTTTCAATGGCTTTTTAAATGCCACATTTATAACAAATGAGTAATCTAAAAACACAAGAATCCAATTCGACAAGTTCTTTCTCAAGTAAAACAACTTGGTCTTACACTAAGTAGGCTTATACTTCACAAAGCAAAAAGGCGTAACTACATCAAAGAATCACTTTTCACCTCCCCTTCTCTGCTCTAGTACTTGCAACTATGATGCGAAACAGAATTCTCTCTTAGGTGATATAATCTGAATGAAAAATTTACCTGCAATTTAAGAGAGATTAAAAACAAGAGCCAAGAAAGAATATCTGAATATTCTCCATTTCCTAACAAGTGAGTCATGGGGAAACAAAAGAAGAGAAGGGTAACACTTTGCCACTGCCAACACTTATCCAAGGAGCAAGACACTATAAATACACGTGGTGTTTGATGGAATGGAAGTATCAAGGTCTACTCGTTGGCTTCACTGTATTTTTTATAATAAAGTTTAACTGGACTTCAGACCAAGACAAACAGATAAAGAAATAATTAACTCGTATCTGGCAAATCCTTAAATACTTACACTAAACCACCTAGACTGTATCTTCTTATCTTCTTTACCTAATCTCTGCCAAATCGTTGACTATACAGTGAATTCGAAAGCACAAAACAGTACAAAGATTGCCAGAAAGGTAAACAGTATCTATTGCTGAAGAACCGTAAAAGTTTAGCCTAACTAATAAGCACAGAAAAGACGCTCAAAAGTCATGAGGGAAATGCAAATTAAAATCACGATTAGCTGTCATTTCACACCCATAGGATTAGCCATAATAAAAACACAGACAGTAACAAGGGTTGGCAGAGATGTGGAGAAATGGGAGCCTTCATACATTGCTGGTGGGAATGTAAAATGGTGCTGCCATTTTGGAAAACAGTTTAGCAGTTCTTCAAAAAGTTAAATATAAATTTACCATATGACCTAGCAATCCCACTCTTAGCTATCTACCCAAGAGAAATAGAAATATATGTCCACACAAAGACTTGCATGCAAAGTTCGTAGCAGCATTATTCATAATGGCCAAACACTGGGAACAACCCAAATGTCCACCAATTGGTGAATGTACAGTCAAAATGTGGCATATCCATAAAATGAAATATTATTCGGCAATAAAAAAGCACATACAATGATCCATACCCCAACACGGATGAATCTCAAAAGCATTAAATAAAAAAAAAAAAACCCAAACCCATTGTTGTAGAGTCGATTCAGACTCATAGCAACCCTATAGCATTATGTGAGGATACAAATGCTCTAAAACTAATTTATGGTAATGGTTGTACCCTCAGTAAATTTATTAAAAATCTTTGAATTGTGTACTTGAAATGATCAAATTTTATTATTTGTAAAATATGCCTCAATAAAGTTGTAAAAAGTACAATTTAGGTACTCAAAGTAATTCACATTTTATATGCATTAAAAATTAACATAGTATCCCTGTTTTGCATCTACCTTACCAAATAGCAATCTAAAATCTGACCAAATATAGAATGTGTATTCTCAGGTAGAACGAGCTGAAGTACAGTTAACTACTACCAGTTAAATGAGATACACTAGAAATACTTATGAAACTACAATGTCTCCAGGGCCCCATTTCCTTCATTAGGAAAACTCAGCATATATATTTTTTTTTATTAACTTTTATTGAGCTTCAAGTGAACGTTTACAAATCAAGTCAATCTGTCACATATAAGTTTACATACATCTTACTCCGTACGCCCACTTGCTCTCCCCCTAATGAGTCAGCCCTTCCAGTCTCTCCTTTCTTGACAATTTTGCCAGCTTCCCACTCTCTCTATCCTCCCATCCCCCCTCCAGACAGGAGATGCCAACACAATCTCAAGTGTCCACCTGATATAATTAGCTCACTCTTCATCAGCATCTCTCTCCCATCCACTGTTCAGTCCCTTTCATGTCTGATGAGTTTCTTCGGGGATGGTTCCTGTCCTGTGCCAACAGAAAGTCTGGGGATCATGGCCACCGGGATTCCTCTAGTCTCAGTCAGACCATTAAGTCTGGTCTTTTTATGAGAATTTGGGGTCTGTATCCCACTGATCTCCTGCTCCCTCAGGGGTTCTCTGTTGTGCTCCCTGTCAGGGCAGTCATCGATTGTGGCCGGGCACCAACTAGTTCTTCTGGTCTCAGGATGATGTAGGTCTCTGGTTCATGTGGCCCTTTCTGTCTCTTGGGCTCTTAGTTGTCATGTGACCTTGGTGTTCTTCATTCTCCTTTGCTCCAGGTGAGATGAGACCAATTGATGCATCTTAGATGGCCGCTTGTTAGCCTTTAAGACCCCAGATGCCACATTTCAAAGTGGGATGCAGAATGTTTTCATAATAGAATTATTTTGCCAATTGACTTAGAAGTCCCCTTAAACCATGGTCCCCAAACCCCCGCCCTAGCTCCGCTGACCTTTGAAGCGTTCATTTTATCCCGGAAACTTCTTTGCTTTTGGTCCAGTTCAACTGAGCTGACCTTTCATGTACTGAGTGTTGTCTTTCCCTTCACCTAAAGCAGTTCTTATCTACTAATTAATCAATAAAAAACCCTCTCCCTCCCTCCCTCCCTCCCCGCCTCATAACCAGAAAAGTATGTGTTCTTCTCAGTAGGAAAACTCAGCATATTTATAAATTG
The DNA here is from genome assembly GCF_030014295.1 of Loxodonta africana. Classification (NCBI taxonomy): domain Eukaryota; kingdom Metazoa; phylum Chordata; class Mammalia; order Proboscidea; family Elephantidae; genus Loxodonta; species Loxodonta africana. Next base: position 23,034,235 of record NC_087362.1, read on the forward strand.
AATGGCAGCTAGAATATGAAGGGTAGAGAACGGATAAAAAAAGAAGGAAACTGAAATTTAGTTTAGATTGTAAAGTACACAGAAAAGCAAGCTAAAGACATGACAAGCTTTCCTGTCTCTCTCTAGCATCTATTTCTCTGGATGTCTAAGGCTTGGGGGTTTAGAGAATCTAAGTGCTGCCTTTTGAGGGGCAAGAAAACTATCCCTGATCTTGTTATTCAAAGTTAATCACTGTATTTTTGTTATTTGTCAAACATAAAACATTTACTCAAATTGGGGGGAAAAAAAAAACCCTAAGCTTTCTCAATCTCCTATTCTTACAGAACAAAGAGGAAAGCAGTTAAGAATTTGCAGTAAAAAAAATAGTAACAATGATGATGAAAATTACTGTCAACATAATTGAGCATTTTCTATGTGTCAAGTAAAGTACTAAGAAATTCGTATCTATGAGCTCGTCACAAAATCCTACGAAGTGGATAATATTATCATTCCCATTTCCAAATGGGGAAACTCAGGCACAGATTGTCAAGTGAGTTTCTCAAAGGTCTAGTGGTTCTGACAAGGAGATAGCAATAGCAGTGTCATCTGAGGAGACATCTAAAGGGGACAGCACTTCACTAGGAAATGCCTGATATATTCCAGATCAGGTCCTCTTTTTAAGGGCCTAAAGCCTCTCTCTGGGAGTCCTAGTGGCATAGTGACTAAGTGCTACCGCTGCTAACCAAAAGGTTGGTAGTTCAAATGCACCAGCCACTCCTTGGAAACCCTATGGGGCAGTTCTACTCTGTCCTATTGGGTCACTATGAGTTAGAATCAACTCGATGGCAATAGGTTTGGTTTTGCATTTAGAGCCTCTCTCTAGACAGCGTCCAGGGTAATAAATAAGATATAAACCATGAGACTGAAGTGAATACCAGGACATAAAACTCTGCCTGGCCCTACTTTATTAGTACGACTTTTCAAATCAGCCTCAGCCAATGGCACCCTCCCAAGAAACTTCGGCAAACTTAGTTCACAACCCCTCTGGCATCCTTGCTACATTCCTGATTATTTAACTCTCTTCGAGAATACCAGGACTGCAATGAGCTAAAAAGTGAGGGAGGTTCCAGTCCCCTCTCTACTCCGGAGGCACACCATGGAAAGCTCTTACTAAGCCCATTCTCACCACATGGGCTTCTGTAGTCACCTTCATCTGAGTACACCCTTTACATCCACTAGGCTTCAGGAAATGTCAGACCTCCTTCTTGTGGCACTCTCTCTAACAGCCAGGGTTCTCAATGCTTTCACACACTCTCTGCCCACCACAGCTACCCCAGTCTCCACCACTGCTTTTGGCACACAATCTCCCATACACTACTACTCACTTAAAGTGTGCATATCTCACCTCCCCAACTACACAATAAGCTACTGGGGCCAGGGAGCATGCTCACATTGCTTTTGTATTCCCCGCAGTACCTAAAAAAACGTTAGGTACAGGAGGCACATAATAGTTCCTTATGAACAGCTTTGTATTTTTGTATAATTACATTTGTATTTATTGGTATTTTCTGTTTATCTGACCAATACTCTTAAGATTATAAACTCACTGATGGAAGAGATGATAACTTCATTTCTCTGTACGTTATTATATATTTAATTTTACAAAAAAAGAGGTTAGGATGGACTTTGCCAGGCACATTTACAGATAAACAGAAGCTTAGGGAATTTGCAAAAACTACAAGAAATACTAAAGGGAATTCTCTGGTTAGAAAATCAATAATATCAGATATCAACCCAACACTAGGACACAGAACAGAGCAACCAGATATCAACTCAGATAGGGAAATTGCAAAAATAAATCAATATAAAAAAAACACTCAAAACAGGGAATCAGTGATGTCATTACATAAAAGATGACATTAAATCAATAAAGAGGGACTAAATAAAGTAGGCAAAGATGTTCCACATGGAGAGGAAATCAAGGTGATATAGGGAGATACAAGTTAGGTTCAAACTTAGAACAATAGCTGTAAATATTAAGGTAACCACAAAGAAGACTAACAATCCTACACTTCAAAATAAAAAAACAAGATAAACATAAAGACTCAGCAAAACCAATTCAACTACAATGAAAAAAAGAAACATACAATTTACAAAGAAAAACTTCTCAGCACAAAAAAGTCAGTGGAAAAATGAAACTTGTCAACAACACACCAAAAAAGGCATCAAAATGATAGCACTAAACTCATACCTATCTATAATCACACTGAATGTAAATGGATTAAATGCACCGAGAAGAGACAGAGAGTTGCAGAATGGATTAAAAAACACGATCCAGCTATATGCTGCCTACAAGAGACAAGCCTTAGACTTAACAACACAAACTAAAATTCAAAGGATGGAAAAACACACATCAAGCAAACAACAATCAAAAAAGAGCAAGAATGGCTATAAAAAAAAAAAAATTTTTTTTTTTTATACTGTCTGACAAAACAGACTTCAAACTTAAATCTACCAGAAAGGATAAGGAAGGACACTATATAACGATTAAAGGGAGAATATACCAGGAGGGGAAACCCTGGTGGAGTAGTGGTTAAGTGCTACGGCTGCTAACCAAAGGGTTGGCAGTTCAAATCTGCCAGGCATTCCTTGGAAACCCTATGGGACACTACTACTTTGTCTTATAGGGTCGCTATGAGTCGGAACCAACTCGACGGCACTGGGTATGCCAGGAGGATATTACCATATTAAATATTTACGCACCCAACGACAGGGCTGCAAGATACATAAAACAAACTCTAACAGCATTGAAAAGAGAGATAGACAGCTCCACAATAATAGCAGAAGACCTCAACACACCACTTTCAGCGAAGGACAGAACATCCAGAAAGCAGCTCAATAAAGACACGGAAAAGCTAAATGTCACAATTAACCAACCTGACCTCACAGACATATACTCAACACTCCACCTGACAGCATCCAAGTGTACTTTCTTTTCCAACGTACATGGAACATTCTCTAGAATAGACCACGTATTAGGACATAAAGCAAGCCTTAACAGAATCCAATACATCAAAATATTACAAAGCATCTCCTCTGACCATAAAGCCATAAACTAGAAGTCAATAACTGAAAAATTGGGGAAAAGAAATCAAACACAGAAATTGAACAACACTTTGCTCAAAAACAATTGGACTACAGAACAAATTAAGGACGGAATAAAGAAATTTATAGAATCCAATGAGAACGAAAACACTTCCTACCAGAACCTTTGGGATATAGCAAAAGCAGTGTTCAGAGGTCAATTGATATCTATAAATGCACACATCCAAAAAGAAGAAAGGGCCAAAATCAAAGAACTATACCTACAACTTAAACAAAAAATGAGGATGGAAGCTTGAAATGTAATGGACATAAATTACTTTTCTCAGAAATACAAAAACCAGTTTGCATATTTTTACAGTTGCCTAAAATCTAAGCATGTCAATAAACCACCCTATTTTCTTATATTTCGAAATCAAGAAGATTAAATAAATATTCCTTTGTTCACTATAAACAGTGAATGAAGAAAAGTGAAATTCGTCAGAAAAATGTAAAATACTAAAAGTGCTTTCTTTTTGTCAAAACAGGAACTTGTCAAAAGCTGTTATAAATGACGGAGAGGTGAACTGAGCAAATATATGTAAATATAAGGGGAGAAAGTTGAGCAAATAATTGTGTGTGTATATATATACATATTCACTGATCACAACACTGAAAAACAAAGACAAGGGGGAATTTAGAAGGAAACAAGACTATTTTCTTCCATTACAATGCCTAATCTCATGATAAACAAAATGTTAATAACAAAAGAAAACGTGATAAGAAAATAAAAGATCAGATCTATATACATTAAAAAACAATGCCCATAGCTAAAATATTTCATACCTGTAAACATGGCGTGAAAATAAGGACTACAGGCAGCCAGCACCACTCTATGAGCAGAGATTTCCATGTCTTCGGCCACAATTGTGACATCGCACAGCAAATTCTGACTGTTTACAAATTAAAGAAGAAAAAAAATTAAGATAATACCAATAATAAACGTACGGAACACCCTGTGCAAAAATATTACAGTAAAAGCTTGCTATTTAGAAGTTGAGACTTACTTAATAAAACTGTCATCCATTAGAACAGGGTCCCTAAACAAGAAGTATGAAGAATACAGTCATGACAAAGGCCCAACACACACGGGGCCCTCCCTCAGAATCTTGCCTTCACTTAATAGAGAAATCTTCCCAAAATTGATTATTGCTTTATCAACCTAAAGGAAATTACTGGCAGCAAACCATCGGTAGGCTGTAAAAGTGGAGGTTGAATTTAGAACAATAACGACACAAGTGGCAGATGACAGTCTGACACTAAGATGAAAAGAAAATAAAACACATGCAGAAAACTAAATTGTATCAAAGTACAAAAAAGAAAGAAATTTAAAATGACCCTAGGCCATCAAATAAAGGCAAAATTATACTCATTACCTGCTGCTTAAAAGAGATTTGGGCATTTGAAGCTTAACTTCATGAGAACATTTTACCAAACCAAAATATCTCATTCCTCAAGGATAGAAAATAATCCCATGTGTAAAATTAAAAAGCATTTTTTTCCATCCAACATCAGAAGAATACACATACTTCTCAGTACACATGGATCATTTTCCAGGATAGGCCACATGCCAGGTCACGAAAAAAATCTCAATAAATTTTAAAAGATTCAAATTACATAAAGTATCTTTATAGGCTATAATAGAATGAAACTAGAAATTCATAACAGAAGGAAAACTGGAAAATACACAAATATGTAGAAATTAAGCAATACACTATTACATCCAATGGTTCAATGAAAAAAATCAGGGAAGAAATCAGAAAATACTTAAGAGTCAAATGAAAATGAAATCACAAAATATCAAAACTTCTGGGATGAAGTGCAGGCAGTGCTCAGAGGGAAATTTTGTAACGGTAAACCCTAGATTAGGAGAGAACAATCTCCAATCAAGAATGTAACTTTACAACTTACCTACCCACCTGTTGCCATCGAGTTGATTCCAACTCATAGCGACTCTAAAGGGCAGAGTAGAACTGCCCCATAGGGTTTCCAAGGAGCGGCTGGTGGATTCAAACTGCCAACCTTTTGGTTAGCAGCTGAGCTTCTAACAACTGCACCACCAGGGCTCCGAAGGAAATTAAAGAAGACCTAAATAAGTGAAAAGACACCCCGTGTTCTGAGTTGGAAGACTTAACACAGTTAAAATGTCAATACTACTCAAAGTAATCTAAGGCAAAATCCCAACAGCCATTTTTACAGAAATGGAAAAGTTTGTTCTCAAATTGCAACGTCATTTGGAATCGCAAGGGCCCTAAATGGGCTTTCTTCTGGGTTAAATAGCCAAAGCAATTCTGAAAAAAAAACAAAGTAGGAGAACTCATACTTCCCAAGTTCAAAATGTACTATAAAATACAGTAAGCAAAACCATCTGGTACTGGTATAAGGACAGACACGTAGACCCATGGAACAGAAGTGAAAGTCCAGAAATAAACCTACAAACCTACGGTAAATTGATTTTTGACAAGGGTGCCAAGTCCATTCAACAGGAAAAGAACAGTGCCTTCAATAATGGTGCTGGTACAACTGGATCTCCACATGCAAAAGAAAGAAAGTTGGACCTATATGTCTCACCATATAAGAAAATTAACTCAAAACTGATCAAGGATCTAAACATAAGAACTAAAATTCTTAGAGCAAAACACAGGAGTAATGTTTTGGGGCCCAGTTTTTGACAATGGATTCTTAGATAGGATGCCAAAAGCACAAGCAGTAAGACAAAATAGATAAATTGAACTTCATCAAAATTAAAAACTTCCATGCATCAAAGGATTTTATCAACCAAGTAAAGAGACAATCTATAGAATGGGAGAAAATATTTGGGAATCATATATCTGATAATAACCCACTGCCACTAAGTCAATTCCGACTCACAGTGATGCTACAGGACAGAGTAGAACTGCCCCACAGGGTTTCCAAAGAGTGGCTAGTGGATTCAAACTGTCGACCTTTTGGCTGGCAGCCTGTGCTCTTATCCACTGCACCACCAGGGCTCCTATATCTGATAAGGGTTTATTATCTGGACTACATAAAGAACTCCTACAACTCTACAACAAAAAAGACAGCCTAATAAAAAAAAAATGGGCAAAAGACTTGAATAAATATTTCACCGAAGAAGGTATACAAATGGCTAACAGCACAAGAAATGCTGTTCCATGTCATTACTCTTCAGGAAAAAGCAAATGAAACCCACAATGAGATACCACTTCACTCCACAAGAATGGCTATTATCAGAAACATGAAAAATAACAAGTTTTGGTGAGTATGTAGATAAACTGGAACCCTGATCCATTGCTGGTGGGAATTTAAAATGGTGCAATCACTGTGGAAAAGTCTGGGAGTTCCTCAAAAAGTTAAATCTATCATTACCATAAAACCAAAAAACCAAACCCGATGCCATCGAGTTGATTCCAACTCATAGCGGCCCTATAGGACAGAGTAGAACTGCCCCACAGAGTTTCCAAGGAGTGGCTGGTGAATTCAAACTTTTTGGTTAGCGGCTGAGCTCTTAACCACTGCAAAACCAGTGTCCCAGAATTACCATAAATAAAAAAAAAAAACCAAACCCAATGCCGTCGAGTCGATTCCGACTCAAAGCGACCCTATAGGACAGAGTAGAACTGTCCCATAGTGTTTCCAAGGTGCGCCTGGTGGATTCAAACTGCCGACCCTTTGGTTAGCAGCCATAGCACTTAGCCACACCACCACCAGGGTTTCCAGAATTACCATATGACCCAATAATTCCACTACTATATATATATGCAAAAGAAGTGCCGTCAGGGACTCCAACAGATACTTGGATACCAATGTTCACTGCAGTATATGTATAGTATACATAGTTCATAGTTGCCCCCACCCTCATTATTCTGCTTATTTCCTACTGGGGACCTGTCTGCTTCTGTAACCTTCTAGTTGCTTACGAGCCACATTTTCACACAAGATTCATCAAGTCCTTGAAGTTACCCACTTGTCCACACTGCTTACAAACTTGTTCCCACTGAATTCTCACCAAAATTTTCCGGAGCGCCTACTGACATCTATCCTACCCCCGGTCTAGGAGAAACTGTCAGAAAAAAAGAGTACTGCGGCCTCAGTGATGACTGCATTCCAGGGCCTTAATACTGATGAGTTTGCTATGCCATCTGGACAGAAGCATCGTTCATGGAAGAAGCCCTGGTGGCATAGTGGTTAAAGCGCTCGGCTGCTAACAGAAAGGTCAATGGTTCAAACCCACCAGCCCCTCTGCAAGAGAAAGATGAGGCAGTCTGTTTCTGTAAAGACTGAACACCAAAAAACCAAACCTGTTGGCGTCGAGCAGATTCTGACTCATAGCCACCCTACAGGACGGAGCAGAACTGCCCCACAGGGTTTCCAAGGAGTGGGTGGTAGATTCTAACTGCCAACTTTTGGGTGGACAGCCAAGCTCTTAGCCACTGTGCCACCAGGCCTCCTATAAAGACTACAGGCTTGTAGCAGTGCTACTCTGTCCTACAAGGTTGCTATGGGTTGGGATCAATGGGCAGTAGTGATATGGTTCATGGGTGAAGCTGATTTAATGGCTCACAATGCTATATGAGATACCAGGCAGGTCCTATCTTAGAGTCATGCAATGGGGCACAATGTCACTAATTCATAATTCCTTCAGATCAGTGTGGAGAACTGACAAAGTCTACCGCCTGCTCTGAGAATATCAAACTACTCTGCAATTTCATGAATTCCATGGGTTCACAAACAACTAGGGTGGGAAAAGTCAGTGGTGGTTACAAGACGGTACCATGCAAGATCTTTAGGTATGGGTATCATTTCATTTAATCCTCACCACAACCTATTGTTATTATTATCCCCCAATTTATGGCTGGGGAAACCAAAGTTAAAGATAAATAACCAGGCTAATGTTCCCCAACTAGTATCAGATCCAGGATTCAAATCCACAGAGTCTGACTGCAGAGCCTCTTAACCGCTATGCAAAACTACCTGAAGCTGTGTGATTATACGATTTGTTAAAGCTTGAATAAAACACAGAATAGCAATTATAAATAACAACTATCAGTTAACATACTATATACTAGAACTTTTTTTTTTTTTAAGTTCCATATACAGCTTATAAAGGCCTAATTTTAGTGGACCCATACAAAATATTTAGAAAAATGAAGTTTTAACAAAGCAGAGCAAAACTACCTCTGCCCTTAAGGAAACTAGTAGAAAGGCCTGGCAACACAATGATTCCAGGACACAGTAGAAAACACTGTACTAAAGATGTTATAGGAGTAAGGGAGCATCTGAATCAGACTGGAGGTCAGAAAAGACCTCCTGCTGCTACCGACCTTAAGCTAAGTTTTAAAAACAAGTAAAAGTTTGCTGGACCATGAAAGGGCAAGAGAACGCTGAGCTGAGGGAACAGTGTGTGCTATGGTCTGGAGACCTGAAGCAGCAAAGAGAAGGGTGTGAGTGAAGGAGGGGAGGAAGTAAGTCAGATATCAGTTGAGTTAGCATGGAGTCTCTCTAGAACAGGCCCATCTGGGTTTTGCTATCATGGCCAGGGGATGCGGACACAACTTAAAAATAAGCCAAGTGCACCTTTACGCTTATTTTCCTTTCATTGGTAATCGTTCCTAGTACTCTAGTTTTGTGATGGAACTTAAGTGGAATTACACTTGAACACCTCAAAATCACATAATTAATTACATCCAGCTTCACTGACAATTACTCATTGATCCAAACTGTTTTAACATAACACCGGCTGGCTATCACTTACATAATTAGCTTACTGGCTTATCAGTTGATGTTAGTTAACCAATTAAGTTAAAACACTGTCAAAATTATTATGCAGCCACACCCTGGGTTAATTCACACTGACTCTATGGGCTACAGTACAAATGAAAAACATACTTGGTTTTGGTGTTCATTTTTTTTATCTGTTTGTCTCTAGCAGTAACATCTTTTAAAACAGCACACAAAGACGAGATCTGACCAACCTTTTAGCCAATGTGTGTACGCTACATCTGGCCCTTACATCTTTTCAAATGTGCATGCTTAGAAGGTGAATGGCTTTTGGGTGAGATGGAGAGTGCTAAGAATGAAAATCCGGCAACTTAAATAAAAGAAACTTGTTTTAGCAGTCTATGCTCAGAGTCTTAGGTGGTGAGTGTCTGGGTTTATGTTCCTATTATTTGAAATCTAGTGAAGGAATGGACTATAGAAAAAAAGTTCTCAGAATAATGGAATAAATAAAAGTTGTTACTTACAAAATTTCCATTTATTCATTCACCAAGTATTCAGAGTGCCTTGTAGTTGTTGCTAGGTGCCTCTGAGTGGATTCCAACTCACAGTGACCCTACAGGGACAGAGCAGAGCTGCTCCTAGGGTTTCCTCAGCTGGAATATTTACAGGAGCAGATTGCCAGGTCTCTTCTCCAGCAGAGTGACTGATGGGTTCGAACTGCCGACCCTTCAGTTGGCAGCCGAGCACTTAACCATTTTACCCCACCAGGGCTCCATTATCCAGAGTGCCTACTAGGTGCCAAGTACTCTATCAGGTACCGTGATAGCACAATAAGTAAGATAACATCACTGATAGAAAGGAGCTTACGGCCCAGCAGGGGAGAGAGACAAGGTAACAGGCAAGCGCAAAATGGAGCTATGATTATTAAATTGAGACCAGTGCAGGGTGTTTGAGAACACAAAGGAGAGGCAAAGCCCAAACTAAATGGATGGCTTTGGAAAGAAAGTTGCTTCTAAGCTCATATCTAAAGGGAGAAGAACAAGAGTTACATCGGCCTTATGTAAAAGTCAAATGGCACAGAAAAAAGGGCACTCCATCTCCTAAATAAAGCAATACCATGAAAACTGGTCCTTTTCAGGAAAAAAAACTACTTTGAAAATGAATGAAACCTATGACTGAACATACCAAAACAACCTTTGGTTTTCTGATATAAAACTAATGAATTCCTAAGACTAGAAAAATTATCACTGCTTTTAAGATACAGTGTGTATCTTCTTAAAGTAAAATGTGCCATCAGCGCTGAGATATAAAAATAGCTGCTGGTTATACGAAATAAGAATTTACTTTCTACAGGGTGGATAGAGTGTAGAGATTATATGGCATCTGTCCACCTTTCTTCCTCAGTTTCCAGGGAAAATGTGGAGGGCTTTCCTGCCACATGGAGCAGAATGAGAATACCATCCAAGGTGCCAGGTGGGTGAGACGAGTTGTAAGCCACAGCCCACGGGTGAAACATGTAGCGTAGCCTAGGAATGGGCCCAAAAGTTGGTACCAGGGAACAGTATCAGGTGTTAGGCCAAAAAAAGAAGTGCAAGACAAAAAGAAATGATGCAGAAGGCCAGAAGCCAAGGAAATTAGAAACTGATTAGGAAGCAGAGGGCTGAGGCCAGATGTGGAGATGCTGTTCAGGACACAGCTGTATCACAAAGCATGGGCTACTTAGCACAAAGGGTAAAGAGATGAGCTGTTTTAAAGGTGAAAGGCTTCCCGATAGTGAATTTAAATTGGTTACATTTAATCCAACCTCTTCTAACTGACAATGTCATCTAATAGACAAGGCAGATGCAACCTGGCTAAAATGTCAGCAACCTCAAAGAACCACAGACCTCCATGAAAAGTGTCACTGCTGTCTTGTTTTTCTTCTTAGAACCATGATGCTAAGTAGCATCTTTAAATTTTGGTGGCAGGTAAACACAGGGAAAACCTGGATGTTGAGTTTAATAAGACTAAACACCACAATCAGTACTGAAAAACACCAAAGCCCCCTCAATAGATTTATACTTGCTGAGATTTTCTAACAGGAAGACGAGACAGTCAACTTGGAAAGTCATAGAAAACCCTACTAAAGTCAATGACTCAGAAACTGCTTTAAACCAGTCAAGGGTCCCAGAAACAGAGAATTTAGCGTTCTTTTCGGATAGAATTAAGATGGGAGAATAACAGTGAAAAATGACAAAACAGAGCCACAAGAACACACTGGAGAAAGCATGTCAATGAATCGGAAGAGAAGGGAAGGTCGTATCTCCAGATTTAAGAACTGTCAAGAAAACCTGGTCAGAGGAGAAGATGAAGAAAATAATCCTAAGTAAAGTGAACAAAGGGACAAGGAACAGATGGACAGGGAAAAGATGGTGGGGAGAGGGCAGAGTAGCGAGATGAAGATGCTCAAGGATTCCAGAGGGGGAAAAAGTAATGCAGAGGTGAGTTTCTGAGCGTGCGGGTAAAAAACTTGATTTCGTGGGTATTTAGACGGGTAAGATATATAAGATGTTCAAAGGAAATTTCCCTGTTAAAAAAGTATCACTTCGTAAAATAAGTCATAAGAGGTAGATACTCTTAGCCATAACAATTTACAAGAAAATCACCAAAGTAAGAAGTATCTCATTAATAGGGGATAAACCCAATGAAACCAAACTCAGTGCCAACAAGTCGATTCCAACTCATAGCGACCCTACAGGACAGAGTAGAGCCACCCCACAGGGTTTCCAAGGAGCGCCTGGCGGATTTGAACTGCCGACCCTTTGGTTAGCAGCCGTAGCACTTAACCACTAGGCAACCAGGGTTTCCTAATAGGGGATAAAAAAAAATTTTTTTTTTTTTTTTTATACTGAAGGTAAATTCGGAAGTAGCACAGAATCTCACACGTGGTAGGTATCCAGGAACCTGGGTGAAAGGGAAGAAGAAAAGGAGGCTGGATTAGTACATTCATTTACTACCAGCCATTCTTTTCTTCACGTTCTATGAAATGTTTAATGTTCCTATCCAAGCTCAATACGTACAACTTAAAAAGAAATCAATTGCAAGTGCTTATGAAACACTGAAGAATATTACCAATTCAACTGAGACTGTTGGCTTCAAAATGACACTTTAACTTTCTTAAACAAGTTTGCTTTATTTTGGGGATCTTCCTAAATGCTCTGTCCTTCAAGAATTGTTTTATGTTCTACTCGAGTACAACATGAGAACAAAAGAATCTGACAATGTGCTACGCTGCAGAAAAGAAAAATATATATATTCACAACAACTAAAAAAAATTCACACCGTATGTAATTTCCTAAAATTCCCCTTTTAAAGAAAAAAAAAAGTGACATAAAGCTATGAAGGGAAGGGCAGGCTCACTTGAAATTCATTATTTAAATCACCTGCCATCTAAGCAATAAAATACAAATTAACAAAGAACAGCCACAACTAAAATTTTTCAAGGATGCACAACAGATAATCTAATCCCAGCAGTAACCCTAACAGTGATCTGGGTCTATGAGTCTAGAAGTCCTGGGAGGGTTAATACAGTGACTACTCCTCCAAGAGAGAGCTTCAGGCTTTTGTGTTAAAATATCTCCTGGAATGTAAGAACTGCTGTTATTACTGAATAAATATTCATGGCTCGTGTGTGGTATAAAGGAGAACATTTGAGTTGTTTCTTATGATTTTCCCTGAAATACAACTTAAAGATCAAAATTATCTCCCTTTTAAATACATGCAAAACTAAATAGGTTGGCTCCTACTAATACTCATTAAAATTTTTAATGTTCAAGCATGGTTTATCCCATAGCCTAAAAAGCAGGTGTTTATTATTTTTTTTTATTTATTTTAAAGGCTAAAATGCTATCATTTGACCGTTTCTTTTTAAACCACCTCAAAAATCTCACAGTCTAATTTTCTCAATGCAGCTTGTGTCTAGGATACAGTCTGTTCTTTTGTCTCCTCCATGGACCCAATTCAATGTGCTGTGCATAATAAGCGCTCTGTAAAGAACTACTGGTTTGATTTCGAAGACGGTGTTCTGAAAAACTTCCCTACACCCATGCTCGAGAAATTTAAAGTTAAGAACTAAATTTCTGCCAGAGATTTGCTGCTGTAGTGTTGTTACCAGTAGCTGTTGTTAGTTGTGGTAGGTTGGCCCCCAACTCATGGTGATCCCAAGCACAGTGGAATGAAACTCTGCCCAGTCCTATACCATCCATCAACATGATCATTGCTGACTGAACCACTGTGATCTATAGGGTTTCCACTGGCTGATTTTTGGCAGTAGATTGCCAGGCCTTTTTTTCTAGTCTGTCTTAGTCTAGAAGCTCCACTGAAGCCTGTTCAGCATCATAGTAACTTGCAAGCCTCCAGTGGCAGAAGGGTGGTGGTTGCACACAAGGTGCACTGGCCGGGAATTGAACCCAGGTCTTCCACATGGAAGGCAAAAATTCTACTACTACACCACCAGACCCATCCTTTGACATCCCAAATTTTTCCTCCATTATCATTAATCTTACAATGCTACTCCCTTTCTCAAAAACCTTCACTAATTCCCAAAGCCCAGAAGATGAAGTCCAAAATCATCATGGTATTTACGCTGCCACAATTCTGCCCCCTCTTACCTCCTATGCGGTTCTACAGACCCCCCAGCATAAACCCTTTATTCACTTTATCCAACAGGCTCCCTTCCCCCTGCTCCTAGATCATGCAGTTATCCAGACCAGAAACTACTTCCCCTCTCCCGTTCCCTATCCAGATCCTACTGCCCTCTTTTCAGGGCCCAGCTGAAGCCACCCCAGGCCGTGCTGATTTCTCCGGTGAGAATGCTTTTTGGTATCCACATTTTGCACACAATCTTCCACAACCTCCTCCTCTTCTCTAAACTCCATTAGCTGTCTATAAACACTTGAAGGGCCTAGGCCAAGTCTGATACTGTTTTTCAGACAGCCTTTTTTTTTGGGCATGCTAGCTGATTTCAAAGGAAAGGCAGGTGCTTACTAACACTTGTTCAAAAAACTGTTAAAACTCACCACACGGTTTAATCGAACATACACTTTAAATTTAAAGCAAGTAATTTCAAATTACTCCAGCTCACACTGGGCTGGGATATAGAGCTAGGCCTCTGGGCCTCCCATCTAAAAAAATGAGACAGAAAAGAAAGTGTCACATACCTTTAGTACAAAACGATTTTAATTCTACACCCTAAATCTTACAAAATTCCTATCTCCACACCTCCCCAAGTACACCTCACGTGCTATAAATGGAAGAAAAGTGACTTTTACTTCTAAAATTTTGTGTCCATCAGCAAACGGTTCACAAAAACACCTTAATGCATAGCTGATATTCTACCTCTTACAGAGCTCGAGAGCAGAGTGCTGAAAACAAGGAAGTTCTCCCTTCCCAGAAGTCAGGAAACCACTCTCAGCTACCCTTTCTGGGCAGCGGGAAGTTGATGCAAGGACAGGAAATAATGATTTTCAGCCTCTTCAGAGATTGTTTTTCTTTAAGAATTACTCAAATTGGCTATGAGGGGTAGAAAGAAAGAGACTAACATTTCTGAAAAAAGATTCTGATGAACCCAAAAGACAGTTCATTTTTTAAAACACTGTTGGCTGTGACTTCATTACAGCAATCCTGGTTAACAGACCAGGCAGTCAACACTCTGGCTATGCAAAGGTCATTCGTTGTTCTGAAAATCAGCATCAGCATGTGAAATGGTGCAACACAAAGAATAAGAAGGCATTATTATTTCACAGCAACACCTAAAATGTGACAAACAGATGAATGAAGGTCAGAGCTAAATAATCCCTAGAAAAAGGCTAGGATACTTCAAGACTTGCAGCAGATAAGCAAGGGGAAATCTCACAAGCTCAGAGAATGTCCAAGCAGCAACGAACCTCAGAAACAAGGCTGTCCACTCCCCTTTTTATAGTTAAAAAAAAAAAAAAAAAAATTTTTTTTTTTTTTTTTTTTTTTTTTAAGGCTAAAATAATTAAAACTATCGGCCCAAGGACAAAGAGTTTGTCCCAAAACTCAGGTCATTCACCTCAGGGGAAAAAGCACTAGGAGCTACCTTCCCTGAAGCTTAATGAGTCGTGCTCAGGTCAACAAAGACCCACTCACACAACACAAGTGGAAAGCCAAGGTACCTGTGCACTCTGGGGTGAGAAAAATACGTGAATACTCAGTCTTTCTCAACTTTTCAAAGAAAAAAGTCATGAGAGATCCCAGTCTTAAAATAACCAGAGTATTTTTCTTACTTGTCTTTCAGTTCCACTTAGTACCACTGAAAAAAAACCAAACCAAACCAAACCCACTGCCGTCGAGTCAATTCCAACTCATAGCGACCCCACCGTCGAGTCAATTCCAACTCATAGCGACCCCATAGGACAGAGTAGAACTGCCCCACAGAGTTTCCAAGGAGCGCCTGGCGGATTCTAACCGCCAACCTCTTGGTTAGCAGCCATAGCACTTAACCACACTACACCACCAGGGTTTCCACTACACTTTATAATTCTAATAACTATTGTCACAACAGGATTAAAAAACTGAAACAGTACGGCCAGACGAGTGGATTATTCCAGCATTATAAACTCCCGAAGAATAAATGAAAATGCACATTTTTAAAGTGTTGTCAGTGTAGAAAGCAAATCAAATAATCCAATATTCAGTTTAACTTTTTCTCATCCCTTTCCAAACCATTCTCCACCCAGCAGCCAGTGTGTTCTTTTCAAAACAAATCTAATCATGTCGTATCTCTGCCTAAAACTCTTCTTCAATGAGTTCCTGTCATGATAACACCAAACACTGTTGTTGCTCTTGTTATCTGGTGCCATCTAATCAGTTCCAACTCATAGTGACCCTATGTACAATCTCATGAAATACCACACAGTCCTGCACCATCTTCACAATTGTTGCTATATTTGAGCCCACTGTTGCAGCCACTGTGTCAATCCATCTCACTGAGGGTCGTCTTCTTTTCTGCCAACCCTCTACTTTACCAAGCATGATGTCCTTCTCCAGGTAATGGTCCCTACTGACAACATGTACAAAGTATGTGAGGGAAGGTCTCGCCATTCTCGCTAAGAAGCAGTCTGGCTGTGCTTCTTCCAAGATAGATTTATTCCTTCTTCTGGCAGTACATGGAATATTCAATTTTTTTTGCCAACACCATAATTCAAAGTTATCAATTCTCCTTCGGTCTTTCCTTATTCATTTTCCAGCTTTCGCATGCATATGACGCAATTGAAAATACCATGCCATGGGACAGGCGCACCTTAGTCCTCAAAGTGACATCTTTGCTTTTTAACAGGTCAAAGAGGTCTTTTGCAGTACATCTGTCCAATGCAATATGTCCTCTGATTTCTTGACTGCTGCTTCCATGGGTGTTGACTGTGGACTCAGATAAAATTAAATCCTTGACAACGTTATTTTTTGTCTGTTTATCATGATGTTGCTTATTTGTCCAGTTGTGAGGATTTTTGTTTTCTTTATGTTAATATGTAATCTGATACTGGATGCTGTGATCTTTGATCTTCATCAGTAAGTGCTTCAAGTCTTCTTCACTTTCAGCAAAGTTGTGCTATCTAAATAGAGAAGGTTGTTAACGAGTCTTCTTCCAATTCTGATACCCCGCTCTTCTTCATGTAGTTCAGCTTCTCAGATTATTTGCTCAGCATGCAGATTGAATAACTCTTACGCACACCTTTCCTAACTTTAAACCACACAGTATCCCCTTATTCTATTTGAACACCTGTCCCTTACTCTATATACAGATTCTGCATGAGCACAAGTGTTCTGAAATACCCATTATTTGCAATGTTATTCATAATTTGTTATGATCCAGTCGAATGTCTCTGCATAGTCAATAAAACACAAGTACACATCTTTCTGGTATTCTCCGCTTTCAGCCAAGCCCATCTGACATTATCGATGATATCCCTCGTTCCATACCCTCTTCTGAATATGGCTTGGATTTCTGGCAGTCTCCTTCTGATGTAAAGCTGCAACCGTTTTTGAATTGTCTTCAACAGTATTTTACTTGTGTGATAGTACTGATATTGTTCAATAATTTCTGCATTCTGTTGCCTCACCTTTCTTTGGAATGGGCACGAATATGGATCTCTTCCGATCAGTTGGCCAGGTAGCTGTCTTCCAAACTTCTTGGTGTAGACAAGTGAGTGTTTCCAGCATTGCATCTGTTTGTTGAAACATTTCAACTGGTATTGTCAGTGGCTAGAGCCTTGTTTTTCACCAATGCCTTCACTGCAGCTTGGACTTAATCCTTCAATACCACTGGTTCTTGATCATATGCTACTTCCTGAAATGGCTATATAACGACCAGTTCTTTTGGGTACTGTGACTCTGTGTATTCCTCCCACCTTCTTTTGATGCTTCCTGTATTGTTCAACACTTTGCCCACAGAATCCTCCAATACTACAACTCGAGGATTGAATTTTTTCTTCAGTTCTTTCAGCTTCAGAAATGCCAAACGTGTTCTTCCCTTTTGGTTTTCTAAGTCCAGGTCTCTACGTATGTCATTATAATACTTTATCTTCTCAAGCTGCCCTTCGAAATCTTCTGTTCAGGTTTTTTACTTCATCATTTCTTCCATTCACTTTAGCTACTATACATTCAAAAGTAAGTTTCAGAGTCTTTTCTGACATCCAGTTAGGTCTTTTCTTTCTTTCTTTACTGTTTTTTAAATGACATTTTGCATTCTTCATGTATGATGTCCTTAATGTCATCCCACAACTCATCTAGTCTTTGGTCATTAGTGGTCAATGCATTAATCTACTCTTGAGATGGTCTCTAACTTCAGGTAGAATATACTCAAGGTTGTACTCTGGCTCTCATAGACTCATTTCAATCAGCTTCAACTTGAACTTGCGTATGAGCAATTGATGGTCTGTTCCACATCAGTCCCTGGCCTTGCTCTAATGACATTGAGCTCCTCCATGTCCTCCTCCTCCTTTCCACAGATGTAGTCGATTTGATTCCTGTGTATTCCATCCTGTGAGGTCTACCTGAATAGCTGCTGTTTATGTTGTTGAAAAATGGTTATTTGTAATGAGTAAGTCATTGGTCTTACAAAATTCTATCACATGATCTCACGTCTAAGTCTCCATCACCAAGGCTTATTTTCCAACTATCAATCCTTCTTTGCCTCCAACTTTCATATTCCAATCACTAGTAATTACCAACGCATCTTGACTGCATGTTTGATCAATTTCAGACTGCAAAAGTTAGTAAAAATCTTCAATTTCTTCATCTTTGGTATTAGTAATTAGTGTATAAATTTGAGTAATAGTCATATTAACTGATCTTCCTTGTAGGCCTATGGAGATTATGTTATCACTGACAGCACCATACTTCAGATCTTCAAATGTTCTTTTTGACAATGATTGCACCGCCTTGCCTCTTCATCATTCCCAGCATAGACCATATCATTGTCCAATTCAAAACAGCCAACACCAGTCCATTTCATCTCACTAATGCCTAGTATATTGATCTTTATGTGTTTCACTTCATTTCTGACAACACCCAATCTTCCTAGTTCATACTTTACACATTCCATGTTCCAATTATTAATGGATGTTCGCAGCTGTTTCTTCTCATTCTGTGTCATGTCACATCAACAAATGAAGCTTTACTCCATCCCCGTCATTAAGGTTGACTCCACTTTGAGGAGGCAGCTCTTCCCCGGTCATATTTTGAGTGCCTTCCAACCTTAGGAGCTCATCTTCCAGCTCTATGTCCAACAATGTTCCACTGCTATTCACCAAATATACAGGACTCTAAAGAGGCTGGCGCTCACCTATATCCCCTCCAGCCTCCTCTTACCCTGATCCCACTTTACTCCCCTTTCGGTTCCTCCTATGAGGCCAGCTCTTGCCCACCACAAGACTTCAGCACTGCTGCTATGCCTGCAACACTCTACTTTAATCTCTCCCAACTTCTTCCTAATTTTATGTTATCTCTATTTTCCTATCAGGTCCCAGCACAATTATTCCTTTTTTTCTCAGGGAAGCCTTCCCTGACTACTCTTATCCACCTTCACAGCATCAGGTAGCCCTCCTTTGTAGCACTGCCATTAAAATTTACAGTTACATGCGTGATTCTTTGATTAAGGTCTGCTTCCTGCAATGAACCATAAGCCACACTGGGGTAGCAACCAACTGTTTTTGTTCACCATTATATCTCCAGCACTTAGCAGATAAATATTTACTGAACGTTTAATTAAAGAAGAAATGAACAAACAAGTGATAGACTAAAACGGTGGGCTTATAGGAAGACACAGCACAGAGAGGCTAGGGGAAACGTTAAACCAATTCCTTCTTAGCCCAAGCTTTCAACATTACAGGGAGACACATGTGGTGTACTTTCACAAGAAGAATAACAGAAAAAATGTTATTCATAAAATGCTAAAAAAACAACTAAAACTGTTAATATATAATTGGCCTTTTAATTAAAAAAAAAAAAGTTACTCATTTCTCAAATCAACTTTTAAAGTCACTCTTGATTGCAGTAGCTCCTAACATACTTGAGAACTACCATCTTAGCAACGAAGCAGGTCGCTAATCCCCAAAACAACTACCACCACCCACCAAAAAAGAGAAATACATTTTTCTCTGTCCAAGAGTCTTTCCATATTCTTTGTGCTGATAAGTTAGAAGCCCTAGACCAGCACTGTCCAATACGAGTATAATGTAAGTCACAAATGCCAGCCATATATGTAGTGTTAAATTTTCTAGAAGTCACATTAAAAAAGTAAAACACAAGTGAAGTTAATTTTAGCAATATATTTAGCTGAAAATATCCCAAATATCATTTTGACATGGACTCAATATTTTAAAAAATTATTAATAAAAAGTTATACATTATTTTTTCACAGTAAGTCTTAGAAATCGGTGTTTTCCACTTACAAAACATCCCATTTAGACCAGCCACATTTCAAGAACTCAGGAGCCACATGTGGCTGGTGGCTACCATATTGGACAGAACGGAACTACTCTCCAACCACACTTCTGACAAATGATTTGCAGTCTCCCTTCCTTTAATAAAAGATCACAAAAAAGGATTTTAACGTTCTCTGTTTCAAAAGAAACAACCACTGGTGGGTGTATTCACTACAAACAACTGAAAGATAAAGAGAAGGGGCCCATAGTTACATGTACATTAATGTAACGATACCTTCTTAATTCGTTCATGACTTTAAAAGCTTTCTTCATGTGCCAAGGATTCACTGTCACTGGGCAGTGTTTTTCGGTATTATCATCTTTTGAATCGAGAGGCTTCTGATGACTCTGCTTTGTGCATCTGTACGTAAAAGAAAAGAACAAAAAGCAGAAAAAGACCTTATTAAAGATAATTTTGTTACGGCTTCTCAGGCTACAAGAGGCACAATAAAATGCTTCCCCCGCTCACTGGGAGGAAATTACACTTACAGTGTATCCCATCCTAAGATTAAAACACATTTCAGAACACCTTCTGATGGTCACTACGGTTTCAACAAAAAAGTGGGTAATTACTTCCATGGTGTCAAAGATGTCAAAGATGAGCAGAGAAAATTCAGTCAAGTGATGTTGCAGATACCTCCAAATAAAAATGCTGGGGAACAATTTTCTCTGTTGGAAATTAACTCGCTCTTCCGATCTCTCATACATTATTTACAAACCAAGACAAGAGCAGGATTACATTTTGTACAATCTTCAAAAGCCTAGAATCGGATTTGAATTTTGCTCTCTGACTGCAAGGATATTGATCCCCATGTATTTTAGACCTACTCTAAAAGAGATTAATCATGTTAGCTAATGTTTGTGGAGTATTTACTACATGGTAGCCACTGTGCCGCAAGGAGATTACTTTTATTATTTGGTAAATCATCATAATAACTCTCTGATCTAATTACTACTATTATTACCCATTAAACAGATGAAGAAATTCAGGCAAAACAGTTTGGGTAATTTGGTAAATGGTAGAGCTGGATAAGAATGCAGCCAGTGTAAGTCTCAATCTCGTTCTTTTAACTAATGTTCAATATTATTTCCTACATTAACCAATGGATATTTAATTTTAAACTTAAAATTTTTAGGAGCACAAAGCTATATTACTACTGCTTATGAATTATTCTTTCGAGACATAGAGGCCAAAAATTATTGAATAAAATCAGGATAACACAGGAGGTGACAGAGATTAACTGCAAAGGAACCCAATGGAACTATCTGGGATGATGGTTGCACAATTCTATAAATTTACTAAAAATCACTAACTTGTACAATTACAAATGATAAATTTTATGGTATGTAAATTATACCTCAACAAAGTGATTAAATAAAAAACTCAGGTTACCAAACTAAGCCTAAAAAAAACCTATATAAGTACATATATATACATATATATATATAAACACAAAGAACGGCAAGCAAACATCCATGTTTATTGTTGCATTTTTCATACATCTTCTTCTACTTACTCATTTCTGAAAGGATGATTCATTTTAAAAACACTACCACTCATAAATTCATTCAGCAAAGATTTTTTGAGGGCCAAATATGTACCAAGCATTATTGGAATACATCAGTAAACACAACAAATATCCCTACGCTCACAAAGCTTTGAGTCTAGTGGGGTGAAAATACAGGTAGTCCCCAACTTAAGATGGGGTTCTGTTCTGATCACTCTGTCATAAGCCGGTTCTGACGTTAAGTCAAGTGGATACCTCGTCATTTTTTTTTTTTTTTAGTTTTCATTATTATTGCCTTTTATTATCAGTATCTTTATAAATCTCACCTGTATGTCTTTGGGGGTTGGCATGAGAACGATGACATCAGCAAAGTATGTGCTACAACACTGTATGCAGTAGGTATTACTAACAATAAGGTGTACCAAAAAAAGAGACGGCTGCGGTTCATCATAACTCAAATGTGTGTAAGTCAAGACTACCTGCACAACAAATACAATGTTAATGAAGTAGAGGACATATTAGAAAATAAGTGCTATGGAGAAAAGAAAAAGCAGGGTAGGGTAAAGAGAGACAGAAGGGAGGGGTGATTGACAGTGGTAGAGGGTATTAAATAGGGTGGTCAGGGAGGGCCCAATTGAGAATTGAGTTTTGAACAAACATTAGGAGGTAAGAGAGTTATCCAAAAAGATACCCTGAAGAACATCCCGAGAAAAGGAATAGCTAGAGCACAGGCTAGTAGGTGCCTGGTGTGTTCCAGGAACTGTGAGACTAGTGTGGCTGAAGCAAAGAGCTATGGCTGAGGGTGGCTGGGTGCAGATCACATAGGACATTGTCAGAACTTTCGCTTTTACTCTGAATGAAAAGGAGATGTACTGCAGAGGAGTGACATAATCTGACTTACATTTTAAAAGGATCACTTTGCTCACCTGTTGAGAATAGTCTATATAAGTCAAAGATGAAAAGGGGGAAATTAGGAGCATATTGCAGTAATGCAGTGGGAGAGCAGGGTAGTAGGAATAGAGGTGATAAGAAGTGTCTGGGTTCTGGATATATTTTGAAGGTACAGCCAACAGGATTTGTTGACAGAATGGTTGTGGGATGTCAAAGAAGTGAGGATGACTTCAAGTTTTTTGGCCTGAGCAATTGAAGGATTGAGTTTTCATTAACTGAGATCAAGAAGGCTGCTGGTCACCTGCAGATATTCGACAACGGTCAAAAGTCCGTTAAATGGGGAAAAGACAGTCTTTTTAACAAATGATGCTGGCAAAACTGGATGTCCATTTGTAAAAAAATGAAACTGGTCCCATGCCTCACACCATACACAAAAACTAATTCAAAATAGGTCAAAGAACTAAATATAAAACCAAAAACCATAAAGACCATGGAAGAAAAAATAGGGTCAACATTAGAGGCTCTAATATATGGCTTAAAAAGGATACAAACCATAATTAACAATACACAAACACCAGAAGATAAGCTAGATAAATGGGATTTTCCAAGAATTAAACACTTATGCTCACCAAAAGACTTCACCAAAAGAATGAAAAGAGAACCTACAAACTGGGAGAAATTTTTGCCTATGACATATCTGACAAAGGTCTAATTTCTAAAATCTATAGGAAGATCCAACATGTCTACAATAAAAAGAAATAATCCAATTAAAAAACGGGCAAAGAATATGGACAGATACTTCACCAAAGAAGACATTCAGGCAGCTAATGGACACGTGAGGAAACGGTCGCAATCGCTAGCCATTACACAGATCCAGCGCCATCAAGTCGATTCCGACTCACAGCTAGCCATTACAGGAATGCAAATCAAAACTACAATGAGATAACATCTAAATGAATAATTTCTTTTATAAGGATCAGCACAAAGCTGGTTCCTATTAGGCGGAGGTTAGAGCTGTCCCAAATGTCCAACTTTTCCAAGCTGCTGTACCGCTCCATCACCTCTAACATCACTACTTACTCCTTCTCCTCTCCATACTCTCCCTCCTGTCTTTGGGTTCCCTAATTCGCTGTAACATCTCACAGAACTCACAAACCATATAAAGGAAATGGTTCTCAAGGTTGTGGAGGCTGGCAAGTCCCAAATTCTGAGTCAGGTATAGGCTTCTCACTGGCCCTTAGTCTCTGCCCAAAGGCACTCAGCTTTCCAGCTCTGCGGGCCAGGAAATTCACTGTGCTGTCTCCTGCCAGTCTCTCCTTCCTTGGTAGTGGTCGGGTCCTCCTCTCTGCCCTGGAACTGGCTCTTTTTTAAGGCAAAACTGACCAATACCCTTGATAGGCCACAATTACCCTATCACACAGTATGGCCCAATCACCTGGGTGGGAGTTACAAGACCTTAGCTGTCACCTGGGTGGGAGTTACAAGACCTTGGCTAGAAAGGCCACACACAAATGTAATCACACCGTACCATCTCACTCTGACATTACCAGCACAAATCAAAAAAACAGAAAATAAGAAATGTTAGAGGGGTTATCAGGAGACTGGGAACTCTTATGCACTGCTGGTGGGAATGCAAAACGGTACAGCCATTTTGGAAAACAATATAGCACTTCCTTAAAAAGCTAGAAATAGAAATACCATACGATAAAGCAATCCCACTCCTAGGAGTATATCCTAGAGAAATAAGAGCCATCACACAAATAGGCATATGCACACCCATGTTCACTGCAGTGTTATTCACAACGGAAACAACTTAAGTGTCCATCAAAAGATGAATGGATAAATGAACTACAGTACATACACACAATACTACACAACAATAAAGAACAATGATGAATCTGCAAAACATCTCACAACATGGATGAATCTAGAAGGCACTATGCTGAATGAAACAGGTCAACCACAAGAGGACAAATATTGTATGAGACCACTATTATAAAAACACATGAAAATGCTTAAATACATAAGCAATCTTTGACGGCTATGAGGGAGAGAAGAGGTGGAGAGGGAAAAACACTAAATAAATAGGTAACAGATAAGTGGTAAGGGTAAGGCAGTACACAATATTGGAGATGTCAGCATAAATTGGCACAGGCAAAGTCACAGAAGCTTCACAGACACATCCAAACACCCTGAAGGACTGAATTACTGAGCTAAGGGCTGAAGACCATGGCCTTGGGGGATATCTAGCTCAATCCGCATAACAGTCTATAAAAAAAATGCTCTACATCCGACTATGGCGACTAGCATTTGGGGTCTTTTCTTTTTTTAATTTTTATTGTCCTTTAAGTGAAAGTTTACAAATCAAGTCAGTCTCTCACACAAAAAGACATACACACCCTGCTACACACTACCAATTACTCTCCCCACAGTGAGACAGCCCGCTCTCTGCCTACACTCTCCCCCTTTTGTGCCCGTTTCGCCAGCCTCCAACCCCCTCCACCCTCCCATCTCCCCTCCAGGCAGGAGATGCCAACATAGTCTCAAGTGTCCACCTGATCCAAGAAGCTCACTCCTCACCAGCATCCCCCTCCAACCCACTGTCCAGTCCAATCCATGTCTGAAGAGTTGGCTTCAGGAAGGGTTCCTGTACTGGGCCAAAAGAAGGTCTGGGGGCCATGACCAGCGGGGTCCCTCCAGTCTCAGTCAGACCATTAAGTCTGGTCTTATGAGAATTTGGGGTCGGCATCCCACTGCTCTCCTGCTTCCTCAGGGGTTCTCTGTTGTGTTCCCTGTCAGGGCAGTCATTGGTTGTAGCTGGGCACCATCTAGTTCTTCTGGTCTCAGGATGATGTAGTCTCTGGTTCATGTGGTCCTTTCTATCTCTTGGGCTCGTAATCGCCTTGTGTCCTTGGCGTTCTTCATTCGGCTTTGATCCAGGTGGGTTGAGACCAATTGATGCATCTTAGATGGCTGCTTGCTAGCGTTTAAGACGCGTCTGGGGTCTTAAAAGCCTGACAGCACCTGCCTAAGATACATCTACTGGTCCCATTCCAGCTAGAGCAAAGGAGAATGAAGAAGACCAAAGACACAAGGAAAAGATTAGTCCAAAGGACTAAATCACCACAACTACCACAACTGCCACCAGACAACTAGATGGTGGCCGGTCACCACTGACTGCTCTGACAGGGATCGAAATAAAGGGTCTCAGACAGAGCGGGAGAAAAATGTAGAACAAAATTCAAATTCACCAAAAAAAAAAAAAACAGGCCTGCTGTTCTGATACAGACTGGAGAAACTCTGAGAGTATGGTACCCGGACACCCTTTAACTCAGTACTGAAGTCACTCCTGAGGCTTACCCTTCAACCAAAGATTAGACAGGTCTACAGAGCCAACAACAACACACATCAGGAACGTGCTTCATAGTCAATCATGTATATGAGACTAATGGGCACACCAACCCAAAAGCAAAGAAGAGAAGGCAGGAAAGGACAGGAAAACTGGAAAAACAGAAACAGGGAACTCAGGATAGAAAAGGGGAGAGTGTTGACACATTGCAGGGTCGGCAACCAATTTTACAAAACAATTTGTATATTAACTGTTCAATGAGAAGCTAATTTGCTCTCTAAATTTTCATCTAAAGCACAATTAAAAAAAAAAAAAGGCTGCAGGTGGAACCAGTTTGGGGATAAGAAAAGCCACAGCTCAGTTCTGTACACGTCGATTTTAAGGTATCAGACATTCAAGTGAAGATGTCAAATCGGCAGTTGAATATTCAAGTGGAAACGGACAGAAAGGTCTAGTTGGAAATACAGATTTAGGCATCACTGGTTATACGGATGATATATGAAGATGAATCTTAGTAAGATCACAAAGATAGAGACTGTAGATTGAGAAGACAGCCAAAGACTGAGACCTGGGGCATTCCAACATTAACCATGAGAGCCATCCCTGTTCCTCTCCCCATCCTCCAAAACCAACACTAGCTGAGGTACTAGATTCCTCAAAGGACTTGCCCATTGAAATGGACATCAGCCCTGCTCCTCCACTTGTTGAGAATATTTAAAGGGGCCTTACAAATGAAGTTGGAAACCCTGGTGGCAGGAAACCCCGGTGGCGTAGTAACCAAATGTTCAGCTGCTAACCAAATGTTCAGCAGTTCGAATCCACCAGGGCTCCTTGGAAACCCTATGGGGCAGTTCTACTCTGTTCTATAGGGTCACTCTGAGTTGGAAATGACTTGACGGCAACAGGTTTTGGTACAAATGAAGTTAAGAGGCCCGGTGGCACAAAATTAAGTACTTGGCTGCTAACCATAAAGGTTGGCAACTTGAACCCACCTAGCAGCTCCATGGAAGAGGAACCTGACAATCTGCTCCTGTAAAGACTACAGCCTAGAAAACCCTATGAGGCCCTTCTACTATGTCACATAGGGTCACTATGAGTCAGAACTTACTAGATAGCACCAAACAACAAAAATGAAGTAGCCCAAGGCACTCCTCCAGGGGAAAAGTCCAAAGCTTAAAAAATTAGGAATTAAAACCTCCTGCAGTTGAAAATTAACTTTAAGACAGCTATCATGGAATGATCAATGTTCATATTGGTGCTTCCTTAAAGGTATATTCAGCTCCTGCTTTTTCTGATATACTCCTTCGTGGGGCAAGGAAAACACCTGAGAGACCAGAAATTCTGCAAAGAAAAGGCTTTATTCAAAAGGCTGAAAGAAATAACACTGAATTAAAAGAAAAAGAGTGTTCTCTGTACTAAGAGCCACTTACAAATACAAATACAGCACAGGTCTATTTTCAACACTAATGCCCTTTCCATAACTTTCCATTTCCTATGTGGCTTTGTGTTGCACAAACGGTCTCTCATTCAGAAGCAGAACTGAGTAACAGAAAATGACGCATTAAAAAAAAAAAAAGCTATAGATGTGGAAAATGTACATATACTAGGAATGAGCAACTAAGTGACAGGTGAAGGTTTACGCTTCAAGTTATACCATGTTAAGTTCGGATTTACACCTTGTCCCTGCTTCCCTTCAGGAGCATAAAGCCAGCCTTTTCCAGAAGAGCTTCTCATCCTGAGAACTGCCTGCTTTAAAAGTTCTGAAGGAGATACTTTTTCAAGGTCTTATTTCACTTTATCTTTCCCGAGCTTTACATGCCACAACCAGTCTAACAATTATCCAATAGCCTCTTGCTATCAAAACAAACTCTAAATAGTTGAGGTTTCAAAGGATTTGGATTCCGGTATAATAAGTAATCCTAAAGTCCTCCTTCAATGACTGACCCTTCTGCAAATTCCCAGCTATGGGTAAGGTTGGCTTCTTAGACAAGGTAACTTTCTGACTCTCCCTAAGAACACACCACTGACAACAACTATTCTCAGATAGGAAGAAAATAAAGCACTCTAATGGAGCTGCCTCCCCCAAATAGTCAGGATTCCATAACCAAGAAAAGTTTTAAACCTACTCAATTCTGAAGACACTTTAGAAATGAGGTATAATTTTTTTTAGATATGTATCATTTGCTTTGGAACAGTGATTTTCCGTGGAGGCTGGGAAAAGGAGCAGAATGATCTGAGTAATTTTCCCAAACTACGTATGACCACCCCTCTCACTGTGGAGTTTCAGGCAGGCCCTTTTTAGGATTGGGTATACCAGGATGACAGCATCCCCTGGGTTAGGGGTGAAAGAAAGGCTGCCATGTATGATTCCAAACAAACAAACAAAGGTGGTTGTAATATGCTCTGCCACCCACTTACCATTCCTCCCCACCCCAGATTGACAGAGAGCATGAGGAGATACGGCCTATGTTTTTAGTGTTTTCTGGTGAAGACAATGCTGTAACTCAAGCGAATGATGCAGCTGCAAAGTTTAGCACAGACCAAAGACATTTTCGCATTCAGGACACAAATACTTGGCCCCTGGGTGGTCACCATCTCTACTTTTCCCCCCTCCTCCCCTCTGCCTGTTCACCTCAAAAGCTGCAAGACTCCCTTGCTTGCAATGAGTCACCCACCATTACTCACAAATTTCTGCCAAGTTCAAGCCAGCAGCTGTTGTTTTCAAAGTTACCATCCATGCTGCACTGCTTTCAAGTTTCTCTACTACTGTATAACTTTTTTTTATTTTCTCTGCTGTCTTTCTATTTAAACCTACACTGCAGAAGCCTGTATCTTATTAACATTGCTCCCATAAACAAGTCCAGACTACTCGAATAAGAAATTCAGCCAAACTAATACTTGTTACCTCACTCTATGGTTCCCAACAAAACATTCTCACATCCTTCACCTCACCCAAATAACCGCCCTATTACTTAGAAGCTGTGAAAGCAGAGGGCTTTCTCCACTGGAAAGGTGTTTTGGTTTGTGGTAGGGTTGAGGTTTCAGTTTGCGTAATTAGCTAAAGGCAAAGAGACACACTCTGCAAATTCTGTTCAAGTGTCTGGAATTTAAACTTTTACGGGGTACAGAAAGGCAGTAGACTAACTGTAATCTATAAACATATGGTCACCTTACCAAGTAAAGTTTTAAAAAAAAGTTAATGTTTGCTCCATAGACGTACAAGAATTTGGATGGATCCTTCAGCATGTAGACCCTTAGAACTGAATATGAAGCATCTTGTGAGGTGAAAACTCCTATCCAGCATCAAGTCACAGAGCATCTTACAGGCATCATAAAAAATGCCACTGAATACATTAGCTGTAATACACGCATTGCTGAAAAATTATATTCTCAATTTCCCAAAGCTGGAAAGGCAGCATGTAGAAAAGCTGGAAACCCCAATTTTACTGAAATGAATTAGCAGTTAAAAAGCAGAACACTCTACCTACTGGAAAACAAGGGAGGTATTATATACTCTCCTTTCCCACCCAGGACTTGGTTGTGTGACTTTACATTAAACGTGTGGGGTAGCACTGGCAGGAGGAGGTGGTTGGGATGTCGGAGGTGGAGAGGTTGATGGAAGTTGGAGTATAATTGCTCTCTGATAGTAGAACAATAGAGCTGTAAAAAGCTCTGCTTCAGCTCAGCTCAGCTCTCTCTCCTTTCCCTCCCACCTACATGACAAACAGAGCACAATCAGGCACTTTTTGTCCCTGACAGTGACTATTACAGGAAAGAGACTGGGGTAAAAGCATGTCTTATGCAAGATCAATCTTTTAAAGAACATTTCACAAACAATTAACGAAGCATTTGTCAGTGTAAGGCGCTAAAATAGGGAGAAGGGGGTTGATGATCCACTCCTAGACTTCCATGTCTTCTATCACTTATATTTCTGACCTTTCCTTTCCCAATGCTCCTAGTATTGGGAAGTGAGGGTGGCAGGATGACTTGGCAATTCAGGTGACTGGACTACATCTTCTAGCACTTGAGTAAAAAAGCACTAGAAGAGGACCAGAAGGAGGCAGAAGAAATGAATGTGAGTCCTGCCTATGCCAAACACTAATCAAGTGACCCTGGATTAGTAGTTTAGTCTCTCTGGGCTTCAAACCATTTACTTTTAAAATAAATTTCTGTTATTCCACAAATATGTCTAATGTGATATGTGACATAAAAGTCAAAAACAGTAACACCTCATCTACTTATCTCTGGGAGCTGTACAAGCACTAAACACGATAACCAGCCAAAAAAAAAAAAACACTGCCCTCGAGCCAATTCTGACTCACAAGGAGCCTATAGGACAGCACAGAACTGCCCTAATAGTGTTTCCAAGGAGCAACTGGTGGATTCCAACTACTGACCTTCTGGTTAGCAGCCAAGCTCTGAACCACTGCGCCACATTCTCAGATGCTCACATCCCTTATATAAAATGGTGTAGTATTTGCATATAACCTACACACATCCTCCCACATTAAATCGTCTCTAGATAACTTACAATACCTAATACAATGTAAACACTACGTAAACAGTTGTTAATGCTTACGCTTAACACTGCTTTCTCAGTCTTTGCAAGCTCAAACAGAGTGCTAGATAGAGACTTAGGATCTGTGAGATGGAGGGAGGCTACAGCAGGGTACCCTAAAACCCAGTGCCGTTGAGTGGATTCCGACTCATAGCAACCCTATGGGACAGAGTAGAACTGCCCCCATAGAGTTTCCAAGGAACGCTTGGCAGATTTGAACGGCAGTCCCTTTGGTTAGCAAGGTTTCCAACTCACAGCACTATATTTGCATGGCTTCAGTGTAGTGCTCGGCACATGGCAAACTCAAGTTGTGCTTTTTGGAACCTTTTTTTTTTTTTTGTAGTATTTTCAACTCAAGGTTTACTGAATCCGTGATTGTGCGAACCCTGTGGACAATGGAGGGCTGACTGTAGTCCATACGACCATAACCCAAAAAACCAAACCCGGTGCCGTCGAGTCGATTCCAACTCATAGCGACCCTACAGGACAGAGCAGAACTGCCTCAGAGTTTCCAAGGAGCACCTGGCAGATTCGCACTGCCGACTCTTTGGTTCGCAGCCATAGCACTTAACCACTATGCCATATGACCACAGCTGTTAATATATCAAGTATGTAAGCACTGCCTAGATGCTCACTGCATGTCCTGCACTAAACAGAGCGAGGCACATAAAAGAGGCTGAACAAAGGACCCTTCTCCAGTTACCATCTAACTGGGGAAGCACATCTGAAACCCCTAGGGAATAGCACAAGTACACAGGTGCAAGATTACACGCTACGGATTATAAATATTATAGGAATGCAACAATACGCTGGAGTGAGTTGGTGTAAATAGGGAATTTTCTGGTTTAGGAGCTGGGGCTCAGACTGGGCCCTGGAGCAACACCAGTTTTAACACAGAGCAACACGATGGGAGCACTGGAAAAGGCTGGTGAATTGTGGTTCATGACAGAGCAGAGTTTATGCTGGAAGGCTAAAGAACACAATAATTTTCAACACAAAAGATAAGGTCAAAATGATGAAAAGCTGTGACTGCTCAGCTGAGATATCTGGATTTGATAAGTCATTTGCTGTGACCCTAAGATGAAAGTAGTAGGTGGAAGCCTGAAACCAGAAGAACTAGATGGTGCCTGACTACTACCACCAGCCACTCTGACAGGGATCACAATAGAGGGTCAAGGACAGAGTGAGGGAAAATGTAGAACAAAATTCATACTCACAAAAAAGGCCAGACTTACTGGTCTGACAGAGAATGGAGGAACCCCCAAGACTATGGCCACCCTCACTCAGAACTGAAGCCACACCCGAACTCCACCTTTCCGCCAAAGATTAGGCCTATAAAAGAAACAATAACATAGGTAAGGAGTGCTTCTTAGGTCAATCAAATATATGAGACCAAACGGGCAACACCTGCCCAAAAGCAAAGACAAGAAGGTAGGAAGGGGCAGGGAAACTGAATAAATGAAAACGAGGAGTTCGGGGCAGAAAGGGGGAGAGTGCTAACACATTACAGGGATTGCAGCCAACGTCACAAAACAATTTGTGTATAACTTTTTGAATAAGAACCTAATTTGCTTTGTAAACTTTCACCTGAAACACCATTTAAAAAAAAAAATTAGTAGTATATGGATTTAAAAGGTGGGTAAAGAACACACAGGGTTCAGTAGGAGACTACTGAAAAAATTCAGGTATCAAGTAATAAAATCTGTTCATCAGAATACTGGTAGACAGAATGGACACTTGAAACCAAGACTCTGCAGTGCCTGGGGACTGAAAAGATACGGAAGATGAAGAAAGAGAGAAATCAAAGACTACTGCAAGTTTTAAGCCATCAGGGACCAGGAGAATAACCACATACTAAATAACTGGAGATGCCATAAAGGGAAGTCAGTTTGAGAACAAACATTATAAACTCAATTTTAGACATTTTGAGTTGAGGTACGAGCTAAGAGGAAATATTTCGTTAAGAACCTAAAAAATTCAGGACGGAAGCACAGATCCAAAACTGATGCTGACGATACATATGGGGCCATAACTCAGAGACTAACGGTTGTAAAGAAGTGTTGACCCAGGCCTGAGTCTGTGAGAATAGCCACTGCCAACAAACAGTAATGGAAGAGAAGTCGTGTAAGACAACAGGAAAAAAGTAACCGATGGAGACAGATTAAAACCCCAGTTTTTCTACTTGGTGAGCTTGGGAAAGTAATTTAACCTCTATTTCCTTATCTGAAAAGAAAAGGAAATGAAGACCTCAACTACAAGCTTGTTGACAAGATTATCTGAAATAAAATAACAAAGTATGAGACTCACATTTGGCAAACTGTAAAAACTAAAGGAGAAAACCAAGGGAAAGAGTCATGGAAAGCAAAGGCTTGTTTTTCAAAGTAGGGTCAAAGAAAAAAAACTGGTCAAAAGTGTACTTTAGAAAATGCCAACAGTCAGCAATGTGAGAAAGTACAGAGAGTATCCTGACTCACTACAGTTTTGTGGACATGAATCACCTCAGTGGGGAGAGAAGACAAGAATGCCTTTGCACTTAACTGTTCTCTCCGCCTGGAATGCCCTTCCCTCTTCTGAACTCTGCTCAAATTATCACCTCATGGACCGGAAGAACTAGATAGTGGCCAGCTATCCCCAATAACCACTCTGACAGGGAACACAACAGACAGTCCCTGCTGGATTGGGAGAAAAGTGGGGTACAGAACTCAAATTCTACTAAAAAGGCCAGACTTGATGGTTTGATTGAGACTGGAGGGTCTGACTGAGGCTGGACTCTCGATCAGCCCAGAACTAAAACCATTCCCAAAAAGCCAGCTCTTCAGACAAAGAATTAGACTGGACTAGGAAACCCTGGTGGCATAGTGGTTAAGTGCTATGGCTGCTAACCAAGAGGTCAGCAGTTTGAATCCACCAGGCGCTCCTTGGAAACTCTATGGGACAGTTCTACTCTGTCCTATAGGGTTGCTAGGAGTTGGAATAGACTCGACGGCAGTGGGTTTGGTTTTTTTGGTATAAGACATAAAACGATACTGGTGAAGAGTGTGCTTCTCGGCTCAAGTAGATCCAGGAGAGTAAATGGGCAACTCCTGTCCGGAGGCAAGATACAAAAGCAGAAGGGGACAGCAGCTGGTTAACTGCACACAGGAAATACAGGGTGGAGAGAAGTGTGCTGTCACATTGTAGGGAGAGCAACTAGGATCATATAACAATGTGTGTACAAGTTGTTGTTTGAGAAACTGACTTGAA
Organism: Loxodonta africana; assembly: GCF_030014295.1. Classification (NCBI taxonomy): domain Eukaryota; kingdom Metazoa; phylum Chordata; class Mammalia; order Proboscidea; family Elephantidae; genus Loxodonta; species Loxodonta africana. Next base: position 23,067,607 of record NC_087362.1, read on the forward strand.
TCATGAACTTTCACTTAAAGCACAATAAAAATAAAAAAAATTATCACCTCATGGCTCAGTGGTAAAGAGCTCAGCTGCTAACCAAAAGGCTGGCAGTTCAAATCCACTAGCTGGTCCTTGGAAACGCTATGGGGCATTCTACTCTGTCCTATAGAGTCGCTGGGAGATGAAACTGACTCGACAGCAACGGGTAACCCTACCTGAAACAGCACTCCCCAGTCCTCATCATTGTCTACTCCCTTTACCTGCTTTGATTTTTCTTCATAATACTTGCCACTACCGAAATTACATATTCACTTACGATCAGTTTCTCAACCAGGAGGAAAAGAACATTGTTTTGTTTCCTGAGATATAGCCAAAGCCTAGCCATAGTAGGTACTCGATAAATATGATTAAGAGAATTCCACATGCCTAATTACAAAGAGTAAATGCATTTGGAATTTGGTAGAATATAACAGAAGAGCATCTGAAAAACAATTCTCATTCTCTGTACTGCCTTGAAAGAGCCTTCTGCCTGACCTTAGGAGAAAAGTTCAATGGTTTTCATAACACTCCTGGTGCAGTTCCATAACAGGCAGAGATAAGCAAATCTCCAGTCATCTTCACAAATGCACATTTATTAATATTTATTGAATGCCTACTATGTGCATTAGAAAATGTGAACTATAAACGTAGTGCTTTTTTTGGTGGGGTGGGATGATTTCCAGCATCAGAAATTTTTAAGACTACTACTGACAAAATACTGAAGTTGTCAAGGATTTCATTTAATTGGGTCCACAATCAACGCCCCTGGAAGCAGCAATCAAGAAACTCTTTAAAGTGCTGAAAAGCAAATAAGTCACCTTGAAGACTAAGATGCGCCTGGCCCAAGCCATGGTGTTTTCAATCACCTCATATGCATGTGAAAGTTGGCCAATGAATAAGGAAGACTGAAGAAGAACTGACGCCTTTGAATTGTGGTGCTGCCAAAGAATACTGAATATACCATGGGCTGCCAGAACAAGGAACAAATCTGTCTTGGAAGACGTACAGCCAGAATGCTCCTTAGAAGCAAGGACAGCAAGACTACGTCTCACATATTTTGGACATGTTGTCAGGAGGGATCAGTCCCTGGAGAAGAACATGATGCTTTGTAAAGTAGAGGGTCAGTGAAAAAGAGGAAGACCCTCAATGAGACGGGCTGACAGTAGCTGCAAGAATGGACTCAAGCATAACAAGGACTGTGAGGATGGTGCAGGACCTGGCACTGTTTCCTTCTGTTGTACGTAGGGTCGCTATGAGTCGGAATCAACTCGACAGCACGTAACAACAACTACCTAAATTCTACCTATTTCTAAAATCCATTTATGCTCCCAAATGCACCTCAAATTTTACCTTATATATGACACTTTCTTCAACACACGTTGATCCGTTTGTCTTCTTTCAACATTATCTTGTAGATCATTATAGCTCCTAAATATTTTAAACATCTTTGTCTGTCTGAGGAAATTCAACTATGATCTGAGAGAAACCCAACTTACAGTTAGGACTAGCTAAACAAAAACAAGAATACATTCCAACGTGCTAGAAAAGACAAATGAACGAACACTGAGGTAACCTGCAGCAAGGTTCCAAATACACAGTAATTGAATCTTAAAATTAGAAAGAACATTAAAGGTCATCTGGTTCATGGATCACAAATGTCAGGCTTTGATGAACTTTTCACTGGTCTGTAACAAAATGAGGACAATGTAATGTGTCTGAATAAAATTAAACTTACTCCATTTATGGTTTATCCTTTAGTCTGGGATGATGTCCTTCCATGTATTTGGGGTGGGGCATTAACATACTTTTTTTTTTTTTTTTTACAAAAAGATGAATGATAGCAGTTGGTAATTATTGTTTTATCAATAATTATTTTACTTGGCAAAATTAAAAAGCTGGCAATTCTATGTTAGACTCCAATTTTTTTTTTTTTTTCATTTCACAGGTCAGTAAAATCCCACAACCTGGGAACCTCTGATCTTATCCAACCCATCTTCTGATGCCTAAATCCCTTAGAACACAGTCAACAAGATATCTGTCTGCCTTTGCTTGGACACCTCTAACGACAGTCTCAGGTGATGTGGAATCACTGACTGAAAAAAAGATGTAGTTGAATCCAAGGCACGTTTGCTTTTTGAGAAGGAAAAAGCAAGGCCTCCATGTAAAAAAAGGAGCCAATATGTAAAAGAGGAGTCAGTGGGAAAATGAGAGCCAGGAAAACGGTTCAGTGAGGGATGATCAAAAGGGTATACTCAGTTCTATACCTTGTATCTTCCTTCAACTTAACAACTATGAAAATCCTTTACAATAAGTATAAAAGCTAGAATGCACAAAACATTCCTGAGGTCAGAGCTCATCAGTCTACATTTTCTTCTGCACATCTCAGTTTACTACCTGAAATTCCTTTACAACTTTACATCTAGTTTCCAGTTGCATGCCTTTCAGGTTCAGTCAGAGGCAAATGTCACACAGTCTTATTATCATCCAGACTCCAAAATGCAAGGGGAGTTAAATGGAGAATGGAAAAAACAATCAGCAGAGACATAGAGCCCATTGACAACCTATGTGAAAATCAAAAAGGATGAAAGAGAACTTGGTGGCAAGGAGTAGAAAGAGTACAGGAGACCAAAATCTAATTTCAGTGAGGCCATCCCGAAGGAAATAGGGAACCTGGGCACAGATGCCTGCCATCCTGCCAAGACAATGTGCTAACAGACCAAATAGGAGCAAAGTGGGATTTGTGAACATAAACCTGGCTGTTAAAAGAGAAGCGTGAGCAAAAGCACGACACACAGTACCAGGGAAACACTGACGTCCAAACATTTCCAGAACGAATGAATTGATAAATAAACAGAGACTCTCACAAAGAAGATCTGAGTCGCTGCTTCAAGCCACATCATCCCAAACACTTTAAATCCAGGTCAAACATCTTTCTTTGCTTTAAAGCTTAGGCTATAAATCAAACCTTATGAAAAGCTGAGCCCTTCCAATAACTTCCACTGGTCTCTGTCCTAGCCCAGCTCCAGCGCAGTAGAGTTCCACAAAGCCTTCTCCCAAAGGCACTGCTTTCATTTCTCCAATCGGGCACCCATGCTCCAATGCGGAAAGAAAAACGAGTTAATGGAAGTGGAGGCAAACAGGTCCAGAAACGGGAAAGAAAAAAAATCTACAGAAAGGTAAATAACACTATAATGAATTTCGGAATTAAAGTTAACCCTAGATAAACCAAGAGAAAACAAAACCTGTTTATAGTTATAATCAAATGGACAGAAACAACGAAAAAGTCCTGCCAACTTTAGCCACCCATGACTGAAAGAAGTTTTAACGATTCTTTGATCCACGCTGGCATTCCAGGCTTCCTGTTACAGCTAAGCATCTCACTGTTGCACCACTACTGATGTGGTCTCAAAGAACTGTGCTGGACACTGAAGTTTTTAGCTGATCTGTCCTAAATTCAGCTTACCAATATTTTCATGCCCACATCTGTCTCATTTTTAATTATTTCAATTTAACTCATGTTCTACGACTCTACTACCCCCATCCAGAGCCTGCTTTTCTACACCCTTCTTTTCATCTGCATTCCAAGATCACTTTGTCCTTTCCTTTAGCTCCTTCTGCTCCAAAATTAAAAAGGGATTGCAGAGAACTGATATGAACGAAGCAGGTTTACTACAGAAAACATACCCGCATCGTATATGGCATACTCTATATGCTATCTATATACAGGTAGCATAGCCTGTCTTACATGCCACTGAGCCTGGACAGAACCCTCACCTGCTGGTCCTGTGCTAAGGCTGCTGATGATAACAACCCACCATCATGTTTCCTGGGGATTCAGGAGCCTTCCTGAACCTACTTCAGAACAGGACCAGATCACAGAGCCCTCAAAGTCACAGCGATCAAGGAGCAGCTGAGGCCCTGCTTCTATCACACCAGGAGGATCAATTCAAGAGTCTTATCATCTGCTTCTTAGCTCCCCAAGACCTGTTCCACTCAAGCTAAAAACGCTGGAAGGCACTTTTAGAAATTGTAGTCCCAGAATCCTATTAGCTCTCCTAAAAGGACTCAGCATCAAAAAAAACTATTTAACCCAAGCCAAATATTCACATTCTGGCTGGAATTTTGCCAAATAACCACAAGAAGCTGGGAGTGCCATGGAGTGAAGCTAGCCAAATCTAACTGAAAAATGGTCAGGCTCTATGAAAAGGTACACGGTTCTTCAGAATGATCGTTTGCCTGAGGTTTGAAAAGTCAAATTCAACCAGCTCTCGTTCCTTCATAAAGGTTAAACTGAAGAAAGCAAATATAAACTCAAAATTTCAAAACTCCTGGGGAGTTCACTTTTAGCAAGATGCTTAAAAAAACTAACAACAACAAAAAAAAAACCTTGCACCAAATAATGCAACGACATTTTCCACCAAGAATCTTGCACTAAATAATGCAATAACATCTTCCACATAATTTTTCTGCTGTTACGATTTCTGGAAAGTAAAATTTTGTTGCATGTAATCTTGGATGTATTTGGGTATCAAGTGGGGGGAAAAAAAAAAAAACTGTGACCGGGAAGGTCGATATACTCCTAATTTGCCCAGAGTACCAAGGAAACAGGAGATGCTCTCTGATTTCTGGATAAAATTTTCTGCAGTGCCAGGTAAAAGAGGTCACATGTTCAGAACTGCCGCGACTCATTTAGAGCGATGTAAAAGCTTCTCAGATATTGTGTTAAAAATTCGAAGAAGCAAAAAACCTTAAGATCAATTCACTTGGACACCGGGCTCCTGGTACTTTCCCGTTCCCCACTCCCCCCACCCCAACGGATTCCCGTGCATCCCATCACTATCCCTTAGAAACCGGTCGGCAAGCGGGGTACCAGCGGGGCAAGCATTTCAGGCAGGTATGCACAGACGGGCAGAGTCCCCATGCACAGCCCCGGTCCGAATTCCCCGTTCGCCTGGGACTGGGGAGACCTCGGGAAACGCCGGGCAGCGTTTTCAGTCGCTGCCTAGCCAAGCTGAGTTTCCGTCCGCCTCGGGACTGCGGGCATCCGCGCCTCGTCACGCCCCGCATCTCCCACCTCCTGCTGCCCCCGGGCGCCCGCTCCCCCGCGGCACCGGCGGCCGTCCCCGGGCAGCGCCCGAGCCGGCGACACACGCCGCAGCGGCGCGCTTATCATCAGCGGCGCAGCCCGCCCGCCCGCCGGCTCACTCACGCGGGAGGCAGCGGCGGCGTCTCCATTGTGGCTCCTCTCGGGCTTCAGAACGCAGGCACCGACCGCCGCCGCCAGCACCATTCCAGCCGCGGACACCGGCACTGCCCGCCCACCAAGCCGCGTTCCATCCGCCCCGGAGAGGGCGCGCCGCGCTCGCTTCACCGCGCGCCACCACCTGCAGCGGCGGCACCCGCGGCCATGGCCCGCTCGGCTGGGCGCGCTCCTCTGCCTGCGCGGCTCCCGCGCTCGCACGGGTGCGGGGCGGTGGCGGGACCGGCGGGCGCGCCGGCTGGGCCACTTCCGGGTTCAGCCCCAGCCGGCGCCGGCGCCGTGACGGGACGGCGGTGCGGCCTCCCGCGCGGCGAGGACCCTCCCTCGGCACCGCCCCTTCCTCCTGCCGCCGCGGCTACCTCTGCTGGTGGAGGCGGGCGGGTCCGGAGCGGCTCGGGGTGCCCAGACGGCGGCCCGCGGTGTGCTGTGGGTCACTAGGGCGGCGGAGCCACAGGACGGGAAGGGGGTTTCCCGTGCAGGGAAGGGGCGCCCGAGCGCACAGCCTAACACTCTGCTTCACGGGCGCGCTCACGTTATTCTCTATTGATTTCAGCCTGTGCCCAGGGAGATGGGACGTGTAGGCATCGTCCACCACTTCCTTTACAGATGGTGAAACTGAGGCAAAACGAAATGAATTTGTCCTCCCTCCTTACTATACTATCCATTCGTTAGACAAGCGAACTGAGCACCTACTAGGCGAAGTTGTGGTGGGAAGACGACAGAGCAAAAACCAAGTCTCTGTGCTTGTGGAGCAGTCGATCTAGGCGGGGAGAAAAACAAACGATGCCAGCTACGAAGAAAAATCAATCCGGGTGAGGGGAGGGGTTGCTCTTTTAGACAGCGTGGTTAGGGAAGCTTTCTCAAAAGGTATCTTCTAAAAAGAGACGAATAAGATGAACCGTGAGTAATCCACAGAGTACCCAGGGCAGAGGGAAGGGCAGTGCACAGACCCCTATGCAAGATCCTGGATGACTTATTGTGGAACTGTAAGGAGAACCATGTAGCTAGGTGGTTCTTGAAGAATCCCCACTGGACGGGAGCAACACCTAAAAAACAAACCTGTTGTTGTGGAGTGGTTCTGACTCAGCGTGACCCCACGTGTTGCGGAGTAGAACTGCCCCATAGGGTTTTCTTGGCTGTAATCGTTACAGAAACAGAACGCAGGCCTGTCACCGTGCCGCTGGGTGGCTTGGATCCTCCAGCTTTTTTTAGGTCAGTAGGAGATGCATTCACCACCCAGTAACCTGGGAACTTGTTAGAAATACTACTTCTAGAGCACCGACTTCAGACCAACTGAATCAGAAACTCAGGGGAGGGGCCCAGCAATCTGTGTTTTAATAAGGCCTCTGGTTGATGCTTTTGTTGTTGTGTGTCCTCTAGTCCATTCTGATTCATAATGACCCTATAGCGATCCTGGTGGTGCAGTGGTTAAGAGCTACATCTGCTACAAAAAGTTGGCAGTTCAAGTCTACCAGGTGCTCCTTAGAAATCCTTTGGAACAAATCTTGGTCTTGTAGGGTCGCTATGAGTTGGAATCGACTGGATGGCAACAGGTTGTTTTGTTGTTGTTCCAGTTGACGCGGTTGCCTGCTGTCTTAGTTATCTAGGGCTCCTATAACAGAAATACCACAAGTGGATGACTTTAGCAAAGAGAAATTTATTCTCTCATACTTTAGGAGGCTAGAAGTCCAAATTCAGGGTGTCAGCTCTAGGGGAAGTCTTTCTCTCTGTATCGGTTCTGGAGGAATGTCCTTGTCATGAGTCTTCCCTTGATCTGGGAATTCCTCAGTGCAGGAATCCCAGGTCCAAAAGATACACACTGCTCCTGGTACTGCTTTTTTAGTGGTTTGAGGTCCACCTGTCTGTCTGCTTGCTTCTTTCTTTTATATCTCAAAAGAGATTGATTTAAGACACAACCTAATCTTGTAGATGGAGTCCTGCCTCATTAACATAACTGCTTCTAATCTTGCCTCGTCAGTGTCCTAGAGGTAGGATTCACAACACATAGGAAAATAAGATCCAATGACAAAATGGTGAACAATCACACAACACGGGGAATCGTGGCCTAGCCAAACTGACACACATTTTTGGGAGACACAATTCAATCCATAATACCCACTAAGGTATCAGAACCACCTGAAGCTGAGTGAATACAGGGGACAGTGGTCGGATGGGGTGGGAGAAGTATGACAAATCACATAAGCCTTGTAGTCTATCAGAAAGGATTTGGCTTTTCCTCTGACTGAGATGGGAAGAAACTGGAAAGCTGTGAGCAGCTTGTTCTGATAATCAGAAGAATGACTTTGCTGGGGTTTGTTTTAAAATACCACACCAAAAAAGGGGTCAAGGGGATGGATGAAACAAGATAGTCATAACGTGAATTTTTGAGTCTGAGTGATGGCTGCATGGATTTTCTCTATGTGCGTATTTGAAAAAAGTTCATAATACAAAACTTCTTTCTAAAAGATGACCAGTTACTAGATGGGTTGTTGTTGTTGTTATTAGGTGCCCTCAAGTCAGTTCCAATTCATAGTGACCCTACATACAACAGAAAAAAACACTGCCTGGTTCTGCACCGTCTTCACAATCCTTGCGATGTTTAAGCCCATTGTTGCAGCCACCGTGTGAATCCATCTCGTTAAGGGGCTTCCTCTTTTCCCTGATCCTTTATTGTACCAAGCATGATGTCCTTCTCCAGGGACTAGACCTAACTGATAACATATCCAAAGCATGTGAGATTAAGTATCGCCATCCTCATTTCCAGGGAGCATTTCAGCTGTACTTCTTCCAAGATATATTTGTTCCTTCTTCTAGCACTCCACAGTGCAATCAATATTCTTCAGCAGTGCCAAAATTCGAAGGCATCAATTCTTCTTTGATCTTCCTTATTCATTGTCCAACTTTCGCACGCATATGAGGCAATTAAAAATACCATGGTTTGGGCCCTTTGCACCTTAGTCCTCAATGTGACATCTTTGCTTTTTAACACTTTAAAGAGGTCTTTGCAGCAGATTTGCCCACTGCAACACATCGTTTAGTTTTTTGACTGCTGCTTCTGTGGGTATTGATTGTGGAACCAAGTAAAATGAAATCCCTGACAACATCAATATATTCTTTGTTTATTATGATGTTGCTTATTGGTCCAGTTGTGAGGATTTTTGTTTTCTTTATGTTAAGACATAATTCATAATGAAGGCTGTGGTCTTTAATCTTCATCAATAAGTGCTTCAAGTCCTCTTTACTTTCAGCAAGCAAGGTTGTGTCATCTGCATATCAGTGATTGTTAATAAGTCTTTCTCCAATTCTGATGCCATGTGCTTCTTCACATAGTTCAGTTTGTTGGTTCTTTGCTCAACACACAGATTCAATAAGTATGGTTAAAGGATACAACCCTGACACACACTTTTCCTGATTTGAAACCATGCAATATCAACTTGTTCTGTTCGAATGACTGCCTATTGATCTAAGTACAGTTTCCAAATATGCATAATTAAGTGTTCTGGAATTCCCATTTTTTGCAATATTATCTATAATTTCTTATGACCCACACAGTCCAATGCCTTTATATGGCCGATAAAACACAGGTAAACATCTTTGTGGTATTCCCTGTGTCTTAGTCACCTAGTGCTGCTATAACAGAAATACCACAAGTGAATGACTTTAACAAAGAGAAATTTATTTTCTCACAGTCTAGTAGGCTAGAAGTCCAAATTCAAGGTGTCAGCTCCAGGGGAGGGTTTTCTGTCTCTTGTGGCCTTCTCATCAATCTTCCCCCCAGAATAGGAGCTTCTCAGGCTCAGGGTCCTTGGGCCCAAAGGACACGCTCTGCTCCCAGTGCTGCTTTCTTGGTGGTATGAGGTCCCCCACTCTGTCTGCTTCCCTTTCCCTTTAACTCTTGTAAGATAAAAGGTGATGCAGGCCACACCCCAGGGAAACTCCCTTTACATTGGATCAGGGATGTGACTTTTAGTAAGGGTGTTACAGTCCCACCCTAATTTTCTTTAACATAAAATTACAATCACAAAATGGAGGACAATCACACAATACTGGGAATCATGGCACAGCCAAATTGATATACACATGTTTGGGAGGACATAATTCAATCCATGACACTCTGCTTTCAGCCAAGACCCATCTGACACCAGCAATGATATTACTTGTTCCACATCCTCTTCTCAATCCGGTTTGAATTTCTGGCAGTTCCCTGTTGATGTACTGCTGCAGTTGTTTTTGAATTATCTTCAGCAAAACTCTACTTTCATGTGATATTAATGATATTGTTCGATAATTTCCACATTCTGTTTAAGTACCTTTCTTTGGAATGGCCACAAAAATTGATCTCTTCCAGTCTGTTAGCCAGGTAACTGTCTTACAAATTTGTTGGCATAGACAAATAAGTGATTCCAGCATTGCATCTGCTTGTTGAAACATCTCATTTGGTATTCTGTCACTTCCTGGAGCCTTGTTTTTCCCCAATGCCTTCAGTACAGCTTGGACTTCTTTCAATACCAAAGGTTCTTGATCACATGCTACCTCCTGAAATGGATGAACACCAACAAATTCTTTTTTGTAGAGTGACTCTGTGTATTTCTTCCAGCTTTCTTTGATGCTTACTGCATCATTTAATATCTTTTGTTCAATATCTTTCCAATAGAATCCTTCAGTACTGCAACTCCAGGCTTGAATTTTTCCTTCAATTCTTTCAACTTGAGAAATGCTGAACATGTTCTTCCCTTTTGGTTTTCTAACTCCACGCCTTTGCACATTTCATTATAATACTTTGTCTTCTCGAGCTGCCCTTTGAAATCTTCTATTCAGCTCTTTTACGTAATCATTTCTTCCATTAATGTTAGCTACTCTATGTTCAAGAGCTAGCTTCAAAGTCTCTTCTGACATCTGTTTGGTCTTTTGTTTCTTTCTGGTCTTATTAATGACCTTTTGCTCTCTTCATGTATGATATCCTTGATGTCATTCCACAATTTGTCTGGTCTTCCGTCATTAGTGTTCAATGCACCAAATCTACTCTTGAGATGGTCTCTAAATTCAGGGGGGATACTTTCAACTTTGTACTTTAGTTCTCTTGGACTTGTTTTAATTTTCCTCAGCTTCAGCTTGAACTTGCACATGAGCAATTGATGATGGCCTGTTCCAAAGTCAGCCCCTAGCCTTGTTCTGACTGATGATATTGAGCTTCTCCATCGTCTCTTTCCACAGATGCAGTCGATTTGATTTCTGTGCATACCATCTGGTGAGGTCCATGTGTATAGTTGCCATTTATGTTGTTGAAAAAGGTTTTCCAACTACTGATCCTTCTTCTTTGTTTCCAGCTTTTGAATTCCAATCACCGGTAATTATCAGTGCATCTTGATTGCATGTTTGATCAATTTCAGGCTGCAGAAGTTGGTAAAAATTTTCCATTTCTTCATCTTTAACCTTAGTACTTGGTGTGTAAATTTGAGTAATAGTAGTATTAACTGGCCTTCCTTGTAGACATATGGATATTATCTATCACTGACAGCATTGTACTTCAGGATAGATCTTGAAATGTTCTTTCTGACAATGAATGCAATACCATTCCTCTTCAAGTTGTTATTCCCGGCATAGTAGACCATATGATTATCCAATTCAGAATGGCCAATACCAGTCAATTTCACCCAATTAATGCCTAAGGTGTCAATCTTTGTGCGTTCCATTTCATTTTTGATGACTTCCAATTTTCCTTGATTCGTAATTCATGCATTCCGTGTTGCAAATGTTAATGGATATTTTCTGCTGGTTCTTCTTGTTTTGAATTGTGCCACATCTGCAAATGAAGGCCCAGAACCTGTACTCTATCCACGTGGTTAAGACCGACTCTACTTTGCGGAGACAGCTCTTCCTCATGGGTGTTTTGAGTAGGATTGACTTAAGACACACCCTACACTAATACTGTATCATTAAAATAATACAACCAATTCCCAAATGGGATTATAACCACAGGCATAGATTTAGGATTTACAACACTTTTTTTTTTTTTAAAAATTCAATCCATAACAACTTCCTTCTTCTGTATACTAGCTGTGTGATCAGCCATTTCAGAAGCTCTTCCAGGAAAAAAAAAAAAAAAAACTCTTCTATTGCTTTTGTATTCTCCCACTCAAAATAGTGTTATGTGTACAAGTAAATACTAAAAATGAGGACGTATCCCTCTGACAAGAATACACACAACTCCAAACCACAACCTCTTGCACATCGGCCTCTGAATTAACCTTGTTTCTTACAGCTTTCTACTTCTTAAGCAGTCCAGCTTATCACCTAGCATGCTAGATGTCTACCAAAACCTTTTCTTTTTACTCCCCTTTCCCCTGCCCCTCTCCAAATTAGCAGGTTTTAAAAGTGGAGTCAGAAAAATTGTTTTTTCACCCACATGCAGTCCAACCTTGTTAAGAGTTAAATGTCAACCCACAAGTTCAAACATCCTAATGTGATGGCACCACGTAGATTTGAAAACAACCCTTGTTTCTAATCCAAGTCTCTACCCTGGGCCCTAGTCCCTGAAGAGAAGAAGGAGAGCTGAACCCACAAGTCAGACCCTGAAATCTAGATTAGGCTAGTATTTAATCAAGCATCTCATCTAAGAATCTTGAGGCAATTTGAAAAACTAATTAATCCATACTAAACCTTTTTTGCTTTCTGAAAAGTCAATGATGGAATCCTTGGCTTTGGGACGTAAGAGATCAGCAACAATTTAAGAGGACAAATTTTGATTTTCATCTTTATGTGGGCCAAGCAACATAACAAAGCTGGTGCTCGGCCAGAAGAAGCCTCTTCACTTAACTCTGACTCACCATTCATGAGAAAAGTGAACAAAAATGCCAGAGAGGATGAACACAAGTCATTACTACTGTGGGGGAAAAATTTTAATACTTCTTTGTATATGTCACTTTCACCATCTTCTCAAGTAAAGGACACAAAGGATTAGGAAAAAGCTACCCAGGACCACCAAAGACTTCTCATTTCCACATCCCTTGGCAGAAAAGCTGACTAGATGTGCAGAGGTATTTGACCTCTTGCAGCTTAGGTTATTAGCTGCATCCACCTTCAGATCGTTCTTTAGATGAACCCTTCACCCCACATGTGGATGAGATCTTATAAAATTCCATCCATTTGTTACACTGTTTGTCTTAGGCTGGGTTCTCTAGAGAAGCAAAATCAGTGAAGCACATACATATATATATAATACACACATACACAGATAGAGAGAAAGATTGATTTATCTCAAGGAAATGGTTCACACATTTGTAGAGGCTGGCAAGTCCCACCCCTCTAGCCTGGGTGAAGTGTCAGGCTAGAGGCTTCTCCTGACTCACCTAGCTTCAGGGGCTAAACAAACCCAAGATCAGCAGATCAGGCTCCAGGCCTCCAGCTCACAGGCTGTGGAGGCCAGTGAGTCCCAAGATCAGCAGGTAAGCTGCTAGTGAAAGTCCCAAGAACTGGAGGTCAGATGACGACAAACTGGGTGCAGGATCCAGAGCAAGAGCCTTGCTGGAACATCCATTTATATACTGGAGGCAGGAAACTCACTTTCAACTAAGTGGCTGCTCACAGCAGGTCCCATCAGGGAGTTGATTATATCATTACATAACTGCCAAATTACATTATAACTGCCAAACCACTGAGAATAATGGCCCAGCCAAGTTGACACATAACTTTAACCATCACACTGTTGAAATATAACAATTTCTTAGCCATATTAAAACAACCATAATCTAAAACTAATATATGTTATCAGAATATATCACTTGCAAAGAAGTAACCACACAGAAGAGCCACGTCTGGTGGCAAAAATGATTTAGATTAAGTTGAAATTAGATGTTGCAGTAGAATGAATGACAGAAATGACAGGCACAAAAGTGTCATATTACTGAGAAAAATCAGGGGGTGTTTGTGGTGGTAACAATCACATGGCAACCATCTGGGAACTGCCAGTTGTTCCTGTAAATAAAAAGACTTAATTTTACCAAAGAATATAAAGCCATAAAAGCCAAAAACCAAACCTGTTGCCATGGAGTCAATTCCCACTCATAGTGACCCTGCAGAACAGAGTAGAACTGTCCCACAGGGTTTCCAAGGAATGGCTGGAGGATTTGAACTGCTGACTTTTGGGTTAGCAGTCGAGGTTTTTACCACTGCACCACTAGGGCCCCTTAAAGCCATAAGATCCTATTTTTATAAATCCTTCCAGTGTATAAAAGTTGAAAGTACAAAAAGGATCAATGATTCAAAAATAGGATACTAAAGACGATAGAGATGTTCAAAAAAAAACTTATTTTCTGTGCTAAAGAGCCTAAAAAGCATTACATGAGTTGTTTTTCTACCTGTGAATTTGGGTTTTTGTCTTATTCTTGATTTGGAAGCAGCTTAATGTATATATTACAAAACAATTCAAAATATTCTTGTGAGATTTTGCTATTTATCAAAAGGATTTGTCAATACATCAATGTATTTATTACAAGTTCGTGATATCAAATGGGGTGGTGTGGATCTCCTGCTCCAGACCAATAGGAAATCTCTAATTGAAGGAGCCCTACATTTCTGAGTTCTATTTGCTCTACCAATGCTTGCTTCATTGTTTTCATGTTACTTCCAGCACACCTGCCCATTATCCTGTATGAGTTTTGTGGAGAAATGAAAGCAAATTCTTTGATGCAGAGTTTAATTGTAAATCTGCTGTGATGGGTACAGGAAATACCCAAAAATTGATTTCACACAGCTGTATATCAGGTAAACAGTTTCTCTGTGCTTTTTTAAGAAAAGGAACTTAATTTTTACATCTATTTATGTAGCCTGATGATGTAATAAATAGATACCATATAACTATATACATGTAAAAATAAAGTTCCTTTTCTTAAAAAAGCACAGAGAAACTGTTTACCTGATGATATACAGCAAAGTGAAATAGAAACCGTGGTGGCATGGCGGTTAAGAGCTACAGCCACATGACCAAAAGTTAAGAAGTTCGAATCCACCAGGAGCTCCTTGGAAACTCTATAGGGCAGTTCTACTCTGTCCTATAGGGTTGCTATGAGTCAGAATCGACTCGACAGAGGTGGGTTTAGTTTAGTTTTTTTTTTTTTTAAGTGGGTGATGTAATAACCTCATGATATAATTATCTGGAACTAAGCATCGTTCCACACAGTCAGCAATGTTGGAGAGTGGAAGAAAGCAAGCAAAAATTCTTGATAAATTATGTGAAGCATTATTTTGTTGTTGTCATTCAACACAAGTTATGCATATGCACACCCAAAAAACTTGTGTTTGTCCAGGCACAACTAACTGTTAATAGTACAAGACCTAAGCAAAATTGTGAAGTAAGTTTGTCTTTGACATTTTCATCTTCCCTATTCTATTCCTATTAGCATCAATACATCTGTCACCCATGACTGTCACCATCTGCTGGTCCCCAGTGTCCTCTCTCCACCTCTGATCAAACTTAAAAATTATCTGATATCCGTCAATTAACGGACTGATTACCTAATTTCACTTAAATATAAATGGTTTTTAGACATGGGCTAACTTCATATTGGTGTTATTTTAACTAAATAATATCTTTATACCCTATCTCCTATTCTCTTCTTCCTAGAAGGTATTGCAATGCCTTCTATATTATTTTAATCACACAATTTTTTTACAACAAAGTGTGAGGTTGAAATATGTCTTTTTATATTAATAGAGATATCACAATATAGCACTGCAAAAGGAATGCTGTACTTTAATAAGGGACAGCCCTCAGTAGAGGAAATGAAAAACATTCTTCTTAAACTTTAGACCTTTTGAGACCAAACCTCTGAATGTTTGTATTATTTGTTCAAATGGTAATGTAACAAGATAAGTCTTAAGTTTCCACATAAATCCTAAAATTTGAGCTCAGCTCAAGCCTTGGAATTATTTTTGCAAGTAAGGATCCTTTGCCAAGAAATCCTTTCTATCTCCTAATCTGGTACTAGTCAGTTTCTGGATACAGAGAGGCATGTTTAATGCAGGATATAAGTGGTTAGTCAATTCCTAAGGCATCCATATTTCTTCCTTTTCCTTGTTAAGATCTTGGTAATAATCCAACCCAAGAAATAAAATTGAATCCAGGCTGCATATGTATGAGAACTATTCTTCACTGAACTAAAAATGAACCTAAACTACCATTTCGAAGTCTTTGTTAAAAGCCAACTAAAATTAAATCATGAGAAAAATATTCCTAGTCATATTTTCTAAGACAAACTGTTCAAAACAATTTTAATTATATTATACTTACGTATTATATCAACTCGACGAATAGCCAGATTGAGAAAATACTGACAACCCTATTTTAATTTGCAGCTACCCTCCACACCCCCTATACTCTACACGCTCCTTTTCTGATTTTTCCCCCACAGCACTTATTACAATCCAACAAACTATATGCTTTACTTATATATTTCATTTATTACTGTCCTGTAAGTTGTATGAAGACATGGATTTTAGTCCGTTTGATTGCTGCCGTATGTTTGTTGTTATTATTGTTGTGTTCCATTGTGTCAATTCCAACTCTTAGTGACCCTATAGGTTAGAGTAGAACTGCCCTATAGGGTTTCCTAGGCTGTAATCTTTATGGGAGCAAATCACCAGGTCTTGTTTCCCATGGACCTGCTGGCGGATTCAGATGCCTGCCTTTTGGTTAGCAGCTGTAGCTCTTAACCACTGTGCCACAAGGGCTCTGTAACAGGCATATACTACATCTATATATTAAATTTTCATCTCTTGATTTTTAATCTTTTTTACTTTTGGAAGCACATAAGCAATGTTCCCCAGAAATAAATAGGTGCAGAGAAACTTCCTTTGATTTCAGTCAGTCCTTTAACACTTATCGAACAATGTGATAGGTATCAGACAGAGTGGTAGGAATAATATAAAGCTTAAGGCAAAGATTATTCCCTTAAGAAATTTGCAATAAAATTGAGAATAAAGAAGTGAATCTAATGTATTAAATAAAGCTAATTAAACAATACCAGATAACTAAGTCTTTACAAGTAAGATGAATATTGACTTGAGCACTTAAGAAAAGGAAAAGTATATAGTGGGAAAAGGGAATGTATTCAGAGGACGGTAAAGGGGGGTTTTATACAAATGATTCGGAGAATGGAGTATTGAGAAATAAAGCCGAGTTCTTAAAGTCAGAGTCCATGGATCCTTGAATGAATTTTAGGTTTTGTATGAAGAAGCCAATCTTTGGAGGACAGAGAGTGTATGTCTGCGTGTGTGTGTGCGCGTGCATACGCACATACACATTTTATTCAGGTAGCAGAATAAACAATCTCTACTATACAATTTTTGATCTGGCACTGATGTACAAAAATTAATGACAGAAGAGAGATACTGGTCTGGAAGTAAGAAGATTAGTTGGACAACTATTACGATAGTTCACGTGTGAGATGATAAAAGCTTGAAGTCAAGTAAACCAAAACCAATAACCAAACCCATTGCCATGGAGTAGATTCCTACTCACAGTGACTCCATAGGACAGAGTAGAACTGACCCATAGGGCTTCCAAGGAGCGGTAAGTGGATTCGAACTGCCGACCTTTTGGTTAGCAGCCAAGCCCTTAACCGCTGAGCCACCAGGGTCAAGTAGTGCAGCATAACTGAAAAGAGAAGGACAAATGGGAAAAGCGGAATATCGGTAAGCAAGACTTGGTGACTGACTGGATAAAGGCAGCAAGGAAGATCAAGTAGCCAAATATTCCAAGGTGTTGAGCCTGAGAATATGGTGATAGAATTGATAAACAATTTTTAAAAATCACATGGGATAGATAATGCCGTGTGTAGTTTCAGGCCTGCCGAGTTTGCAGTAATAGCAAGATATTTAAGTAAAATGTTCAGTAGGAAGTTGTAGATAAGCCAGGACATAGACACTTGATACAAAGAAAGAATCAATCTTGCAAAGTTACTGACCCCTGAAGAAACTGATAATGCAACTTTCTGTGGTGAGATACTTTATTACAAGAAATAAACCTTCCTGCATGTTTTTCACATTTCTCTCTATATAGGTTGGCATCCCAATGTTGCTTTCTTGTTAATTTTTTTTTTTTTAATTAGGCAAAGAGTACATGATTTCATCCTCACAGTAAAAATTCAAACCATAGGTGAAAGTTCCCATTGACCTCTCCCCCAAACCCCTCCTTGGCAGTAACATGTTAACCATTTTATGTGTCATTTCAAACATTTTCCAATGCAGTTACATACATATGTGGTGAATTTAGAATATATGGGTTTCTGGTTGTTTGTTTTACATAAGTGAAAGCATGCTGTCTGGTACCATAAGCCTGTTAGCAGCTGCTAAAGAAGCTTTACTGCCAATTTGCTATAGCCGTGGGGAACCTAGGCAGGGAAACTCAGCTGCCAGTTGCCAATACTTCCAGGATTTAAATTGCTACTGATTTCAGGGGAGATTTTGAACATCAGAAGGTTGGCTAATGCATTAGATTAAAAAGTACACTGCCAGGTTGATACTCCACCGCATCTTCATACCATGGACACCGTCTCCCTCCTGTCACCAGAACACACACTCTCTTTTGGAAATTTTATTTTTGCTCCAATCCTTATGGAGCTAGATTCGAAGCCACTGCTTCTCCAATATAGATGGTTGTTGTTATTTTTGTCGTTAGCTGCTTACCAATCAGTCCCCAATTCATGATGACCCTGTGATAGAATTGCCTCAGATAGTTTTCTTTGCTATAATCTTTATGAAACCAGTTTTCCAGGCTTTTCTTCCTCGGAAAACTGGGTGGGTTCAAAATGCCAACCAACATTTAGGCTACCAGCTGATCACAAACCACTCGCACCACTCAAGTCCTTCAATAAAGATTAGTTGTTTTTTTTTTTTTTTTTAAGAAATATTGGATTTTACATTACCGCAAATCCTTAGTATGTCTAGATTCTCTATTTATATTTTTCGTATCTTTTGTTCCAATCTGTGCTTTTTTTCCTCCATAAATTTTCACTCCAATTACCTTGTCTAAGAAGGATTTAAAGATGGCACAGGACCTGGCAATGCTCTGTTCTGTTATACATAATGTCGCTGTGAGTCAGAACGGGCTCAACAGCAACTAAGAATAACAACAAGGCTTTCTCTTTAAAACTCAGAATATGAGGAAGATCTTGCATGACGGGTTAGGAGAGCTGAGGAATGGTGGATGTCTGTTCATTGTTATGTCTGTCAAGATATGCTGAAATTTTATTGTTTTGTGCTGTAGTTCCTTGGTTAAACCTCTCAAAAACCATAGTAATTACATGCCTACTTATAATAATGATTTACTTTAAAGCATGTTTAAATATTGCATCAACATGCATCTTATTTAGCTCAACCCATTTTTAAAGTTCCAACTGTGGAAAGCTATATATGTTCATAATCACAGTTTACTTGACTATGTAGTATTTTTGGAACAGTGAAGTACCATACTTTAGGGGGGCAGAATGAAAATAATTTATGTATTTTTAAATGAATTAAGGTTTTTTTTAAATGTTCAGTATCTAGGGTAATTTTAAAATTCATTGGATCTGTTTTATATCATAAGCTATGAATAAATATGTCTTCAAACAGTGGAGCCTCACTAATGTGGTTTTCAAAATTTATGTGATGTGACCACCACTAACTACTTTGGTAATTAGGATGATTAAATCATACTTGAGAGATTTTTCCCTTATATTGAATTCCATACTAAATAATTTTTGACAAGGGAAGGTACAGCTGAAAATTATTTATAATATTTTAGTAATAACTTATTATAATCATATTCTTAGAAACATTTAGCTAAAAGCTATTTTCAGAACTCATCTAGTCCATCCACCTGATTTTGCGGGGGAGGGAGTTTGACCTATTTTAAAGGCATTTAGGGAATATTCCAGAGCTTTCCCCAGTACCTTATTCCACAATTTACAGCCCTTTTCAAGCAAGGTTCAGTACCTACCACTGTGTTTGCTGTGGAGACATTCAAATTATAAGCCATCCAGGAAGAGTTTGCCCACTCTAAGGAAATTTTTTAAGGAAAGGAGATACACATACCTAAACATACAGAGGACTATGGTTCATGAATGAAAGGGTCATGTCGGGTGGGATCACCCAAGAAACACTTCCTGGAAGAGGTAAAATTTGATCTGGGCTTTGAGGAATGTATGGAATTTAGATCGATAGAGAAGCAAAGGATACAAGTTACTCATGTCCAGATGGAGAAAAACAAAACAGTGGACCTGGCAGTAGTTGTAGACCTGCCCTAACTGGCGTGGAAGATTAATAAATGAGGTTGGACAGGTAAGGCAAAATGGTTCCCCAGGCGACCCCCAAAGCATGGATGATGGTGTGACGGGTGACTTGAAATTGACCTAATAAGCTAGGAGGAACTAAGTCTTTTTAACAACAAAGTAAAGTATGCAAGCATTGTTTTAGAGAGACTTATCTGGATGAAGGGTACAAACTTATTTGGAGTTTGAAGACTTTAGAAGGAAGGGTGTTAATTAAGGAGACATTACATATGCATCAAAAGTTTTAGCAAATAAGTGCACCCTTTGACATGGCAATTCTACTGCTAAGAATTTATCCTAAAGAAGTAATCATATATACACATGATGAATCAGCTACCAGAATGTATAATGCAGCATATTTACATAACAATAAATTGAAAACAACCCAAATTCTCTAATAGACAACTGGCTAAATAGAATGTTGTTATTGTTGTTAGGTGCCATCAAGTAGGTTCCAACTCATAGCGACCTCATGTACAACAGAAAGAAACACTGCCCGGTCCTGCGCCATCCTCACAACCATTGTTATGCTTGAGTCCACTGTTGCAGCCACTGTGTCAATTCATCGCGTTGAGGGTCTTCTTCTTTTTAGCTGACCCTCTACTTTACCAAGCATGATGTCCTTCTTCAGGGATTGCTTCATCCTGATAACATATCCAAAGTATGTGAGATGAAGTCTCACCATCCTTGCTTCCTAGAAGCATGCCAGCTGTACTTCTTTCAAGACAGATTTGTTCGTTCTTCTGGCAGTCCATGGTATAGCCAATATTCTTCACTAACACCATAATTCAAAAGTGTCAGTTCTTCTTTGGTCTTCCTTATTCATTGCCCAGCTTTCGCATGCATATGAGGCGATTGAAAACACCACGGCTTGGGTCAAGCACACCTTAGTCCTTAAAGTGACATCTTTGCTTTTGAACAATTTAAAGAGGTCTTTTGCAGCAGATTTGCTTAGGCAATGTGCTGTTTCATTTCTTAACTGCTGTTTCCATGGGTGTTGATTATGGATCCAAGTAAAATGAAACCCTTGACAACTTCAGGTTTTTCTCTGTTTGTCATGGCATTGCTTATTGGTCCATTTGTGAGGCTTTTTGTTTTCTTTACATTGATGTATAATCCATAATGAAGGCTGTGGTCTTTCTTTGATCTTCATCAGTAAGTGCTTCAAGTCCTCTTCACTTTCAGCAAGCAAGGTTGTGTCATCTGCATAACGAAGGTTGTTAATGACTGTTCCTCCAATCGTGATGTCCCATTCTTCTTCATATAGTCCAGCTTCTCCAATTATTTGCTCAGCATATAGATTGAAAAAGTATGGTGAAAGGGTGTAACCCTGGCGCACACTTTTCTTGACTTTAAACCATGCAGCATTCCCTTGTTTTGTTCAAACAATTGCCTTTTGGTCTACATACAGGTTCCTTATGAGTACAATTAAGTGTTCTGGAATTTCCATTCTTGGCAATGTTATCCATAATTTGTTATGATCCACACCGTTGAATGACTTCGCATAATAAATAAAATACAGGTAAACATCTTTCTGGTATTCTCTGCTTTCAACCATGATCCATCTGACACCAGCAATGATATCCCCTGTTCCAAGTCCTCTTCTGAATCTGGCCTGAATTGCTGGAAATTCCCTGTTGATGTACTGCTGCAACTGCTTTTGAATGATCTTCAGCAACATTTTACTTATGTGTGATATTAATGGTATTTTTCAGTAATTTCTGCATTCTGTTGGATCATCTTTCTTTGGAATGGGTACAAATAACGGATCTCTTCCAGTCGGTTGGCCAGGTAGCTGTCTTCCAAGTTTCTTGGCATAGACAAGTGAGTACTTTCAGGGCTGCAACTGCTTTTTTGAAGCACCTCAAATGTTATTCTGTCCATTTCTGCAGCTTTGTTTTTCGACAGTGCTTTCAATGAAGCTTGGACCTCTTCCTTCAATACCATTAGTTGTTGATCATATGGTACCTCCTCAAATGATTGAATGTTGACCAATTCTTTTTGGCATAGTGACTCCGTGTATTCCTTCCACCTTCTTTTGATGCTTCCTGTGTCTTTTAGCATTTTCCCTGTAGAAACCTTCAACAGTGCAACTCAAGCCTTCAATTTTTTCTTCACTTCTCTCAGCTTGAGAAGCGCCAAGTATGTTCTTCCCTTTTGGTTTTCTAACTCCAGGTCTTTGCATATTTCATTATAATACTTCACTTTGTCTTTTCCAGCTGCCCTTTGAAATCCCTCCTGTTCAGTGCTTTTACTTCATTATTTCTGCCTTTTGCTTTAGCTACTCCATGTTCAAGAGCAACTTTCAGAGTCTTTTCTGACATCCATTTTGGCCTTTTCTTTCTTTCCTGTCTTTTTAATCACCTCTTGCTTTCTTCATGTATGATGTCTTTGATGTCATTCCACAGCTTGTCTAGTCTTCAGTGTCCAGTGCATCAAATCTCTTCTTGAGACTGTCTCTAAATTCTGGTGGGATATACTCAAGATCATACTTTCACTCTCGTGGACTTGTTCTCATTTTCTTCGGCTTCAACTTGAACCTGCATATGAGCAATTGATGGTCTGTTCCACAGTTGCCCCTGGCCTTATTCTGTCTGAGGATATTAAGTTTTCCATTGTCTCTTTCCACAGATGTAGTTGATTTGATTCCTGTGTATTTCATCTAGCGAAGTACACGTATATAGTCGCTGTTTCTGTTGTTCAGAAAAGGTATTTGCAATGAAGAAGTCATTCATTGGTCTTGCAAAATTCCATCATGTGATCTCATCATTTCTATTGTCAAGGCCATATTTCCCAACTACCATTCATTCTTCTTTGTTTCCGGCTCTTGCATTCCAATCACCAGTAATTATCTATGTATCTTGATTGAAAGTTTGATCAATTTCAGACTGCAGAAGTTGGTAAAAATCTTCAGTTTCTTCATTTTTGCCCTTAGTGGTTGGTGTATAAATTTGAATGATAGTAGTATTAGCTGGTCTTACTTGTAGGCGTATGGATATTATCCTATCACTGACCAGGATGTTCTTCAGGATAGATTTTAAAATATTCTTTTTGACAATGGACATAACACCATTCGTCTTTAATTTGTTACTCCTAGCATAGTAGACCAAGTGAGTACTGGCCAACACCAGTACATTTCAGCTCAGTAATGCCTAAGATATCAATCTTTATGTGTTCCATTTCATTTTTGATGATTTCCAATTTTCCTAGACTCACACTTTGTATATTTGTAAATATAATACCACCATATAGTGGAAGAAGAATTGATGCCTTTGAATTATGGTGTTGATAAAGAATATTGAATATACCATGAACTGCCAGAAGTCTGAACAAACCTGCCTTGGAAGAAGTACAGCCAGAATGCTCTATAGAAGCAGGGATGGCAAGACTTAGTCTCATGTACTTTGGACAGGTTATCAAGAGGGACCAAACCCTGAAGAAGGACATCGTGTCTGGTAAAGTATAGGGTCAGTGAAAGAGAGGAAGACCTTCAACAAGATGGTTTGACACAGTGGTTATAACAATGGGCTCAAATGTAGTAACGATCATGAGGATGGCACAGGACCGGGCAGTGTTTTGTTCTGTTGTACATAGGCTTGCTATGTGTCTGATGGCACCTAACAACAGCAATGAGATCATTAAAATTGATAGAATATGAAAATACTTAATGTCATCAAAAGGTGGCAGATTGTTGGATAGAAAAAGCAAGTTACAAAGTACTGTGTAAAGTATGATCCCATGTACATAAAAGGAAAAAAAGTACTTGTGTGTGCATTTCTGTGTGTGACTGGTAAGTTGAACAAATATGACACATTATGATTGTGTGGAAAATGCAATTTTATTTTTGTCTTCCACTGTCTCTTTAAACATTTATTCGTTGATGTGGCATTTTCCTGCCCTTAGACAAAGTATTGAGCAGGCTCAAGACTCTTAGATAATAGAAAGTCCTCTATGCAATCACAGTCCTAGAAAGCCACAACTCAGTCCTAAAAGAAAGTCAAAATTCTACGCTTAACTTTGTGTTAATTTTTCCATTTTCCCCAATCCTTGACCTAGCTTAAGCAGCAATCTTGCAGTGGGAAGTGTGAAGGGAAGAGGGGTGAGATCCCTCTGCAATGCTCTTTAGATTTAGGATAACCAATCAGGAAATTTGAATTCTAGAACCACCTTTACACTTTGGACCAGTAAATTAACCACTTTACTATTTTCATTATCTCATGTGAAAAATGGAGGTAATAATATTTTGCCTACCTACTTCTAAGATTTATTGCAAACATCAAATTATATCATAGAAGCAGAGTTATTTTGAGGAGTTAAGAAGTATCTTAGTAGTGTATTATCAAATAGGAAACCCTGGTGGCATAGTGGTTAAGTACTACAGCTGCTAACCAAAGGGTCAGCAGTTTGAATTTACCAGGCGCTCCTTGGAAACTCTATGGGGCAGTTCTACCCTGTCCTATAGGGTCACTATGAGTCGGAATTGACTTGACAGCAATGGGTTTGGTTTTGGTTTACTATCAAATACAATTCACTAGACTAGGAATCCAGAACCCAAATGCCTGCAGGAGGCTAGGAAGGTAGTCTTAATGACTAAATCAGGCCAGGTGTAAGTTGATAAATAACAACTGACACCCCACCTTAATGCTGGGAAGCAGTACATAGTGGTAGGGAATATGGTAGAGTTGGAGAGTTCACAGCCAGTCAGAAGAGAGGTCTCAGGCCCAATCTTCTTATGCCATGTAGAAATACGTGGTCTTCTGATATTTCAAGGGAAGCCAGAAACTCTGATTTTTATGTGAAATATCATAATTTTCCAATGTTGACAACTGATTTAAATATCAAAGTCACATGGACCAACAATGTGTGAACTAACCTAATGAATGAAGACTAGATTCAGTCATTCACCTCATAATTCTGCACTAGACTATAAGCAACTCGAAGGCAGAGACTTGGACTTTATCTCTGGGGTTTCAGAACTTTTACCGTATCTGACATGTTAGGCGTTTAATAAATGTTGGTCAAATGAATGGATGTATGCTGCTGAATTGAAAGACCATTTCTGCAGGTGAAGATGTCAAACAACTCAACACTGGATTTTTTTGCATAAGAGTTCTTGATATAAGTAAATTTAATTGTAAAACATCCTTTTATTTTTCCCAAGAGCTTGCAGTAGAGTGAAGGAAGGAAGTTAAAGAAACAGATGCAAAATAAGCGACTAAAGTGAGTAACCAGATAAATGGTAGAGGAGAAGACGGGCAACACCTGACTTATGGGATGTGAATGTCTGTTGTGGGGATAGCAGGTAGTCAGAGAAGACTTCCTGAAGATGTGATACTGCTATTTAATTAAACAAATATCTATTGAATGTTTCCTATGGAATGCATTAGTGAACAAAACAAAAACTTTCAACCCTCATGGAACTTGTATTTTAGTGGGGGGAGAGAGACCACAGACATAATAAATTAGAAAATTACACAGTATGTTAAAAAGTGTGATGGTGACTTTATGTGTCAACTTGGCTAGGCTATCAAAAAAAATGTGTTGCCATGGAGTTGATTCTGACTCATAGCAACCTTATAGGACAGAGTAGAACTGCCCCATAGAGTTTCAAAGGATGTAATCTTTACAGAAACAGACTGCCACATCTTTTTCACATGGAGTGGCTGATGGGTTTGAACCACCGACCTTTTGGTTAACAGCTGAGCATTTAATCACTGCGCCACCAGGGCCTCTTGACTAGGTTTAGTCTCTATTTATTGAAACTTTAATCTAGGTGTTGTTGTGAAGGTTATCCTAGATAATCCAGCTGGGCCTGATTCAATAAGATGAAAGCAGGGCTTCCAACCAGTTCTTCCCTATTCAGTCATGGCCGATGAAGTGAAATCGCCAAAAGACTTGAATTTTTAAATGTGGCTGAATCAGGACAATAAACAGAATGGGAAAAATTATAGGTTGAAGCCTTGCTAGAAACTTAATCTCTCTCTTGGAAAACAGGGCAGCATGTGCATTGAGTACCAACCAAATCTCTTGACCAGTAAAGTAGGAAACAGCACTGCCTGACTGAAACATGGCAGCCAACCACCTCACTTTGGATGTGTGTCACTCTCCACAGTCTTGCCAGTAATCCAATCTCCTGCATCAGGCTCCTGAAAGGGCTCACTAAGCCTCCTCTGAGTCTCCCATTCCAGGGCTTCTCCTGTAATTTTTTCCATTCTGGTTTACCCACATTTTAAAAATTGAGGTCCGTTGCAATTTCACTTTCTCAGCATGATTGAACTGGTTTGAATCCTGAATGAAGGGCCTTAATAATCATAAACAACTACTGACATCAAGTATATACCACACGCCAGACACTTCTATAAATATAAAAGGTATCTGTCTTTGTGTCAGTTAACTATTGCTGCATCACAAACCACCCCAAAACTTAATGACTTTGTCTCCACATATTTGCTCAAGATTCTGTGAGTTGGCAATTTGGGCCGGGTTTAACTGGGACAGCTCATCTCTACTCCATGTAATGTCACTCATGTGTTTGCAATTGTCAAGTTATCTGGGACTGGCTAGTCCTAGATGGCCTCACTCACATGACTAGCGGTTAGCTGATGTCGTGGGGTCAACTGGGACAGGTGTCTCTCATCATCCAGCAGGCTAGCCCAGGCTTCTTCACATCGCGGCTGGGTTCCAGAAGCAGCAAGCAGGAAAGTGAAAATCTCAATGTGCGAAGACTTATCAAGCCTCTGCTTGTGCCACTAGCCAAAGCAGGCCTCGTGGCCAAGGCCAAAATTAACATGGCAGGAGACTTCACAAGGGCATGGGTGCAGAGAGGCATGATTAATTTGGTTTGCCATTACTGTAGCAAGCGCAATAAAGTCATTGCTGCAACAGCCCACTACAGTCTTTATGAAAACTTTTTGAAGTAGTACTGTTATTATTCCCATTTTTTAATAATTTTTATTGTGCTCTAAGTGAAAGTTTACAAATCAAGTCAGCCTCTTACACGAAAACCCATATACACCTTGACACACACTCCCAATTACTCTCCCCCTAATGAGACTGCCTGCTCTCTCCCTCCACTCTCTCTTTTTGTGTCCATTTTGCCAGCTTCTAACCCCCTCCACCCTTTCATCTGCCCTCCAGGCAGCAGATGCCAACATAGTCTCAGGTGTCCACCTGATCCAAGAAGCTCACTCCTCACCAGCATCCCTCTCCAACCTATTGTCCAGCCCAAACCATGTCTGAAGAGTTGGTTTCAGGGATGGCTCCTGTCCTGGGCCAACAGGAGGTCTGGGGGCCATGACCACTGGGGTCCTTCCAGTCTCAGTCAGACCCTTAAGTCTGGTCTTATGAGAATTTGTATTATCCCCATTTTTTAGGTGAGGAAACTGAAGCCCAACAAGGTGTTAAGTAACTCATAGATCGTTGTTAGCTGCCATCAAGTTGTCCCCAACACATGGCAACCCCATGATCAACAGAATGAAGTGCTACCCTGTCCTGCAGCATCCCCATGATCAGTTGCAGACTGAACCAGTGTAATCCATAAGGTTTTCATTGGCTGACTTTCAGAGGTAGATTGCCAGACCTATCTTCCTAGTCCATCTTAGTATGGAAGCTCCTCTGCAGCCTGTTCAACATCTTAGCAACACACAGCCTTCACTGACCGACGGGTGATGGCTGAGCATGCATTGGCTGTGAATCAAACCAGGGTATCCTGCATGGAAAAATGAGAATTCTACCACTGAATTACCAACGCCCTAACCCGTACCTGGGAAGAGGCAAAGCCAAGATTTGGACCCAGGCGGTTCGGTTCCAGAGACCGTGCTCTTAACCACTATGCTATACATGAGGAAAAGTCATGGGAGGAGAAACCAGAGAGGTGAGTGAGGGTAGAACATGAAGGGTTCGAGTACGGTCAAAGTCCCATCCTTCCGACCAGTGCAGACTGTAAGGGCAGGGTACAGGCAGCAGGGAGTAGGGTGCTTGTGAGTTGAAATTCACGGAAAAAAAGGAGAGAGAAAAGCTTTCACCGAAAAATGGAGTCAGAGTCACAGACTGGGAGAAAATGCACCCTGTATCAAACTGTAGAAGGCAGACAGAGGCATAAAAAGAAGTCAGCATCTTGGAAGTCAATACTGCAAAAGGTCAAGAGAATGGAGGGAAAACAGAATGTTTTACCCATTGCTGCTTAAAAACCAGAATTTTGCATCTTTGCGGTGAGGTAAAAATGATATCTAGTTTTGTAGCAATTTATCTTGAATCGTGGTCATCATAGCAGAAATAAAATTCAGTTTTACTCCTTTTTGTGAGGGTGCGGGTATATATAAGAACTGGAGATAGTGAATGTGCTGAAATAACAGTGAGCAGCTTTGAGCAGCCTCTGAGTGTATTTATAGATATCAAGCACACGAAACACGCCCACATCATACACCCTCTTCCCAGGAATCCAGGATGTATGAAGAATAATACAAGGTGTACATTTGGCAGTCTGTACCACACACGGGATGCACTGGGCGTAACAGCTTAAAAAATCCTTTGAAGTACTAGTGCTTTATCAAGGTTATAAAATCAATTATTGGAAGGCACTTAGAATTCTTTTGAAAGTAAGTGTGATGATTAACGTTTTGGGTGAACTTGGCTAGGCCGTGATTCTCAGTATTATGTAATTATCCTCCATTTTGTGGTCTGATGTAAGGGGAGTTTCCTTGGGGGCGTGGCCTGCATCAATATACACCTGCTCCTCACTTATAGACTATCTTATTATCTGACATTTCACATTTATGACAACAGTAAAAAATCTACTGACTATTTTGCACATTAACCCTGCAAGGAGAAGTGTGCCACCCCCGGGGTATTAAACCCAGTCTGGAATCCAACGGGTGCCTGATGCTGTGGCTCCTCCTGGGTCCCACCTCGCCTCTTTCCTCTCAGCTCTCTCCTGGGGTGCCTCACCCTGCACCCCACACTTGCCTCACACACACAGGGGCTTATGGGCGCTGGAAGTGGGGCATGGGTGGTGGAGGCCAGTTGACTCTGTGGAGCTGATCCCTGGTTGAGGCTGCTGCCCATGGTCCATCCTGTGCCACCCCGCTTCCCCTGCCGAATGCACTGTGGAGCCTGATCTGAAGTCGGGCAGCTGAGGATGCTCAACCAGCAGCCTGCAGCATGGATTCAAATTCTGGTGAGCAGAGCAAGGGGTAGCCCATGACCAACCACAGGTACAGAGAGGCCACAGCTGCACAGCTGAGAGAGCTGGGACAGGGGCCAGGGAGGAGGAGAGGCCAGGGCAGGAAATCACAAGTATTTTACATAACGCTGATTTTCACACACTGACCTGGTCTTTGGAACTTAACAATGATAATACGTGAGGAGTGGGTGTATATCAATGTTCTGGAAAATCTCTCTCTCTCTCTCGATCTTGCATCTGACTCATCATCATCTGACCTCTGGTTCTTGGGACATGAGCCAGCAGCCTGCCACCTGACCTGCAGATTTGGGGTTTGTCAGCCCCTGCAACCACGTGAGTCAGGAGAAGCCTCCAGTCTGACACCTGACCCATGGATTTAGAACTTGCCAGCCTCCACAATTGTGTGAGCCATTTCCTTGAAATAAATCTCTCTGTATATATTTATACATATACAGTTCTCTTGTTTTTCTCCTTTAGAGAACCTTGCCTAAGACAGTAAGATCTTCTGGTTTTGAAATGTTAGCGCTGATAAAATTTGCCTGAATTTCTCAAGGTCAAGACATGTCAACTGTGACTTCAGGTGAATGGACTGACAGTGAGAACTCTTAATTTTTGCTCTATAGTGGTCTCTACTATCACATTTCTTTCTTTTCCCTTTTTTAAAAACAGTCTTATTGAGATATAATGTATTTTATACAAATAACACACGCCTTCTATGTTTGTTTGCCAGCCATGCCCTCCTCCAGAAAGATAATTTCATAAGCAGCACTATGCCAACTTTCTTACATGATTCTATAAAAAGAAAAAATTAGCAAAGCAAGCTTATGAAAATACCCTATGGGGGAAGGAGCAGCTGGCAAACAAATGTAGAAGGTGTGCTTATATGCATAAAATTTGGTAATTTGCTCATTTAAAGTGTGCAATTTAGTAATTTTTAATATACTCACAGATATATGCATCCATCACCACAGTCAATTTGAGAACATTTCTATCACCTTCCAAAGAAACCCTGTACCCTTTGGCCCTCATCTGCTACCTTCCCAGCTACCTACTCCTAGTGCTAAGCAATCCCTAATCTACTTTTCCTAATCTGTAGATTTCCAGGTTCTCGGTATTTAAAAGAATGGAATCATATTATTTGTGGCTTTCGTGACTAGCTTCTTCTACTTAGCTTAATGTTTTCAAGGTTCATCCATGTTGTAACATGTATCAGTACTTCATTCCTTTTCATGGCAACCCTAAGTGCTTCTAAATAGAACATGCCCCATAGATGTTCAATGGGTGATTTTTTAGGAGTAGGTCACTGAACCTTTCTTCTGAGGCATCTGTAGGTGAACTTGAATCTCTGACCTTTCAATCAGCAGTCAAGCATATTAACTGCTTGCATCATTCAGGGAAATCTATGGTTGAATAACATTTCACTATGTGGATATTAAAGATAAAGATGGAAATCAATTTGGCACTTCCTTAAAAAGCTAGAAATAGAACTACCATACGATCCAGCAATCTCACTACTTGGAATATATCCTAGAGAAATAAGAGCCTTTACATGAACAGATATATGCACACCCATGTTCATTACAGCACTGTTTACAATAGCAAAAAGATGGAAGCAACCAAGGTGCCCATCAATGGATGAATGGATAAATAAATTATGGTATATTCACACAATGGAATACTATGCATCGATAAAGAACAATGATGAATCTGTGAAACATTTCATAACATGGAGGAATTTGGAAGGCATCATGCTGAGTGAAATCAGTCAGTTGCAAAAGGACAAATATTGTATAAGACCTCTATTACAAGAACTTGAGAAATAGTTTAAACAGAGAAGAAAATATTCTTTGATGGTTACGAGAGGGGGGAGGGACGGCGAGTGGGAGAGGGGTATTCATTAATTAGACAGTAGATAAGAACTACTTCAGGTGAAGGGAAAGACAACACACAATACAGGAAAGGTCAGCACAACTGGACTAAACCAAAAGCAAAGAAGTTTCCGGAATAAACTGAGTGCTTCGAAGGCCAGTGTAGCAGGGGCAGGGGTTTGGGACAATGGTTTCAGGGGTCATCTAAGTCAATTGGCATAACAAAATCTATTAAGAAAACATTCTGCATCCTACTTTGAAGAGTGGCTTCTGGGGTCTTAAATGTTGGCAAGTGGCCATCTTAGATGCATCAATTGGTCTCAACTCACCTGGATCAAAGGAGAATGAGGAACACCAAGGACACAAGGTAATTATGAGCCCAAGAGACAGAAAGGTCCACATAAACCAGAGACTACATCATCCTGAGACCAGAAGAAGTAGATGGTGCCTGGCTACAACCGATGACTGCGCTAACAGGGGACACAACGGAGAACCTCTGAAGGAGCAGGAGAGCAGGGGATGCAGACCCCAAATTCTTGTAAAAAGGCCAGACTTAATGGTCTGACTGAGACTAGAAGGACCCCAGTGGTCATGGCCCCCAGACCTTCTGTTAGCCCAAGACAGGAACCATTCCCAAAGTCAACTCTTCAGACAAGGATTGGACTGGACAGTGGGATAGAAAACGATGCTGGTGAAGAATGAGCTTCTTGGATCAAGTAGACACTTGAGACTATGTTGGCATCTTCTATCTGGAGGGGAGATGAGAGGGCAGAGGGGGTCAGAAGCTGGCAGAATGGACAAGAAAAGAGAGAGTAGAGGGAAGGAGCAGGCTGTCTCATTAGGGGGAGAGCAATTAGGAGTATATAGCAAGTTGCTGGGTTCCAGGTTTAGCAAGGCGTATATAAATATTTGTACGAGAGACTGACTTGATTTGTAAACTTTCACTTAAAGCACAATAAAAATTTTTTTAAAAAATAAAGAAAAGTACAATTAAAAAAAATAAAATAAAGACTAAAGATGTGACTTTGAGAACTAAGGTGAACCTGACCCACGCCATGTTATGTTCAATTGCCTCATATGCATGCAAATGCTGCATAATGAAAAGGGAAGACCAAAGATGAATTAATGCATATAAGCTATGGTGTTAGCAAAAAATATTGAATAAACAGTGAACTGCCAGAAGAATGAACAAATCTGTCTTGGGAGAAGTACAGCCAGAATGCTCCTTACAAACAAGGATGTCGAGACCTTGTCTTTCTTAATTTGGACATATTATCAGGAAGGACTGATGCCTGGAGAAGGACATCATGCTTGGTAAAGTAAGCGGTCAGCGAAAAAGAGGTAGACCTTAATGAGATGGATTGACACAGTGGCTGCAACAACGGGCTCAAATGTCACTACTATTGTAAGGGTGGCACAAGACCGGGCAACATTTCGTTAAACGTAGTCTCTCTGAGCCCTGACTCAACAGCACCTAGGAACAACAATAACAAAATATTTTATTCTTCTTAATACTACTATAAAAGGAATGTTGTATTAATTTTATTTTTGGATCCTACTATCACTTTTTAACAATAAATATGGATTGCTTTTTTTTTTTAATAATTTTTATTGGGCTTTAAGTGAAAGTTTATGAATCAAGTCAATCTGTCACGTATAAGCTTATATACACCTTACTCCATACTCCCACTTACACTCCCCCTAATGAGTCAGCCCGCTTCCTCCTTCCAGTCTCTCCTTTCCTGAGGATTTTGCCAGTTTCTAACCCTCTCTACCCTCCTATCTCCCCTCCAGACAGGAGATGTCAACAGTCTCAAGTGTCCACCTGATACAAGTAGCTCACTCTTCATCAGCATCTCTCTCCAACCCATCGTCCAGTCCTTTCCATGTCTGATGACTTGTCTTCGGGAATGGTTCCTGTGCTGGGCCAACAGAAGGTTTGGGGAACACGACCACCAGGATTCCTCTAGCCTCAGTCAGACCATTAAGTCTGGTCTTTTTATGAGAATTTGGGGTCTGCATCCCACTATTCTCCTGCTCCCTCAGGGGTTGTCTGTTGTGCTCCCTGCCAGGGCAGTCATCGGTTGTGGCAGGGCACCATCTAGTTCTTCTGGTCTCAGGTGATGTAAGTCTCTGGTTCATGTGGCCCTTTCTGTCTCTTGGGCTCTTAGTTATTGTGTGACCTTGGTGTTCTTCAGTCTCCTTTGATCCAGGTGGATTGAGATCAATTGATGCATCTTAGATGGCCGCTTGTTAGCATTTAAGGCCACAGACTCCACACTTCAAAGTGGGATGCAGAATGTTTTCATAATAGAATTATTTTGCCAATTGACTTAGAAGTTGCCTTAAGCCATAGTCCCCAAACCCCCGCCCTTGCTCAGCTGACCTTCGAAGCATTCAGTTTATCCCGGAAACTTTGCTTTTGGTCCAGTCCAGTTGAGCTGACCTTCCATGTATTGAGTATTGTCCTTCCCTTCACCTAAAGTAGTTCTTATCTACTAACTAATCAGTAAATAGCCCTCTCCCACCGTCTCTCCCTCCCCCACTCGTAACCACAAATGTATGTGTTCTTCTCAGTTTATACTATTTCTCAAGATCTTATAATAGTGGTCTTATACAATATTTGTCCTTTTGCCTCAGACTAATTTCACTTAGCATAATGCCTTCCAGATTCCTCCATGTTATGAAATGTTTCACAGATTCGTCACTGTTCTTTATCGATGCGTAGTATTCCATTGTGTGAATATACCACAATTTATTTAACCATTCATCCGTTGATGGACATCTTGGTTGCTTCCAGCTTTTTGCTATTGTAAACAGAGCTGCAATAAACATGGGTGTGCCTATATCTGTTCGTGTAAAGGCTCTTATTTATCTAGGGTATATTCTGAGGAGTGGGATTTCTGGGTTGTATGGTAGTTCTATTTCTAACGTTTTAAGAAAACGCCAGATAGATTTCCAAAGTGGTTGTACCATTTTACATTCCCACCAGCAGTGTATGAGAGTTCCAATCTCTCCGTAGCCTCTCCAACATTTATTATTTTGTGTTTTTTGGATTAATGCCAGCCTTGTTGGAGTGAGATGGAATCTCATTGTAGTTTTAATTTGCATTTCTCTAATGGCTAATGATTGAGAGCATTTTCTCATGTATCTGTCAGCTGCCTGAATATCTTCTTTAGTGAAGTGTGTGTTCATATCCTTTGCCCACTTTTTGATTGGGTTGTTTGTCTTTTTGTGGTTTTTTTTTTTTTTTAATTTTATTTCATTTTTTAAATTTTTACTGTGATTTTTTTTTAATTAATTTTTATTAAGCTTCAAGTGAACATGTAGGTTTACATACATCTTACTCCCTTCTCCCACTTGCTCTCCCCCTATTGAGTCAACCCTTTCAGTCTCTCGTTTCGTGCCAATTTTGCCATCTTCCCTCTCTCTCTATCTTCCCATACCCCCTCCAGTCAAGAGTTGCCTACACACTCTCCAGTGTCCACCTGATTTAATTAGCTCACTCTTCATCAGCATCTCTCTCCCCCCCACTGACCAGTCCTTTTCATGCCTGATGATTTGTCTTCAGGGATGGTTCCTGTCCTGTGCCATCAGAAGTTCTGGGGAGCATTGTCTCTGGGATTCCTCTAGTCGCAGTCATACCATTAGGTATGGTCTTTTTATGAGAATTTGGGGTCTGTATCCCATTGGTCTCCTGCTCCCTCAGGAGTTGTCTGTTGTGCTCCCTGTCAGGGCAGACATCGATTGTGGCCAGGCACCAACTAGTTCTTCTGGTCTCAGGATAATGCAGGTCTCTGGTTCACGTGGCCCTTTCTGTCTCTTGGGTTCTTAGTTGTCGTGTGACCTTGGTGTTCTTCCTTTGCCTTTGCTCCAGGTGGGCTGAGACCAATTGATGTATCTTAGATGGCCGCTTGTTGGCATTTAGGACCCCAGGTGCCACAATTCAAAGTGGGATGCAGAGTGTTTTCATAATAGAATTATTTTGCCCATTGACTTAGAAGTCCCCTCAAACCAAGTTCCCCAGACCCCAGCCCCTGCTCCGCTGACCTTTGAAGCTTTCATTTTATCCCGGAAACCTCTTTGCTTTTAGTCCAGTCCAATTAGGCTGACCTTCCTTGTATTGAGTGTTGTCTTTCCCTTCACCCAAAGCAGTTCTTATCTACAGATTGATCAATAAAAAGCCCTCCCCCTCCCTCCCTCCCCTCTTTGTAACCACAAAAGTATGTGTTCTTCTCCGTTTTTTCTATTTCTCAAGATCTTATAATAGTGGTCTTATACAATATTTGTCCTTTTGTAACTGACTCATTTCGCTCAGCATAATGCCTTCCAGATTCCTCCATGTTATGAAATGTTTCACAGATTCGTCACTGTTCTTTATCGATGCGTAGTATTCCATTGTGTGAATATACCACAATTTATTTACCCATTCATCCGTTGACGGACATCTTGGTTGCTTCCAGCTTTTTGCTATTGTAAACAGAGCTGCAATAAACATGGGTGTGCATATATCTGTTTGTGTGAAGGCTCTTGTATCTCTAGGGTATATTCCGAGGAGTGGGATTTCTGGGTTGTATGGTAGTTCTATTTCTAACTGTTTAAGATAATGCCAGATGGATTTCCAAAGTGGTTGTACCATTTTACAATCCCACCAGCAGTGTATGGGAGTTCCAATCTCTCCGCAGCCTCTCCAACATTTATTATTTTGTGTTTTTTGGATTAATGCCAGTCTAGTTGGTGTGAGATGGAATCTCATTGTAGTTTTAATTTGCATTTCTCTAATGGCTAATGATCGGGAGCATTTTCTCATGTATCTGTTGGCTGCCTGAATATCTTCTTTAGTGAAATGTGTGTTCATCTCCTTTGCCCACTTCTTGATTGGGTTGTTTGTCTTTTTGTGGTTGAGTTTTGACAGAACCATGTAGATTTTAGAGATCAGGTGCTGATCTGAGATGTCATAGCTGAATATTCTTTCCCAGTCTGTAGGTGGTCTTTTTACTCTTTTGGTGAAGTCTTTAGATGAGCATACGTGTTTGATTTTTAGGAGCTCCCAGATATCCGGTTTCTCTTCATCATTTTTGGTAATGTTTTGTATTCTGTTTATGCCCTGTATTAGGGCTCCTAGGGTAGATCCTATTTTTTCTTCCATGATCTTTATCGTTTTAGTCTTTATGTTTAGGTCTTTGATCCACTTGGAGTTAGTTTTTGTGCATGGTGTGAGGTATGGGTCCTGTTTCATTCTTTTGCAAATGGATATCCAGTTATGCCAGCACCATTTGTTAAAAAGACTATCATTTCCCCAATTGACTGACACCGGGCCTTTGTCAAATATCAGCTGCTCATACGTGGATGGATTTATATCTGGGTTCTCAATTCTGTTCCATTGGTCTATGTGCCTGTTGTTGTACCAGTACCAGGCTGTTTTGACTACTGTAGCTGTATAATAGGTTCTGAAATCAGGTAGAGTGAGGCCTCCCACTTTCTTCTTCTTTTTCAGTAATGCTTTGCTTATCTGGGGGTTCTTTCCCTTCCATATGAAATTAGTGATTTGTTTCTCTATCCCCTTAAAATATGACATTGGTATTTGGATTGGAAGTGCGTTATATGTATAAATGGCTTTTGGTAGAATAGATATTTTTACTATGTTAAGTCTTCCTATCCATGAGCAGGGTATGTTTTTCCACTTAAGTATGTCCTTTTGAATTTCTTGTAGCAGAGTTTTATAGTTTTCTTTGTATAGGTCTTTTACATCCTTGGTAAGATTTATTCCTAAGTATTTTATCTTCTTGGGGGCTACTGTGAATGGTATTGATTTGGTTATTTCCCCTTCGGTGTTCTTTTTGTTGATGTAGAGGAATCCAAGTGATTTTTGTATGTTTATTTTATATCCTGAGACTCTTCCAAACTCTTCTATTAGTTTCAGTAGTTTTCTGGAGGATTCCTTAGGGTTTTCAGTGTATAAGATCATGTCATCTGCAAATAGTGATAGCTTTAACTCCTCCTTACCAATCTGGATACCCTTTATTTCTTTGTCTAGCCTAATTGCCCTGCCTAGGACTTCAAGTACGATGTTGAATAAGAACGGTGATAAAGGGCATCCTTGTCTGGTTCCCGTTCTCAAGGGAAATGCTTTCAGGTTCTCTCCATTTAGAGTGATATTGGCTGTTGGCTTTGCATAAAAAAAAAATAGATGCCCTTTATTATGTTGAGGAATTTTCCTTCAATTCCTATTTTGGTAAGAGTTTTTATCATAAATGGGTGTTGAACTTTGTCAAATGCCTTTTCTGCATCAATTGATAAGATCATGTGGTTTTTATCTTTTGTTTTATTTATGTGATGGATTACATTAATGGTTTTTCTGATATTAAACCAGCCTTGCATACCTGGTATAAATCCCACTTGATCAGGGTGAATTATTTTTTTGATGTGTTGTTGGATTCTATTGGCTAGAATTTTGTTGAGGATTTTTGCATCTATGTTCATGAGGGATATAGGTCTAAAATTTTCTTTTTTTGTAATGTCTTTACCTGGTTTGGTATCAGGGAGATGGTAGCTTCATAGAATGAGTTGGGTAGTATTCCGTCTTTTTCTATGCTTTGAAATACCTTCAGTAGTAATGGTGTTAAGTCTTCTCTGAAGGTTTGTTAGAACTCTGCAGTGAAGCCGTCTGGGCCAGGACTTTTTTTTGTTGGAAGTTTTTTGATTACCGTTTCAATCTCTTTTTTTGTTATGGGTCTATTCAGTTGTTCTCCTTCTGAATGTGTTAGTTTAGGTAGGTAGTATTGTTCCAAGAATTTATCCATTTCTTCTAGGTTTTCAAATTTGTTAGAGTACAATTTTACGTAGTAATCTGAAGTGATTCTTTTAATTTCATTTGGCTCTGTTGTGATGTGGTCCTTCTCGTTTCTTATTCGGGTTATTTGTTTCCTTTCCTGTTTTTCTTTAGTCAGTCTAGCCAATGGTTTATCAATTTTGTTAATTTTTTCAAAGAACCAGCTTTTGGCTTTGTTAATTCTTTCAATTGTTTTTCTGTTCTCTAATTCATTTAGTTCAGCTCTAATTTTTATTATGTGTTTTCTTCTGGTGCCTAATGGGTTCTTTTGTTGCTCACTTTCTATTTGTTCAAGTTGTCGGGACAGTTCTCTGCTTTTGGCTCTTTCTTCTTTTTGTATGTGTGCATTTATCGATATAAATTGGCCTCTGAGCACTGCTTTTGCTGTGTCCCAGAGGTTTTGATAGGAAGTATTTTCATTCTCGTTGCTTTCTAAGAATTTCCTTATTCCCTCCTTGATGTCTTCTATAACCAGTCTTTTTTCAGGAGGGTATTGTTCATTTTCCAAGTATTTGATTTCTTTTCCCTGGTTTTCCTGTTATTGATTTCTAGCTTCATTGCCTTGTGGTCTGAGAAGATGCTTTGTAATATTTCAATGTTTTGGATTCTGCAAAGATTTGTTTTATGACCTAATATGTGGTCTATTCTAGAGAATGTTCCATGTGCGCTAGAAAAAAAAGTATATTTTGCAGCAGTTGGGTGGAGAGTTCTGTATAAGTCAATGAGGTCAAGTTGGTTGATTGTTGTAAGTAGGTCTTCCGTGTCTCTATTGAGCTTCTTACTGGATGTCCTGTCCTTCTCCGAAAGTGGTGTGTTGAAGTCTCCTACTATAAATATGGAGGTGTCTATCTCACTTTTCAATTCTGTTAAAATTTGATTTATGTATCTTGCAGCCCTGTCATTGGGTGCGTAAATATTTAATATGGTTATGTCTTCCTGATCAATTGTCCCTTTTATCATTATATAATGTCCTTCTTTGTCCTTTGTGGCGGACTTAAGTCTAAAGTCTATTTTGTCAGAAATTAATATTGCTACTCCTCTTCTTTTTTGCTTATTGTTTGCTTGATATACTTTTTTCCATCCTTTGAGTTTTAGTTTGTTTGTGTCTCTAAGTCTAAGG
Source organism: Loxodonta africana (assembly GCF_030014295.1). Lineage (NCBI taxonomy): Eukaryota > Metazoa > Chordata > Mammalia > Proboscidea > Elephantidae > Loxodonta > Loxodonta africana. The sequence continues at coordinate 23,106,201 of NC_087362.1, forward strand.
TGTGTCTCTTGTAGGCAGCATATAGATGGATCGTGTTTCTTTATCCAGTCCGTGACTCTCTGTCTCTTTATTGGTGCATTTAGTCCATTTACATTCAGGGTAATTATAGATAAATAAGTTTTTAGTGTTGTCATTTTGATGCCTTCTCATGTGTGTTGTTGGCCATTTCATTTTTCCACTTGCTTTTTTGTGCTGAGACGTTTTTCTTAGTAGCTTGTGAGATCCTCATTTTCGTAATGTTTAACTTTGTGTTTGTTGAGTCGTTACGTTTTTCTTGGCTTTTTTTTTGAGTTATGGAATTGATATTCCTTTTTGTGGTTACCTTATTATTTACCCCTATTTTTCTAAGTAAAAACCTAACGTGTATCGTTCTATATCGCCTTGTATCACTCTCCATCTGGCAGTTCAATGCCTCCTATATTTAGTCCCTCTTTTTGATTATTGTGATCGTTTATCTACTGATTTCCATGATTTCCTGTTATGTGTATTATTTTGTTTATTTATTTATTTTTTAGAATTAGTCTTAATTTGTTTGTTTTTGTGCTTTCCCTATTTGAGTTGCGTTGACATCAGGACGTTCTGTTTTGTGACCTTGTATTGTGCTGGTACCTGATATTATTGGTCATCAGGCCAAACAATCTCCTTTAGCATTTCTTGCAGTCTTGGTTTAGTTTTTGCAAATTCTCTAAACTTGTGTTTATCTGTAAATATCTTAATTTTGCCTTCATATTTCAGAGAGAGTTTTGCTGGATATATGATCCTTGGTTGGCAGTTTTTCTCGTTCAGTGCTCTGTATATGTCGTCCCATTCCCTTCTTGCCTGCATGGTTTCTGCTGGGTAGTCTGAACTTATTCTTATTGATTCTCCCTTGAAGGAAACCTTTCTTTTCTCCCTGGCTGCTTTTAAAATTTTCTGTTTATCTTTGGTTTTGGTGAGTTTGATGATAATATGTCTTGGTGTTTTTCTTTTTGGATCAATCTTAAATGGGGTTCGATGAGCATCTTGGATAGATATCCTTTCGTCTTTCATGATGTCAGGGAAGTTTTGTGTCAGGAGTTCTTCAACTATTTTCTCTGTGTTTTCTGTCTCCCCTCCCTGTTCTGGGACTCCAATCACTCGCAAGTTATCCTTCTTAATAGAGTCCCACATGATTCTTAGGGTTTCTTCATTTTTTTTAATTCTTTTATCTGATTTTTTTTCAGCTATGTTGGTGTTGTTTCCCTGGTCCTCCAGAAGTCCCAGTCTACATTCTAATTGCTCGAGTCTGCTCCTCTGACTTTCTATTGCGTTGTCAAATTCTGTAATTTTATTGTTAATCTTCTGGATTTCTACATGCTGTCTCTCTATGGATTCTTGCAACTTATTAATTTTTCCACTATGTTCTTGAATAATCTTTTTGAGTTCTTCAACAGTTTTATCAGTGTGTTCCTTGGCTTTTTCTGCATTTATCCTAATTTCATTTGTGATATCTTTAAGCATTCTGTAAATTAGTTTTTTTATATTCTGTGTCTGATAATTCCAGGATTGTATCTTCATTTGGGAAAGATTTTGATTCTTTTGTTTGGGGGGTTGGAGAAGCTGTCATAGTCTGTTTCTTTATGTGGTTTGATATGGACTGCTGTCTCCGAGCCATTACTGGGAAACTAGATTTTCCAGGTAATCAGCTAAAAAAAATGCAGTCAAATCCCTATCTGAATTCTCCCTCTGGCTCCAGGTATTCGGATGTTAATGGAGCCGCCTGGGGAGGGTGGGGGAGGGATCAGAGAGCTAGGAGTGTAGCTCCACAGAATATAGAGCTGATCACCGCGTTCACGCTCCACCCCCGTCCGCCAACATCCGGGCGGGACGGCTCCCCAGTTGGGACGCTACTCTCCCCACTCCGAGACCCGTCACTTCCTCCCGGGGACTCCTCCCTCCGGTGCACCGCACCGCTCGCGAGTACTGGGTGGGCGTCACCGACACGACCAGGTAGGCCAGCCCCCTGGGTCAATTCAGGGGAATATAATTGGACCCCGTGCTCATGCCCCACCCGCTTTCGCCAAAATCCTAGCGGGACGGCTCCCCGGCTGGGACACTGCTCTCCCCGCTCCAAGACCAGTCACTTTCTCCCAGGGACTTCTCCCTCTGGTGCGCCGCTCCACCTTCGCGAAGTGGGTGGGCGTCCCCCCGCACGAACGTGGGGCCCCGCCCAGGGGTCGCTTTAGGGAAATATAGCTGACCCCCCCCCGCTCGCGCCCCGCCCGGTTCTCGCCAAACTCCCGACGGGACGGCTCCCCGGCTGGGATGCTGCTCTTCCCGCTCCAAGATCAGTCACTGCCTCCCGGGTGCTTCTCCCTCCGGCTGCGCCGCTACGCCGCCCGCGCCAACCAGATAGACTCTCTCCTGGGATGGGTCGGGGGGGTAGGGCTGGGCCCCTTGTCTGTGCCGTCTGCCCCCCTGGGCACTGCCCCAGATCAGGCTCCGAAGGTCACCTGCCTGGTACGCTGGCTCCCAGTTCTGAAAACGGTCGCTGTCTGCCTGTATTTGTTCGTTTTCCATCTCTAAGTCTGTGCTTGTTGTTCAGAGTTCGTAGATTGTTATGTATGTGATCGATTCACTTGTTTTTCCGAGTCTTTGTTGCAAGAGGGATCCGCGGTAGCGTCCACCTAGTCCGCCATCTTGGCCCCGCCTCCTCTGTGGTTGAGTTTTAACAGAATCATATAGATTTTAGAGATCAGGCACTGGTCGGAGATGTCATAGCTGAAAATTTTTTCCCAATCTGTAGGTGGTCTTTTTACTCTTTTGGTGAAGCCTTTAGATGAGCATAGGTGTTTGATTTTTAGGAGCTCCCAGCTACCTGGTTTCTCTTCGTCATTTTTGGTGATGTTTTGTATTCTGTTTATGCCTTGTATTAGGGCTCCTAATGTTGTCCCTATTTTTTCTTCCATGATCTTTATCGTTTTAGTCTTTATGTTTAGGTCTTTGATCCACTTGGAGTTAGTTTTTGTGCATGGTGTGAGGTATGGGTCCTGTTTCATTTTTTTGCAGATGGATATCCAGTTATGCCAGCACCATTTGTTAAAAAGACTATCATTTCCCCAGTTGACTGACACTGGGCCTTTGTCAAATATCAGCTGCTCATATGTGGATGGATTTATATCTGGGTTCTCAATTCTGTTCCATTGGTCTATGTGCCTGTTGTTGTACCAGTACCAGGCTGTTTTGACTACTGTAGCTGTATAATAGGTTCTGAAATCAGGTAGAGTGAGGCCTCCCACTTTCTTCTTCTTTTTCAGTAATGCTTTACTTAATCGGGGCTTCTTTCCCTTCCATATGAAGTTGGCGATTTGTTTCTCCATCACATTAAAAAATGTCATTGGAATTTGGATCGGAAGTGCATTGTATGTATAGATGGCTTTTGGTAGAATAGACATTTTTACTATGTTAAGTCTTCCTATCCGTGAGCAAGATATGTTTTTCCACTTAAGTAGGCCCTTTTTAGTTTCTTGCACTAGTACTTTGTAGTTTTCTTTGTATAGGTGTTTTACATCTTTGGTAAGATTTATTCCTAAGTATTTTATCTTCTTGGGGGCTACTGTGAATGGTATTGATTTGGTGATTTCCTCTTCGATGTTCTTTTTGTTGATGTAGAGGAATCCAAGTGATTTTTGTATTGTTTATCTTATAATCTGAGACTCTGCCGAACTCTTCTACTAGTGTCAGTAGTTTTCTGGAGGATTCCTTAGGGTTTTCTGTGTATAAGATCATGTCATCTGCAAATAGAGATAATTTTACTTCCCCTTGCCAATCTGGATGCCCTTTATTTCTTTGTCTAGCCTAATTGCTCTGGCTAGGACCTCTAGCACAATGTTGAATAAGAACGGTGATAAAGGGCATCCTTGTCTGGTTCCCGTTCTCAAGGGAAATGCTTTCAGGCTCTCTCCATTTAGGGTGATGTTGGCTGTTGGCTTTGCATAGATGCCCTTTACTATGTTGAGGAATTTTCCTTCAATTCCTATTTTGCTGAGAGTTTTTATCATGAACGGGTGTTGGACTTTGTCAAATGCCTTTTCTGCATCAATTGATAAGATCATGTGGTTTTTGTCTTTCGTTTTATTTATATGGTGAATTACATTAATGGTTTTTCTAATATTAAACGAACCTTGCTTAAAAATACCTGGTATAAATCCCACTTGGTCGTGGTGGATTACTTTTTTGATATATTGTTGAATTCTATTGGCTAGAATTTTGTGGAGGATTTTTGCATCTATGTTCATGAGGGATATAGGTCTGTAATTTTCTTTTTTTTTTTGGTGTCTTTACGTGGTTTTGGTATCAGGGATATGGTGGCTTCATAGAATGAGTTAGGTAGTATTCCGTCATTTTCTATGCTTTGAAATACCTTTAGTAGTAATGGTGTTAACTCTTCTCTGAAGGTTTGGTAGAACTCTGCAGTGAAGCCATCTGGGCCAGGGCTTTTTTTTGTTGGGAGTTTTTTGATTACCTTTTCAATCTCTTTTTTTGTTATGGGTCTGTTTAGTTGTTCTACTTCTGATTGTGTTAGCTTAGGTAGGTAGTGTTTTTCTAGGAATTCATCCATTTCTCCAAGGCTTGCAAATTTGTTAGAGTACAATTTTTTGTAATAATCTGATATGATTCTTTTAATTTCAGTTGGGTCTGTTGTGATGTGGCCCATCTCGTTTTTTATTCGGGTAAATATGGATTACTTTTATCATTAAAAAACTTCAAGATTGTTCTAGGCTCTCTAGACAGAGCTGTCTGGTTCTGCTAGTGCTGAAACACAGAGGGAACTATGAGGGAAAATAAGGGGGGCAAGCACCTCAGTCCCAGGTGAACTCACCCCCAAAATTTGTGAATAAAATTATTAAACGCTAAGACCAAATTCCAACCAGTAATAATTTCTAGGCCTGAAAAATAATGGCCCTGGTAGCCTTTTTTTTGTCATCTTTAGGGACAGAGGAAACATGTATCATTTACCAGAAAAGTCATCACTTCTTTCCTCTTCTCCCCAATATGGGAAAGAAAGTACTGTGAGACCTAGGCTTAGAACAGATAGTGCAAATGATTGAGGGCATCTGCTTCCCTGCCACCAATTTGGTGAAGTGCAAAGAACAGAAAAAATTGGCAGAGACTCAGAAATGCTTCAGATGAAAGATAGCATAGACACATGCTTGCCTTTTCTGTACCAAGTGAGCCTCAAAAGTTTTTAATGCAACAAGCATTTACTAAGCACCTACTCTGTGCTGCTGAGTGCTACAGGGAGCTCACGGATAGATAAAATACAGCTTCTGCCTTCAAGGAGTTTGTAATTTGACCATGCACTTTGCTTTCCAGGACTTTGCACCACTTAAGACACTCTCCCTATTCCTTGGAATTGGATCAGATTGCTTGTTTTATTTTGGTTTGGTCTCATCATTGTTTCTCTCACTAGTTTCTCCAGATATTTGATGGGTGGTGGATTTTATTTTTTACTTCTTGTTTCTCACCTCTGATTTCACAGGAGAAGGAAAGACAGATTAACAATATGTTATCTGTTGGGAGGTTTTCACCGCCTCGTTGCTGGGCTCATTCACAAGGACTCACTGACACGAGAAAACATCTCTTTCACTGAGCTGTTAATGCCTCCTCAAGTTAATTCCTCCATTTTTCTCTTTTAACATAATTTTATGATTTGCTCTTTTAGCATGATAGTAGCAGCAAAAATTATTAATTCATTTTTTCTTACTTTTAATTGATCAGTTATTTACTATTCATCTGACTGGTTTGTCAGCTCTGTGACACCTGTTATTTTTAGTTAGGTAGTTATTTAATCGCTAGTTGTTGTCATAGCAACCTTATATATGTTGTTGTCGGGTGCCACGGAGCCAATTCCGACTCAGTGACTGAATGTGACAGAGTAAAGCCGCCTCAAAGCGAATTACCAGGTCTTTCTCCCACAGAGCCACTGGGTGCATTCAAACTGCGTAACAGAACAAAATATGCTGGTCTTGTGCCATCTTCATGAGCCTTTGTAGGTTTGAGGCCATTGTTGTGGTTATTGTGTCAGTGCATCTCTTTGAGGGTTTCCCTCGTTTTGGCAACATTTCGCAGCATTAAACTGACCAGGCTCCAGCTGCATCCATTACTACGTGGCTAACTATAGCTCAAAGGACAAAGAAGAGAAAAGCTGGTCATCTGACCACTGGTCTACCAAAGATTCCTAGCATTTCTTTTTTTCTTCCTTTTTGAATCATAGCATGAAGTGAATAAAATACTCCAAGGGAAAACCTTAAATAATCTAGTGCCTGGGTTCATGGGAACAGCGAGAAATAAAGCAAGTAGAATTTATGAAGGTCATTGATTGAAAAGAAGGAAGAAAGGATGAAGGCAGGGCGTATTTCGTGTTTTTTGCCAGTTCCTTTCCCCCCAGCAAGAGAACACTCTATGCAGAACGTCCTCCCCAGCTTGGGAATTCATCAGTGATGCCCTGCAGGCTGAGGCTCTCTCTTCAAGCTCTAGCAGGGTTTTGCTGAGAAGTAGTACAGGATAGGGGAATGATAGTAAGCCAGAGGCGGGGGTGTGGGGAGTAGTTTCTTTTACATTTAGACACACAGTTAAGGAATCTGTTTAAAAGCTTGGAAATCATTCACCTATTCATTTCAACAAAGATTTATTATTGGTATGTACAAGGCACCCTTTTAGGCAGCCTGAAGACTATGGGAGTTAAGATATACGCATACAAGTATCCAAAATACAAGTAGAAAGCATTATATGACTAAAATCCGTAGAAATTCAGAGGCAAAGAGATCACTTCTAGTGAGGAAAGCTGAAACAGAAACCAAAAAACCCATTGCCGTCGAGTCAATTCCGACTCATAGAGACCCTACAGGACCGAGTAGAACTGCGCCATAGGGTTACCATGGAGCATCTGGTAGATTTGAACTGCCAACCTTTTGGTTAGCAGCTGTAGCTCTTAACCACTACGGCCACCAGGGCTGGGGTGGCTTTTGCATTGAGCCTTGAAAGATGGTAGGATTTTCACAGCAGAAACGATGAATGAGGGAAAATAATGATCGGCTTCTTCCATGATGTGACCTTGTAACTCAAATCTCCTCTGAGATTCAAAATCTTACCCTACAAAATGAGACTTTGAAAATCTGGAGGTTTTCCCATCCCATCTCTTTTTCTAGCATGCGACACAGACTTAAAATGAACTTTGACTAATATTTGCCTGAGTCTTGACCGACATATTTCCTGCTCAGCTTCTGTTCTATGCCACTTCTTTTTCTTTCCTCCCTTTTATCCTCTTTACGTTTATAATGACATTACCACAGCTTATATAAGTGTACTTGTCAGCCATTGTCATGATTAAGCTGCATATAAACCACCTCACTCATTAGTAATTTACAATATTAATTCTCATGCTCCCAGGTTTCTGGGATAGCTGACACAGACTGGACATCCTGGCGCTGCTTCCACCTCTCATCTTTTTTTTTTTTTTAAGCTACTAGATGCTATTTTATTAGGAAGATTGGAATTAAATGCCAAACAATAGGTTCGTTAACTAAGCTATTATATATCCATGCAAGGGAATATTGTGCAAACGTTTAAGATTATGTTGTGGAAGTATATTTACTGGCATGCACAGAGGTTCGTATCATAATATGAACAGAGGCTCTGTTGTTAGTGAATAAAACTGGTTATAAAACTGTATGTTCATCAAAATCTCATTAAAAAAAATTTTTTAATTGTGCTTTCAGTGAAAGTTTACAGCACAAATTAGTTTCTCATTCAAAAATTTATACACAAATTGTTTTGTGACATTGGTTGCAATCTCTGCAATGTGTCAGCATTCTCCCTCTTTCCACCCTGGGTTCCTCATGTTCATTTGTCCAGTTTTCCTGTCCCTTCCTGCCTTCTTGTTTTTGCTTTTGGGTAGGTGTTGCCCATTTGGTCTGGTATATTTGATTGATCTAAGAAGCACGTTCCTCACGTGTGTTATTGTTTGTTTTATAGGCCTGTCTAATCTTTGCCTGAGAGGTGGACTTCAGTTCTGAGTAAGCGAGTGTCTGCGGGATTCCTCCAGTGTCTGTTTTGTGTGTGTGTGTGTGTGTGAATTTGAATTTTCTACATTTTTCTCTCACTCTGTCTGGGACCCTCTATTGTGATCCCTATCAGATCAGTCAGGGTGGTAGCTGGGCACCATCTAGTTCTTCTGGGCTCAGGTTGGTGGAGGCTGTGGTTCATGTGGTCCACTAGTCCTCTAGACTAATATTTTCCTTGTGTCTTTGGTTTTCTTCATTCTCCTTTGCTTTGGATGGAGTGGGACCAATAGGTGTATCTTAGATGCCTGCTCAAAAGGTTTTTAGATCCCACAAGCTATTCACCGAAGTACTTTACTACAGCCAAATCTGGATGTTGAACATTTTCTTTATGAACTTTGATATGCCAATTGACCCAGATGACTGCTGTGACCATGGTTCCCAGACTCAGCCCCAGTAACAGTCCCTCAGGGTATTTGGATGTGTCTATGAAACTTCTGTGACTTTGCCTTGGCCAAGTTGTGCTGACTTCCCCTATATTGCGTACTGTTTTTCACTTCACCAAAGTTACCACTGATCTACTATCTATAGTTAATGATTTCCCTTCCCCAGCTCTCCCCTCCTTCATCACCATCAAAGATTGTTTCTTTCTGTGTGGAAACATTTTAGTGAGTTTTTATAATAGTGGTCTCATAGAGTATTTGTCCTTTTGTGATTGACTTATTTCACTCAGCATAATGCCCTCCAGACTCATCCATGTCGTGAGATGTTTCCCAGATTCATCATTGTTCTTTATCGTTGTATAGTATTCCATTGTGTGTATTTACCATAATTTGTTTAACCATTCATCTGTTGATAGACATTAGATTGCTTCCATCTTTTTGCTATTGTGAATAATGCTGCAATGAACATGGGTGTGCATATGTCTATTTATGTGATGGCTTTTATTTCTCTAGGATATATTCCTGGTAGTGGGATTGCTGGATCATATGGCATTTCTCTTTCTAGCTTTTTAGGGAGGTGCCATACCGTTTTCCATAGTGGTTGTACCATTTTACATTTTTACCAGCAGCGCATAAGAGTTCCAATCTCCTTGCAACTTCCCCAACATTTGTTATATTCTGTTTTTTTTTTTTTTAATTAGTGCCAGTAACATTGGGCTGAGATGGTATCTCTTTGCAGTTTTAATTTGCATTTCTCTAATGGTTAATGATTCCAAGCATTTCCTCATGTGTCTGTTATCCACCTGAATGTATTCTTTGGTGAAGTGTTTGTTCCTATCCTTTGCCAATTTTTAAATATGATTATTTGTCTTTTTGTTGTTGAGGTGCTGAAGTATTCTCTAGATTTTGGAGATTAGAACCTTGTCAGATATGTACTACCCCTGATTTTTTCCCAGTCTGTAGGTTCTCTTTTTATGAAGTCTTTTGATGAGCATAGGTGTTTAATTTTTAGGGACTCCCGGTTATCTTTTAGTATTTATTCATTTTTAGGTATGGTTTGCTTTGTATTTATGCCAGGTATTAGGTGCCCTAGCATTTTCCTTATTTTTTCTTTCACCATCTTTATCACTTTAGGTTTTATACTTAGGTCTTTGATCCATTCAACCTCTAATCTTAGTGCGCTCTAGCTTGTTGTCATTATCAACCAATGTTCTGAATCCTTTCCTTTGTAAATTATACCTGAAACTATTACCCTAAGCTATACCATCTCCCAACACATTATGAGGAAAAATATAAACATTCATCAGATAAATCAACACAAAATATTCCAGAATCCTGTTTAATGATTCAATGAATGTCCTAGAAATAGCTAAAATCGAACCATAAGGAATTGCCTTCTGGACTGTTTTCCACACAGTTTAATTACATGACACAGTTACTATTCTTATGTGATAAAAGTAATCATGAGGATCACAGTAATATCTCATTAAATTAACCTAATGTTTAAGAAGCTGGAATAATTCTAGCATGGCAAGATCATGGCCTTCATACATTTTCTGAAGAAAATACTTGCTAAATAAATTATTAATGAAAAAAATTCCAGAGGGAACTATTTGCCTTTCTTAGGAAATCCTTTCAAGCACTCTTGAAATTCTATTGCAGTATTTATTTGCATATGCATGATGAATTAATCAGAAATGATTTTAATCTGCTTGTTAAAGCAGGTCCAAAAAGAGCACTCCTTGAAAATTTGTGAGAATTAGCCATTGTTCCAGGAAAGCTTTAAGATACATATGTGTAGATTTCAAAAAGAGCTTCATAAATTAGACTTTAACGTATTAACTTGAGCCCTTCAGATAATTATTCTGAATTAGAGTTTTCACTGTGTTGAACAATTTTACCCACCTCTGATAACTTGTAACAAAGCATTTTAGGAGGGATAGCAAATTGAGAATTACTTTGGATATTTTAACCAAATAAGTCAGCCCAGGGAAACCCTGATGGCATAGTGGTTAAGCACTACAACTGCTAACCAAAAGGCTGGTGGTTCGTATCCACCAGGCTCTCCTTGGAAACTCTATGGGGCAGTTCCAGTCTGTCCTATAGGGTCCCTATGAGTCGGAATTGACTCAACGGCAACAGGTTAAGTCAGCCCAGACAAACCTTTTTGCGTGGTGTGGGGACTAATTGCACCATACTACTTGAAAAGAAAGATTGTGAAGAACACACAAAAAAAACACAAGCATTATCTTCCCAGAAGCACCTCTGCTTATATTTTAAAATAAGTCTTTCTCCGTGGGTTACAGGATTAGTCAATCTGCAAAAATTTAATAAAAATTCTAAAGAGTAAGTAGTTACTCTTGCAGATATTCTGATATGTATGTCTCTGTTTATTCTCTAGGGAATGTATTTCTCTAATAATTCAGCTTAATTTTTGTGAAGCAAATGGGCTTGAATATAAAACACGTAAGTTTGCTATGCTATTGTCTCCAAATAACACATGATCTTGACTACTATTTTCTAAATCAAGTTTCTGGCACCAATAGACTTGTTACCCTAAAACGCTAAATCCCTGTGCATTGCATCAAGTGGCTCTTTTTACTTCTTCCTGTATATTAACTTTATGGTGATTTATTGTGATTCCGTGTTTTTCAGAAATGTAAAAGTCAAGTAAAATCTTAATTTCTCTCTCTCCCTCTCTTCTCAGCCCTCTTTTCGTTTCTTATTATCAGGTCTCTCCCTCTTTACTTTCCCAACCACCTCCATCCCAATCAAAAATCTTAAATTTTTGAAATTGCCATTTGTCAGGGGTCATGTTTATCTGTTTCCGTTCTGAAATGCACAGAGCCAAAGATTTCAACTTAACTCAGCCTTTAATCGTGATGATCAAGTCACACATGAAGCTGTCCAAATTCACAGCTTGCTCATGAACTAGACAAGTATGGCATGGGGGAGGAACCTGGAACACTGGGTACTGCATAATCCTCCCCGTCCCTCTGTCGCCTCTTTTACCAAGAAAATTTTCTTAAGTTCCCAGCTAAATGATCAGCTGTTTTCAAATGTCCTCTCTTTACAGTGATTTTTAGTATTTGTTAGTATCTCTCAATCTTTTTTATCCTATGTACCTACTTTTTCCCAGAGTTTTCCTTTCTGTAGTTTTATTAGAAAAATCAGAGCATTTTCCCCCAAATATAAAATTATAGTATTGATTTCCTTTTCACACCTAGAGGTTCTCATCCACCCCTGAGTGAGGAGTGGAGGGGCATGGGGTTGCTTCTCCACTCTCCCACGTGACCCTCTTTGAGAATCACTGGCCCAACTGTACTGCTTCTTGGACCTTGGCTACTCAGTCTGCCAAAACGAAATAAAAATTCCCAAGAGCAGGTAGTTATTGTTGTCGATATTCCAAAGTGCATTTAACCATGAGTTTGAGCTACACATAGGGATTTAGCTGGTCCCTGGGGAAAATACTCACTTTCCTAAGAGGTTCTACAGTTGGTACTAGAACCTTGTAATAATGACCTTAGATTTTGCAACTAATAAAAACTAGCAGGCCACAATAATCCTTGCACTTCCAATTGTCTTAAAGGGATTTTTGAAAATTGCATGATTAGTATAATTGACTTTTCTGTTTTCCAAAATATGTGATTCTGTTTTTATACAAATTTGGCTTATGTACATTTTTGAACAAATGAGGTTCAGAAGTTACTGGCTGACTAATGGATAAGGCTGAACAACATCGGAACAATGTGGTAAGCTTGCATTCTGTTAGCTTTTCTCTGACCTTGGGAACTTGTGTTTTTCTAAAACTGAGTTTTTTGGGGTTTTTTTTTAACCTTTTTTGGCAAGGCACTGAGTTCGAACTAGTCTATGAATGAGAAATAGTGAAAATATTTAAGTTTACATGTGCTTTTTGTTTGTGGGACCTACATTTTGTCATTTAGGTATCTACATGCAATAAGTGTATCCATAGCTTTTTTCTTCTGTGTTAAAAATGATTTATCAATATTATCTCTTTAACCCTTACTGCCACCCCATGGAATGGCATGGATTGGCCAAAGCTTCTAGTAATAAAGAAGTTTGTTGAAGCTGAACAGTGTAACATTGCTGGAACTGGAAATAAAATTCAAAACTGTAGGCTCTAAGTTTTCTCAATGATGTTTTAATAAAATATAAAATTTGACTGAATATATCTATATATATAGTTTCAAAGAAACTTAGTTAAGGCAAAGATGTCTTTAGAGGGTCCCTATTGGCACCATTACAAGAAAACATAAACTCCCAAATAAATATACATGAAGCTTAATAAGAAACACAAAACAAAGCATGAGCATACTGCTCTCAGCATTATGGAAATCTTTCCTAATAGTTGCTGGTGTTCAGAAATGCTTCAGGTGAGGGAAAGGAAGATTAAATCTATTTCTAAATCAACCCCATTCCCTCTGGGACATAATACCCTCTGGAAATATATTTGATAGTTCAATTACCAATTCTTGTTTCTTGCCAGAAATATGTTTCTGGCAATGATGTGTAATATACTTGGCCTTGTCTTGATACTATTTTTGGCTTCTGACAGCAAATGTAAGTTTCCTTCAAGGGAATGTTTACAATGATGCTTTTCTTGTCATTCCACCAAAGGAACGTGTACAAATCAAGAAAATTAAGTTTCTGAACACTGAATGTCATTTTTGAGTATAAATGTGATGTTTGCAGGTAGAATGTTTTAAAAGGATATGCAGTGCAATTGATTACTTTTGTGTGACTTTTCTAGCCATGATCTTATAACTCCCACCCAAGTGATTGGGCAGGACTGTGCAGATATGGTAATTGTGGCCCCACCAAAAGGACTGGTCAATTTTGAATTTTTTTTTCAGCTGGGCTTAAGGCTAGCCATCCCAGAGGCGGGAGAGAGAGAAGAGTCCACGACTACCAAGAAAGGAGAGACTGGCAGGACAGACCTGCAGGAGATGGTGTGGTGGGCTTCCCAGCCCACAGAGCAGGAAAGCTGAGTGCCTGTGAGCAGCCCTGAGGGCCAGGGAGAGGTGCACCTGAGAGCGTGGCTGGGAAGAGGCTGTCCTAATGGAAGAACTGTATCCTTGGGTGTTCCTGAGCCTGAATTATAAACTGTTACTTCCCTAATAAGCCCCATAATCATGAGTATGGTCTGTGAGTTCTGTGTGGCCATTGCAATGAATTCTCAAACCCAGCAGAAAAGTAGAGAGTGATGCGGGAGGGACAGCTGGTGTCAGAATTGGTAAAGATGGTAGAGAGAAGAGGCTTGTCTGGCCTCCGTCTCATAGGAATCAGCTTCAGGCTGTTGATCTTGATTCTCCTTCCCCCTTGTAAAGTTAGAAGAGGTCAGACACTGCTCCCAAACCATTTTTACAGGATACATGGAAGCTATATGAATTTTTTTTTAACTGTGGTGAAAACATACATAACAATACATATGCCATCCCAACAATTTCTGCACGTATAAGACTGATTACATTCTTCAAGTTGTGCCACCATTCTCACTAACCTTATCCAAACCATTGACATAAACTCAGTGCCCCCTGAGCAAGAACTCTCTTTCCCCCCACCCTTCTTCCCACCTCTGGTTGTTGTTCTGTGCCACTGAGTAGATTCTGACTCAGAGTGACTCTATAGCGACCCTATAAGACAGAGTTGAACAACTATACAGGAGCAGCTGGTGGGTTTGAAGCTTTTCTCATCATGCCACCAGGGATCCTTCCCCACCCCTGGTAACCACTAACAATCTTTGGTTTCTATATATTTGCTTATTTCATATAAGGGAGATCTTTGCTCTTTTGCAATATTTGCTCTTTTGCAACTGGCTTATTTCATTTAGCATGATGGCTTTAAGATTCATCCATGTCGTGGCATGCATCACGACTTCATTTCTCTTTATGGCTGAGTACAGGATTTTTTTTTTTTAATTGTGCTTTAGGTAAAAGTTTGCAGCTCAAATTAGTTTCTCAAGCAAAAATTTATACACGCATTGTTATGCGACCCTAGTTGCCATCCCTGTAACGTGACAGCACACTCCTCCTTTCCACCCTGGATTTGTATGTGTTATAAAATGGAACTACTATTAAGTGTGATTTCACCCTAGTGAGTAAAATAGTCTATATTAATTTGCTTAAGCAATAGTTTAATTACATTAAAAAGTTGAAATTACAAGTATATGCATAAGAAACTTGAATCAGATGTGTCCACGCGAAAACGTGTATACAAGTATTCATTGCAGTACTCTTAATAGCTGAAATTTGGAAATAACCCAAATGTTCATCAGCTAATGACTGGTGTGATCATTAAGGTTGTGTGTGGTCATTAAGCTTGGCTGGGCCATGAGTCTCAGTGGTTTGCTGGTTATGATGTAGTTTGGCAGTCATATGATGTTGTGATCACCTCCCAGATGAGATCTGCTTTGAATAGCCAATCAGTTAAAAGGGATTTTCCTGGAGGGTGTGGCCTGCATCCAATATAGGTAGACTTTCTGGCAAGGCTCATGGGCTTTTTCTCTCTCTGGGTCCTGCAGCTGGCTCCTATATGTCTGATCGTTGGTTCTTGGGACCTGAGCTAGCAGCTTACTTGCCATCTTGCCTGTCAATCCTGGGATTCATCTGTCTTTGCAGCTTGTGAGCCAGACCCCTGTTGTCTGACTTGCTGGCCTTGGGTTCACCAGCCTCTGTGGCTACTTGAATCAAGAGAAGCCTCCAGCTTGACCCATGGACTTGGGACGTTCCAGCCTCTACAATTGCATGAGCCATTTCCTTAATATAAATCTCTCTCTATACATATTTATATGCGTTACTGGTTTTGCTTCTCTAGAGAACCCAGGCTAAGACAAATAGATATATCCATACAGTGGAATATTATTCCGAAAAAAAAGAGAAAGATTGAGGCACTGATACATGCTACAACATGAATGAACACCTTGAAAACATTATGTTAAGTAAAAAAAGCTGTTTACAAAAGGTCACATATTATATGATTCCATTTATATGAAATATCCAGAATAGGCAAATACATGGAGACAGAAAGTAGATTTGTGGTTTTTAGGGGATGCGGGGAAAGGGAATGAAGAGTGACTGCTAATGGGTACGAAGTTTCTTTTTGGGGTGATGAAAATGTTCTGAAAATAGTAGTGATGATTGTACAACTTTGTGAATATACTAAAACCCAAAGAATTATACACTTTAAAAGCCTAAGTTTGATGATAAGTGAGTTATATCTCAATAAAGCTGTTATTAAAAAAGAGAATTATATGAAGAAAAATGTTAAAGTCACAGATGGGAAGAAATTATTTACTCCTGTTTATTTCTCTCTCTTTCTAAAGGCTAGCCTAGAAATACACACAGACACACACACAAGTATATATAAAATTAAAAACTGAAGCTTTGCTGCAAGAAGAGAAAAGAACACTCTAAAATTCTGACTAGCACAGACTGAGTAATATATGAGATTCCCAACCACAAATCATAGACCAGAGCTAGAAAACTATGGACTAGTTTCCTGGATCTATAAAATTTTGTGAACAAAGAGCTTTACATTTAAAAAGATGTAAGCTTAAAACACAATTGCATAAATTCAGTTGGCTTTCTGCATCTTTTTTCTTTTACTACAAAGGGAGTGACAAAATGCTAAAATGCTGGAAGTGGGTTGGTGGGTGGGTGAGTGGGGTGGGGGGAAGATCTACAAAGGGCAAGAAGAATGTAGAACAATGACATGCTGGTCAGAGAAAGGTGCTGCAATCCATTAAAACAGCAGTGGGTTTGTTTTTTTTTTGGGGCGGGGTGGGGGAAAGCTATAATCTCTGTCGTCAGACCCCAGAACCATTCTGTGGCACCTGGTCCTTACTGCAATCCCTAAAGATCATGTCAACTCATGAGAAGCTTCAATCAAAACTGAAGCTATCATTTTTGTTGTTTTGTAAAGAATCACATTGCTTCAGGCAGTCAGTCAGATTCTGGTCTAGGTATCTTTTAGGAGAATATAATCAAGTCTCTCTCTAACACTTAATTCCCAATTCTGTAGGGTGTGTTAATGAATACTGACTAATTTGGAAATTATAGTACTGTAGGGTGCAGTAGCACTGATTTCATTTCTCACACAGGAAAAATTCCATCTCTCTGTTTGCCCTTACCTGCAATAACTGTATATGCAGCCATATGTCTTTGAGAAACTTGGATTTCATTTTAAAAATACTATTTTAAGGATTTTTATTATCTGATCCTTATTAAGAATGGGTACCTGCCTCACAGGCTTACTTTTTTTTTTTAAAGCATAAAATTAATTTATTGGAAAGATTTAAGGTAGCTCACAGAATCACCAGGAAGACTGAAGAAAACAAGTAAATAAAACAAACAGAAACAAGAGAGATTTTATAGCCAAAACCACTGCCAAAATCACCCTGCAGAGCTACTTTGATGATCACACCACTGACTCCACAGATGAACACAAGTGTCAGCAGCATATCCTGCCAAAACGGCCAGTACCGGACACTGGAGACTACCTCCAGTACACCGGCCACTGCTGCCACCACTGCTGCTGGCTCCAGCATGGAGCCCCCACTCGCCCTGATTCTCTATGTTACCATTTCCAAATTCTAAGTACGGATGTGCCTGACTGACTGTGTGGACAAACTATGAGATGGCCTCCATGATCCCTGCCCGTTGGTGTTTGTGACTTGGTTTAATCCCCTCCCCTTGAGTGTGGGCTGGACCTAATGACTCACTTCTAATTAACAGAATATGGCAAAAGTGATGGGATGTGTATGATTACTTACACACAATCACGTTACGTAAGATTGTAATGTCTGTCTTTTGAGGAGAAATGCTCCTTTGCTGATTTTGGAGAAAGAAGCAGCCATTTGGGAAGGTCCACTTGGCAAGGAACTGAGGGTGGCCTGGAGCCAACAGTCAGCAAGAAACTGAGATCTTCCGTCCAGCAATCAACCAAGAACCAAGTGCTACCAAGAACCACATCAGCATGGAAACATATCCTTCCCATTTGAGTCTCAAATGAGACTGCAGCCCTGGCTGACCCCTTGATTTCAGCTTCGTAAGAACCTGAAGTACAGGCTGAGCCACCAAATCTTTGCAATAATAAATGAGTCCCTGGCACAAACTTTTCCTGACTTTAAACCATGCAGTACCCCCCTGTTCTGTTCAAACAACTGTCTCTTGGTCTATGTACAGGTTTCTCATGAGAAAAATTAAGTGTTCTGGAATTCTCATTTTTCGTAATGGTATCCATAATTTGTTATGATCCACACAATTGAATGCCTTTGCAGAGTCAATAAAACACAGGTAAACATCTTTCTGGTATTCTCTGCTTTCACCCAGAATCCATCTGACATCAGCAATGACAACCCTCATTTCATATCCTCTTTTGAATCTGGCTTGAACTTCTGGCAGTTCCCTGCTGTTGTACTGCTACAACCGCTTTTGAGTGATCTTCAGCAAAATTTTACTTCTGTGTGATATTAATGATATTGTTTAGTAATTTCTGCATTTTGTTGGATCACCTTTCTTTGGAATGGGTACAAAAATGGATTTCTTCCAGTCGGTTGGCCAAAGAGCTGTCTTCCAAGTTTCTTGATCTATACGAGTGAGAGGTGATTAATTTTTACTGACCTAATATCACTTTCTCACCAAGATTTTCTCATAAAGGAAATATTTATGTGACAGATGTGACAAATAAAATTTGTATATATATGTCCTTAGCCAGAACTGAGTCACATGCACACCCTTACCTGAAACGGATTAGCTGAGAAGATCAGGGTTGTTGTTTAGGTTGGGTCAGCCAGTCAACAGTATTGGCCTCACCATCTCTTTCTTCAATACCTTCCTAATAATGGAACATTAAAGCTCAGTGGCAGGGGAAAGCATAAAGATGATTTGAGGGTCATAAATAGGGAAAGGTGTCTGTTTCAAAATTACCTACTTCAACTTGAACTTGCATATGAGTAATTGATGTCTTTACCATAGTCAGTCCCTGGCCTTGTTCTGACTGATGATATTGAGCTTCTTCGTTGTTGCTTTCCACAGATGTAGCGGATTTGATTCCTGTATTTTCTATCCAGTGAGGTCCACAGGTATAGAGGCCATTTACATTGTTGGAAAAAGGTATTTGCAATGAAGAAGTTGTTGATACTGCAAAATTCAATCATGCAATCTCCAACATCATTCCTATCATCAATGCCGTGTTTTCCAACTACCAACCCTTCTTTGTTTCCAACTTTTGCACTGCAATCCCCAGTAATTATTGATGCATCTTGATTACATGGTTGATCAATTTCAGACTGCAGAAGTTGGTAAAAAATCTTCAATTTCCTCATCTTTGGCATTGGTGGTTGGTGCATAAAATTTGAATAATAATTGTATTAACTGGTCTTCTTTGTAGGCTTAAGTATATTATCCTATCACTGACAGCATTGTACTTCAGGATAGATCTTGAAATGTTCTTTTTGATTATGAATGCCACGCCATTCCTCTTCAATTTGTCATTGGCATAGTAGACCATATTATTGTCTAATTCAAAATGGCCAATACCAGTCCATTTCAGTTCATTAATACTTAGGATATCCACCATTATTATTCAATTTCAGTTTTGACTATTTCTAATTTTCCTAGATTCATACTTTGTACATTCCATGTTCTGATTATTAATGAGTGTTTGCCTCTGTTTCATCTCATTTTGAGTCATGACACCTCAGCAAATGAAGGTCCTGAAAGTTTTACTCCATCCACATCATTAAGGTCAACTCTACTACTGGTAATATTAATAATGTAGTGTTAGACACGTTGTCCTTGGCTAGTAAACTTAAACAAAAAAGGATGACTGGTAATCAATCAAATAAAGGGTAGCTGAAGCATTTATTATGTTATAAAATATGTCTTCATGAATGAAGATGTTACAGTTTTTTCACTATTCCAAACCAAAATCAAACTCATTGCCATGGTATCTATTTAGACTCACAGTGACCCTACAGGACAGAGTAGAACTGCCCCATAGAGTTTCCAAGGAGCACCTGGTGGATCTTATCTGTTGACCTTTTGGTTAGCGGCTGTAGCACTTAACCACTACACCATCAGGGTCCCCATATTCACTATTAGCAGGCATAAATTTTAAGATTTTTCCTATAGAGGTGATTAATTTTTACTGACCTAATATCACTTTCTCACCAAGATTTTCTCATAAAGGAAATATTTATGTGACAGATGTGACAAATAAAATTTGTATATATATATATCCTTAGCCAGAACTGAGTCACATGCACACCCTTACCTGAAAGGGATTAGCTGAGAAGATCAGGGTTGTTGTTCAGGTTGGGTCAGCCAGTCAACAGTATTGGCCTCACCATCTCTTTCTTCAATACCTTCCTAATAATGGAACATTAAAGCTCAGTGGCAGGGGAAAGCATAAAGATGATTTGAGGGTCATAAATAGGGAAAGGTGTCTGTTTCAAAATTACCTACTAATTAGTTTTTTCTTATCAAAGCTTCACGGTTTGAAGAATAAGTTTAAATGATTTCTATTATCTGATTTCAAGACTTGCTATAATGCTACAGTAATTAAGAGAGTGTAGTGTTGAAATACAGAGAGACATATATTTCAATGGAACAAAACAGAAAAATCTAGAAATAGACATATATAGTCAACTGATAATCAATGAAGGTGCCAAGGCCATTCAACTGATAAAAGGTGGTCTTTTCAACAAAAGGTACTAGAAAAGTTAGGGCTTTCTATGTATAAAAAAGTGAACCATTCACAGCATACACAAATAATAACTTGAATTAATGTAAGAGATAAGACTCATGGAAAAAAACGTGGGAGAAAATCTTTGTGACCTTAAGTTAGGCAAAGATTTCTTAGAGTATACAAAGAGCACAGATCATAAAAGAAGAAAAAAAAGATAAACTGTATTCTTCAACATTAAAAACCTTTGATCTTCAAAAGACATAGTTTGGAAAATACAAATGCAAGATACAGATTGGGACGAAATATTTGCCCAACATACATGTGACAAAGAACTTAAATTTAGAATATATAAAAACCTTTCACAACTTCATAATACTAAGACAACCAATCCAATCTAAAAGTGAGCAAAAGATTTTAACAAACATTTCACCAAATAGAACATAAAAATGTCCAATAAACAAATGAAAAATACTCAATTAATCATCAGGAAAAGGCAAATTAAACCTATAATGAATTACCAGTACACCTCACTAGAGCAAAATAAATTATAAAGACCAGCAAAACCAAATTTTGCTGAGGACATGGAGCAACTGAAACTCTCATTTGTTTCTGGTGCAAATTAAAAATGGTAGAGTCATTTTGAAAAACAGTTTGGCAGTTTCTTATAAAATTAAACCTATACTTGTGTATGTTAAACATACACTTGTTTATATTCCTTGGTTAAGTATTTATTTTGGTTAGTTTTAACTTGGGTTGGTTATCTTATTATTATCAAGTTGTAATAGTTCTTTATATATATATTACCATATGACCCAGCCATTCTCCTCCTAGGTATATGTCCAAGATAAATAAAAACTTATGTCCACACAAACTCTTGCACATTAATGTTCATAGCAACTTCATTCATAACAGCTGAAAACTGGAATCAACCCAAAGTTGATCAACTGGTAAAAGGATAAATAAATTATGACAGATCCTGCATGATGTAGAATCATTTTACTAAAACAAAAACAAAAACAATTTGGCCTTTTGATCCTTGTTCCAAAGCTCTGCCTGGTCTTACTTTTACAAGGATTGGCTGGGGAGCTCTGAAAACCAAAGCCCAGATTAGCTAGGGGCCATTCCCGGTAACCAGTCTTTACCTGAATTTGCTGGGGACCCCCACCCAGGAATTGACTTTATCCAGATTAGCTGGGATGGGAAGAGAGGAGGGCAGGTTCCCATCCATTAGTGGACCTTTACCTGAATTAACTGGTGGGCCACATCAGTCTGACCTTTACTGGGATTGGCTGGGTGGGCCCCACCTTGTAGTTGGCTGTGGGGTGGGGAGTTCTGCCCAGTAATGGATAGAAACCGTGGAACACAGAACTCACGTGGGGCTTCGTTTTTTTTTTTTTTAATTTTTATTGTGCTTTAAGTGAAAGTTTATGAATTAAGTTGGACTCTCATACCAAAATTTTTAAACACCTTGCTATATACTCCTAATTGCTCTCCCCCTAATAAGACAGCACACTCCTTCCTTCCATTCTCTATTTTCGTGTACATTCGGCCAGCTTCTGACCCTCTCTACCCTCTCATCTCCCCTTCAAACAGGAGATGCCAACATAGCTTCATGTGTCTACTTGATCCCGGAAGCTGATTCTTCACAAGTATCATTGTCTATTTCATAGTCCAGTCTAGTCATTGTCTGAAGAGTTAGCTTTAGGAATGGTTCCTGTCTTGGGCTAACAGAAGTTCTGGGGACCATGACCTCCAGGGTCATTCTAGTTCCAGTCAAACCATTAAGTCTGGTCTTTTTACGAGAATTTGGGATCTGCATCCCAGGTGGGGCTTCTTGATGGACAAAACCCTGACAAGACCTAGGAGAGAAGCATGTCCTGTGGCCACTGGGCACTGCAGTATGATGCTTCCAGATGGAGTAAACCTATGATAGCGATGGAGGTAGCAGCTGCAACAGTACCAGAAGAAGGAAAAACAATGAGCAGACCCAGATAATAGCAGCAGACCCAGCACGGGCTGAGAGGGAGAGTAGTGACCAATAGCAGAATCTGCCAAGCAGGAGACTGAGTTTACTTTGTAAAAGTTTCCTGATGGGTGAGAATGAACACTGATTCTCCAAAAGTGTAAGCGGACCCCCTTTGAGATGTAAGTGGGTGTTCTTTTAGACTTTGAGGCCCTGTGCAGGGACCCCTCCTGAACCTCAACTTTTGCATGTCATCATTTTTTTTTACATCCTTTTCTGTTATTGAAGTTGTTATTGCAGTTATGTTTCCATGAGTTCTCCATGGTTGTTCGAATGAATTGTCAAGCCCAATAAAGAGTGTCATGGGGAGAACAGCTGATGTCAGAAATGGTAGATGCTGGGGAACAGAAGTGTATTTTACATCTGCAACTAGCTTCTGCTGATTCTTATGGTCAGTGTTGTCCTTTCAGTTGGCGTCCAAAAAAGTTCTCCCATTCACAGATCCATACAATGACATTCTTCTCAACAATAAAAAATGTAAAACTATTGATGCATGCAGCTATGTAGGTGTATCTCAGAAACATCATGCCAAGTGAAACAAACCAGACACAAAGCACTATATGCATTATGATTCCATTTTCAGGAAATTCTAAAAAAAGTAAAGATTTAAAAAAGATCATTATTTGCCTGTGGCTGAGGACAGAGGGAGGAGAATGGCTGCAAAAACTCATGAAGGAACTTCTTGTGTTGCTGGAAATGTCCTGTAACTCAACTTAGATAATAGTTACACGACTGTATATTTGTCAAAACTCATCAAACCATGTACTTTAAAATGAGTGAATTTTATTGTATATAAATTATTCCTTAATAAATTAAAAAAAATCTTGGAGTGACATCAGCAAATTGGCAAAGTAGGCAGCTCCAAACTTCCATATCCCCATAAAACCAAAAAATAGCAACATCAAAAAACAAAGTTTCAGAACCAGGATTGTCAGAACTCTAAAAAATAGTGAAAGTTTTATAATAACCAAGTGAGCACTGTATCAATAAAAAGACAACTCAAAAACACAAGAAGGATTTATGGCATTTTTACTTGCCCTTGCCCTATTTCCATCCCAGGCAGTAGTCTTAAAGATGTCAAACTAGATTCCCAATGTGGTACCCTGATCCCTGGTTCAGGGGGGAGCATAGCAGACCTAATTCATAAGTTATTGTGTATGACTGTTCTAAACTGCCTGAGGCTTCCTGAAGGACTGATGCAAGGCACGCATCTCTGTTTTGCCTAAATTGAAACTCACCCAGGCCAGGGCAGTGGCAGGCATTGCTGAAAACATTGTAAGGTGAACGAACAGCCTGCAGCCCCCTTGAGCAAATGACTATGGTTGAGACATACAATAGACTGCCTAACACCAGGGAGGTAAAGCCAGAGAGAGAGTTTCTTTGGGAAATTAGGGCATTCAAAAGCACCCATGTATACTGGAGAACTTATGAAGCCAAGTGCAAGGCTTGGACTCAGAGAAGATCTGAGAAGACCCTAAGCTTTCACCTCAGGCTGACTCCTAGGCTCAGTGCAAGCCAGGCTAAGTGTGGAAGTGGGCCCAGCACAGAATCAATCTACAAAGACTGAAAGACGTGGTTTTGTTTTGTAGCTTCTGGTATTCAATAAAATCTCTGTCAAAACACTAGCTGAAAACAAACTGAGCAACAGAAACTTCAGTGACCATATCCAACAAAGAATACATTCTCTGGAAAAAGTTACTAAACAAACAGACTACTACAGCTTTAAAAAAATCATCTCTGGAAAGGGAGAAAATATGATTCTAGAGTTACCACATTGTGGTATTCAACTGTCCAGTGTCCAACAAAAAAAATCACAAGGCTCACAAAGAAATAGAAGAGTGTAGCCCATCAGAGAAATGAAATAAATTGGCAGAAATCATCCTTGAAGAAGTCCAGACGTTGTACTTACCACAAAAGCTTTAAAAATAACTGTCTTAAATATGCACAAAACATGGGCAAAGAACTAAAGGACATTAGGAAAACAGTCTATGAACAAAATGAGAATATCAATAAAGAGATAGAAATTATGGAAAGGAAACAAACAGAAATTCTGGAACTGAGAAGTATAATAACTGAAATGAAAAATTTACTAGAGGAGTACAATAGAGCAGATTTGAGCAGGCAGAAGACTGAATCAATGAACTTGAGGATAGGACAATAAAAATTATTTAGTCTGAGGCACAGAAAGAAAAAAGAGTGAAGAAAGATGAACATAGCATAAGTGTCCCTCTGGGACACTATCAAGCAGGCTAACGTAAGCATTACATGACTCCCAGAAGAAGAGAGAGAGGAAGGGGCAGAAAGAATATTTGAAAAAATAATGGCTAAAAATGTCCCAGATTTGACGAAAAACATGAACGTACACATCAGCAAAACTCAACAAACTCCAAGTAGAATAAACTCTACAAGATTCACGTAGAGACACATTATAATTAAACTGTTGAAAGACAAAAAAGAACCCTTAAAGGAGCAACAGAGAAATGAATCATTACCTACAAGGAATTTTTAATAAGATTAACAGCTGGTTTCTCATCAGAAACCACAGAGGCCAGAAGACAGTGGGTTGGCATACTTAAAGTGCTGGAAGAAAAAGAAAAAAAAAAAGAAACCTGTTGATCAAGAATCCTATGTTCAGCAAAACTATCCTAAAAGGAAGGAGAAATTAAGCCACTCCCATGTAAACAAAAGCTGAAAGCATTTGTTACGAACTAGACCTGCCCTACAAGAAATGCTAAAGGAAATCATTCAGATGGAAATCAAAGAAAACTATACAGTAACTCAAAGCCATTCTATAGGGGCAAATATAAAAATTATTTTTGTTATTTTGGTGTGTAATTCCACTTTTTATGTCTGTAATGGTTAATGTTATGTGTCACCTTGGCTAGGCTATGATTCTCAGTGGTTTGGCAGACATTAGACTGCTTTTCCATAATGTAATATAATGCAATAACTTCCATGATGTGATCTTATGTGATCAGCCAATCTGTTGAAAGGGGAGCTTCATTGGAGGTGTGGCCTGCCTCCAGTATAAATGGATGTTCCAAAAATGTTTGCCCTCTCTCTTGAACCCGCACTCTTCTTGTCACCTGACCTATGGTTCTTGGAATGTAAGCCTGCAGAAGTCTTCAGCCTATCTCACCTGACCTGTAGATTTTGGATTTGCCAGCCCCTGCAGCCCCATGAGCCTGCAGAGGCCTCCAGCCTGCTGCCTGACCTGTAGATTTTTATTTCATCAACCCCATGCAACCACATGAGCCAGCAGAAGTCCTCAGCCTGCCACCTTACCCACAAGTTTGGAACTTGCCAGCCCCAAATGTGTGAGCCATTTCTTTGAAGTAAATCTCTGATTTTATATATACCCTTTGCTGGTTTTGCTTCTCTAGATAACCCAGACTAAGACAATGCCCTACATGATTTAAAAGACAAATGCACTAAAATAACGATAAACCTATGTTATTGGCCACACAATGTATAATGATGTAATTTATGACAACAACAACACAAAGACGGGGCAGAACTGTATAGGAGCAGAGTTTTTGTATGCTAGTGAAGTTCAGTTGGTTATCAATTCAAATTATACCTTTATAGACTCTGGATGGTAAATATAATCCCCATGGTAATCACAACAAACATAAATAAAAAATACGCAACAGAAAGTGAAAAGAGAATCAAAACGTTCACTACAAAAAAATTCAGCTAACCATGAAAGAGGCAGCAATGGAGGAAATAAAGGACAAAAAAGGTATAAGATATACAGAAATCAAGTAGCAAAACGTCAGAATAAGCCCTTCCTTAGGAGTATTACTTTAAATGTGAGTAGATTAAACTCTCCATTCAAAAGGTAAAGATTGGTAGAGTGAATAAAGAAAAATGATCCAACTATGTGCTGTCTACAAGAGACTCACTTTAGATCCAAAGACATAAGTAGGTTGAAAGTGAAAGAATGGAAAAAGATATTCCATGCAAATAATAACAAGAAGAGAGCTGGGGTGGCTATATTGACATCAGAAAAAAACAGACTTTAAGTGAAAAATTGTTACAAAAGACAGGGAAAGACATCATGCACCGATAAAGGTGTCAATTCATCACAGATACGTAACAATCATAAACTTATATGCACCAAATAACAATGCTTCAAAATACATGAAGCAAACATTCACAGAGTTGAAAGGAGAAATTGGCAGGTCTATAATAATATCTGGAGACTTCAATACATTACTTTCAATAATGGATAGACAGAAGAACATACGGAAATAAGTGACCTGAACAACACTATATACCAACTAGATCTAAAAGACATATGTAGAACACTCCACCCAAAACAGTAGAATATACATCTTCTCCTTACTTCTAACTTATTATCTGACATTTTGCATTTATGACAATAGTAAAAAATTGTTATCTGTCTATTCTGTGCATCACGATGTACACCTGGCAGTAATGAAAGTGCCAAAGTGCGAGGTGAGAGTAACACTGGCTTTGGTGGTTAAAGTTACATGTCAGCTTGGCTGGGGCCATGATTCTCAGTGGTTCGGCAGTTATGTAATGATGTAATCTGGCAGTTACATAATGATGTAGTCATCCTCTATTTTGTGATCTGATGTGGTCATCCTCCATTTTCCCATAACTCCAAATTTGCATAACTACCTGGTATTTGGAACCTAACCATGCCAATAAGTGAGGAAAAGGTTTACATTATTCTCAAGTGCACATGGAACATTCTCCAGGATATACCGTAATGTGTTAGGCCAAAAAACAAGTCTCAGTAAATTTTAGAAGATTGAAATTATATAAACTGAGGCAGAGATGTTAAGAAACTTTCCCAAAGCGACACATGTAGTAAATGGCAAAGCAAGGATTCAAATGTAAGCTTCACGGTCCATGTTCTTAGCTATAATGCTATAGTTGTATATGTGAATTAGAAATATAAAACTATTAGCTGAAAATGGTGGTTACCTCTATGGTCAGAAGAAGACAAATAGAACTGAGAAGAGGAACATGGGATTTCAATATTACCTCTAAAGTTTTATTTATTAAAAAAAAAATTTTTTTTCATCTGACAGAAATGAAGCTATTTGGGGTAGCAACAACCTGGGTATTGGCTATTTTATCTTTTGTACAATTCTGTATTTTTAAATATGTTAATAATCAAAAAGGCAGCCCAAACAATATTTTTTCAATTTATTTTGCTGTATTTACTAATGCTACATTCCTTGCATGTGTTTGTATATTCTCATCTTCCTTAATAGAAAATTGATGCTCATATAGCAAAATTTCTTCAATATAGGAGAAATTTTACTTAATTCTGAGTCCATAAAATGGCATGTTCTTTCTTACATTACTTCCTAGGCATCTTCATTTAATTATTTACTAAATTATATTTTTAAGCTTGTCAGTTTTTTTTTTTTTTTTAACATTACCGCCCAATGAGATGGGTACAGATTTGGATAAGGTGAATAATATCATTCTGGATTTACTTGGATATATACTTTTTCAGCACACAGGGAAAGCATATCAAACAGTTGCTCATACTCTTTCATGATGCAAATAAGAATTACCTGTGGGAGCTTGTTAAAATGCATAGTCCTGAGCCTGGGCAGAGGTTCAGGTTCAGATAATCTAGGGTTGAGCCCAGAAATCCTCATTTTTAAAAGCAGGCATAGGTGGCTTTAACACATTTTGAAAAGAAAAGAAGTATGCTAATTGTCACTAACTATAAATGCTCACATTTAAGCATTCTCAACATGCTTTTACTTGTTCAGAATCCAGGGAGTGAAAATGTCACTTTTGAATGCCTACTATGTCCCAGGCATTCAACATGATTTGCCCACTGAAAATATTTGTGTCCTTCTCACATACTTGAGCAACTTTTACCACTCTTGCATCAAAAAATGCTCAATAAAAACTTATAACACATTATCTCTGTGTCATATATTGAATCGTGTCTCCCCAAAATATGTGTCAATTTGGCTCGGCCATGATTCCCAGTATTGTGTGGTTGTCCACCATTTTGTGATCTGATTATCCTACCCAGAGCCCAGTACGTTGAGTCAGTTCCGACTCATAGCGACCCTACAGGACAGAGTAGAGCTGTCCCACAGAGTTTCCAAGGAGCACCTCGTGGATTCAAACTGCCGACCCTTTGGTTAGTAGCGTAGCACTTATAACCACTACACCACCTGATTATCCTATGTGTTATAAATCCTAACCTCTATGATGTTAATAAGACAGGATTAGAGGCAGCTGTGTTGAGGCAGGACTCAATCTACAGGATTAGGTTGTATCTTGAGATACAAAAGAGATTAGTGACCAGAGAGAAGAGGGACCTCCTACCACCAAGAAATAAGAGCCAGGAGCAGAGGTTGTCTTTTGGACTCAGGTCCCCGTGCTGAGAAGCTCCTAGATCAGGCAAAGATTGATGACAAAGACCAGAGCCAACACAGAGAGAAAGCCTTCCCCTGGAACAAAAATTTATGCTCTTACAGTTCCAGAGGCTGGGAGTCTGAAATCAAGGTGTTGGCAGGGTCATGCTCTCTCAGAAGATGTCAGGCAGGAGACTTCCTTGCCTCCTAGCTCCTGGTGAATCCTGGCAATCCTTAGCATTCCTTGACTGGCGAATGCACTACTGCGATCTCTGCTCCATCTTCACATGGCCTTCTCTGTCTGTCCATGTGCCTCTGTGTCCAAATTTCCCCTTTTTATAAGAATACCAGTTATTGGGTTAAGAAATAGGACCCACCAAATTCAGTATGACCTCGGTTTAACTCCATTGCATCTGCAAAGACCCTATACCAAATAAAAAAATTTAAGGTCACTCATATTCATAGCTTACAAGCTAACAAGGGTTAGGATTTTAATATAATTGAGGAGCAAGGGCACAATTCAACCCACAACACTCAGCTTACACTTTAAGAGAAGTTTAAAGAGATTCTAGGTAGGCCTAGAAATGAATATGCACAGGGCTAATTAGAATGTTTGTGTGTATATTTAGAAAGCATAGTTCTTTCTGGCCTCTGCCTAGTTTTCTGACCATAGTTACATGTCCCTGCCCCTCTGATCCGTGAAAGTCCTGAGCACATTACTTGTCATACAACAAACTAGAATTCAGGTACTTTTGTTGAAATGTGCATATCACATGACTGATCTACAACACTTATTTTCTTGATTTTTAAAGCCAGATGTATTATTTATATGATACTTTAAAACAACTAAAAAATTTATTAAATAAAAAATTTTAAAACCCAGCAAAATCTCTGATAGATTTACTCAGTAAACAATAACCAAGGATTTTTCCAAGGGAAAAATACCCTAATTAGGAGGAGAGAATGAAAAAGTGCTTCAATTTCATGAATGTATTATTGGAATTTATATATACATATATGATTTGTAACAATATATAGGTATATGATTTATATATGTTTATGAAATGAGATAATTTATTTTGCAAGACACACATCTGCAACACCTCTCAAGGGCAGAGATGATGTGAAATAACACAACCGTGAGAATGGCATTTGTGTGTTCTCTTTTGGGTTAATGTGCCACAGTTTTACTCAGTCTGTTCATGTATTTAATTGCCTTCTGTTATTATTTTTATGCAGGAAATCTAGCCAGATACCAGTGAATTGAAGCAATTATGTTTGGCTTCCATTCCTTCAAATGAGAACAGATCCTACTAATTACGTGAAGTGCCCCCTTCACCCACTAGCCTCATCTACATCTCCACTTTCACAGCTCTGCCTCAGACTGTTTACACAGCCGAACGGAGGACTTAGGGCATCGCACTGGTAAACTAAGCCCCTGCAAAATAATCTGGGGGAAAATCATACATTTTCTAAAATACAGTATGGTCACTAATTTGCACAGATTGGTTTTAAATATGCACTTCATTCAGTGAAGAACAATTGTATGGCACTTCTCTTCGCTTAGACAAGTAGGTAATAAATGGCGTGTGATACTAATTACGAAAATGAAAATGATGGCTAGAACTACATGGAAAAGATTGAATCAAATTTAACTTGGTCTTAGTATTTGGTCTTAACCATTGTAATGGTTTTGAGCAGCTGGACCACTATTTTCATGTGACTGCTAAATAGTATGGAGATGTAAATACACTGCAGCCAAACTTACAAAACAAACATTTTAGTGTTTGCAATTTTATCTTGTTCCCACAGATGCAGCCTTTGTGTGGAAAACTAGAATGGAGATCATTTCCCCTGGTGTTTGTCGAGACTAGATATTATGTTCTTTTTTTTTTTTCTCTATCTTTCCAGTGTTTAACATTGATGGATATAAAGACATGGCAGCTCTTGTTACGCTTCTCCATACCGGTGTACTGCTTTCGTTGGACACTGCCCAGATCAGCTCATACGGGGCTCCAGGGGAGGGATTTTAGGTGGGTCTAGAAATGAATATACATACATCTTCTCCCCGGTTCAGTTTCTTCTCAGTGATACAGGCAAGTCAGTGGCAGAGGTGAGGAGGTGTGGCTCAGGAACTGTACTTACCTGACCAGGGTCAGAAGGATAACTGTAGGTCTGTAGCCCCCAGAAATTTTCAGACAAACATTGAGAACTGCTTGGATTTGTTCATTTGCACGAAAACGAAAACGCTTGTTCTCTTGTTTTCCTTTAGGTGTTTAGTAGCTCCTTTGGGTATTCAATACCACTTTCATTTATTTATTTTTTTTAGATATATATATATTACCTTTTTTTAAAATTGCACTTCAGATGAAAGTTTACAGAACAAACTAAGTTTTCACTAAACAACTAGTACATATATTGTTTTGTCACATTGGCAGGCAGCCCCATGACATGCCAACGTTCTCCCCTTTTTCGACCTTGAGTTCCCTATTACCAGCTTTCTCGTCCCCTCCTGCCTTCTCGTCCTTGCCCCTGCGCTGGTGTGCCCATTTAGTCTTGTTTTGTTTTATGGGCCTGTCTAATCTTTGGCTGAAGGGTGAACCTCAGGAGTGTGTTTAGTACTGAGCTAAAAGAGTGCCTGGGGGCCATACCCTCAGGGTTTCTCCAGTCTCTGTCAGACCAGTAAGTCTGGTCTTTTTTTGTGTGTGTGTGAGTTAGAATTTTGTTCTACATTTTTCTCCAGCTCTGCCTGGGACCCTCTATTGTTATCCCTGTCAGAGCAGTCGGTGGTAGTAGCCGGGCACCATCTAGTTGTACTGGACTCAGGCTAGCAGAGGCTGTAGTACTTGTGGTCCATTAGTCACTTGGACTAATCTTTCCCTTGTGTCATTTGTTTTCTTCATTCTCCCTTGCTTCAGGCAGGGTGAGACCAGTGGAGTATGTTAGATGGCCACTCACAAGGTTTTAAGACCCTGGACGCTATTCACCAAAGCAGAATATGAAACATTTCCTTTATAAACTATGTTATGCCAATTGAGCTAGATGTTCCTGAGACCATGGTCCTCACTGCCCTCAGTCCAGTAATCGGGTCCCTCAGGGAGTTTGGAAGTGTCTATGGAGCTTCCATGATCTTGCCTTGGACAAGTTGCGCTGGCTTCCCCAGTATTGTGTACTGTCTTACCTTTTATCAAGAGCAGCCCAGGAATGCTGCCTGATTAGGCCTGCACAACCACCGCCCTTTTTCCGTGGCATTACAATACAGGGGTTACCTTTTAGGTACCTGTGCAGTTCTTCCTTGGTGACCACCCTTATGCTAGTAGGTTTTCTGAAAGTATGTGCAAATAATATTAGCTTACATAATAAAATTTTGGAAAGATCGCGAAGTTTTCTTTTGGTTATGCCTTCTATCAGTTGGTGTTTAACCAATTTGGCAGTTTTCTTCACTGTTTAATTCTGATTGTTTTTTTCCTCATTGTGTTTTCCCTCAATTGTTAAGTACATTTATTTCTCAAATACTACTTATACTTTAACACTGTCAGTTTTACTGTTAGTTTTACCTTATCATTTAACCCCCTTTTCCATCAATTCCTAAAATTTCCTATTTAATGTAACTGTTGTAGCTGAGAAAAATGCTGTTTCAGAGTAAAACAAAGAGGTTTATTAAGGGTTTAAAGTGTCCAAGATTACAGTTGGAATTGGGAAGAGCACAACCCACTGAGCAGAGACAGTGGCGTCGAAAGAGGGAGTCTGAATCAGGGTTACTTATGCTATTACACCAGGCTTCAGCCACAGGTTATTCTTGATTGGTGCATCTTGGATTAGGGAAGTGGGAGGGAGGAGCTTGTGAGGCGGAGGAGAAAGGCACCTTATTGGTTCAAAGAGATATCTGCAAAACTCTGATTGACTACCATTTATTAATAGCTATAATTAGAGATTACACATAGTCTCACAGGATGCTCAGATAGTGATCACAAGATAGTTGCATGTATTTTCTAGGGTTGCTGGGGGTCGGAAGCAACTTGACAGCAAATTTTTTTTTCTTAATCTTGCAAAAAAAATTTTGCTGGCAACAGCAACCAGGCAACACTCTTCCTGAGTATGGAGAGTATGTGTATTTTGAGAGATGCAGATGGAGGCTTGGTCAAGACCCCTGGGGCCACATAGTTTCACATCCTGGTTTTGACCACAGAGGAAAAACATGTTTTTCTCAAAAACATAGCTGTTAGAGTAGAAATCCAAATTAAAATCAGATAGCATGGTAAGCATATTATGCCTGTCTCTCTGACTGCACTGAAGGTCCTCCCACCCCAGCCCCCTGCCCTGGTTAATTTTATCTCCTTGTAAAAAGGGATCCATTTTAGATTTACATTATTATCAAAACATGATTTCCTCCTTTTCTGTTACTTTGTCTCATTTTACCTTATTTTTCTTATTTTTTATTTAGATTTACTTCCCCAGCCTCCAGAATATCTTTTTCTCAGTTTAATAATGCCTTAGCTACATCTTTCCATTCAGTTCTTTCTAGTTCACTCCTTCCTTCTTTCTGTAGTATATTCTCACTTTTTGTGTGTGTCTTTTACATATTTTTATCTCTGTAAGAAAAGAAGCTCACCTTTGCACTTTTAACCTGGAGGTTAGCCAATCTCGCATAATTTGGATTGTTCAATTCTCAGTTGTTTTTTTCTAGCCAATACAGGAAATATGAAAGCATTACAATGACCTTTTAGTACGCTTTGTTTTCCTTGCTCTTTTTAATTATCAACAGAGAGGCAATGCTCTTCTACCAAACTTGGCTTGTAGAGTTGGGATTCAGCTCTAAAGCTATCTTAAAATAAATGAATATGCAAAGAAACAATGGCACAAGTATGAGGAAAACTTATAAAAGAAAAATCAGCTCAAAATAAGGCTAGAGAAGCACTGCTTGAAAAAACATTGAGACCTATAATTTGTCTGTCTGAGTTTACTATCCTCAATTAAGTGTCTATTGACTCTCTTTATCATGCTAGGTGCTCATATTTGATTTGTGGTTGTGTTCTTGAGGGAGGCTCATCTGGGCCTACATATGTTGGAGATGATTTTAGAATGCCTGAGCTGAGGATACTCTCAAATAGTTTTTAAAAATTTAGGGGGCACCACATTAACTAAGAGGGATGGTAATTGATGGTAATTGTGGCTTCTTTTCTTGGTGCTCAAGTTGTCACTGAAAGCTCTTGCTTCAAACTGGCGTCTTTACCTATTTAACATCCAGGTGTCTCTGAAAGTATCTTTGCTTTCTGGAAAAAAAAAAAAAAAGAATTTCAGGCTCATCTTGATTATTCCTGCACCAAGACATAGGGTCAGATTATTTTGAAAAGCCCTGATTCTTTTTAACTGAGAACAGTATTGGAGAAAAAATAAAACTGGGCATGGAAGTGTATGCTGGATTGTTTTATGTGATTGTGGAAGGTGGCAGGATGACATCAGAGAAGACACTACTCAGATTACTGTGGTAACGGCAACAATCTAAAAAACAAGGAGTGAATTCATGTTAATTCTTCCAATTTCTCCTACTTTCTTTAAGTCCCTTTTGTCTTGCTCTATAAAGAGAGCTTATTTTCCACTTTAGTTACTAGCTTTTTCTATTCTACATTAACTTTAACATGCTGTACTACATACCATAATGCCAAACCATGTGTCTTAATTATTGTGTTATTCCTTAAAATTTTGAATTCTTATAGCTCTTTGGATGTTCAACCCAGGTATTCTGGAATTGCCTTCACTATATACAAGTCCAGATGTACACCCCCAATCCCTTTTTTCAGCATCACTAGAAAATCCAGCCATCTTAAAAAGATAGAGAAACCCTGCCCTCCTCTGGGAATACAACTACAAATCCAACAAAGACATCCAGCACGATAAGTAGAATCAATAGACACTTAACTGAAGATAATAATATCAGATGGGCAAATTATTGGTTCTCAACTTTGGTTTTTTTTTTTTTAACCATGTTTCTCTAACCTTCTTTTGCACTGATTTTTCCTTTATGTTTTTTTCTTTTATTTGTGCCATTGCTTGTTTACGTATTCATTTATTTTAAGGCAATTCAAGGGTTGAATTCCAATTTCAGAAGCCCCTGGATACATAACTATTATCTCAATGTTGCATGACCCCTATTATCCAAACCAAGCCAAAAAGAAAATCAGAAAATAAAAACTAAATTATAATCAAGATCATTAAAAAAATATATTAAACAGAATAGTTTGAGAATGCTCTTCCTAGAGAGTTTATTTTGAACAACTTCTGCTTCATTTTTGACTCTGCTGTGCTCCATAAGAGCCATCTCATGAAAGACAGAAGCTTAACTGGAATATAAAACGTTTTTACATTCAACCTACTTTTAGATATTCTTCTAATAACACTACATGCAATTTCCAGACACCTTGTCCCACCTACAGAGACTTAATTCTGCAAATTATAGTTATAGAAAGTTTTAACGCAGTATATCCCAATTCTTGATGGATTAAAACATTCCATGCCTATAACCCACTACTGCAGTCTTTGATAAATGCCCAGTCACAACAGACAGAAAGCACCAATTTATATGTACAGGTTATAGTCCACGTAAAAGAATCCAATTGCACTGAAAATTTTAAGAAAAAGAAGAAAAGAAAGAAAAAAATGATTCCCATTTCAATTAGAAACATAGATAGGGAAATCTCACAACTATGAAATATTAACTTCTTCAGTTTTATTGTAACATTCATCTTTTTTTTTGGTAGGAAAGCCATTTACCCCTTTGTAACCAGATAAGAAGGAAAAAATGAGAAAGCATATAAAAAACCAAAACCGAACCCACTGCCGTTGAGTCAATTTTGGGTCATAGCGACCCTATAGGACAGAGTAGAACTGCCCCATAGAGTTGAGAGATCATACAGCCAGGCTTAAAATTTTGGTGTCAACAAGATGGTTAAGTCTGATAGTTTCTGTTTCTGTTTTCTCAGAGAAATTACAAGTTTTGGACATCGTCTTGAGAATGAGCATGCAGGAGGGGTGGAGGAGGTTTAAAGGTGAGATTAAAAAAAAAACAAAAAAAACCAAACCCATTGCCTTTGAGTCAATTCCAACTCATAGTGACCCTATAGGTCAGAGTAGAACTGCCCCATGGAGTTTCTTTCCAAGGATGAGCCTGGTGGATTTGAACTTCTGACTTTTTGGTTACCAGCTATAGCACTTAACCACTATGCCACCAGGGTTTCCAAGGTGGGAGTAGGAGATACAAAATAGTCATCTTAAGGAGTGGAACAGTTGGCCAGGAGGAAACACAGTGGGGTTGATGGACAGAACTGAATGTTTATAT
Source organism: Loxodonta africana (assembly GCF_030014295.1). NCBI lineage: Eukaryota > Metazoa > Chordata > Mammalia > Proboscidea > Elephantidae > Loxodonta > Loxodonta africana. Next base: position 23,142,095 of record NC_087362.1, read on the forward strand.
GAGGTCTGTGACCACTGATTTAAAGTGCAAATGGGTAAATACGAAGGGTGAGAATGGAGAAAGAAAGGGAAATTAGATTATATACTAGTGAGTTATTAAAATCTAGACCATGGAATATAGACTGGCAAGGACGGAAATGAGACCAGAGGGACCTGACACTATGGTATGGTCAAGAGACTGGATGCTTTCATGAGGCTGAAGAGTAGTGGTTATGTGAGCAACTAAGCTAAAAGAATAGGAGGTGGTGGTTGGAGAAATGGGTGTCTGAAAACAAATTTCAGGAGTAGTGATCTCTTTGGAGTGATCTTGGTTGTGACCACGGTAAGTGGTTGCCATAATCAAGTAGAAGAAAAAAAAGATAATTAAAGATGTTGCCGATCCTTCTTAGCCTTTTATTTTCTAGTTGATTATAGTGGTGTTTAAAAACAATGTTGATTTTTGTATTTGTGTCTTGTATATGATGACCTTGCTAAACAATTTAACTGATTCTAATTATTTTAAAGTTGATTCTCTTGGATCGTAGGGAGATACTTACTTGCAAATAGGGACAAGTATGTCTCTCCCTTTTCAATAATTTTGCATCACTTATTCTTCTTGTCTTCTTGAACTGGGTAGAATAGCCAATAAAATGTTGAATAGTACTGGTGATTTCCAGCGCTCATTTTGGTTCTTGACTTTAACAAGAGTACCTCTACTATTCACTACGAAATACGGTGTTTGATACGGTTTTCTTGTATATCATCTTTACCAAACTAAGAAATTTCCTTCTAGTTCTAATGTATTAAGTTTTTTTTTATTTAAAACTGGGAATGTGTGTTACATTGTATCAAACAAATTTTCACCATTTATGAAGGTAAATATATATTTTTCTCCCTTAATATCTTAACATAATAGATCATATTTAAAATACAGGTATAATTTCCTTCAATTCACCAAATAGTTTTTGGGTGCCTGCTATATGCAGGCCCTATTTAGATACTGGGTATTTATTCAGCAGTAAAGGAGCCCTGGTAATGCAGTGGTTAAGTGCTCAGGTGGCTGCTAACTGAAAGGGCGACTCTTGAACCTGCCAGCAGCTCTGAGGGAGAAAGATGTGCAGTGTGCTTCCATAAAGATTACAGCCTTGGAAAACTTGATGGGGCAGTTCTACTCTGTGCCACAGGGTCACTATGGTTCAAAATTGACTCTATGGCATTGGGTAACCAGCAGTAAACAATAACAACAAAAAATCCCTGCCCTTATCAAATTTATATTCTAATGGATCCATCTAACCCAGCAATTCCACTTCTAGGAATTTATTGTACAGAGAAATGCTTAAGTGTGTGTAGATAAGGGACTGTATATTAGAGCAGTTTCCTATGTTGAAGAACACCCAACACAGGTAAGTGATAAAGGAATGATGCCTTAACATAGTGGAAATGTTAAGAGGGTGGGTAAAATGACCCAGCCAATTATAGATATGTAAAGCTTCAGGTGTCAGCAGTCAAGTGAAATTCTTTTATGAATAAGTTGCCAGTCACTGAATTGTACATGCAGAAATTGCTGAGTTGGTGTATATTTGGTTATGTATATTTTCACCACACACAAAAAAGTTGGTAATATAAATCTGAAGAAAAGTGAGAAATGAGTATCAGAACTTTATATCCAAAAGCCATTTATTTAATTAGGTGGTCATTACAATTACCTACCTATAGAAAGCTCTGGAGTTGTCTACATATAAGAAGCTCTTCAGAGGCCTACCCAGTGTTCATATATAGAACACTGTAGTCATTAAAAGAATGAGGTAAACACATATGTACTGACATGAAAAAGTTCATTATGACAGATTAAATTTCTTAAAAAAAAAAAAGCAAGTCGCAGATCCATTGTGTAAAACATGCATATGTCCATAATATAAATACACAGAAAAAAAAAAAGTGAAGGATACCCATCATATTGTAACATTGATGGTTCTCTCTTGGGAGGAATTAGGAATGGGAGTGAGGTGAACAGGAATTCTGTTATGTTGCTCTATCAACTTCTGTCTTGCTTGAACCATTTGGAGTGAGAATTTATTCATGTAACTCTGAAAAGAGAGAGAAATAGCACAGAACTGCAGTGAAAGCAGCAAAATATTGACAGATGGTCTGTCAGAACAACCAGGAAAAAAAAAAAAATACAAGGTTTGGGAAAGTAACAGGAAAAAAAAAAATAGCGGGTGATATCCTCAGTTAATTAACGAAAAGGAGTAATCTAAATAATTAGAATTTAAAATGAAAGTAGGAGATCTGAGAGATCTTGAGGAGCTGTTAACTATGACAACAGCCCATTACATCTGTGAGTTATGAAGATCATTTTGTCAAAATGAGAGCATCCCGAGCCTTTCTTGCAGCTCTATACCAGAAAGGCTGGAAGGCATCATTTTATTTCAACACCCAAGAGGAAATGATCATGAGCCAGGAGAAGATTTAAATATCCTCTGAGACAATAGTTTTTCTTGCCAACTTTGAGAAGCCAGGATTTACTTGTCATGATGAACCAAGACGCTGAGCAGAGAACAGATTCTCAAGAAACAGGCAGGGACCGAGCACAGTGACATCTGCAAGTCAGATGTTTTTACTCAAGAGTTCTGTTTTTTTTTAATTTGGGAGAGTAGGTGGGATGATTCTCCAGCCAAAACTAGATCACATCAAAGGGAAGACCCTAGGAGCTTTCTATATATTTAGTTTTCTACTTCACTGAGTTCCCTTACTCTTGTATATTGCCTACTGGTTTATAAAACAATTTCTCATACATTATCTCTGGTAATTTTCACCACACACCTAGGGGTGGTACTATTGATCTTATTTTATAAGTGAGGAAACTGAGCTCAAAGGAGTAACTTCAACAAGGTCACAACAAGTAAATGGCATAGCTGAGATGCAAATCTATGTTTGCTGGCTTCAGTGTTCCCAGCACAACAATTGCCCAGGCAGAGATCACCAATGAATTTCATCCTCATTTGAACAATATTGTGTATAGTGCAAGAGAAGGTACGTGGATAGTTTTGAATGGAATGGAAGAACTGAGACAAAAAATAATATTAAATCAGCTCAGGGAAGCATGTATAAAGGAGGAAGTGAAAGAACAGTCTTGATTTAGTTGGAGGGTTCTTTATCTGTTATGATTAGGCGTGCCAATGCCACTGCAGAGCTTTGAAAAGGAAAATGCCATAATGAAAGCTGTGTTAAAGGAAAACTATTTGAAGAATCAAGCATAAGAGAAAATGGTAGAACAAAGAGATCAGGGCCACATAGCCAGAGATGTTGAGAACCTGAAATATCAAGCACAGGGAAAATTCTTAGGCCCCTGGGTAGGAGAACCATTCTAACTTTAAATGAAGAATGAGTCAAAAGATGTATGCTGAGGCTATACATCAAGTACACCAGACTGATAGTGATGCTAGTAACTAGTGGAAATGTTAAGAGGATGGGTAAAGATGATCCCATCAATTATTGGTATGTCAAAACTTCAGGTATCAGTAATCAAATGAAATTCTTTTATAAATAAGTTGGCAGCCACTGAATTGTACGTGAAGAAATTGCTCAGTTGGTGTATGTTAGTTATGTGTATTTTTACCACACACACAAAAAAAGTTGACAATATAAATCTGAAGAAAAGTGAGAAATGAGTGTGAGAACTTTATATCTGAAAGCCATTTATTTAACTAGGTGATCATTACAATCACCTACATATAAAAAGCTCTGGAATTGTCTACATATATGAAGCTCTGGGGCGGACCAGCCAGTAGTAGCCAGAAAGGGATCTCCAGTGAAATGGGAGGAATCTAGCGGAAAGTGAAAATCTCAACAAGCAGAGCATCAGCTAAAGTTGGGAGAAGAAAAAGGAATCCTAAATTCTCCCAGCAAGATCTGAGATTCTGCTAATACCATGGAACATGGCAGGTGAACTCTGTTTTCACAGCAGTTGTACACAAATGAACATCCTTTTTGCTTTTGCCAACTTATTGAGTGTAGGCAGCCCTAGGCTGTAAGTACTCACTATGTCTATGAAGCAGTCATTGGAGAAAGGCAGAGTGTTGAAATTACCTAATCCCAATGGTGATTATAAAACAGATGAAAACCAAAACCAAAGACCAAATTTAATAGATAATGCATAATTAAGGAACAAGAGTAATTTTAGTGAAGGAGAAAGAGAAAGGAAGGTAAAAAGGAGGAGGAAAAGTGAAAACAATAGTACCCCAGATCTCAGGGTAAGGTAAAGTGAGAAGGTAGAAGTGCTGTTAAATATAGCTAAAAGATTAAAAAGGTTGAGAACATGTCAAGAAATGATTTCAATTATTTGATAATCATTGGTAATGAGAAAGGGTATATTTAGTGAAGATGTAAAGATGGGTGCCAAATTGCAGAGAAGAAAAGGTGGTTAGTAAAAAAATGAAGATCATAGGGAAAGAGTAGCCCAGCAAGATAATAAAATAATGGAATCAGTTGTAGAGGAGGAAGACTGAATTAATTGAAGGAAAAGTTAAGGAATAATTTACTATGTGCATAGCATCAGATTAGGTGCAAAAAAAAAAGTTTTAAGAATCAAGGAGACAGTCGAAGGAAAGTAAGAAAGGATAGGGAAGATGGCCCAAGCACGGTAAGCGCCAAGAGGCTGACTGACGAAACCCATAAAGAGTGATAGACTGTCAGCTAGCTACTCAGGTACGGTAGAGGCAGAGTGGAGGGTAAGCTAGGGTAAACAAGCAGCGGGAGCAGAGGTAAACTCATTGTGGAAGTGCCACCTTAAAAAAAAAAGGGGGGGTTGGTAGTTAGAAATTGGAGTCCCTGGGTGGTGCAGTTAATGTATTGGCTGCTAAATGAAAGGTTGGAGGTTTGAGTCCACCCAGAGGCTCCTTAGAGGACAGGCCTGGTAATTTACTTCTGAAAAATTAACCACTGAAAACCTTATGGAGCACAGTTGTACACTGATTCACATGCAGTCACCACGAGATAGAATCCACCTGATGGCAACCAGTCTTTTTTTTTTTTAATTACTAATCAGAGGTAGAATTGTCACCTTCAATCCCAGAGACCCAGGCTCAATTCCCAGGCAATGTACCTCATGTACAGCCACTACCTGTTCTGCCAGGGGGGGTTGCATGTTGCTCTGATGCTGAACAGGTTTCAGCAGAGCTTCCAGACTAAGCTAGACTAGGAGGAAAGGCCTGACTACCTACTTCCAAAAAGCAGCCAATAAAAACCCCATGGGTCACAAAGGTCGATCTGCAACCAATCACTGGGATGGCAAAGGACCAGTCAGCAGGACCTGGCAGCATTTGTTCTATGGTGCATGCGGTCTCCACAAGTCTGGTCTGCCATGAGTTGGGGGCAGACTCAATGGCAGCTAAAAACAATATATTATTAATCAAGTCCAAAATTGTCAACTCTACTCAAATTATCGGTAAAAGTGAGGGGAAGAGGTAGGAGAAGTGGTCATATGAATGGTCTTCACAATGAAAGAGCAGGAAGTGGTCAAATGTTAGGGGCAGACCAGATCATATACAGTAGTGGCACATGGGTTTTGAAGTCAAAACAGACCTGGATTTCAAATCTGGTCCTATTGGCTTCTAGTTGTGTGATCTTCAGGAATTTACTTAATTTTTTGGATCTCCAATTTTCCCTTCTATAAATAACTCTTTCATAGTGTTATTGTAAACATTATATTAGCTAATGTCTGTAAAAGCATTATCAGTAAGTCTATACAATAAGTACTCAATAAATAGCTAAGATTATCCGTATAAAGTATATAAGGACATAAACTTGGGTATGGGCGTACAGGATAAGATTACCTCTGGACATTAAGGTGTCATGGTTCTGAGGGAATGAGGTAACAAAAGCAGGAATGAAGAAATGTCGAAACTCAACACTTAGGCAGAAAAGGACTGAGAAGATAACGTTTGACGTTTTAAAAGATACCATCAACCATCAATAGCGGTTATAAAAGAGGACTACTCTACTCTTAGAGAATAGCTGTGTACCATTTTAATTATAATACCATATTTATTATAAAATTAATACAGATGATCTATATACAAAACTAGAAAACCCAGTACATATAGAGAATGACCTAAAAAAAAAAAAAAAAAAAACTAATGTAATCCCATATAAGGGAGATAATCACTGTTAAAACAGGGGGGGTAATTCCTTCGGGTTTTTTTTTTTTAATTGTGCTTTAAGTGAAAGTTTACAAACCAAGTCAGTCTTTCATACAAAAACTTATACACACCTTGCTATATACTCCTAGCTGCTCTCCCTCTAATGATACAGCACACTCCTTCCCTCCGCTATTTTCGTGTCCATTCAACCAGCTTCTGACTCCCTCTGGCCTCTCATCTCTTCTCCAGACAGGAGCTGCCCACATAGTCTCATGTGTCTACTTGATCTAAGAAGCTCACTCTTCACCAGTATACTTTTCTATCCTATAGTCCAGTCCAATCACTGTCTGAAGAGTTGGCTTTGAGAATGGTTCCTGTCTTGGGCTAACAGAAGGTCTGGGGACCATGACCACTGGGGTCCTTCTAGTCTCAGTCAGACCCTTAAGTCTGGTCTTTTTACAAGAATTTGGGGTTTACATCCCACTGCTCTCCTGCCCCTTCAGGGATTCTCTGTTATGTTCCCTGTCAGGGCAGTCTTCGGTTATAGCCAGGCACCATTTAGTTCTTCTGGTCTCAAGCTGATGTAGTCTCTGGTTTATGTGGCCCTTTCTGTCCCTTGGGTTCATAATTACCTGTGTCTTTGGTGTTCTTCATTCTCCTTTGCTCCAGATGGGTTGAGACCAATTGATGCATCTTAGATGGCCACTTGCTGTTGTTTAAGACCCCAGGTGCCTCTCTCCAAAGTGGGATGCAGAATGTTTTCTTAATAGATTTTATTATGCCAGTTGACTTAGATGTCCCCTGAAGCCTTGGTCCTCAAATCCTTGCCCCTGCTAAGCTGGCCTTCGAAGCATTCAGTTTATTCAGGAAACTTCAATGCTTTTGGTTTAGCCCAGTTGTGCTGACCTCTCCTGTATTGTGTGTTGTCTTTCCCTTCACCTAAGAGTTCTTATCTACTATCTAATTAGCGAAAACCCCTCTTCTTCCCTCCCTCCCCCCCTCATAACCATCAAAGAATATTTTCTTCTCTGTTTAAGCTATTTTTTGAATTCTTATAATACTTTTTTTTTTATAATAGTGGTCTTATACAATATTTGTCCTTTTGCAACTGAAAATTTCACTCAATGTAATGCCTTCCAGATTCCTCCATGTTATGAAATGTTTCATGGATTCTTCGTTGTTCTTTATCGATGGGTAGAGTTCCACTGTGTGAATATACCATAATTTATTCATCCATTCATCTGTCCATGGGAACCTTGGTTGCTTCCATCTTTTTGCTATTGTAAACAATGCTGCAATGAACATGGATGTTCATGTAAAGGCTCTTATTTCTCTAGGATATATTCCAAGGAGTGGGATTGCTGGATAGTATCGTAGTTCTATTTCTTAGCTTTTTAAGGAAGCACCGTATTGATTTCCAAAGTGGTTGTACCATTTTACATTCCCACCAGCAGTGTATAAGTGCTCCAGTCTCTCCACAACCCCTCCAACATTTATTATTTTGTGTTTTTTGGATTAATGTTGGGCTTGCTGGAGTGAGATGGAATCTCATTGTAGTTTTGATTTGCATTTCTCTGATGGATAATGATCGTGAGCATATCCTCATGTATCTGTTAGCTACCTGAATGTCTTCTTCAGTGAAGTGCCTGTTCATATCCTTTCCCCATTTTTTAATTGGGTTATTGGTCTTTTTATAGTTAAGTTTTTGCAGTATCATGTAGATTTTAGAGACCAGACACTGATCAGAAATGTCAAAGCTAAAAACTTTTTCCCAGTCTGTAGGTAACCTCTTCAGTCTTCTGGTGAAGTCTTTGCATGAGCATAGGTGTCTGAGTTTTAGAAGCTCCCTGTTATCTAGTTTATCTTCTGCATTGTTAGTAATGTTTTGTATACTGTTAATGCCATGTATTTATTAGGGCTACTAATGTTGTGCCTATTTTTTCTTCCATGATCTTTATTGTTTTAGACTTTATATTTAGGTCTTTGATCCATTTTGAGTTCGATTTTGTGCATGGTGTGAGGTATGGGTCTTGTTTCATTTTTTTGCAGATAGATACCAGTTATACCAGCACCATTTGTCAAACAGACCGTCTTTTCCCCATTTCACTGACTTTGGGCTTTTGTCAAATATCAGCTGCTCATAAGTGCATGGATTTATGTCTGGATTCTCAATTCTGTTCCATTGGGCTATATATCTGTTGTTGTACCAGTACCAGGCTGTTTTGACTTCTGTGGTGGTATAATAGGTTCTAAAATCAGGTAAAGTAAGGCCTCCCACTTTGTTCCTCCTTTTCAGTAATGCTTTACTTTTCTGGGACCTCTTTCCCTTCCATATGAAGTTGATAATTTTTTTCTCCATCTCATTAAGGAATGTCATTGGAATTTGGATCGGAATTGCATTAAATGTCTAGATCACTTTTGGTAGAACAGACATTTTTATGATGTTAAGTCTTCCTAACCATGAGCAAGCTATGTTTTTCCACTTATGTAGGTCTCTTTTGGTTTCTTGCAGTAGTGTCTTGTAGTTTTCTTTGTATAAGTCTTTTACATCTCTAGTCAGATTTATTCCTAAGTATTTTATCTTCTTGGAGGCTGCTGTAAATGGTATTGATTGGGTGATTTCCTCTTCGATGTTCTTTTTGTTGGTGTAGAGGAATCCAACTGATTTTTGTATGTTTATCTTGTATCCCGATACTCTGCTGAACTCTTCTATTAGTTTCAGTAGTTTTCTTGAGGGTTCCTTAGGGTTTTCTGTGTATAAGATCATGTCATCTGCAGAGATACTTTTACTTCTTCCTTATCAATCTGGGTGCCCTTTATTTCTTTATCTAGCCTAATTGCTCTGGCTAGGACCACCAGCACAACGTTGAGTAAGAGTGGTGATAAAGGGCATCCTTGTCTGCTTCCTGATCTCAGTGGGAATGCTTTCAGACTCTTTCCATTTAGGATGATGTTGGCTATTGACTTTGTATAAATGCCCTTTGTTATGTTGATGAATTTTCCTTCTATTTCTATTTTGCTGAGAGCTTTCATCATGAAAGTGTGTTGAACTTTGTCAAATGCCTTTTCTACATCAATTGATAAGATCATGTGGTTCTTGTCTTTTGTTTTATTTATATGCTGGATTACATTAATTTTTTGTGTGTGTGTGTTGAACCATCCCTGCATACCTGGTATGAATCCCACTTGGTCATGGTGAATTATTTTTTTGATATGTTGTTGAATTCTATTGGCTAGAATCTTGTTGAGGATTTTTGCATCTACGTTCATGAGGGATATAGGTCTGTAATTTTCCCTTTTTGTGGTGTCTTTACCTGGTTTTGGTATCAGGGATAGGCTGGCTTCATAGAAAGAGTTTAGGGGCATTCCGTCCTTTTCTGTGCTCTGAAATACCTTTAGTAGTAGTGGTGTTAACTCTTCTCTGAAAGTTCAGTAGAACTCTACAGTGAAGCCATATGTGCCAGGGCTTTTTTTTTGTTGGGAGTTTTTTAAATACATTTTCAATCTCTTCTTTTGTTATGAATTTATTTAGTTGTTCTACCTCTGTTTGTGTTAGTTTAGGTAGGTAGTGTGTTTCTAGGAATTTATTTCTTCTAGGTTTTCAAATTTGTTAAGGTACAATTTTTCATAGTAATCTGATGTGATTCTTTAATTTCGGTTGGGTGTGTTGTACTATAACCCATGTCATTTCTTATTCTGATTATGTGCTTCCTCTCTTGTTTTTCCTTTGTCAGTTTGGCCAATGGTTTATCAATTTTGTTAATTTTTTCAAGGAACCAGCTTTTGGTCTTGTTAATTCTTTCAATTGTTCCTCTGTTCTCTGTTTCATTTAATTCTGCTCTAACTTTTATTATCTGCTTTCTTCTGGTGCCTGAGGGTTTCTGTTGTTGCTCTCTTTCTATTTGTTCAAGTTGTAGGGATAATTCTTTGATTTGGGCCCTTTCTTCTTTTTGGATGTGTGCATTTATTGATATAAATTGACCTCGGAGCACCGCTTTCACTGTGTCCCAAAGGTTCTACTAGGAAGTGTTTTCATTCTCATTGGATTCTACGAATTTCTTTATTCCATCTTTGATGTCCTGTATAACCCAGTCATTTTTAAGCAGGGTATTATTCAGTTTCCAAGTGTTCGATTTCTTTTCCCTGCCTTCTCTGTTACTGATTTCTACTTTTATGGCCCTTATGGTCAGAGAAGATGCTTTGTAATATTTCAGTATTTTGGATTCTGCTAAGGCTTGCTTTATGACCTAGAGACTGTTCCATGTGCATTGGAAAAGAAAGTATACTTGGTTGCTGTCGGATGGAGTGTTCTGTATATGTCACGAAGTCAGGTTGGTTGATTGTGCCACTTAGATCTTCCGTATCTTTATTGAGCTTCTTTCTGGATGTTCTGTCCTTCACCAAAAGTGGTGTGTTGAAGTCTCCTACTATAATTGTGGAGCTGTCTATCTCACTTTTCAATGCTATTAGAGTTTGTTTTATGTATCTTACAGCCTTGTCATTGCATGCATAACTATTTAATGTGGTTATATCCTCCTGGTATGTTGTCCCGTTAATCATTTTATAGTGTCCTTCCTCATCCTTTGTGGTGGATTTAACTTTAAAGTCTATTTTGTCAGAAATTCATATTGCCACTCCTGATCTTTTTTGATTGTTGTTTGCTTGATATATTTTTTTTTCCATCCTTTGAGTTTTAGTTTGTTTGTGTCTCTAAGTCCAAGGTGTGTCCTTTGAAGGCAGCATATAGACGGATCGTGTTTTTAATCCATTCTGCCACTCTGTCTCTTTATTGGTACATTTAGTCCATTTACATTCAGCGTAATTATGGATAGGCATGAGTTCAGTGCTATCATTTTGATGTCTTTTTTGTGTGTGTGTTGTTGACAGTTTGTTTGTCCCACTTAAGTTTTTTGTGCTCATTAGTTTATATATTATCTTTTCCTCTCATCCATTGTTGATTTTGTTTCTGCTGAGTCTCTATTTTTGTCTTGTTTTTATTTTGATGAGTAAGATTGTTAGTCTGCTTTGTGGTTCCCTTAATGTTTGCTGCTATTTTTCTAAATTTAAGCCTAAATTTTATTTCTTTATGTCACCTAGTCTTCCGTTCCATATGAAAGATATATGACTACATATCTTAAAAAAAAAAAAAAAATTTTTATATCTTAGTCCCTCTTTATTGTTTTAATGGTCTCTTCTTTTACATAGTAATATTGCTGTTTTCCTGTTTTGAGTGTTTTTTTATCTTTATTTTTGTGATTTTGGGTTGACATCTGATTGCTCTGTCCAGTGTTCAGTCTTGGGTTGATAACTGATATCATTGATTTTCTAACCAGAGAACTCCCTGTAGCATTTCTTGTAGTTTTGGTTTGGTTTTTTACAAATTCCCTAAACTTCCGTTTATCTGAAAATGTCCTAATTTTGCCTTCTTATTTGAGAGAGTTTTGTTGGATATATGATTCCTGGCTGGCAATTTTTTTCCTTCAGTGTTTTATATAAGTCATCTCACTGCCTTCTAGCCTGCATGGTTTCTGCGGAGTAGTCTGAGCTTATTCTTATTGATTCTCCTTTGTAGGTGAGTTTTTATTTATCTCTAGCTCCTCCTAAAATTCTCTCTTTATCTTTGGTTTTGGCAAATATGTCTTGGTGACTTTCTTTTAAGATCTACCTTAAATGAAGTTTGATGAGCATCTTGGATAGGTATGTTCTCATCTTTCATGATATCAGGGAAGTTTTCTGTTTCCCCTCCCTGTTCTGGTACTCCAATCACTAGTAGGTTATTTCTCTTGATAGAGTCCCATATGATTCTTAGGGTTTCTTTATTTTTTAAATTCTTTTATCTGATTTTTCTTCAAATATATTGGTGCCAACTGTTTTATCTTCTAGTTTGAAATCCTGCCTTCCACTTGCTCAATTCTGCTCCTCTGCCTTTCTATTGAGTTGTCTACTTCTGTAATTTTATTGTTAATCTTCTGAATTTCTGATTGCTGTCTCTCTATGGGTTCTTGCAGCTTATTAAATTTTTCGTGATGTTCTTAATAACCTTTTAAATTTCTCCAACTGTTTTATCTGTGTGTTCCTTGGCTTGTTCTGCATATTGCCTGATCTCCTTCCTGATTTCGTTCCTGATGCCTTGAAGAGTCCTGTATATTAATCTTTTGTATTCTGCTTCCAGTAATTCCAGGAAAGCACCTTCATCCAGAAGATCCCTTGATTCCTTGTTTTGAGAGCTTGTTGAAGCAATCACGGTCTGCTTCTTTATGTGATTTGATATTGACTGTTGTCTCCAAGCCATCTATAAGTTATTGTATTAGTTTATGTTTGTTTACTATACCCTAGCTTCTTGCTTTGTTTTGTTTTGATAGGCCCAAATAGGTTATTCTCACCCTTGAAGCTCTAACATCCTGTCACCAGATGGCTACAGCTATTACCAGCTATACGAGCCTAGGAGTCCATTCACTTTTCTTGTATGGATTCAGTTCAGGTGTCCAAGTAGTTGGTTATCAAATGTGTGGTACAGGCTCTGTCCTACAGTCTTAGAGGGGCAGGGGTGATTGGTGTAGGTACCGGTAACTGGTTGCAGCAGCAGGTCACACTCTGAACAAGGCAGGGGGCTGACAACCATCCCCCGAGTGTCTGTGCAGAGAGCACGACCCTGTTTCCTAGAGCACACAGGTGGGTGGGTTCTGCAGATCAACCATGGGCACCCAGTGATTTTGGTTTTAAGGACTGGGAGTTACTGGTTATCCTTGGACCCCTTTTGCAGGTGGCTGGGCAACCTGAGTGGAACCACTAGTCCTTAGGCCCCTGATGTAGGTAGGTGAGGACCCTGTTCAATAGGCAAAATGGTGTCAAACATCAAACACCCACCTCTCCATCGCACAGCTGAAACAGCTGCAGTTTGCCAACAAGGGCCTATTCTCCTGATACGGGTCCATGCAGGGGGAAAGGTATTCAAAGTCCATGGACCGTTTATGCCTGGACAGGAGCCACTTCTATCCTGAGCTCCCCAGGTTAGTGGAGCTGGCAGGTTACCTTTTCTCCCAATATTGAATTTATTCCTTCTCCAAGCCAGGATGGCTCAGGACATGCAACAGAACCTATCTCAGGCTCAGGGAAATCAAAAGCCACTGAGGACAGCTTGGAGGCTGGGGGCGCGGTAAAATATATGCAAATACTTAGCTTTTGGCAAGAGCACCGTTCCTCTGTGGTTCTGGAGGTGTGAGTAGGCTTTGCAGCTGGGTGTTTCTGCCTGAGGATATTGTGGCCAAACAAATGCTACCACCAGGCCGCCACAGATGCTTCTGGGAATGGTGCCTGAGGGATCCCGGCGATTCAGGTCCGGCAGCTCCTCTCCGCTTCTGAACTGTCTCTCCCTCCCCCTGGCGCTCAGTCCATTTTCTAACTTTGCCTTCGATGTTCAGGGCTTCTAACTTGTCATAAAGTAATCGTTTCACTGTTTTTTTTTTAATCTCTGCTGTAAGAGGGTTCACCAGAAGCACCTGACTACTCCACCATCTTGGCCCTGCCTCCCTAATTCCTTCGTTTTGTTTGATATATACAAGTGTATGTGTGGGTAACAAATTGAATCCTACTTTTTTCACTTAACATTATGTCATCGCTATTCTCTATGCTCCATCATACGGATACACTATAATTCTTTATTAAATCGCTCACTATTGGGCATTTGAGCATTTGCAATTTATATTGCAATTTGCAATAAATACTAGAGTGAAAGTAGTATTTTTGCATCATTTAAAACAGTTGCATTGTAATCTATTTTGTTGCTAGGTCTTAAGTTTCTTAGTTATCTAGACCCCTCATTTTGATATTTTTTCTTTTTAACCTTTGTTATTGAAATAGTATAATTTTTATGCACAGTTTTGTGTGTGTGCATGTATGTGTTTTCCTGGGATAAATTTTTTTGTTTTTTTTTAATTCTTTTTTTTTTTTTTTTTTTCAGAAGAACAAAAATTTACTTTCCCACAGTTGTGGAGGCTATAAGTCCAGATCAGGCACTAACTGTGTTGATTTCTTCGGAGGCTCTGAGGGAGAAACTGCTCCTCCCTGTCTCCTACCTCTGGTGGCTCCAGGTGTTCCTTGGCTGCAGCTGCAGTGTCACATGGCCTCCTTCCTCTCCTGCTACACTTCTTCCTGTTGTTGTTGTTGTTAGGTGCCATTGAGTGGGTTCCAACTCATAGCGACCGTATGCACAACAGAACGAAACACTGCCCGGTCCTGCACCGTCATTATAATTGTTGTTATGCTTGAGCCCATCGTTGCAGCCACTGTGTCAATCCATCTCATTGACTGTCTTCCTCTTTTCTGCTGGCCCTGTAGTTTACCAAGCATGATGTCCTTCTCCAGGGACTGATCCCTCCTGACGACATGTTCAAAGTATGTGAGACAAAGTCTCACCATCCTTGCTTCTAAGGAGCATTCTGTGGTGCTAACATTTTCTTTGTTCCTCTTACTGTCCTGTGCTGAGTTCCTTTTGTTTGTGGATTCCTTTTTCATTTTGTTTGTTTTCATAGATGTTTTTATTGAGACTTTGTTTTTCTTCTTTATTTTGATGAGTAGGTTTTTTAACTTACCTTTGTGGTTGCCTTGAAATTTGCCCTTATCTTCCTAGGTTTGAACCAGTCTATTATTACTTGGTATCTCCTTGCATTCCTCTCCATTAGAAAGTTCTATACCTATATCATTTATTTGCTCTTATATTTTTCTGACTTTGTTGTGATTTACAGATTAACCTCTCTGGTTCCCTGTAGCAATCATTTCGGTTTTGGGTAGTTCTTGAGAGTTCATTTCCTAGGTTGGTATCTGGCTGGTACAATCCTGTGTCCTAGATTCAAGCTGTGGTCTGATGTTGTTTGTTCTCAGATTAAAGGACTCCCTTTAATAATTCTTCCAAGTTTGGTTTGGTTTTTACATATTCCCTGTAATTTCTATTTATCTGGAAATGTCCTAATTTCACCATCATATATGAACAAAGTTTTGCAGGATATATTATTCTTGGTTGGCCATTTTTTTTCTTTCAAGGTTTTTGTATACGCCATTCCGTTGCCTTCTTGCCTGAGTGGTTTCTGCTGAATAATCAGAGCTTAGTCTTATTGTTTTTCCTCTGTATGTGACTTTTTGTTTTTCTCAAGCTGCTCACAGGATTTTTTCTTTGTCTTTGGTTTTAGCAAGTGTGATTATGATATGCCTTGCTGTTTTTGTTTTGGAGTCTATCTTATACGGGGTTCGTTGAGCTTCTTGGATGGTCAGCTTTTCTTCATTCGTGATATTAGGGAAGTTTTCTGTCAGCAATTCTTCAACGATCCTTTCTGTGTTTTCAGTTTTCTCTTCCTATTCTGAAACTCCAATCACTCATAGATTTTTGCTTTTGATTGTATCCCACGCAAGCCTCAGGGTTTTTTCATTTTTCTTCTTTCTTTTTTCTGGTTTTTCCTCAGACAGAGTTGTATCGAGGATTTCTCTTCAATTTCACTGATTCTGTCTTCCGTCATTTCAAACCTGCTCCTCAGCCCTTCTATGACTCTGTCCATTTCTGAAATCTTGTTGTTTATCTTTTGGATTTATAATTGTTGTTTTTGAATGATTTCCAGCTGTGAATTTATTTTGGTATTTTGTCCCTGTATTACTTTCCTTAATTGTTCTGTTTTTTTGTCTGTATTTTCCATGAATTTGTCTGCCTTTTCCAAAAATTTGTCTTTTTTTTTTTTTTTTATCATTTTTGTCTCGTCTCTTGTATTGCTCTGAGATCTGAATTTCCTGTCAGGTAGCTCTAGTGCCTTTTCTTCTACTGGAAGTTCATCTGGTGTTTTATTTTGGACACCTACTAGACTCATCCTGTCCTATTATTTAATATGTTTGATATCGTCTGCTGTCTTTGGGACATTCAGTAGTTATTTTCTTTGTTTCTTGACTGTAGATTTGTTTGTTTTGTCCTGGTTTTTTGTTTTATTTGGTTATGTCTGAGCAAGCGAGCTGTGCGTTCTTTGTTGTTTGCTCATGTGTAGTCATGATACTTTTCACCTCCTTGTCCAATGGGCAAGGCCAGTGATTCAGCTATGGTGCAGCAGGGAAGGTCCAGCTGAAGCAGAAGGGCTGGGATGGGTTGTTTGTGGCACATACAAGGGCCGATAGAGTGGGCCAGGAATAAGTGCTAGGCAGGTTCCAGTAGGCCGTGCCTGTGCTCCTCTGGGGTGTGGTGTTCAGTGCACAGTGCAGGTAGGCAGGAAAGAGAGGGGAGGTTGTGATGTGCAGAGCTAACAGGGGTATGGGAAAGAGAAGAGAGAGGAAAGAGAAAAAGGAGCCAAAAACAAAAAAGTAAACAAAGAAACTGAGGGGAAAAAAAAGAGTGCTAAGGGAGCTTGCCATTGGAATGGAGAGATGAGATACCAAGAAATGGAGAAAAGCAAAAAGGAAGGGAAAAAAAAAGAAAGAAAGAAAAGAGGGAAAAAGAAAGAAAAAATAACTAAATAAAAAATTGGAAAAGAAAAAAAGCAAAGAAAAGCCCCCAGGAGTCCTAGGGCCCCACTGGTGGGGCTGCCAAGCCCAGGGAAAAGGCTAACAGTCTGTGCAGTATAGCCTGGCTAGAGGGGGTATAGGTGTCACACAGCACCAGGTATTCAGGAGACAGGAAAAGAAGATAAGTGTAGAGAGACGAGAACTGAGACATGAAGATAGACAGAAACGGAAAAAGAAAGAGAAAAGAAGAAAGAAAAAGAGAAATGCCCAGATTGGAGGAGTGGCTCCTAAGCTGTGCAGTGCAGCCCGAAGACAAGGGACTTCTAAGCTGTGAAAAGGAAAAGAAAACAAACAAACAAAACAGAACAGAACAAAGCAAAACAAGGAAAAAAAAAATCCAGGGATCCCACCTACATGGTGTAGCAGGCCAGGGGAGTGGTTCCCCAGTCAAGCATGGCTTCACAGCCTTTCAAGAAGAAGGAAAGATGGCATAAGGAGCCAGATGTTCCAGAGAAAGGAGGGGGAGGTGGTAGGAGGTACAGAAGAAACCAAAAGAGACAGAAGGAAGCAATACCAGCTCAGGGGCCCAGGCAGTGTGGGCAGGGTGAATCTAAGCAGCGTGAGGCCAAAGCAGTTGCCTCCTGGCCAAGAGACTGTGGCTGACAGGAAGCAGAGGAAACCGAGGGGGGGCGGTTAGAAAGCGTATATCACTCATTACCGAGTGGTCTGTCTCCTGCTGGAATCTTCATGAAGCTGCTTTCCTGTACTCCCGGTCCATTGATCTCTGTTGTGAGTGGGGTAAATCCAAGTGGCACTTCCTGGCCAGCTGAGCCACCATAGCCAGCCAGGAAGCTCAGAGGTAGAGCAGCAGGGAGAGAATGGGGGGCGGAAAAGCATGTATCGCTGGTTACTCTGTCTCCTGCTGGGCGTTCCATGAAGCTGCTTTCCCATGCTCCCTGTCTGCCATCCCCAACTGGAGTCCAAGATGGTGGATCTGTGCTGTGTCAGCTGATGGGGCCCTCTGCATGTATCTCTCCTCACTCTCCGTCCTCTGTCAGTTTCTTACTCCATTCAATGCTTGGCTGAGTTCTCTGTCTTTTCATTTGGCACTTCAGATTCCAGGAATGACCTTTGTCTGTGTTTTACTTAGTTTTTTGGGTCTTTACTGTAGATGGAAGTCATAGTGCTTCTATCTATGGCACCATGTTGGCCGGAAGTCCTCATTTTTTTTTTTTTTAATTCTTGCTACAACAGCTAAAGTTTCCTCTAGAAAGTTTGTGCCAATTCTAACCCTCATCAGCATAACCTAAAAGTACCCAATTCAACATATTCTCATCAATAATGAATAATGATAATTATTTTAAATTTATTTAAATTACTGATCAACCAATGTTTTTTCCTTATTTTTCATTTATTTGATTGTTAATGATATTGCACACCTTAAAGTTTTCATAGAATATTTTTAAAAACCCTTTTTAAGGCAAAATATGACAAACACAGAAGTTGCTGCTGAGTCGATTCTAATTCATGGAGCCCCCATGTGTGCTGGAGTAGAACTGTGCTCCCTAGGGTTTCCAATGGCTGATTTTTTGGAAATAGATCACCAGGCCTTTTTTTCTGAGCAACTCTGGTTGGACTTGAACCACCAACCTTTTGGTTAACAGCAGAGCACATTAACCATTTGCACCATACAGGGACTTCTTTAAGTACCATTACTAGAACCTCAGGAATCATGCTCTCTAAAAACTCTCTAAGAGGGCTTTGTTCTGTTTTCTTCTAAGTTTATAGTCTGGGAGCATTTGGCTTCAACTCCTACTAGCGCTTCATTATTTAAATGGTGCGGTGGAAAACTCCAGTGGATATCTGAGACTGTCAGTAGCAGAGCCTTTGTTATCTTTTCTCCTGAGTGCTATTTCCTAGTGAGTATTTATCACAGTTCACTCAAAGGCTAAGTTTAATAGACTATATATTATCTATTTTTCTACTTATAAGATTGAGCTCCCTCAGTTTCTTAAAGTTTGAAAGAAGACATTAGACATTAGTAGTGTTTATTTCAATTAATTTTCAATGAGGCAGCAGAAGACACATTTATTTTTCACGGCCAGTGGTGATAAAAGTAGAGAGCTGTAAAAATTTCAAACAGAATCCATTGTATTTAGATGGACGAGATAAAAAAGATCACTGTAGTAAAAACCTTTTTAATTTCCTAAATTTCTCTTCTTCTGTGAACTTTCTTACTCTTCTTACCCCCAAAGTCTGTCTAAATTATTGCCAGTGGATTAGTCTTGCTGTGGATACTATTCCAAACTAAGTCGATCCCAATCCTTGGGAATTGGAAAATTCTCCCACAGGGTGGTTGAACTTACTATTAAAGACATGAGAAGTTTTGGCAGCCAGGTTTTCTGCCATGTCACTTGGGAAACAGAGAAAGTTGGTCAGCAGCTAAAGACAAGGCAGCAGATGAGAAATGATGAAAAACATTCCCTTGGTTCATTACATTGCTTCAGGGTCTAGTTCCAATCCATTCCTGGCATTTCTGCCTATATCCTTGTAATAAATTCTTTCTCTTCTCTCACTCATTTAGTGCTGGACTGGTTTCTACTGCTTGCAGCCAAGATAGTTCTAAATAATACAACCACCCAACTCCCTTCTTCTTCCACTGTACCTGAAAATAAAGAACATGCTAACTATTTCAAACCGGTGAGAAGAAGATACATTTTCTCCCCTTCTGCCTTTATCCTACCTGTTCCCTTTTCTTTAGCAGAGCAAAATACTTGCAAACCATTTATTTTCACAGCGTTCTTGTAAATGTAATCAATTTAATTGTAAATTTAATCAATTTAATTGTAGGAAGATGTTATTGTGTGATTGTCTTGGCTATTCCTTAGTCAGAAGAATTCTAAATCTTCTCAAAGGTATTCCAACCTATTTTTCATAGCTTTATAGGATCACTGTGAGTCATAATTGACTTGATGACAACGGGTTTGGCTTTTGGTTTGGTTAGGCACAGTCTTATAAAGCAAAGTAGGTGTGTTTTGAGACCTACTGTTGCAAGATTATCCTATTCAAAAATTCCTCCCCATTTGAGGTGATGAAAATGTTCTGGAATTAGATAGTGTCGATGGTTACACAACCTTGGAAATACATTAAAAAACGAAACACTGAATTGCATACTTTAAAAGAGTGAATTTTATGTTATTGAATTATATCTCAGTAAAAATGCCTGGATACAAATGAGTAATGCATGTTTAAATTAGAATATTGGGCCACAAAAGTATATCTGTTGATGATATAATACAG
This sequence comes from Loxodonta africana, assembly GCF_030014295.1. Classification (NCBI taxonomy): domain Eukaryota; kingdom Metazoa; phylum Chordata; class Mammalia; order Proboscidea; family Elephantidae; genus Loxodonta; species Loxodonta africana. The sequence goes on from NC_087362.1 coordinate 23,161,986, forward strand.
CAAAAGAAAAAAAATTTCTCTGCCTGGCATGCCAAAATATCACTAATTCTATTGGAAAAATTGATCCTTTAGTTAAGGCATTGGCAGTCTCAGAAACCCTATTAATAAGCAAATACATATTTGTAAGGTAATGTATAATATAATAACAATATATATTGAGCCTTTCCCTCCGTTACTTATCTGTTGAGCAGCAGTCACCTATTAGGGCCTTGAGGGGAGAAAATAAGATGGAAAAGTATGATGAAAAGGTGGGAAATGGTCAAAGAATGGGGTATGTCATGCTGAGTTCAGAACAACTAGAGAGTAGCATTAGTGTTTGGGGTCTATGATAGGGTCATAGGGGATTGGATCTTGGAGGAGGAATAAGAAAGAAGAGCAGAAGGGCGGCACCAAAAAAAAAAAAAAAAAAGAACCCTTGGGGGTTAGGAAAGCACTCAAGCCACACTTTAGCTCCCTTAGAACTGCGTTCTAGTGGATCCACCTGTTATCCTCCTTCCTAAAAGCCTGTGCTTCCCATGGAAATACATGTCAAAGACAAATCTCAGAACAAAACTAAATTCTTAATGGCCCCAAATCAAAATGGACCTTTTATTTCTCTGACAACACACTTGTTCTTTTATGCTTGTTCACTGCCGATCACACAGCTTACATTTCTCTTGGCTTTCCTGGCGTTTAATGAAGAACTTTTCAAATTCTTGCCCTGTAATAGAATGATGGGGTTGGGTTTCCTGAATGGTGTGAGGGCTAATCTTAGTTACAAAAGCAGCTTAGTACTAAAGTTTTCACTAAGTCAGCCATAATCCAAACAAAGAATCTCTTGAGAAAACATAAGGAAGATATTTACTCATCTTAAAAACATAATTAAAATAGTATCAATGATCCAGATTTAGAGGGATATGTTCTTAATAGGCGAAAAATGAAACAGTAATTCTTTTAAACAGTAATTTTGTAATTCAGTATGTGCATAAAAAAAAAAGGATAGTTTAAATAACATGTTATGAAAATTAACTTCCTTCTCAAAATGTTTTGGGATAAATTATCCTAGCCTTTATTTTTGTTCATGTAAATAACTGCCTAGGGAGCCCTGGTGGCGCAGCAGTTAAGAACTCAGCTGCTAACCAAAATGTTGGTGGTTCGATCTCACCAACGGCTCTGTGAAAGATGTGGCAGTCTGCTTCCATAAAGATTACAGCCTTGGAATCTCTATGGGGAAGTTCTACCTTGTCCTACAGGGTTGCTATTGGTTGGAATCAACTCAGTGACAATGGGTTTGGTATTTTTGGTAAATAACTGCCTATGCTAAATGGTAGGTAATTGGAAGTAGCTACTGCTTGAGATAAAAACCACTACTGTCTTTCAATTTCTTGTACCATCGAAGCCGTCAACTAATAGGTTTTTGTCAAGCAGACTAGTGAACTGAAATCAGCCAGACTCAGGGTTGGAAGAACAGAAAGTTTTGTCGACAGTTTGTAAACTGGGAGGCAGGCAGGGTCTCGTGACCTAAGGCTGCCAGCTCCCTGAACTGGGGCAGCTTTGTTCCTTTTATAGGGAGTGACATACATATATATGAACAGGAGAGGATCTCTAGCCTTGTGATACACACACAGTCCACATAATTTTGGTGAATGAGTTTTCGCTCACGGCTCTAAAAATATTGCACACAGCCCTAAAAAATGGCAGCGGCTCACTACTACTACCCCAGGAAAGTCATATAACAGGTAGATCTGCAGTTAGTGTACCCGCGCCTTGGCCTCTTGCCAGGAGAAGAGAAGAAACCTGGGGACTCAACCAGTCATGGTGAAGTGCTGTAAATGTTGTAACAAAAATGTAGCAAGAGTAGACTTTTCTGAAACCCAACTATTATGAGGTGGCTAATAACCCTTTCATGACTGTGTGTTACTATGATGCTCAAAGGTATGCCACTAGTATCTGAAATACCAGCAGGGCCACCCAAGGTGAACAGGTTTCACCAGAACTGCCAGACTAAGACAGACTAGGATGAAAGGCCTGGCAATCTATTTCTAAACATTAGCTAAAGAAAGCCCTTTGGATCACAGAAGACTATGGTCCAATATAGTGGTAGAAAATGAGACTCTCTAGATTGGAAGACACTGAAAATACACACTGGCTACAGCAACGGACTTGAACATACCAACGGTCGTGAAGATGGCGCAGGACCAGGCAACACTTCATTCTGTTGTATGTGGGGTCACCATGAGTTGCAGCCAACTTGATATCACCTAACAACAACTAAGGTGAGAACAATTATATTACGTGAATGCTATCCCATATTTTTACCCAAATAACGTAAACTTTCTACATTTGTTTGCCAACTACTCCCTCCCCTGCAAGATATTTTTATAAGTGCACTATGCTAATTTTTCTTTTTTATGGAAACATGTAAAAAAAATTGGCATAGTGGTGCTTATAAAAATACCTCACGGGAGGAAGGAGCGGTTGGCAAACAAACATAGAAGGTGCATGTCATTTACGTAAAATATGGTTCTTATGGTTAGACCCTAACATACAGTTGTTCTAATAATAATAGCTAAAATGTACAAATTGCTTACTGTGTACCAAGATTAGTTCTAAGCTTTTGGAACATACCAACTCATACAGTCCTATGAGATAGGTACTGATAGTAACTTCATTCACAAAATGAGGAAACTAAGGTAGCAACCTGGTGATGGCAGCAGTAAAAAAATGGAAGAAGATTTCACATTCAAAGTAAAACTCATGAAGGAGATATGTTTAATTACTCCCTCTCCCTAGGGAGTCGCCTTCTAGTGTTAAAACTTAGAGGTTCTAGGCTTTGTCTCATTATGTCAGTTCGAAGGCGCGTTACCTTCAATGTCTTGCCCAAATGTCCTAGGACTACAAGCGTCGTGTATGAATTCTGTGGGTGGAGATCTAGATTCTCTCAGACTAAAGTGAACCTTAGTGGTCTGCTCTCATTACCTTAACAGCCATGTTAAGGACTTCCGATTTTATTCAGAGTGAGATGGCAAATCATTTGAGCATTTTGAGCAGAAGAATGCCATGATTTGGTTTTTGCTTTTCACAGATCACTCTGGCTGAAATATGCAGAAAATAGATTAGGATGAGGTAAGGACTGAAACAGAGAAACCAATTAGAAGCCATAGAAATTGTCCAAGTGAGAACTATTAATAGTCAGATTAGGGAGGTAGTAGAAGAGGTAATTGGAAATATAATTTTAAAAATATATTTTACAAGGACAGCCATTGGGATTTGCTGTTGGTTTGAAAGTGGGCTACCTCCAGGTTTTTGGCCTTAGAAACTGGTTGAATGGTGTTTTTCTATTCAATGCTATGGAGAAATCCATGGAGGAGAGGGGTAGAAAATCAAAAGTGCTTTTTTGGACATTTTAATTTTGGAGTGGCACAAACAAGTGCTCAACTACTAGCCAAAAGGTTGGTGGCTCAAACCCACCCAGAGGCACCTGAGGAGACAGGCTTAGTGATCTGCTTCCAAAAGGTCATGGCTTTGAAAACCCTATGGAACACAGTTCTGCTGACATACGTGGGGTCACCATCAGTTTGTATTGACTCAACAGCAGCAATTAGACATTCAAGTAGCAATATTATGTAGCATTTTTAAATATGAGTCTTTAATTTAGAAGAGTGGTATCTCCATTTTTTTTTTTTTCCGGCTCCCCACCATGCTCTCAGGGAAAGATTTAACAAAATAACTCATATTGTTGTTGTTTTGTGCTGTTGAGTCAATTCCAACTTATAGCGACCCTATACCACAGAGCAGAACTGCCACATAGGGTTTCCTAAGCCTTAGGAGCAGGAGCAAATCTCCAGGTCTTTTTCCCATGGAGTGGCCGGTGGGTTTGAACCTCCAGACTTTCAGTTAGCAGCTGAGCACTTAACCATTGCACCACCAGGGCTCCTTAAACTAACTCATATGAAGCTATAAATTACAGATGGAAATTTCATGTATATTTCCATTAGAAGTAGTCTAATTTTCGCAAGGGACAAAATGTTACACCACTTTCTGATGGCGAAATTTCAGTCATTCAGATCACTCCATTTTGGAGTGAATAGAAAGGGGTGTAGTGCTGCTTAGGCTGTATAATGTAAGTAGCTATTTAGAGTATTGGTATGGTCAGATCTCATGGTAATCTCAATGGTCAAAAAACAGACATCCTTAAAGGAATGTCAATGAGTGTCTGAACATTTCACCACTTTGCAAAAAAATTTCTTAGATTAAACAGATAGTTGGTAAGATTTTTCTTAGAATATTGGTTCTTGAATAAACTCCCTCCCTTTTGGTCAATGAATGATACTAGTATTTTAGTATGAATGAGGAGAAGCAGGTAACTAATGTTTTCACAGGCCAGAGCTTCATCAGGAAATACATAAGGATATGAAAATCACAGCACCATATCAGAATGTGTGAGAAAAACACAGTATGTACAAAACGTTTTAAAGTCAGAGTCTTTTTTTTTTTTTTTTAGTTTTTATTGTGCTTTAAGTTAAAGTTTACAAATCAAGTCTGTTTGTCGTACAAAAATTTATACACAACTTGCTATATACTCCTAATTGCTCTCCCCCTAAAAAGACAGTACACTCATTCCCTCCACTCTCTCTTTTCTAGTCCTTTCGGCCAGCTTCTGACCCCCTTCACCCTCCCATCTCCCCTCCGGACAGTAGACGCCAACATAGTCTCTCATGTCTACTCAATCCAAGAAGCTCACGCTTCACCAGTATCAATTTCTATCCCATTGTCCAGTCCAATCCCTGTCTGAAGAGTTGGCTTTGGGAATGGTTCCTGTCTTAGGCTAACAGAAGGTCTGGGGACCATGACCACTGGGGTCCTTCTAGTCTCAGTCAGACCATTAAGTGTGGTCTTTTTATGAGAATTTGGAGTCTGCATCCCTTGCTCCCTCAGGGGTTCTCTGTTTTGCTCACTATCAGAGCAGTGATCGGTTGTAGCTGGGCACCATCTAGTTCTGCTCTCAGACTGATGTAGTCTCTGGTTTATGTGGCCCTTTCTGTCTCTTGGGCTCATAATTATCTTTTGTCTTTGGTGTTCTTCATTCTCCTTTGTTCCAGGTGGGTTGAGACCAATTGATGTAACTTAAATGACCGCTTCCTAGGGTTTAAGACCCCAGACGCCACTCTCCAAAGTGGGATGCAGAATGTTATCTTCATGGATTTTATTATGCCCATTGGCCTAGATGTCCCCTGAAACCATGGTCCCCAAACCCCCGCCTCTGCTACACAGGCCTTTGAAGTGTTCAGTTTATTCAGGAGACTGCTTTTGGTTTAATCCAGTTGTGCTGACCTCTCCTGTATTGTGTGTTGTCTTTCCCTTCACCTAAAATAGTTCTGATCTAGTATCTAATTAGTGAAAATCCCTTTCCCTTCCTCCTTTCCTCCCACTTCTCATAACCATTAAAGAACATTTTCTTCTCTGTTTAAACTATTTCTTGGGTTCTTATAATAGTGGTCTTATACAATATTTGTAAAGTCAGACTGTTTTTGCATGTAAAAAAGCTGAAAATTTTCTGTGTAAAGTACACTTAAAGCTAATTGTATTTCTCAATAAAAAAATAGCTATATTAAATTTCTTAAATTAGATTTATGTTATTTTTGTTGTTGTTGTTAGGTGCTGTCAAGTCAGTTCCGACTCAGAGTGACCCTATGGGACAGAGTAGAACTACCCCATAGGGTTTCCAAGGAGCAGCTGGTGGATTTGAACTGCTAACCTTTTGGTTAGCAGCCAAGCTCTTAACCACTACACCATAGTTGGAAAAAAAGGAACTTTCCCCAGAATGGTCCAGCATAAAATATTGCTGAAAGAACTCTATCTTAGTTAACTAGTACTGCTGTAACAGAAATACTACAAGTGGGTGGTTTTAGAGAATAAAAATTGTTTTTCTCACAGTTTAGGAGGCTAGAAGTCTGAATTCAGGGCACTGGCTACAGGGGAAGGCTCTTTCTCTGTCTCCCTGGGGGATGGTCTCTTTCAGTTTCTGTAGACTGGGCATTCTTTGATTCTTCGGCCACCTCCATGTGGCATGTATCTTCCTCTCCTGTTTGTGTTTACTTCTCTGTGCCTAATTGCTCATTTTGTATCTCAAAAGTGAGTAGGTTTAAGACACATCCTACACTAATATGACCTTATGAACATAACAGAGAAAAATCTTTATAGAGGAAGACTGCCACATCTTTCTCCCTCAGGCACCTGGTGAGTTAGAACCACTAAACTTTTGGTTAGCACCTGAGCCCTTTAACCACTGTGCCATCAGGGCTCCTTTTGAAAACAACAGGGACCTCGAAAATATTTGTTTTATCAAAAGGAATTATTCCCATGTTCCTCCAATCCTATAAGGAGGTGCTTCTATGAATTGGAGTAACAGTAACTAGCTAATCCTTCCTTCCCAGACCAGATACTGCAGAAATGTAAGATTAACCCAAAATCTAAACACAAATAAAAAAAAAAAATTTTTTTTAATACCACATTTCAAATATCTTGTTTCATTTTCTTTCAGAAAGAGAAGGCAGAAATCTTAAAAGTTTTTTTTTTTTAAATAAACAGCTGAAGCAAAAGAGAACATCTGTAATACCTGTATTCCAATCACCTTTGCTTCTCATTGATTTTATCATTGTTTTTTAGTTAATGGTGAACCCACAGCAATTCAAAGTAATAAGAGGTCACCATGAGTCAGAATGAACTCAAGGGCAACTGTTGTTTGTTTTTTAGTTAATGGAGGTGAATACTTGAAAAAGACATCAAAATTACTGAGGATGTCTGCAACCAGGAATTAGATGCCCCTAAGTCTCTTTTTTTTAAGTCTTTCAGGCTCCCAGTGTTAGCATGAAAATAGTGGGGAAAAGAATTCATACAAATATTCTAATAATCAGCCAGATTCACTTACCCTTCACTTCCATTCCCTCCTTAATCTGAAGACAACCTGAAGCAGAAAATCAAATGAAATGATTCCTCTATCTTTATTATGCTGGTATGTTAGCACATAAAGGCCATTTAACCTGTTTTCATTGAGCAAAAAACAAAGCTTCCTAAAGTTTGCAAACTCCATTTGAAAATGCTGACCTTTTGAAAAATTAGAAGAATAAACTGGAACTCAAAATACGCAGTGAAACTGTTTTACATTGCTTCTCATTTAGTTTAAAATCCTCAATCATCTAAGATTTCTATAAAGGCAATAGTAAAGAAAATGGTTTAAAAATACGAATGAATGTGCACAATTGATTTCTAAGTAACCCAGCAACCTTATTCAAGTTTCCTAATTTTGCGATTTTAAAACAATTTTAGAAAACTGAGAGCATTCTCTCGCATCAAAAACATCAGCCTTCCTTTTGGGGTAGGTGTATGTGTGTATGTGTGTGGTGAACACATAAACTTTGTTGTCACATATACTTCAGTTTACACCTTGGCTCTACCTCTTGTAGCTGTGTGACTTTGGTCAAGTCATCTAACTTATCTGGGCTTTGGTTTTGTTTTCTGTAAAATGAGCATAAAATTACTCAATGCACAAGGTTTTGAGGTCTAATGAGATAACTTTTGTAAAACAGCAACATAGTACCTGACATATATCGTTGTTAACTGTCATTGAGTTGGCCCCTGACTCGTGGTGACTTCCTGCACAATGGAAAAAAATGCTGCCCAGTCTTGCACCATTCTCATGACCAGTTGTGTGATGGACCTTTGAGACATAGTGTTGTTGTTAGTTGCTACAGATTCCGACTCATAAAGACCCCACATGCACAGAGTAAAACTGCTCCAGAGGGTTTTCAAGGTTGTGACCTCTCAAAAGCAGATTGCCAGGCCTGTCTCCCAAGACGCCTCTAGGTGGGTTCGAATCACCAGCCTTTTGGCTAGTAGTCAAGCGCTTAAATGTTTGTGTCACGCAGGGATTCTTATTGTGACATATAGTGTGTATTTAACAAATATTAATCTCGTTTCCCTGCTCTTCTTCTTGAGAAAGGGAAAACAAAGGCGCTTAGAATGTCTCTTCTCAACTTCACAGTTAAAGAATTTTGGTTATACTATCTGGCTTCATGCTCCTGTCCAGTGTGCAAGAGGCGAGAGTCCAGGTATACGGTAGTACTTAAACATGTATAGCTTAATTATGTAGTTAAGAGTCTGGCCTTAGTGGTGATGATGATGATAGTGATGACAATGATGATAATAATAGTAATAATAATAGTTGAGGCATATTAGTTACGTTCTTACTTTTTTTATTCTGTCTTTGGATATTTAGGAATGTCAACATCTTAGCACAAAGCCTGACACTTAGAAAGTGTTATTCAACTAATAGCTCACTTCACTCCTTTGTATCCACAAAAAAATCCTCTTCACATATGTCACCAAAAGGGAACAAGAATATCTACCTTTAAGCATTTAACCAGAAACACTGAATATTTGTTCCATTTGATGAAGAAAAGATTACACTTATGAGCTCCCTGGCTGTATCTTACTAATAGAGGAATAGCACTGCTCAGTGGGCCGGACGAGAACTGCATCTCTAAATGCAAGTGTGGTTTTGAGGAACTCAGTGCCATATTCCCCCACTCATCTTTCAGTTTGCCATACTGTGTGGAGCTGCGTGTTGCTGTGATGCTGGAAACTATGTCACTGGTATTCAAATACCAGCAGGATCACCCACGGCAGACAGGTTTCAGCTGAGCTTCCATACTAAGACAGACTAGGAAAAATGACCTTATGGTCTACTTCTGAGAAGAATTAGCCGCTGAAAACCTTATAAATAGCAGCGGAACATTGTCTGATATAGTGCTGGAAAATGAACCCTTGGGCTGGAAGGCACTCAAAAGAAGACTGGGGAATAGCTGACTCCTCAAAGTAGAGCTGACCTTAATGATGTATGTAGATGGAGTCAAGCTTTCAGGACATTCATTTGCTGATGTGACACGACTCAAAATGAGAAGAAATATCTGAAAACATCTATTAATAATTGAAATGTGGAATGTATGAAATATGCATCTAGGAAAATTGGAAATCATCAAAAGTGAAATGGAAAGCATAAACATTGATATCCTAGGCATTATTGAGCTGAAATGGTCTGGTATTGGCCATTTTGAATCGAACAATCACATGGTCTACTATGCCGGGAATGACAACTTGAAGAGGAATGGTGTTGCATTCCTTGTCAAGAAGAACATTTCAAGATCTATCCTGAAGTACAATGCTCTCAGGGGTAGGATAACATCCATACACCCACAAGGAAGACCAGTTAATACGACTATTCAAACTTATGCACCAACCGCTAAGGCCAAAGATGAAGAAATTGAAAATTTTTACCAACTTCTGCAGCCTGAAATTGATTGAACATGCAATCACGATGCATTGATAATTACTGGCGATTGGAATGCAAAAGTTGGGGAAAAAAGAGAAGGATCAGTAGTTGGAAAATATGGCTTTAGTGATAGAAACGATGCCAGAGGTCACATGATAGAATTTTGCAGGACTAATCATTTCTTCATCACAAATACCTTTTTTCAACAACATAAACAGCAACGATATACATGGACCTCGCCAGATGGAAGACACAGGAATTGAATCGACTACATCTGTGGAAAGAGGCAATGGGAAAGCTCGATATCATTCAGAACAAGGCCAGGGGCTGACTGCAGAACACAGCATCAATTGCTCATATGCAAATTTAAGCTGAAGCTGCATATAATCAGAATAAGTCCATGAGAGCCAAAGTATGACCTTGAGTATATCATACAAGAATTTAGAGACCGTCTCAAGAATAGATTTAATACATTGAACACTAATGACCAAAGGCCAGATGAGTTGTGGAAGGATATCATACGTGAAGAAAGCAAGAGGTCATTAAAAAGACAGGAAAGAAAGAAAGAAAAGACCAAAATGAATCTTAGAAGAGACTCTGAAACTTGCTTTTGAACGTTGAATAACTAAAGTGAACGGAAGAAATGATGACATGAAAGAGATGAACAGAAGATTTCAAAGGGCAGCTTGAGAAGACAAAGTATTATAATAAAATGTGCAAAGACCTGGAGTTAGAAAACCAAAAGGGAAGAACACACTTGGCATTTCTCCAGCTGAAAGAGCTGAAGAAAAATTCAAGCCTTGAGTTGCAATATTGAAAGATTCTGTGGGGAAAGTATTAAATGGTGAAGCATCAAAAGAAGATGGAAAGAATACACAGAGTCACTATACCAAAAAGAATTGGCCAACGCTCAACCATTTCAGGAGGGTATCATATGATTCAGGAACCGATGGTACTAAAGGAAGAGGTCCAAGCTACACTGAAGGTGTAGGGGATAAACAAGGCTGCCAGAATCTTTGTAGTACCAATTGAGATGTTTCAGCAAATGGATGCAGCACTGGAAGTGCTCACTCATGGATACCAAGAAATCTGGAAGACAGATACCTCGCCAACTGACTGGAAGAGATCCATATTTATGCCTATTCCCAAGAAAGGTGATCTAACCAAACGTGGAAATTATCGAGCAATATCATTAATATCACATGCAAGTAAAATTTTGCTGAAAATCATTCAAAAGCAGCTGCAGCAGTGCATCAACAGGGAACTGCCAGAAATACAAGCTGGATTCAGAAGAGGATGTGGAACCGGGGGTATTATTGCTGATGTCAGGTGGCTGCTGACTGAATGTAGAGAATATCAGAAAGATGTTTACATGTGTTTTATTGACTATGCAAAGGCATTTGACTGTATGGCTCATAACAAATTATAGATAACATTTTTTTTTTATTGCACAGAATGAAAATCCCAGAACACTTAATTGTGCTCATGAGGAACCTGTACATAGATTAAAAGGCAGTTATTCAAACAGAACAAGGGGATACTGCATGGTTTAAAGTCAGGAAAGGTGTACGTCGGGGTTGTATCCTTTCACCATACTTATTCAATCTGTATACTGAGCAAATAATCCAAGAAGCTGGACTATATGAAGAACTCTGCATCATTATTGGAGGAAGACTCATTAACAACCTGAGATATGCACATGACACAACGTTGCTCACTGAAAGTGAAGAGGACTTGAAGCACTTACTGATGAAGATCAAAGACTACAGCCTTCTGTATAGATTATACCTCAACATAAAGAAAACAAAAATTGTCACAACAGGACCAATAAGCAACGTCATGATACATGGAGAAAAGATTGAAATTGTCAAAGATTTCATTTTACTTGGATCCACAATCAATGTCCATGGAAGCAGCAGTCAAGAAATTAAATGATGCATTGCTTTGGGCAAATCTGCTGCAAAAGACCTATTTAAAGTGTTAAAAAGAAAAGATGTCACCTTGAAAACTAAGGTGACATCTTTTCTTTTTAAAACACCAAGCCATGATGTTTTCAATCACCTCATATGCATGTGAAAGCTGGACAATGAATAAGCAAGATGGAAAAAGAATTGATACCTTTTGATTATGGTGTTGGTGAAGAATGTTGAATATACCATGGACTTCCAAAAGAATGAACAAATCTGTCTTGGAATACAGCCAGAGTGCTCCTTAGAAGCAGGGATGTCGAAAGTATGTCTCACAAAGTTTTGACATATTATCAGGAGGTATCAGTCCCTGAAGAAGGGTATCATGGTTGGTAAAGTAGAGGGTCAGCAAGAAAGAGGAAGACCCTTAATGTGGTGGATTGACACAGTGGCTTATCAGTCCCTGAAGAAGGGTATCATGGTTGGTAAAGTAGAGGGTCAGCAAGAAAGAGGAAGACCCTCAACGCGGTGGATTGACACAGTGACTACAACAATGGGCTCAAACATAACGATTGTGAGGATGGCACAGGACCAGGAAGTGTTTCATTCCGTTGTACATAGGGTTGCTATGAGTCGGAACCAACTGGATGGCACCTGACACAACAGTGCCAAGTTGTTTAGATAATATGAGATAAGTTAGTCATAACAGTCATAGAACCAGCAGTCAAGAAATCAAAAGATGCATCGCATCGGGCAAATCTGCTGCAAAGGACCTCTTCAAAGTGTTGAAGAGCAAAGATGTCACCCTGAAGACTAAGGTGTGCCTGACTCAAGCCATGGTATTTTCGGTCACATGATATGCATGTGAAAGCTGGAAAATGAATAAGGAAGACTGAAGAAGAGTTGACGCTTTTGAATTGTGGTGTTGGCGAAGAATATTGCATATACCATGGACTGCCAAGAGAACGAACAAATCTGTCTTGGAAAAAGTGCGACCAGAATGCTCCGTAGAGGCAAGGATGGTGAAACTGCGTCTTACATATTTTGGACATGTTGTCAAGAGGGATCAGTCCCTGGAGAAGGACATCATGCTTGGCAGTGTACAGGGTCAGCAGAAAAGAGGAAGACCCTCAACAAGGTGGATTGACACAGTGGCTGCAACAATGAACTGAAGCATAACAATGATTGTAGGGATGGTGCAGGACCAGGCAGTGTTTCGTTCTGTTGTGCATAGGGTTGCTATGAGTCGGAACCGACTCGACGGCACCTAACAACAACAAGTTAGTCTCTTAAAGCTTATAGATAGCTTATAGCCCCCTAAAAGCTTTGGGATGGGCATTCTAACTTGCCTGAACTGCTTGTGGGGATTAAGAAACTTAAATAAGGCCTAAGGAGTTTCCACCAGTGTGGCTTAGGGGACATGGTATGGAATAGAAGAGAGAGGAGAAAGCGGTGATGAGGTAGAGAAAATTTCGTGTAAGAGAACGAAAGGGAGAGCTCTGAGTTTGCTTGGAAGAAATACTTTGATAAGCTGCTTGGGGAGGAGAGTGGGACATCAAGGACCTGCTCAAGCAACAAAAGATATAAACTAAACTTGTATGGATGACAAGGAGAAACATTTATTTGGCTCCTGAGAAAAAGGAGGGAAAAGAAACTGAGCTAGTAGGATGGCAGAAGGCCCTACAGTCTACCACAAATTCTCAGAAAAATCTGCAGAATCCACAAACACCTGGTGTAAATCAGGGTTTCTTGTAGAAATTAATGAAGGGAGAAGGCAAGGAGACTCCAGCTAATATCTGGATTCCTTCTGAAAGTCTCATCTCCTTAGCTGGCCCTCTCTTTCTGACCTGTGAGTGAGTAGGTGATGGTAATGAGAAACAGACCACTTCAGCATTCTCTCTGACCAACCCCCAGCTTCTCAACCCCTTTGCTTCTATATTAGATAACTATGTTATTGACCAAAGTGAAGGCCCTCGAATTCTAGCCTTCTGGCTGTCTAACAGCAGAGATGTAAAGTTGTGAGACAGGTGGGAGAGTTATCATGCCATCTTGGAGTGAAACAAACGGAAGCATCATTATGTGATTTGCCAAAACAGCGCTCTGAATTTAGCATTGCCGCCATCAGGACTTCTGCCAAGGAAAGCATCTAATCAGAGTGATTGAGCAAAGTGCTTTTCACCTGCTGCTGATGACGAACTTAATCGAAAAGCATTTATTAAGTACGTAATTATATACAGTGCTGTGCTGGATGCCCAGAGAGAGACGTATACCCGGCCCCTCCTCACCAATAGTACACAACATAGAGAAGTGGGAGGGGGTGATAAGGAAACAGGAAGGAAGCTAAGATTTCATGAGGTTCTTGTATGTGCCAAGTCTCACGCGGGGATTCCATGTGCAATGTAATCCTTGCCATCACCTTATGAGACGGGTATCATATTGTCAATTTTATAGATAAGGAAAGTGAGGCTGAGAGAGTAAAATCCTGGAGCTAGAATTCAAGTGTGTTTTCTGCCTCCAAGGCTGTTTATGCCACATTTCCTCATTTATGAGGACAGGCTGATGATATGGGAAAGTATGTTCAGAAAAGGACTCTTGAAACAATAAGCAACTTCCTAAAATGTAGGGATAGAAGGCAGAGATATGTGTGGCATATGTCATGTGGTCAAGTCATCTAGCTTATCTGAGCTTTGGTTTTGTTTTCTGTAAAATGGACATAAAATTACTTAACTCATAAGGTGAGGCTTAATGAGATAACTTTTAAAACAGCAACATAGTAGCTAACATATGTCATTGCTGTTAACTGTTCTTGAGTCGGTCCCTGACTCATGGTGACTCCCTGTACAATGGAGCAAAATGCTGCCCGGTCCTGTGCCATCGCCATGAATCCTGTGCCTTTTTGAATCAAAGGAGGTAGTCAATTTTATTTCTGTAGACATTCTGAAAAAAAGACTTTTTTATCCAGACACTAAAATTTGAGGCAAAAGCACTTCATTTTGCTGATTATCTCAGGTTTGAGGTATGCAGTTGCTCTCCCTGCTCCAGGCTATTTATGAGATTTTGAGATTGCGTTTGGGGGTTCACGTTTATAACCTGGACCAAAAATCCTCCACAGACCCAGGGAATCATGGGAGCAAAGCTGCAGAGCTGTGGTGTGAACCACAACAAAACAGCCCAAACTAGAAATCCACTGATCTTGGTGGCCTGGCAATATGCAAGGAGGCACAGTCAAGTACCCTGTCACCCTTGTAGCCATTTGCTCACTTCCTATAATCAGTCTGCCACCCATTGTCTGCACATGATGTTTGATGTTTGTTTGGTGTCTCCCCTGCCCTGCCTCAGGCATTTATGCCATTTACGCTTCCTGTGCCCTCACCAGCCCTTTTAATGTTTCGTATAGATCCTATTGTTAGTATCTTGATCCAGCTATGTAGTAAAGAACATGAGTGACTCCAGGCCTCTCAGATCTCTCCTCACTCATTCATTTTCTATACCTACTCTCCTCAACTTTTACAAGTGCTTTTTCTGTTCTACCATTCCTTTCATCTCTCTCCTTCCTTCCCATGTGTCTCTTTCTACCTATCCTTCTTGTTCGGTAGCTCATATCTTGCTACCTTCTATTGTTATCTTATTTTTATATCCTTCCCCCCTCATTTCTCTTTGATTATGTTCAATTCAACCACCATGTTTTGTGTGTTCAGTGCTGGTCTGTGTGTGATGGATCGCATCTCAGAGGGTCTGAAGTTTAGTTTACAGGATAAAATGTAACAAGGAAACGCTTAGTGATTACAGGAAATAATTATTCTTGGATGTCAGACAGAAAAAGATTATTGTGAACTGGGATCCAAATAGATAGAAGGGCTTTTGTCTTCTTTTTGACCTTTTAACTCTTAATCCCCGCTTTAAACTTGACTCAGTGGTTAAGAGCTATGGCTGCTAACCAAAAGACTAGCTGTTCAGATCCACCAGCTGCTCCTTGGAAACCCTGAAGGGCAGTTCTACTCTGTCCTCTAGGGTAACCACGAGTTGGAATCGACTTGACAGAAACACGTTTAGTTTTGGCATATACTTCTCCAGTGCATAAAGAGCAATGCATATAGATCTAACCTCTATGCTTTTTAATGGCAAGTTTCATTGATAACAATATTTTATTTAATCCCTTATTGATGGATGTTTAGATGATGACTGTTTTTAATAAAGAGGAGATCTGGGAAACAATGTGGCATCAAATGTCTGTAAACATATATCGTTTGTACTTTTTCTGATATAGCTGCAGAAAAAATTCCTAGAGTTAAAGGAGAAATATTTACAACATTGATAAATGTTGATTTGATAGGCTTGGCTGGGCCAAATTGTCCTCAGAATTTTGCACTGACTCACCCTGCTGTTAATAGTATATGAATGTTTCCCACACTCTCATCAGTACTTGTAACCTGTGTGAATTTGATAAGTAAAATGGTAGCTTTTGTGGTTTTAATTTACGTTTTTAAAATTATGAGTGAAATTGAATGTATTTTTTAATGCTATTTACATTTCTGTTTCTGTGATTACTTGCTCACATAATTTGTCCATTTTTCTTTGGGGCTTTTTTTAAAAAAAAAAAACACTGCTTTAAGGTGTTTTTGTATAATAAGGTGCTTTTTGTGTATAGTTCTTAGTTATATGAGTTACAGTGATTCATGATTACGCAGCAAGCAGTTTGGTGTGTATTCCAGACTTTTCAGCTTCTTATAGCATATATTTGCATATAAAAATATTTGGGTTTTGCATGATGTGAATGTTCTTTTTTCATGAATGGAATATAGCATCCCTACCATTTTGTATCCTGCTTTTATGACATACCTAATTATAGAGCCTTTCCTTTTTTTGCCAATGTGTATATATCTACTTCATTTTTTAAAACTATTGAGTAGTATTCTAGGAATGCATATCGAGTTTATTTAGCCATTTTCCAAATACTGGATAGGCTGCTTTCGGTTATTTGGCATTTGTTATTAATGTTTAACCTTGTGTTATCTTTTTGTTCTGTGGAGAAGTTTCAACCTTTTTATGTAGTAAAATTTATTAAACATTTTGTTTATTGTTTCTGGGTTTTGAGTTGTGCATGCAAAGTCTTTCTTTACTGTAAGACTAATTTTTTTTTCTATAACTTTGTTGATTCACTTTTTATGTTTATATCTTGAACCACTAGAAATTTATTTTGGTTTAAGGAATGGGGGAGTGATCCAGCTTTTTTTTTTTTTTTTTCCAAATGGCTCACCAGTTTTCCCAACATCATTAATTAAAAAATGTATCAACTAGTACGTACTTATGAAAGAAATACAAAGCTCAAGCTGAAGAGGAACAAGGGCCCTTTGACTCCTAGGAGACTACATGGATAAAGACTCAGACTCAGAAGCAGGAGTACACTTTAAGAGGGTGAATCTCCCTTATTATTCATTGTGGTTTTGATTAGCCATCCTCTGACAGCTAATGACACTAAATATCTTGTCATGTGCTTGGTGGCCATCTGAATGTCCTCTTTGGTGAAATGTCTATTCAAGTCCTTTGCCCATTTTATGATTGGGTTATTTTATTTTTGTTATTAAATTGTCAAAATTTTATACATATTTTGGTTATTAGATTCTTGTCAGATATATGGTTTCTGATGATATTCTCTCAGTCTGTAGCTTGTCTTTTCACTTTTTTTGGTAAAGTCTTTTGATGAACAAAAGTTTTTAATTTTTTTGAGGTTCAATTTATTTATTTTGTCTTTTACCATTTGTGCTTTTTTTATTATATGAGCTAATCCATAGTTGAAGCCTAGGCCTGACAGCACTGCCCCTGCTTGTTCTTCTAAGAATTTTATGGTTTTAGTTTGCACATTTAGGTCCTTAACCCATTTTGAATTTGTTTTTGTGTGCGGTATGAGGCATGGATTCCGTTTCATTTTTCTCCATGTGGAAATCCAGTTTTCCCAGCACCGTTAACTCAAGAGACTTTTCTTTCTTATCAGATGGGTTTAGCACCCTTGTCAAAAATCAGTTCACCATAGTGTGTAAGTTTTTTTCTGGACTCTCAATTCTGTTCCGTTGGTCTATGTGTCTATTGTTATCCCAGTACCAGGCTGTTTTGGGTATGTTTTAAAATCAGAAAGTGTGAGTCCTCCTACTTTCTTTTCTTTCAACATTGCTTTAGCTGTTTGGGGCCTCTTTGGGGCCTCTTGCCATTCCATATAAAGTTGAGGATTGGATTTTCTATTTCTGTAAAGAAGGCTTCTTTCTACTTATCGTTGATTGTGAAATCCAACTCAGTTGCCACCTCATCCATGATTATTTCCTCATTCTCCAACAAAATTTCTAATTTTTCTCCGGCCCTACCTCCAATTACACGTTAGAATATGCAGGAATCCTATCAGCTCTGAGAAAAAAAAAAAAAAAAAAATTTTTTTTAACACTGAAAATGGGAAATGGCTAACAGCAGATACCAGAGAACTGAGCTGATACTGGGGACCAGAACACGGTGTTGGAGTATAATTGGGAAAGAGCTGAGGTCTGATGGAAATTATTTAGTGTAATCTACTCTTTTTACTCAGTCCATTTAGGAGCTGCTCCTAAAGAAATGTGTCTGAGGGCAAATCTGAGATCTGGGTTCACAAAGAGTGGCTAGGAGGCAAGGAATAGAAACAAGGAACTAGGACTTATCTTACTGATTTTTTTAGTTTCCCACAGTGCCTACGCAGTGTCTCCCGTTGGATAACTTCAGTAAATATTTACTGATGAATGAATGGAGTGAGCACCGAATATGAAGTCAAACTCCAGCTTTCCCAATTAGTAGCAGGTGGCCCTGGTGGTGAAATGGTTAAGTGTGATGGCTGCTAACCAAGAGGTCGGCAGTTCAAATCCGCTTTGTGCCTTTTGGAAACTCTATGGTGTAGTCTATAGGGTCCCTATGAGTAGGAATCGACTCGATGGCAGTGTGTTTGGTTTTTGGTTTTGGCCTTGAGCAACTTATTTAAATTCTCTTACCAGTTTTTTTCAGCTGTAATATGCAAGTAATAATATTGCTTAACCCCACCTCCGAGAATTATCATAAAAAGCAAAAGAGAACTGTTACTTTAAAATCCGTTAAGTGCTTTGTAAATTGCTACGACCACAGAAACACTGCACCTAGAATCCTTCTTGGAGAGAGGTAGCAAAAACACACTCATGTACAAATGTTGCATATTAATTTCTTTTGCCTCCTGTTTTTTCTCCTCCTTAAAGAATTCTTTAACACTCCGAGTAGCTGTGTTTATAGATTCTGAAGTTACAAGCTTTTCTTACATCGGAAAGTCAAGATAATTATTTTATACATTATTGGGAATGCTTTCAAATGTACTTTAGATCTTAGCACACAGAATTATGAATATTATTCTAAAAGAAAAAAAAAGTTACTTCTCCAGTGTCTAGAACTTAATTAGAAGAGACATAACTGCATAAAGCTTAATGCCCCATTTTCCATTTATTTCTGAAGTAGGGACATCCTCCCATGAAAATGCTGTATGTTGATTTGGCTGGATCCAGAGCCTGGTACTTAGCATTAGAGTAGAATCAGGAGTGAGTACAGGTCGGGTGAGATCAGCTCCTTGATAACTAAATTGTGGCCTTGATTTTCATAAAGGTTACAAACTGATTTTCATCCTGAGTTTCTATATCGTGTTTCTTAAGAACTTTCACAGACAATTTGTTTTTGGTCTTAAATTTCACATATTTATTTTTAGAAATTTTACCATAATTTGTTCTCCCACTCTTGAATTAGTCAGTGAAACCAAGATATTTTTAAATGTCAGAATTTGAAAGCACAAGAATTTTGGAGGATATAAGCCAATAACGCATGAAGAGGTGTTGGATAATGAGTCCAAAGTGTCATAGGGACCTGAGGACCTCTAATAGACCTTTTTCGCTCAAATTTGAAATGCTTGGTTACAACTGGATTTTTTTGTATCTGAAAGACATAGATATTTATGGAAGAAATAAATGGAACCTTTGGAATATTTCTAATTGTTCACAATATTCTTAAATTTCTTCCTTCTTAGAAAAAGTACATGAACCAAGAATAATTCGATACACTGAAGTAACTGTTGCCTTAACTTTTTTTATCTGTTCACTGATAGGGAAAATTTCAATACCATCTTTCTGGATGTCTAAGAGAGACTTGGCTACCGGACTTGGCATTACCCAAAGCCAGTATTTGGGATATGTGCGTTCTTGACAAAGCTGCAGTAAAGCTTCAGAGAACTGTAGGCTCAGGTCAATCTAAAATTTGATTAAAAAGGCAAGTTGAAATCAATGAGTAGCAGAAGAAATCCCTCTTTCAAATAAATAAGGAATTAAGCACTGTTGTTTGCACAGTAAATGATACTAGGTGTGGTAGGCTAGATAATGGAAACTATAGTGAATTAAGGATATATTTCATTTTGATGTTGGGAAAAATCAGTGAGATACTATTAGCATTTTAATATCTGTGATCAGAACTAAGCACTGTGCTTGGAACAATGTTGATGGTAACAGCACTTGCAGGAAAGATAGAGCTTTAAACTGAAATCTCATGGAGAACCATTTGGTAGAAAAAAAAGTTCTCCAATTCATCCCTTACTCCTCATATGTAAACAAGATTCAGGAATCTTGACCGAAAAGCTTTTAATTATGCAAAAAAGAAATATCAAACATTTACAAATATAATTTCATTACAGGGCTATGCTTACCTAAATTGCTTTGAAAATCACTAAAATATTATTATGGACATATAATTTTAATATTTCCTACTGAGGTTGAAGTTTTAATTCCTGATACATATCATCTGTGTCTGAATTTCTACAAAAATACCTTTGTAAAAAAAATGTGTTGTTGTTGTTGTGAATATGCCCAGAAAAAACATGCACCAAATTCGAGCTTCTACATGTGCAATTCAATGACACTGAGTATATTCTTCAAGTTGTGCAACCATTCTCACCCTCCTGAGTTGTTCCTCCTCATTAATGTAAACTCACTGCCCCCTA
This sequence comes from Loxodonta africana, assembly GCF_030014295.1. Classification (NCBI taxonomy): domain Eukaryota; kingdom Metazoa; phylum Chordata; class Mammalia; order Proboscidea; family Elephantidae; genus Loxodonta; species Loxodonta africana. The sequence goes on from NC_087362.1 coordinate 23,182,219, forward strand.
AGGTTCCCTTCTAATCTTTCAATTGTTGTTGTCAGTTTGATCCCATATAGATAGATCTTCAAAGTGCATTGTTTGGTTTTAAGAAGACTTCAAGGGATAATTTTGGTTTAAGGTTTAAAGGTTATCTTAGGGTAAAAGTTTTGGGGGTTCATCCAGCGTCTATGGCTCCAGGAAATCTGGATTCCATGAAAATTTGAAATTCTGTTTTGCATTTTTCCCCTTTTGATCAGGATTCTTCTATAGAATCTTTGATTAAAATCTTCAGTAATGGTAGCTGGGCACCATTCAGTTCTTCTAGTCTCATGGCAAAGGAGGCAGTTGTTCACGGAGGCAATTAGCCACACATTCCTTTTCTTCTCCTATTCCCAACTTTCCTTCTTCCTCTGTTGCTCCAGGCAAACAGAGATCAATCATTGTGTCCTGGATGACCACTTGCAAGCTTTTAAGGCCCCTGGCACTATGCAACAAACTAGGCTGTAGAGCAGAAGCACTAAGCATGTTATTAGGCCAATTAATTGAGATGTTCCACAAAACCATAACCCTAAACCTCCAAACCAAGAAATCAAATTGCATAAGGTGTTTGGTTGTACATAAGCAGCCTCAGCAACTACTCTTTTTTTTTTTTTTGTCATTGTTATAGCTATCACACTACTTTTGACAGTTCAACATTTTACAGGTTTACAACTTATTGACAACAATTAAACAATAATCAGCTGTGCTATCCTACCCTTAATCAATGCAATTTTTCCATCACTGTAAACTGAAACTCAGTACTCCATAAGCAGTAATCTTCCCTTCTGCCCCACTATCCAAAAACACACTTTAGGGGGTACATTTCTGAGAATTCCACAGAACCATATTCTTGTAGTTAACCTGTTATTTTTGCTTATGTTCCTTGAGAATGAATATCAATGACTTTTAGCTGGCAATTTTATATCCCTTTAATTCTAACTTTTGACCTTGTTATGGTAAACATGGAGAAAGCTGGACAATGAAAAAGGAAGACTGAAGAAGAATTGACAGACACGAATTACGGAGTTGGTGAAGAATATTGAATTTACGTGGATTGCCAGAAGAATGAACAAATCTGTCTTGGAAGAAGTACAGCCAGAATTCTCCTTAGAAGCTAGGATGGCAAAACTTTGTCTCACTTATTTTGGACATATTATCAGGAAAGACCAATCCCTGGAGAAGGACTTCATGCTAGGTAAAGTAGAGGGTCAGGAAAAAGGAGGAAGACTCTCAAGGAGATGAACTGACACAGTAACTGCAACAATGGTCTCAAACATAGCAACAATTGTAAGGATGGTGCGGGACCAGGCAACATTTCATTCTGTTATACATAAGGTTGCTTTGAGTCACAGCCGACTCAACGGGCACCTAGCAACAACAACAAGCAAAGTGGTGAGACGAGGGTGAATCTGTTCCCCTTCTTCTTTCTAGAGTCTCCCTTGTCTTTCCAGAAAGCATCCTTTTCTTTCACTCACCCTGTTTCCTGGAAACCAAGGTGTCAAACTGAAGCATATGATCTACCCTGAAACTCACTGACCCCACCAGCCCTTTCAAAATCTTTATATTATTGTCAATGCTTTTTGCCCTCCTATTGAACCTTGCAAAGTTCAGAATTCCATTTCCTGACACCATAGCTCACTTCTGGTTTATACTGGGTGATCACAGATTATTCCTACCATTAACTGTAAGCAAGTCATGTAGCCTATCAAGGACACCATCAGCTTTACCCCCATTTTTATTTTGAAAAATGTTAACCTCTGGAAAAAGAATTTGCTGAACCATTTGAATAATGTAATATTTTTAGTGCATTATTAAAACAGTGACTAGTTGTTAATAATACAAGTAGTGCTTGACTTACGATGGAGTTCTGTTCCAACGACTCTGCAGAAGCTGGTTCTGACGTAAGTCGAATACTTTTTTTTTTTTTAGTTTTCATCATTATTGCCATAGCCTTCTACTGGCAGTGTTTTGAACAATAAATCATAACATTGAACCTCTGCGAGTGAACATCTAAGAATGATAACATCAACAAGTTATGTGCTGCAACATTGTAGGTAGTACATCCTGAAGTTAGGATGTACAAACAACAACGAAAAAACAGATGGTCCTAAGCGTGGTTCCTCGGAACTGGAATAGGTTGAGAACTACCCGTATCTCAACAAACTTCATTTAAAAAAGCAGTATTTGCTGAGCACTGAAGAAACCCTGGTGGCATAGTGGTTAAGTGCTATGGCTATTAACCAAAAGGTCAGCAGTTGGAATCCACCAGGCACTCCTTGGAAACTCTATGGAGCAGTTCTACTCTGCCCTATCGGGTCGCTATGAGTCAGAATGGACTCATAGGTCAGTGGGTTGGTTGGTAGCAGGGAAAACACTGTGCTCAGAGCATTGCAGGTATTATTCAACCAAAAATTTCCATGAATTGGAACTATTAACTGTTTCAGTTTTACAGATGAGGAAGCTGGGTCTTAGCGTAAAGTGCCCAAGTCCACATCCTTAGAAAGACACAGAATTCAAATCTCTGTGACTAACTCCAGAGCTCTGGTTTTAACCAGTACACGATATCCATTAAAATGCACGTGTGGACATAATAATGAAAAGACAAGCAGCTAAAGAAGACATTCTGGGAAAAATTTGGAAAATTTTACCATGGATTGTTTATTAATAAATATGAAATTGCTGTTAATTTTCTTAGGTATGATAATGACATCATGATACATAGGAAAAATACCCAAATTTTTATGCAATAATGCTAAAACTTCATCTGGGAATAAAGCTTCATAATGTCCTCAACTTCCAAATAAATAAAATAATGGTTCTGTTAAAATGTGTGTGAACACACACACACAGCAAATACAGCATACTGTTCACAACTAGCGAATCAATGTGAGGGGTATATGGGTGTTCATTGTACTAGTCTTTCAGTATTTGTTGGTCGGAAATTTTTCAAAATTAAATGTTGATGGGAAATACGTGTCTAGAATACGCTCTTCAGAAATAATTCACAGAATCTCAGGATTATGAGACTTTAAAGGTCACAGAGTCTTATTACTCCATCTTTTTCTTCGCTAAGATTTGAATGGGTTTATTTCAACAATGGCATAAACAGGATCACACTACACATAATGTACACACAAGTATTAAAAACTATGCAAGTGTATATACCCCAGCTGGCATGGGGGTTATCTCTGGGGTGGGGGAGGTGGTATTAACGGAAAATATTACTTTCCTTATTTGCTTACATTTTTATAACGATCGTGTATTATCAGAAATACCAAAGTTTTCTTTTTTAAAATTCCATTTAAAAATAAACGAAAGCACTAAAAATTCCGAACTCCTTCATTTTCCATCGGTGAAACCCGTAAATATGTTATGGAAGGTAGAATCTTTATTCTGCTAGTTCCCTACTGGCGGCCTTTCAGGAAGTAAATGGGATTCCTGGGATTCTACTGCTGGTTCCACCTACGAATGGATCTCTGCTTGCAAACAAAAACTAAGACCAAAAAATGTAACCTTTTAGAATGAGGCAAGTGGCGGCTGAAAAGAGTTAAATTCTTGAACTAGGGACGCATCCTTCAGTGCCCTTAACTCCCCGATCTCCGGCGAGCAGCCGACAGGAGGGGAAGTCGCCAGAAACCCCAGGAACCGAGGCCATCCGGGCGTTGGTTCCGGCCTACAGCTCCGGCCTTCGGGGCGGGACGGGTACGCCCATCTCCCGCCCTCATCCAATAGGGAGTGAGGAGGTGGGGCCCGGACGCCCCTGGAGACGGGGCGGGGCAAAGGGGGTGTGTCTGGGGCGGGGCCGACAGGTCCCTGAGAGCGGCGACCTTCCTCCGCCCGGCGCAGGTGGAGCGGCCCTCGGGGCCCGGGCTTCGGCCTCGGGCGTCCGGAAATGGCGGTGGCAGGCAGGACGGAGGACGTGAGTGCACGAAAGTGGCGAGCGGCCGTCCCCGGGAATCCCCTTCCTCCTGTGCTGGGGCGCGCGGGGCGGGGACTGCGGGGGAAGCTACCACAACCAGGGCGTCACGGCTGGAGGGGCGCTGCCCGCGCCCGCGGCCAGGCTGGGGCGCTGCGTTGGGTGGGAAGCCGCCAGGCCACCCCGAGGGGTGCGCAGCCCGCGCCGCTCACGGCTTCTCCGGGTGGACGCCGGGGTTGGCTTCCGGGCGGTGGGTTCGGGAACCTGGAGACCCCAGGCCGGTGCCAGCCCACGTGCGCGCGCGTCTGTGATTCCGGAACTGGGCGCTTCACGTGATAGGGCGTCTGACCTGACAGTCCTGCTTTGGGGCGCGTCTTTGGGCCCCCGGATGCGCGGGGGGCGAATCTCCCTTTCCTGCCTGGTCCCCAGCCCGGGCTCCGGAAAACTGTGGACCTGAAGCGGCTGCTAGGCGCGGGCCGGACGCCAGCGTCCCCGCGGGCAGACCTGTCACTGTAAACGCCCACACTGGAGAAAAACAGTGTCATGTGCTATTTTGAATCTAGGTATGGTAGGAGTAAAAAGATTACAAAAATCTCCTTACTTAGAAGAATCCAAACCAGATAACTGAAAAACCCAGTAGTTTTTTATAATACAGGGTCATACACAATTGCAAAAATCTTTTTTCTTTGCTTAACTGTATTAAGATATTATTAAGGAGGTGCACGTATTTGTGCCCGTTGGCCGGTAACAATAATACTTGCCGTTGAGAAATGTAAAGATGACGGTTACATTAAGGCACTTTGGATTAATAAATTAATAGGAATACTACTGTGACTCCATCCCTGAATGAGACAAGCAGAAAACATGATTCCAGCCTGCAAGACCTTATATTCTTGTGAAATATTGACTATAGCGAAATCATCTTGAGCAAATAAAAACTGAACAATTTCTAACGGTAAGACTAAAAATGTCTTTTTTTTTCACTTGAGAGAATGGAAAATTAACTGTAAGACCTTGAAGTAGATTTGAGATTCACAGATGTATATTTTTAAAATCCGATATATTTGAGTATTTAAGGGTGAGATTCAAGAGCTAAAAATTTATGGAAAAAATGAATAAGAGGAAAATGAGAGAGTTTTTTGAAAAAAGGAGGCAGTAAGTGCTTCTTGGTGCAAAGATGTCCAAGAATTCTTGGATCTGTAACTTTTAACTTTATAATGACTAACCCTAGAAATCTGTTTCATCAAACCATTGGAGATTAATATTTCACCAACAATTATGTAGCTAAATAACTTTGGATCTGAGCAAGTTGACTGCTTTCGTATTTTATAGATGTGATTTCTAGCATTCAGTAAAAATCTAAAAATTCTGAGCCATGTAGTAGGCCCAGACACATAAATGAGTTAAAAGAGCCAAAGACTTTTAATTACGGTTTGTTATTTGCAAGCAGTGGGACCAGTTCTGGCTAGTTTAAGGAAGAAAGGAATACATGTTAAAGATTACAGGGTAGATTAACAACTAGACCTCTGAAAGGACCTAAACCAGGGTAGCTCACAAGGTCTAGGCGACGAAAGGTTTTTTTTTTCAGGGTTCTGTCCTAAAATTAAGGAGTCCTGGTGGCACAGTGGTTAAGCACTCGGCTGCTAACCGAAAGGTTTGCAGTTTGAACACGCCAGCTGTTCCACAGAAGAAAGATGTGGCAGTCTGCTTCCGTAAAGATTACAGCCTTGGAAACTCTATGGGGCAGTTCTGCTCTGTCCTGTCGGCTCACTGTGATTGGGAATCTACTCAGTGGCAACAGGTTGGGTTTGGTCTTTTGGTCCTAAAATTAATCCTCCTCAGCCATGGTCTCTCTTTGCTTTGTTGCTCACAGGAGTTCAATTGGCACAATCCTCTCTGGTTCCATGACCATATGTAGGCCAGAGAAGAGTGAAGTGTATTGAAGAATGTTCCCAGGGAGACAATGCAGAGGTAGATGGGTAGGTCCCCAAAGCAAATAGAAGTTTGTCATAAAAGAAGAGGGAAGAGATACCATGTGGGCAAAAACAACAGATGTCTTCTGCAGGTGACAGTGTAGTTATTAATAGTGCCATGAAGAATACTTCTGCATTCAGGAGTCCTCTTCCTCTCAGCTTTCACTTGCAGGTGATAAGTTACAGAGAATGACTGAGTGCCATTTCCATGGTTATGCTAGATATTTCTTATAGGATCTATATAACTGTATATTTGATATGTCCAGCACATACATTTTCTTTACTGAACATCTAATAAATGACAGAGAGAAAACCATACTATGGTCTTCATACCCTTCAGTGTAGTCAGGAAGAGCTAAAGAGGTACCCAGAAAAAAGAAAACAATACAAGACAGCATATGAAATATTCCAAAAGAATAATAGGGGCAGTGAATTTTATAGGATGCCTGGGTGGTGCAAATGGTCAACACACTTGGCATCCTTCTGGTTAGCACTTTGAGTCCACCCAGGGACTTCTCAGAAGAAAGGCCTGGTGATCTAGCCTAGAAAAACCAGCCCTTGAAAATGCTGTGGAACCCTCTTCTAGCCTGACACACACAGGGTCCCCATGAGTTGGAACTGACTTGACGGCGTCTGGGTGAGGTACTTTTTATAGGAGTTTTAAAATAGAAACACTTATGCTTAGTATTGGAAGTTGTTTTAGAGATGTAGAAGAGGGACTTCCACCCCTGGCCAAGATGGTTGCTGCCTGAAACCACCAAAGAACACACAAAATGTATGAATCAAGTTGTAAAGATGTTGGACTTCAGCTAACGAAGGTCAGTGATCTCAGAGATCAGAAACAAACAGATGAGCTCTACGATTGCCTCAGCTTACTGCCGTAGAGTTTGCAGGCTGTGGCAGAGGTAAGGATTACAAAGATAAACGCAATAATCTGGGCGTGATCCAGATCTGGGGTGGGTCCCTCAATTTCCAGTCTCAGGTATTTGGTGCTGCTCCGCAACTCTTGCTATTCAATGCCTAGATAGTTTTCTGATTAGTTTGCCTTCTCACAACGCGCGGTACTGTTCTGATTAACTCATTGAATCTTCCCAGCAAAGCTATGAAGCAGGTGCTATTATTCTTCCTCTTTGTTATATGAGGAAACTGAGGTACAGAGAGGTAAAGTAACTTGCCCACAGCTAGTAAGCAGTAGATCTTGTCTTTGAACCAGCTTTTTGTCTTTGGCGTGGCCCTGGACTACAGTGCTTACTGCCTCTGGTCAGAGATGATTCTCAGATTTTAGCCCAAGTCTTTGGTGATGCCCGTAACCGAGTTAGGGGACATTGGAAGGACAGGTTTGGGACATCCATTCTTTCAACAAGTGTTCACTGAGTGTTGATCATGAGACACTGTTGGGTGCTAGGATTACGAAGGCAAGAGATGGGTAGCTAGTGGGTCTAATGAGCTCTAGCTGGGAAGACAGATACCCCACTAGTAAGAAAACCACCCAAGGACACCCGGAGACAGAGGAGGTGAGCACAGAATGCTTTGGAACGCATGGTACCTATCGTCCTCAGTTTGTACTTACTGCTTCTGTCCCTGCTTTTGTGGGTATGATCTAGATCTGAAGTTCCCAGGAAAGCTAGCTGACCTCAGCTGGGCCTGGAAGGGTGCACAGACATGAGCTACAGGAAGAGGTATGGAGACTGGCACATCTGCTGACTGAGAGAGAGCTAGAGGCAGAAGATTCTTGAGGAAAACAGAAATAATAATACTGTGGTGTGAGAAGGCATACTAGTTAGGAAACTATCTAGGGATTGTAGTCCCTGGGTGGTGCAAACAGTTAAGCGCTTGACAATTAACCAAAAGGTTGACTGAAACCACCCAGAGGCCCCTTTGAAGAAAGGTCTGGTGATCTGCTTCTGAAAGGTTATAGGCTTGAAAACCCTATGGAGCAGTTCTACTCTGCACACATGGGGTCTTCACGAGTTGGAATCAACTCCACAGCAACTGGTTTGATTTTGGGTTATCTAGGCACTAAGTATAGAGTTGTAGAGCAGTGCTGAATGTCTGAGATTGGAAATTGAAGAACCCACCCCAGATGTGGATCATGCCCAGATTATTGTAATCCTTGTGCGAACAGCCATCCCTTACTCTATTTGTCCCACCCTACCCTTTCCAAAGAAAAGAGCCCTTATCCTCTCTACCCAAATCCTCTGCTCAAGCTTTCCCTCTCGAGATGAAGTTTTCATTTCCACCTCAGTCCAGTGCAGGTATCCAACCTTCTAACTTTCTTCCATCATTTGTGCTGTTCATTTGCTAATTTATTTTGTACTTCTCCATAGTATTCCATGCATCATATTCTATTGTACATTCTTGGGTTGTTGTTAGTCCTTCATGCCTTTATCTCTAACCTCCTAAGTGAAAAGGTAATCTCCTTTTGGATAGGGTCTACATCTTGTATTCTTTTATCTTGGGCATAGTGCTTTATACATAGTCTTATTGTTGTGTGCTGTCTAGTTGATTCCAACTCATAGCAACCCTATAGGACAGGGTAGGGTTTCCTAGGCTATAATCTTTGTGGGAGCAAACCACCAGATCTTTTCTCCCTTGGAGTGGCTCGTGGGCTCGAACTGCTGACCTTTTGGTTAGCAGCCAAGCACTTAACCATTATGTCACCAGGGCTCCTTTTATACATAGTGGTATTCAGTAAAGGTCCAAGACTGAGAGATTGTTATGGCTCGTTGTGTGTAGCAGAGGCCTGGAAGTAGTGTTCCTATTAAGACAATACCTTTTTGTGCATACTGTAGATGTAACTACTACTCACATTTTCCACCCCTAGAAATTTACTGGCAGGTATTTGAACCACGTTAGTACATTCTGGCATCATGGCCGATACTGGTACAACTGCCTAAAAAACAAGAAGTTGGTCTGCACCACATTTGAGTGTTGAGAGCCATTTGTAAGAGGGGATGCTTCCCGGAGGAGTGATTGTGTGAAACTTTTGTGTCTTTTGGCTTCTCTACAGCAAGATAAGCCTTGCAAGTATGTTTACTATTTCCTTGGTGTTACTGGGAAGGTACGGTTACCAGCATTCGGAAATATTCACATAAATGAGTTATATTGGGGGTGAAAACTGTGATGCACTTCCTGGGCTATGGGACCAATATGTATCATGTGTGTGATGTGCTTCATGGAACACGGGAGTGATACGGCCCACTTGCATTACTCACCTCCCTGATGACAACATTTATAAAGTGCTTGCCTCCCTAAAAACGGTTTGTTATGCACTTCCTGGGCCATGGGACCGATATGTACCACGTGGATGATGTGCTTCGTAGAACATAGGACCAATATGGCCCGCTTGCAGTTGGCACCCCATTTTTTCAGATGATAAAAAACTACCAACAAACAATGATTCAGCATCCATTCCATTAGTGAAAAACATGACATCACCAAAATATTCCAGAAACAAAATTCATCCTTTAAAATTTCGGGATTACAACCCACACTAGTCAAGCTTTGTCTGCCACTTCAGGGACATTACAACTAATTGTTTTCATTGAGAATCTGTTATCTACAAACTGAACTCTCATTGAGGATACGTCAGCATGATGTGTTTCTATTAATACTCCAAAATATCTCTATCATAACTGGAAGTTTTTGTCAGGCACTCTTAATAAAGCCTCTACCAACTTTTCAAAATTCTGTGGAACATCAGAGACATGGTTAAGTATCACAACTGTGTGTAATTATTTCATTAAAAATATAAATAACTTAAAATAAATCAATATCTATTTTGGGGGGCTTTTTAAAATGACCTGACTTTATCTCATCATGGATTACCTTGTTGGTGAGGCGTAGAAGAGCATTGAATTAGGATGTCCTCCACCTGTTTTAATGCTTGTTGTTTCACCAAGTTGTGTACAATAGAATTATCTGGAGGTTTAGGGTATTTATTTTTTTAATTGGCTATAAGTGGGAAATGGATTCTCTTGCCTCTAACTTGTGTAATGGTTTTTAAAGCTTTATAGTTTAGTAGATTTGTCTTAGAAACATAATCCGGTCATGGTGATTATAACTTGCTCCTGCTTTCTGCACCCTAGGGTTCTTTGGATCTTACCCAGAGTATTGAAGATGACCCGCTCCTGGATGCCCAGCTTCTCCCACATCACTCATTACATGCTCATTTTAGACCCAGATTCCATCCCCTTCCTACGGTCATCATAGCAAATCTTCTCTTATTAATACATGTAAGTTGGCTGGGGGGAAGGTGATGTTCATAAAGAAACCTATAAGCTCCTCAGAGGGCAATTTGGCTTTACCTATCAACATTTAAGGAAACCCTGGTGGCGTAGTGGTTAAGTGCTATGGCTGCTAACCAAAAGGTCGGCAGTTCGAATCCGCCAGGCACTCCTTGGAAACTCTGTGGGGCAGCTCTGCTCTGTCCTATAGTGTCGCTATGAGTTGGAATCGACTCGAAGGCAGTGGGTTTGGCTTATCAACGTTTAAAGTGTTCATGCTTTTGCTTTTATCTCTACTTCAAAGAATTTATTGTAGATATATTTGTGTATGCATAAGGATATTGTTGATGATAGCAATGTTGTCTGTATTATCAAGAGACTGCAGTGTACCCACCTCAAGAGGACACTTTATGTGTCCCATCTGTATAAAGGAATGTTATGCAGCTGTTAAAAAAGAAATGGGGTAGGTGTGTATGTATTAGAAAAGAACAATCTTCCCGATGGCCCTGTTGAGTTAAAAAAAAAAAAAACCAGCTTTACAACAGTGTGTATATTCCTACTTGGAATTTTTAAAAGTTTTTAAAAGACGAGGGAAATACATATTATACACATGTATTTCTGTATATAATGGAATATTTCCAGAAGCATTCACGAGACCCTGTTACAACACTAGTTGCTGCTGAGGTGAAAGACTGAGGGTCTTGGTGGAAGTGACCCAACATATTTTACTGTTTACTTCTTGTACTATTTGAATTTTTTTTGACATTTGTATTACTTTTTCAGTTATATAAAAGATGTGCAGATTAATCTCTATAGGCTGGCATAGAAATTTATCCACAGACAGAAAATAAAGCAGAGAAGTCGAGCTGCAACAGATCAGTACATACGTTTGCCCATATTTGTATGAAAATAAAATTACATGTCTGGGGATTTTTAAAAACGTGTGTGAAAGGTCTTGTTGTAGCAGCTCTGCTCCAGATCTGTTAATTATTTCCTTATTTCGATTATGGCATTCTTAAGCATTAGGGGTTGTAATTGTTCTTTGCTGCAATGTGAAAAATCAAAGAGGGCAAATTCTCACCACTCCTTCGGTGTTTATACAGACAGGGATGTGGTTGGTTGACTAGCTTAGCCACTGCCCCAGCGTCCTTCTAACATGGCAGCCTGTACTGCAGATAACTGCACAATGAGACAAGTTCCCCAGCTTCCCATGCAGTTGGGATTCTTCTCCAGTGAGGTGCAGTCATGGGAGACTGGAATTAAGAAATGAGTTCCTTGAGGAAAGAGGTCCATATACTAGCTGTGGCATGGTTCTGCCGTGGCTCCCTGACCCCTGGATCTCAGCTGAGTCACTTAGTTCTTGGTGCCACCATGTACAGGGTAGCCCAGATTTTATTCTACTTTTTGTATGACGTACTCTTTAATTTGTGTAATATACTCTATGAATATACAACACACACATGTATATCAATGCCTTTGATTCCGTGGGATTGCCTGCCCTAATTTTAAGACAAGTGTTAAAGAACAAGAAAAACTAATGTCTTTATGTGCTACTTTTTTATAAAATGGGTCAGCTGGGTTCAGCGTACACTGTAGGTGGTGGGTGGGGGAGTTCCCTGGGGGAAGTCCGAAAGCAGCCCCTGTATGCAGAAGATAGGAACAGACCAAAGAAAGGGGCAGACCACTCCAGGTTGAATAAGCGGTCTAAGATTTATTATGAGAAAATTTACGTACAAGCCGAAGACCTAGGGCAGCAGGACGGGTAGATGTCCATGCTGCTGCCCCAAGCTCCAGAGATTATATAGAGGAGCTTATGTGACTTTGTCACACCACCGTCCTTCCCTCAAGTCCGAAGTTATCGCCTGGATCTGGCTCCTTGAAGTGTTACGTTTCTCGCATCAAGGATATTAGGTTCCCTGGCCTCCTATTTGTAGTGCCAACATAGTCATTTCAGGGAGCGGGTTGTTTGTCAGGACTGTGGTCAGCTTCAGGCCTGGAAGCAGCTTCATACATCCCGGATTGGTCACATCTTCATTTTTTCTCCCAACGCTGTGTATCCTTGTCATGGTTTGAACTATGTCTCCCCCAAAATGTGTGTATCAGTTTGGCTGGGCCATGATTCCCGGTATTGTGTGATTTTCCTGTTATGTTGTAAATCCTGCCTCTATGATATTAATGAGGGAGGATGCGCAGCAGTTGTGTTAGTGAGGCAGGACTCCTTCTCAAGGCTGGATTGTGTCTTGAGGCAATCTCTTGAGATATAAAAGAGAGAAGGGAGGAGTGAGACAGGGGGACCTCCTATCATCAAGAAAGCAGTGCCAGGGTCAGAGCGTGTCCTTTGGACCCAGGGTCCCTGTGCAGAGAAGCTCCTAGTCTGGGGGAAGATTGATGAGAAGGCCAACAGAGAGAGAAAGCCTTCCCCTGGAGCTGACACCCTGAATTTGGACTTTTAGCCTACTTTACTGTGAGAAAATAAACTTCTCTTTGTTAAAGCCATCCACTTGTGGTATTTCTGTTACAGCAGCACTAGATAACTAAAACAATACTATATTATAGTACGAGAAATAGATTGCAACTTTTTGCTTTATGATATACATCCTAAGGTGCCATAACAACTGTCTTGGTTTCTTAGTGGTGCTGTGACAGAAATACCACAAGTGTGTGTCTTTAAAGAGCAGAAATTAATTTTCCTACAGTTCTGGAGGCTAAAAGTCCGAATCAGGGTCTTGACTGTGTCAGTTCCATCCTTGTCGGTATCCTCCAATGTTCCTTGGCTCCTTGGCAGTCCTCACATGGCGTTTGTCTTCCCCCATGTATGTGTGTGTATGTGTACCTCCATGTCCAACCTGATTTTTTTTTATAACTTAGAAGTGATGAAGTTTAAAATATACCCTCCCATCACTGTTGAGTTGATTCTGACTCATAGCGACCCTGTAACATAGCAAAGAAAACCCTATTTCTGAACAGGATTATATCCACGGGGCTAGGATTCAAACACATATTTTGGGGACACACAGTTCAATTCATAATAGCAGTTATTACTGCTCTTGACAAATCTCTTTTATTTTTAATAGGTTTATTATGTGCTGATATTGTTTGCTGTTGAACCTAGGCAACGGATGCTAATGATAGCTTTCAAAATTTTTCTTTATTTGCTTTTTTAAATATAGAATAATGCTTCCTTTTTGTAACAAGTAAAACGTTACAGAAATGTACAGAGATAAAATTATAATCTTCCCTTTTTGCTACTTCAGCCTTTCTCCCTGAGTTAATAAGTGAGATCAGTTTGTTGTATCTCCTTCAGGCCTTTCATTAAGTTCATACAAATATATACGGAGAGATTAGCATGCATATATGGAGAGATTTCCCCCATTTATTTACTAAAAATAGAAACGAAATGATAGTGTATTTATTATCCATAGCGGCAGTTCTCAAACTTCACTGTACATCAGACTCACCTGGCAGACTGGTTAAATACAGATTGTTGGGCCCTCCCTCAGAGTTTCTGATTCAGTAGGTCTGGGGTGGAGCCTGAGAATTTGAATTTTTAACAGTTTCTCAGGTGATGCTTATGCTGTTGGAGTGGAAACGACACTTTGGAAACGACACCACTGCTCTGCCATTCAGTCTCGGTATATCACAGGCATCCATCCAGACCAATACACAGATTTAATTCATTCTTTCTTTTGCTGCGTAATATCCTATAATGTGGGTGAATACATCATAATTTCTTTAAGCATGCCACTATGGATGGACAGACATGGGAAGTTTTCAGTTTTTTTGCAAATGTAAAGATTGACTTGACGGCACTGGGGATTTTTGGGGGAAAGATACCATAGAAAATACTTGTATCCATATATCGTACATACTGGTGCTTTTACTTCTGATGGCAGGAGTCCTTAAAGTAGGATTTTTGGGTCAAGATGTTTCTAAATTATTTTTCCAAAAGCAAGTCCCAGTTCAGTCACCAATATATGAGAATGCCTGTTGGCCTGTATTCCGGCACCAGTCCTTTACATTTTTGTCAAGCTAGTTGTATTGTTATTCTTGTTCTCTGCAAACTAGAAATAAATCTTTTAAACCATAATTTAAAAAAAAAAAATTTATTGTGCTTTAAGTGAAAGTTTACAAATCCGATCTCTCACGTAAAAACTTATATACACCTTGCTACATACTCCCAATTGCTCCCAGCCCGCTCCCTCCCTCCGCTCTTTCTCATGTCCATTCTGCCAGCTTCTAACCCCTTATACCCCCTCATCTCCCCTCCAGGCAGGAGATGGCAACATAGTCTCAAGTGTCCACCTGATCCAAGAAGCTCACTCCTCCCCAGCGTCCCTCTCCACCCCATTGTCCAGTCCAATCCCTGTCTGAAGAGTTGGCTTTGGGAATGGTTCCTGTCCTGGGCCAACAGAAGGTCTGTGGCCCATGACCACCGGGGTCCTTCTAGTCTCAGTCAGACCATTAAGTCTGGTCTTTTTATGAGAATTTGGGGTCTGCATCCCACTGCTGTCCTGCTCCCTCAGGGGTTCTCTGTTACGTTCTCTGTCAGGGTAGTCATCTGTTGTAGCCCGGCACCTTCTTAAACCATGATTGTATTAGTTTCTTTTGAGGTGATAAATTAGCTTTTTTACATTTTTTAATAAGAGACAGATGGGCAGGAAACTACATGTAGCATTAAGTGATCATGCCTTGTTAGATGGGTGATTTTTTTCCTGTGATTTTGTCTGTTTTCCAAATTTTCTGCAAATCTTTATATAAGAAAAGTTCATAGAAATGGCGAAAGGTCTCTGCTTCTAATTTTTTTTATAAAAGCAGGGTAAAGACAAGAGGCATGAGAGTATGTGCTGGAATGGTGGTTATTATTTTCTAAGTCCAAATATTGAATATTGATCCTGTTGTTTTCTTTCCACCAGGTTGTGTATGTTATATTAGCATTTTTAGCAGGTGTATTTTGTTCTTACCCTAATCCACATGAGGACAAGTGTCCAGGAAACTACACTAACCCATTGAAAGTTCAGACAGTCATAATCCTTGGAAAAGTCATTTTGTGGATTCTACATATACTTCTCGAACGCTACATCCAGTATCACCACAGCAAAGTGCGAAACCGAGGCTATAACATGATCTACCGATCCACAAGGCATCTTAAAAGACTTGCACTAATGGTACACTCTGCGGGTAAGCTCCGTCGTCTTTCTCGACTTTTCTGGGGCTTGCTTAAGTGGCAGCAATGATGCAGAAAGAAAATGTGAAGTTCAGTTTTATAATCCAACACATTCTGTCATTTCTGTGAGAGTGATGTGGCCACTAAAAATTGAATCACCTTAGCGTCTCGAAGGGAGTCCCTAAGTGGCCCAAACAGTTAAGTGCTCAGCTCCCAACCTAAAGGTTGGCGGTTTGAATCCACCCAGAGGTGTCTTGGAAGAAAGGCTTGTGATGATCTCCCTCTGAAAGCTCACAGCCGTTTGGAGCGGTTCTACTCAGAAACACCCGGGGTCTCCATGAGTCAGAATCAACACAATGGCAACTGTTTTTTTTTTTTTTTCCTCCAATGTCTTGAAGCTTTTCTGATAATTTGTACAGCCTTAATTTTTTATTTGAAATCTATATTTGTTATGAACATAGTGTCTATGCATTCCTTTGTGAAATATAGATTTTTCTGGTATCTGCTGGTTTATTCGTCTCAAGGATCCCATCAATTCTGACTCATAGTGATCCTGTAGGACAGAATAGAACTGCCACATAGGGTTTCTAAGGCTGTAAATCTTTTAGGGAAGCAGACTGCTGCATCTTTCTCCTGTGGAGTGGCTGGTGGTTTGAACCACCGACCTCTTGGTTAGCAGCGGAGCCCTTAACCCACTGTGCCACCAGGGCTCCTCTTGAAAAGCATACAGGTTGTAACTTGTGAAGGTAAGATCAGAAGGTCCAGACAGGACTTACAAGGCATGAGTACCTGCTTTCCTTTATTGTTGGAGGTATCATACTCTGAAGGCTCAATGGAATTTTATTGAACTCCTTTAGGTATTTTTTACTTGGTGTAAAAGTGTTCCTTTCTTAAAGACCCTCTTTCAATTTGAGTTCAGAATAAATCTTTAAAAAATTTGAAGCCAGGTTTAAAAAAAAAAAAATGTTGTGTCAAGTCAATTCCGACTCATAGTGACTCTATATAGGATAGAATAGAACTGCCCCATAGAGTTTCCAAGGAGCACCTGGTGAATTCAAACTGCTGAACCTTTGGTTAGCAGCCGTAGCACTTAACCACTACACAACCAGGATTGGAAGCCAGGTTAGAAATTAGTATTTCCTCAGAAAAACCGAGCTCTACAGAGTTTTAAATTTTTCTTCTCTGTTACTGTGTGAATTTTCTTTAAGGGCACATTGCAAGTTCACTCACTCAGTGAAGTTCTCAGTGAAAGCTAAAGACCCATTACTATAGCAGGTAGAAGCAAGGCCAAGCCATTTCATAGAAATAAACGATCCTGACTGATCTGGAAGAAGCGGATACTGCCCTCTGCCCCTCTAAGGATGAACTTGGCTTATATGTTCAAACATTAATTGTGTAGTACTCCATTGTGGCCAGAAGATGTCACTATAACCTTTTTCTCCCCAAAGATAAAAGCAAAAACCTGTTTCTACTGAAAGAACATATATGCTCTATCACTAAAACAGTATTCAGTTTCTCACTCAGGTTTTGTCTGGAAATAGTGTTTTTTTTTTTTTTTAGGCCTACAAGGAGATTGTCTGGTTTTTACTTTCCTCTGAAATTCAAATTCTCGTTAAACTTGAGATCCTTAGTCATGATAACCAAAACCAAACCCACTTCCAGTAGTCGATTCTCACGCACGGCAGCCCTGGAGGACAGAGTAGAACTGCCCTGTAGAGTTTCCAAAGCTATAAATCTTTTTTTTTTTTTTTCATACTTTAGATGAAGGTTTACAGAGCCAATTAGTTTCTCATTAAACAATTAATACACGTTTTGTGCTGTTGGTTACCAACCCTGCGACATGTCAACACTCTCCCTTCTCGACCTTGGGTTCCCTGTTACCAGATCTCCTGTCCCCTCCTGCATTTTTGTCCTTGCCCCTGGGCTGGTGTGCCCATTTAGCCTCGTTTTGTTCTTAGGGGCCTGCCTAATATTTGGCTAAAGGGTGAACCTCAGGAGTGACTTCAGTACTGAGTTAAAAGGGTGTTCGGGGGCCATACTCTTGGGGTTTCTTCAGTCTCTATCAGACCAGTAAGTCTGGTCTTTTTTTATGAGTTAGAATTTTGTTCTATATTTTTCTCCATCTCTGTCCAGGACCCTCTATTGTGATCCCTGTCAGAGCAGTCAGTGGTGGTAACTGAGCACCCAAGTTGCGCTGGACTCAGCCTGGTGGAGGCTGTGGTAGTTGTGGTCCATTAGTTCTTGGACTGATCTTTCCCTGTGTCCTTCGTTCTTTATTCTCCCTTGCTTTATACAGGGTGGAATCCGTGGAGTATCTTAGATGGTTAGTCACAAGCTTTTTAAGACCCCAAACGCTACTCACCAAAGTAGGATGTAGAATGTTTTCTTTATAAACTATGTTATCAAGGCTGTAAATCTTTACAAAAGTAGACTGCCACATCTTTCTCCCATGGAGTGGCTGGTGGGTTCAAACTTCTGACCTTTCAGTTAGCAGCTGAGTGCTTAATCACTGTGCCACCAGGGCTCTTCTTAATCATGATTAAAAAAAAAAAGAAGCCTCATTGCCTCGAGTCGATTCTGATTCATAGCAACCCCATAGGACAGAGTAGAACTGCCCTATAGAGTTTACAAGTAGCGCCTGGTGGATTCGAACTGCTGACATTTTGGTTAGCAGCTGCTATAGCACTTAACCACTATACCACCAGGGTTTAATTCCAAATGACTTCCCTTTTATATTACTCATGTAGGAATCCAGAAAAATAAAAAAAAAATGGGGCATATATTTACCTTATCTCTATTTCATTGAGTGTTTTTTTCTGACTTGAAGAAAAAAAAGGTAAACCTCTTGGGATATGGCACTTACAGCTAACCAGAAAAAATGAAACCATTTTATTTGTCACATGTGGTAGTACTGCTGGATACTGACTAACTTTTCATTTTCCAGAGGGGGAAAAATTTTCTGTGTGTGAGTGGAAACAGAATACTGGGTTTTGCTTTCCTCCTAAATAAGTTGAAAGTATTTACCTGGTTTATCTATTTCCTTCCTTAGATCTAAATATATTTTGAACTCTAATAAGTTTTTATAATTACATAGAAAGTTGCATATTTAGGTGTTTTTTCTCCACTGAAATGAAAACTTGGCCCATCACTGAAAAGCAGTGATTTTCAACCTTTCAGATGGTCCCAGACAAGCCGAGTTCCTTTCAGTGACCTGAAAGGGTGAACCCAGAAATTGAGAACATGCACAAGTTTTGGGTAACTACTCTAGAAAGTAAATCCTGGAAGGAATACTTATTTTCCAAAGCAGGTCCTAGTGAGAATTCTAGGACCCCATATCGTGAGTGATTGTGTCCTACATACCCTGAGCTCTCATGGGCCCCCCATTCCTCAGGAGGGCCCAAGGCTCTCAGAGGCCTTATAGAAACGCCTGCTGGAGTCCTCACTGTTGTCTGCCTGGTGCTCCTGGGCACAGTGAAGTGGGCGTCTAGGTGTTTCACTTAGCGTAGAGAGCACGTGCTCCTTGTCACCACACTACCTCCCAGCCAGCCAGAGTGGCCTACTAGGATCCTCTTGTGCCTGTGGACCCTGAACCCAAACAAAACCAAACCCATTGCCGTTGCGCTGATTCCTACTCATGGTGACCCTGTAAGACAGAATAGAGCTGCCCCATAGGGTTTCCAAGGAGCACCTGGTAGATTCGAACTGCCGACCTTTGGTTAGTAGCCAAGCTCTTAACCACTGCACCACTAGGGCTCCGTGGACCCTGAAGAACTAGTGTAATGCAAGTTTCTAAAAACTACATTCCTTTTTAAATTCACAGGGGACCCAAAGAAGAGTCATTGTTAATAATTCTATAAACCAAAAAAAAAAAAAAAATCATTCCTTAGTTGTTGAGAAAGTTCAGATTATTTAATATTTGAATTGTGTGGTATCATTAGCTCTTAGATTTTTTTTTTTTTTTCCTTAAAAGTTTAGCAGATTTTGGTTTTCGTCCTTTAGCTTCCTTTGCTGCTAAGTGTAAATGGTTCTCTGTACGTGTATACCCGTGTGTGTGTCAGTGTTGGGCTCTGGCTAACACTGTTTCTCCTTGTCAGGCAACACAGCACTTCTCCTCATACTGTGCATTCAGCATTCCTTTCCTGAGCCCAGTAAATTGTATCTCGACTTCATCCTGGCCATCCTGGCCCTGGAGCTGATCTGTTCCCTGACATGTCTGCTCATTTACACAGGTGAGAATTACAACAGAGCTGTCTTTATAAGTAGATCTTTAACTGCTTCATTTCCTTCCAGTTTGAAGCTTAGCCCATTATCTTAGGGACAGGGACATTTTTCTTTGGAGCTGAGAACCTGTTTAGCACCGGTGTCTCCCCCTGCTAACCACATCCAGACTTCTCTAATTTCTAACCAACGGAAAGATAAAACCACCAGTGAGTTCCATTTCTAAATTTGTGTCATCAACAAATTTTTGTCAACCAAAGTGAAGTCTTTTTGTTAAAAAACAAACAAAAGAAAAGTTTTGCCTCCCCAGAGGCAGCTGAGGTTTATAAAATGAAAACAAAAAAATCAGTAAATAAATAAATTATACACACAAACTTGTGTTTAGCCCAAGCTTGCTTTGGGTAAAGCATTTTGCAACTCACTTCTTCTTACGTTTAGGACTGCCTGAGGGTTGTGTTTCTCTCTCTCACACAAAACCTTCAGTGGTGAAACTAAAGTAGGCTTCAGATACATTAACATGAAAAATCATATGGAAGGATACGTTAACAGAAAAAAATCCGACCCCGGAGAGATTTAGATTTAATTCCTTCTACGCTATAAACACGCAATAAAACCTGCCCGTAATAGCACCTAACTTGGTAGCATTGAGCCGATAGTTGTTTTGTGATAATAAAATGCCTCATAAATCCAGATGACCATCTTGAAAGAGGTTCTTTTTCTAGTTATCGAGAAAGAAGTCACAGGGGTCTTAGTTTGTGTTTCCTTTTGCGTATTTTTTGTGTATCTCCTTGTGGCCAGAGAAGGATATTAAGGTTATGGAATGGACCGAGTAGTTTGTCCACTTTGAATAAATATGACTGATTTCTCGTTCTTAATTGACTATTATAATTCTGTACTTATCAGCTAACAATTAGCAAAATTAGGTAGAGAATTCAAAAAAATTAAAGAATTAACTTTATAGAAAAGAATGAGGCTTTATTTTAAAGTAACTAGTTGTTTAGTACATAGGAAACTGCCCGGTACTTCAACAAAGTGATCCATATGTCGGGAACAAACTATCTTGTTGAGACCAATTCTTTCCTATGACATACTATGTGTCAGTTGCTGTAAATTGGGATTAGAGTTTAGATTGAACATGTATTCATTTAGTATGTTACTTTATAGTATTTGTACAATTCTTATTTATCGCAAGGGGTGCAAGCCTTCAGTAAAAAATACCAGGTGGATAACTTTTTTTTTTTTTTGGTCATGCTTTAAGTGAAAGTTTACAATTCAAGTCAGTTTCTCATACAAAAATTTATACACATATTGTTACGTGACCTAGTTGCTCTCCCTATGATATGACAGCACACTCCTCTTCTTGAGGTGGTAATTTTTTAAAAGTACTTCGTGTAGTACCTATATAAAGCTCTGTGACACGGAAGGAGGTGACAGCTGTATTCCAAAGATCATGCAGATGCCATCATGTAAATCAGAGGAAATTTATATGGTTAAAATGTACTCCAAGATTCATTCCTCTAGGATGCATTCTAGTCTTTCTAAAGGATTTACTTTAGCATTTAATAATTCATAATACTATGAAATAAGATGGGTCCAGTTTAAAACAAAAAGACAAAAACCTGAGTCCATTTAAAAAGAGGCAAAGGGAGCAGATGTTCCAAGAGTCCTGAGAGGAACGGATTTTTATATTTGGGCACAAACGTATTCGTTACATGACACCCAAACTTGAACAGAAAAAGAATTTTCCCTTAGCATATAGCGTTTATATTAATCTTTTGTCTTCCTAAATTAGAAAGAATTGCTTTGGTCCATAGAGAATCTATTTACGTTTATTTTAAAATATTTTATTTGAATACAATGCACTATTAAATATTGTCTTTTAAAATCTCACATTGATGTGCTCCTTAATTTAAGAAGACCTGACAATTGGTAATTTGGGCTTGCAAACTAAATTGGAATGATTTACATAAGAAAGATTTACATTTTTTGCAATTATTTTAAGCTAGTGCAGGGTTCCTGCAAATACTGAATTTTTGTGGAGGGTTTAAGTGTAACTTTTTTCTCCACAGTCGCGATAACATGCTTACTTTTTAAATTATAGTGTGCCTTTAAATGTACCATTGGGTCTGGCAGGAGAGAATTTAGAGAGTAACTTCTAGGGACAAGTGTTGCTTTGTTCATTGTGTCACAAATAATTTAAGGCTGGTTTTCCAACACAGGCATTTATCTTGCTTCTCTTTACCAAAAAAAAAAAAAAAAAGATTTTAAAAGATAGCTAGTGTTAGTAATGTTGGTGGTAGTTCTTAGGACATGATTCTTTGATACAATGATTCTAACTTAAACTGGACCAATTTATTTGTGTTGTAAGCGGTTGACCTCTACAGCTAACCAAAGTGAACTCTTCTCACAGAAATTGCGTGTATACTTCTAGAGGGAAGAACTAGGAGAAATAACAGTTCGATGATAATAAATTTGATTAGTTCTCCATTGATTTAAAAATCAACAAATAAATCAATAAATGATTGCTACCTCCTTATGAGCTGTCTAGCAGCTGGTCACGCTGACCTGAAGTTGTCAGAGCTTCAGCACAGAATGAAAGAAAATGTAAATAGTGAGCAAAACCACCTGTCCTGTTTGGTATTTTGATGGTCTCGCATGCATGCTTTCCTTGGCTTATATGGAAAGAACAAGTGGAAGATTGTTGTTCCTTGTGTGTATCGGTGTTACTGCCTGACCTGGGATCTGAAAAATACTGAGTTCATCCAATTTAATATATTTTAAAAATTGCAAAGATGAGTCTGAAAGGTTGACATTTTTATATTATTGGACTATGGGTATGTCTTTTATTTCTGACTCTTTACTTGTACTTTAATACCACATAACTGTTATTCTCTTTCCAGTCCCAGAAATTTCTATGTCTAAGAGATTAATATGTGCTAAATTTCTTCATTTACTTAGCAATTATTACGTGGAAGATACCATTTTAGGGAGATAATATGTGAACATAAACAACTCATGTTGGATTCACCAGCAGCTCTCATATGACAGTCATTTCTCAGCCTCATCTTCCTTCAACCTCTCAGTGACATTTGACACTTGATCTGGGACTCTCCACTTTCCTGTTTTCACCTCCTACCTCACTGGCTGCTCCATCTTAATGCTAAGTAGAGAGGCCTGGCACATAGTAGGCTTGGCAGTGTTTGAGTGAATTGTTGTTGTTAGGTGCTGACTTGTAGCAACCCTATGTCCAACAGAATGAAACACTGCCCAGTCCTGTGCCATCCTCACAATCATTGTTATGCTTGAGCCAACTGTCGCAGCCACTGTGTCAGTCCATCTCATTGAAGTCTTCCTCTTTTTCACTGACTCTCTACTTTATCAAGCATGACGTCCTTCTCCAGGGACTGGTCCCTCCTGATAAAATGTCCAAAGTTGCTATGGTATGTACCTGTTTATTCACTTTATGAAGCAACTTTATATTTGAAAAAAAAAAAGCCAATTAATGTAGTTTGAACAATTGAAAACAGAACATTTTCCATAATTAGATAATCCGACTAATAATAATTTTATTATTTTAGTGAAAATTCATAAATTTAATAAAGCTAAACCGAAGCCTGATGTACTTGAAGAAGAAAAAATCTATGCTTACCCCAACAATATTAACTCGGAGACTGGATTCAGGTAAGGTTTCAGGTGGGGAGTAAAAGAAGATTGGAGAAAGAGAATGAAAAGTTTCCCCCTTCCCCCAGAAATCTAGAAACCATTCTAACGCTTGGCGTTTATGACTGTGCTTATGTACAGTTTGATTTGTTTACTTCCTTTTAGCTGTGGTGAAACAAAGTCTAAAACAGTGTATCTGACACAAAGTAAGATTAACCTTCTACTTCAACTCTCAGAAGCTTTTGACACAGTTAATTAAGCCTTCCTTCTTGAAACCCTTTTTTTTGGTAGGCTTTTATACTATACTCTCCTGGGTTTTGTCCTTTGATGACCCTTTCTTCTCTGACTGAGCTTCCAAATTCTAGAGTACCAGAGGACCTGCCCTCTCTCTGCCCTCTACCTGATTTTATCCACAGTCTCTCCCTAGGTGACTTCTGTGGATTTAAATGTCATCCATATCTGTTGAAGAGTTTGGGGATAAAAAACTCACAAAAAGTAATATAAATACAAAACTTGAGGCAGTTATGAAAGCCAGGGAAAATAGAAGGTTGTACATGAGAGGAGGTGGAGGGTAGTGAGAAGTGAGACACGGGACTGCGGTTTTTCATTGTGAACATTGTGTAGTTAGGAATAGTTGACTGTTTTTTTTTTTTTTTTTTTAACTTTGTATGAGAATTAAGTGGTTATAGATAAATAAATAGATCACATAAATACACTGATGGCTCTCAAAAGCGAATCTTCAGCCCTGACTTTTCCCCCAGGGTCTAGACGTACGTATCTGGCAGTCTCACTAGCTGTCTCATCTCCACTTGGCTGCGTAAAATAGATCTCTCAACCTTAACGTGTTAAACAGACCTCTCCCTACCCCCATCCCTCTCCTCCTCTGTCTTAGTAAGTGGCATCACCATCCAGTGGTTGCTCACACCAGAAAGGTAGGCATCATCTTTGACTCCTGTTTCCCTCACCCCATACCGACTCACTCCAGGTAGTCCATCAGCAAGTCCAATTGGGTCTGTCTGTACAATATATCCCAAATCTAGTCACCGCTCACCATCTCTTCCCTGGATGTATAAGAGTCTCCGTACCAGTATCCCTGCTCTATCTCAGCCCCCTTGAGTTCTCCACGTAACAGTACATATACCAGTGGCCTCTACTTTGCCAAATCCAGTGAACTGACTCTCAGTCTGTGTATTTGCCCTCTCAATGACATTGGATGTCGTTAACCACTGCCTTTTTTGTGAAACTGCTCTTCCTGGCTCTTTGAGACTTTTTCAGTTTTGTTCCTGTCTCACCTGTCTCTCTTTTTTCAGTCTCCTCTTCTCCTTCTCGATTTCTAAAACTTGTTAGCCCCAAAGCTCAGGCCTAGGAGTTTTTTTCTTCTTTGTCTATACTATGTCCGTGGTTGTCCCCATCCAGCCGTTGGGTTTAAATAATTTGGAGCCCAATTTACTCATTACATCATCTGAATTGGATGCCAGGTTACGAGGGATTAAAGTCAGCAAGTGTTTTTTACAGGCTTGAGAAATTGACTCTGTCAATACTGATATACTAGTAAAAAAAGAAAACTATAGATGAAAAAAGGGATCACTTTTTAAAGTTGAAATAAACATAATTCAGTTTATCAGCATTTAGTAATGAGTCGTTTTTGAATTGGCTCTTAGGAAGTTTAACTGTTGTTAGACACAGGTAGAAAGTCGTAGTTAATTAGAAAGCCAGCTCTCTCAATAATGTTGACTGTGAGGAAGCATGCTGATTTTCATTACAATGTGAGATGTAAATAATAAGAGACAAATCCAAGATTCCTCATCTTGGAATGATTATTTCTGTCCCAAAGTCTGATCTGATGATTGTTCCAGAATCCTTTACCACTGGCTTCTTGAGGCTGGATTATACTCTCTTTGACTCTTACCATGTACAGAACTCATAGAAAGCTGGAGGTGTGCTTAGTGGATTTTTGATCATCTAATATATATATATATATATATATTTTTTTTTTTTGTCAGCTTTCACCATCATGATCTATATTTTTATTTAGTTTACTCTTTTTTTTCTTCATCCCATTCTTAATACAGGTATTCCCGGACTTAAGACCTGTTTCAGTTACTACAAACCACTTAACGACCATGTCACTCTCTCTTTTTTTTTTTTTTTGTATCTCATTGTTAGTAACATGTACTACATAAAATGTTGCTGTGTGTAATATGCTGATGTTATCGTTTTCAGATGTTTACTTGCACATGTTCAATTTTATGATTTATTGTTCAAAACACTGCCACATAGCAGGCTATGGCCTGATTTACAATGAAATCGATGTCAGCGCTGGGAGTCATAATAGAAGGTTGGGCAATGTTTAACTCTCATGACATATAACAGTTGAACTGTGCGTGCTCCCAACGGCTGTTAGGACTCCAAATTCATTGTTATGATACTAAGTACAACTTCGTTCCTCATGAGCACAATTAAATGTTCTGGAATTCCCATTCTTCACAATGTTACCCATAATTTTTTATGATCCACACAGTCAAATGCCTTTGCATAGTCAATAAAACACAGGTAAACGTCTTTTTGATATTATTTGCTTTCAGCCAAGATTCATCTGACATCAGCAGTGATATCCCTCATTCCATGTCCTCTTCTGAATCTGGCTTGAATTTCTGGTAGTTCCCTGTTGATATACTGCTGCAGCCAAATTTGAATTATCTTCAGCAAAATTTTACTTGTGTGTGATATTAATGATATCTTTTAGTAATTTCCACATTCTGTTGGGTCACTTTTCTTTGGAATGGGCACAGATATGGATTTCTTCCAGTCAGTTGGCCGTGTCTTTTCTTTCTTTCCTGTCTTTTCAGTGAACTTTTGCTTTCTTCAAGTCATCCCACAACTTGACTGGTCTTTGGTCATTAATGTTCAATGTGTTGAATCTGCTCTTGAGATGGTCTCCAAATTCAGGTGGGTATACTCAAGGTTGTATTTTGGCTCTCTTTTTTCAGCTGCAACTTGAACTTGCATATGAACAGTTGATAGTCTCTTCTGCAGCTGACCCTGTCCCTGTTCTGACTGATGGTTTTGAGCTTCTCCATTGTCTCTTTCCACAGAAGTAGTCTATTTGATTCCTGTGTATTCCATCTGGTGAGATCTATGTGTATAGTGACTGTTTATATTGTTGAAAAATGGTATTTGCAATGAATAAGTCATTGGACTTGTAAAATTCTATCATGCAATCTCCAGTGTTGTTTCTGTCTGTATTTTCAAACTACCAATGCTTCTTTCTTTCCAACTTTTGCATTCCAGTCACCAGTAATTACCAGTGCATCTTGATTGCATGTTTGATCAATTTCAGACTCCAGAAGTTGGTAAAAGCCTTCAGTTTCTTCGTCTTTGACCTTATTGGGTTGTGTGTAAATTTGAATGATAGTCATATTAATTGGTCTTCCCTGTTGGTGTATGGCTATTATCCTATCACTGACAGCATTGTGCTTCAGGATAGATCTTGAAATCTCCTTTTCGAAGGTGAATGTGATGCCATTCCTCTTCAATTTGTCATTCCTGGCATAGTAGAACATAGAATTGTCCGATTCAGAATGACCAATACCAGTCCATTTCAGCACACTAATGCCTAGGATATTGATATTTATGCATTCCATTTCATTTTTGACAACTTCAGTTTTCCTAGACTCATACTTTGTGCTTTCCATGTTCTGATAATTAATGGCTGTTTGCAGCTGTTTCTTCTTATTTTGAGTCATGCCTCATCAGCACATGCAGGTCCGGAAAGCTTGACTTCATCCTCATCATTAAGGTCGACTTTACTTTGAGGAGGCAGCTCTTATCCAGTTGTTTTTTGAGTGCTTTCCAACCTGAGGGGCTCATCTTCTGGCACTGTATCAGACAGTATTCCACTGCTGTTCATAAGATTTTCATTGGCCAATTTTTTCAGAAGTATACTGCCCAGTCCTTCTTCCTAGTCTGTCCTAGTCTGGAAGCTCCACTGAAACCTGTCCACCATGGTGACTCTGCTGGTATTTGAAATACTGGTGATATAGCTTCCAGCATCACCGCAAGACCATTCCTATAGCTTGATCTTATTCATCATTTCATACCATAAGAACATCCTTTTTAATTTGAAGCCAAGTTGTTCAGGTTTCTCTGACTGTAACATCTGTACCACTTATATGCCCAAAAATATATCAAAAGAAGTCATGCCAGTAAAAGTTGTAATATAAAAAAGAGGTAAGGAAGGCTCTAGAGATGAATATAAAGGTGAAGATCATTAGGGCCTATGATAATGTAAAGAAAGTTGGTGAAATACCATGTGAGGAATGGCTGTCTCATTCAGCGGTTTTGACAATCATTAAGGATAAGAATAGGATTTTGAAGGCAGCTAAAGGAGGTATTGGCATAAAATCACCAATTTAACAATGAAGAGGCAGGGACCAATCCACGAGATGGAGAAGCTGTTGATGATTTGGATAGAAGACCAAATCCAGAAGAGGATTCCTGTGAGTTTATTGACAATTCAAATGAAAGCATGCAGCGCTTTTGAAAACCTGCAGGAACAGCAAGGAGAAGATTACCTGCAAGCTCTTTAATGCCAGCAAAGGTTGGTTTCATCACTTCAAATGCAGAGTTGGATTACATACCATGAGTATAACTGGAGGAGCAGAAGTGCAGACATAGAAGCTGCGGAAAAATTTAATGATGAGCTGGATGAGATACTAAAAGATGAAAACTATCTACCAGAATGGATTTTCAACCTGGATGAAACAGGCTTGTTTCACAGAGAAGCGAAGTTGATGCCTGATTTCAAGGCATTTAAAGACAACCATGCTGCTGGTTGGAGAAAATGCTGCTGGGTTTAAGTTAAAACCTTTTCTTATTTACCATTTGTCATGGATTGAATCGTGTTCCCCACAAGTACGTGTATCAACTTGACAAGGTCATGATCCCCAGTATTGTCTGATTGTCTACCATTTTGTCATCTGATGTGGTTTCCCTGTGTATTGTAAACCTGTCACTGTGATGGCAATGAGATGAATTATTGGCAGTTATATTGATGAAATCTACAACATTAGATAGTGTCTTAAGCCAGTTTCTTTGGAAACGATGTATGCTTTTTAAAAAGCTTGTTGTAGTCAGAGTCATCTTTTTTATGATAGATCATCACTTGACTTGATTATTCTATGAGCCTTGTCTTGCTATTTATATTGATCACTTAGATTCAAGTTTTTATTTATGTATTTATTTATTTTTTAGTTTCTCATACAAAAATTTATACACACATGTTATGTGACCCTAGTTGTCATCCCTATAATGTGACAGCACGTTCCTCCTTTCTACCCCGGATTTCCCATGTCCGTTCAATCAGCTCCTGTCCTTTTCTGCCTTCTTACCTCGCCTCTGGACAGGAGCAGCCCATTTAGCCTCATGTATCTACTTGAGCTGAGAAGCACACCCTTCACGAGTATCATTGTATGTCTTATAGTCCAGTCTAGTCTTTGTCTGAAGAGTTGGCTTCTGGAGTGGTTTTAGTTTTGGGCTAACAGAGAGTCCGGGGGCTTAGATTCAATTATCGTACTCTAGCAAATTAGAATGCTGCTTAAAAAAAGTGATAATGGTCTTTTTAAAGCATTAAGAGTTGTATAATTTTTTTCTTAATTTCAAATTGAAATTTTTAAATTTGTTTTAAGAGTGGAAATTACTAACATAGGTCATGAAAGAACCTCATTTTGGAAAATTTCCAAGACAAAAAGTAACAAGTACAACTTACTGCACTGAAAATTAGTGTGGACCCATTTGCAAAGAGATTAATGAGTATTGGTGAATATGTGTAACCCATTCATATCTTGATTATTTGCAGGACTATTTCGAGCCTAGAAGAAATTGTTGAAAAGCAAGGAGACATAATAGTATACCTGAAGCGACACAATGCACTGTTGAGTAAGCGGTTATTGGCCTTCACTTCCTCTGACCTAGGCTCTCAGCCAGGTGGAATGTGAGACGCTCAAAGTCATCACAGCAATTGCAAGGAGAACCCAGAGAAATTTGGACCGACTGACTACCTGGCAAGCTGCCATAGGGCATTGTAGCTTTTGCTGAATAACATTTTACAATTTATGTTAGAAACCTGAATTTGGTTCTCACCTGTGTGGCTGTTTAGTGTGTAGGACCTGTGAATCATTTGAAAGGCACTTTGTAGAAACCTTATTAACTTGAAGAAAGTATCTGTTTTGTACATTTTGAAACGATTTTAACTCCTTGGTTTGTCTTAGAGTCGGAGATACAGTTTAAACGTTTCTATGGCCAACACTTCTTCCACATGACTTTAAGACCCATTGCCATCGAGTTAATTCTGATTAAGGGTGACCCCATGTTTTAGAACCCTGTAATAAGCTGGCTAATTACGGAGGAAGTCTGACATGACGGTCTATTTCGAACAGGGTTTTGATCAATTCAGTTCTTTCCTCTTCTGAAGCAATGAGAGAAGTCATTATTTTGTATGGTTAATGTGTTTATTTCCACAGAACCTTATCATGTATATGCTTATGTGTATTGGATGACAGCTTGGTCCAGGTAGTTCTTCTAGAGAATGTCCTCGCTGTAGGACTAAGGGTCTCATTAGGCGATTTACTATGTGAACTCCTACAGTTTTCCATTCTCCAGAAATAAAATATGATTACTGATGTTAGACTAAACAGTGCTGCCTGTTACATTGGCAACACCTTCCGTTGGCAATAGCTGCAGAATTCAAAGAAGAATTTACAACTTTGTCTTTCTTTTTGCCCTTCTTCAAGAAGTTGTTGTGTTTTCAGTATTGACTTTACATTTGTTGGATCAGTAAGTTCAGTTATAGGAAAAGGAATATTATGATTTTAAATCTGTCTAAAAGGAGCCCTGGTGACACAAGAGTTAACCACTTGGCTGTTAGCCGAAAGGTTGGTGGTTCAAACCCACCCACTGGCTCTGTGGGAGAAAGACCTGGCTATCTGCTTCCATAAAGATTGAAGCTTAGAAAACCCTTCAGTACATGTGACAGTTCACTCTGACATGTGGAATTGCTTATG